>NC_142836.1:625000-1250000 GCF_061612785.1 Hesperophylax consimilis
AACTGACCGCATAATTAATTAAAGCAATTATATCACACAGGAAATGAATGCGAACAATACTTTCAAACGTTATCTATACTTTCAAGTATTCCTGTTGAATGCTGACTGCTGCTAAAATGTTATTTGTTTACAACCAAACATTAAACAAAGTACAAAGCTACCGGTACATATTTTTTCCAAATTATATGGCAATTAAATCTACAACAACTTCCTACAAAACATCAAACACAAAAAAAAACGATTTCATTAAATTAAATACATCATTAAAACATTATTTGAAAACAAATAATTGTCACAGAGTATGTTATTAATTAGTCCTTCCTAGAAGGTAAAAAATGTTTAAATGTATGTGCTATTTCCACTTACTACCTACTGCAATAAGCTTGACCCTTTTATATGGTAGGAAATGATTTGTTTATGCCTAATTAAAAGGAAATTCATCACAAAGTGGGACTTGTGATAGATTTCCGATGAGTGATATATTAAGAACAAGACTGAACTATGATTTCGACTTCAGATCAAGATTTGATATAATCCCGTCTCGCCGCGCGCCTGTCAGGGGGTCTAGCACAGTGAATCGATAACTTTACAATATCGGATCGACCGGCGTAACTACCGATGATTTTATACCGATTTCCCGAGCACGGTTATACTGTTGATACCCAGACCAATATTGATAATGCAAATTGACATACGCTGGCAACACTGGCGCATCTGTCTATGAATTGACATTGTCGGAATCATATTCTGATCGTGTTCGCAAATATCGCTGACTGACATTATATATGACGAATTTCGTCAATACCGTATTGACAGAGCTTTATTGATCGTCTGTGCTAAACCTTCTGATAGCAAAGCGACTTGCGACATATTGGCGTGGCGGGCCCGAATAAAGAACCCGCTGTCCGCTTACTGGGGTCCTCGGACAGGACGCAGGACTCGACAGCAGGTAGCGGCGCGCGGCGGGTAGAGCCTCCCGGGCAGAATTACTCTACGCCGCCGAACGTCTTAATTGCTGTAGGCTCGCCTCGGGATATTGACCGAGCACGAACCACGAACTCAGTCTCCCTGTGACTGTACACATACACATACTCTGGACACAGTTAAAGTGATAATATAGTGTACTTAATATTAAAAATCAATAAATCCATAAAATTTCTTTTACGTTAAAACTTTTTTTTTCAAGCAAAGTTAAATTAGGTTTTACGCCTAGCCGGGCTTTTACGAATGAATGTTATTATAACTTTTATGAATACAAGTAATAACAAGTAATATTTGAAAAAAGATTTACATATATTTAAGGTAAGTATCTAATCCGACCTAAAACAATGAGGCAGCAGTAAATATCATGTCAATCTCTTCGCAATGACGCAAAATATATCTATATCGGAAGAGATATGATTGAGGCAACATACTCCTCCCACCGAGAGAACCATTGACACGTTTATCCTACAAGCAGGAAGGTAGAATAATCTACGATAAGTGTTCAAAAGTATTATATATAGCCTCGCAGTAGTCTGAATAAGTACCTCCCTTCTGAGCTGCAAGGAGAGAAATCCTAGCATGCCCAGAAGAAATAACCACGCATAGTGACCGCACTCTCTCGTCTAGACAAATCTCTTTCTGAACACTCACTAAGGAGCAGCCCACCTCATGACAAGGTGAAATATCACCTCAAGGGCACTTAAATGTATTTATTTTCAGTTGAATTAATAAGCTCTGCTTGTAAACACACCAAACTTTAAAACAGAAACTTTTGAATTATTTTTTCTTGGTAGATTTTTTCCAATTTATATATGTGCTTCATGCTAATAATTATTGCTTTTAATAATTAGAAACTTTTAATTAATAATTTGAGTCCCTTGGTCAGTGCACTTTTCGACGCGCTACTTTGCGTTGCTTTTTTATAGAATAATAATAATAATTGGATTATTTGTATAGCGCCGTTTTCGTGAGAAAATCACCTCAAATGCGCTTAACAACTTAATTTATTCTTATAATATATTAATATAATATCACTTTTTTATTACTTCGCTTCTCATGTAAATGTCTCTTCACTCCAATTTAATGTGGTCGGGTAATGGAGTAGAAACATAGAACGTAGGAATATTGGAGCGTCTGGCAAAAAGTGTACTTTGTCAAGTCACTGAATAAATACTCGTATTATCAGGTTTGATGGAGGTTAGGGGGTAGTCAGCGACGTGAATTTTGTTTTTTTTTAATTAATGACAGACAGTTATAATAATTTTATAAAACAAATTATAAAAAGTTATTATATTACGTTTTAACTTTATTTGAGAAAAAAACATATCGTGTGGAGTAAAGATTAAAAAAATCGTTATATTTGAGTTGGACTTTGTTTTCAAAGTCGGTGACCACTGTCATTCAGAAAGAGCTGGGCGGATTTGAATGAAATTTATTCAGTTTATTGAAAACATAAAAATCTAGTGCCTTACAAACAGCGTTTTAGCAAATAAATTATCAGACTCCTCCATTTTGTTAAATTTCACAAAAACAAGCTTCGATCGGGCACTAGATTAACTATTAAACTGATGTTTCTTTTATTGATTGATTTTAGATGAACCAGTAAAAAAATTATGATCGTCACAGCAAAGGTCCAACAAATAAAGCGATAATTTGGTCTACAATATATTTTTTTTCAATTTTTGTCAAATTAAGTTAAAAAAATTAGTACAATTACTTCGTATTATATTTATATAATAAATTAGACTACTGTCAAAAATATATATTTATAATACTCATTTTTGGTCGTCGCTGACTACCCCTTACCCCTAAAGCTCTGTGAGCACGAGTCATTTTTATGAAACAGCCCAACAGATTATGTTTTGCGGTTGGAAGTTGGAATAATTTAAGGTGAAGACTTTGGTTGTGTACATGAAGATATTGAAAGGTAAGAGGCGGAAGAGAAGTTAGATCGTTTTTAGTTTCATTCTTTTCATGTCACTAAAATGATGTTCTTCAAGAGAATACAGAATGGTACAAGAAGTTGGGACGTCCGAGGAAGACATGGTACGATCAAGTGAACCAAATACATAGTTATGTTGATTTATTTAGGTTTTTCTTTAATATATTCAATAATATTATTATTCAACATGTAAAAAGAACAGTTTATTTATGAACAAGTTCTGCCGTGTAATTATTATTATGACAGCTGTTTCGCCTTCTGAAGTCATTTTCAAACTATCTGAAGGCATTATCAACAAGCACAGTTATATATTATTATTTAATATAAAAGAAAAACCTAAAATTGAAATCAAGTTCTCCAAATTAAACTTAACAACAATAAATAAACATTAGCGATTCTTAAAAGAATATTTGAAACAGAAAAATCAGAAAAAGATACGGTCACATCAAGAACTTGAACCCAGGACCCTCGTCTTCAATAATTAAATATTAAAATTTGAGGTTTTACTCATTAGGTTATTCCAATAAAATAATAAATAAACAGTTTCATGTTGTCTTATGAAAGATTTTAATTTATAATCGCCTTCGGAAATAATAGCTTATAATAAATTAGATAATTTTATTAAAATTGATATGTTTTATTTGTATTTTTATTTTTGAAACTGACGATTATTGACATAATTAGAGGTGGAACTCCATTTTCATGATATTTTGAAATAATTTATAACTTTTATTTATTAACCGTTACCGATTTCAGCCCATCACTTTGTGTAAAATTTATTGTTTAACTAGGGTACATAAATACAGGGGTGGTAAACAAATATTTAAATAATATTGATGAGCACTGTTATTAAGTTTTAATTTGTTTCAATATAACATTCAATGAATCTTCACGGAATATTTAGTTACCTTGTGTTTGAATGATATTATAACATATTACCTGAATCCAACCGGTTTCTAATAACTAACTAACTAACTAACCATCACGCCGTTTCCCCGCAGGGGTAGGCAGAGAGGACGGACCGCCAAACAACTCGGTCTTGGCACACACTCCTTGCCTCATTTACATTCATACATCGTCTCATACATACTCTTCTATTGTTCTGACTCTTGACATGGCCCGACTCAAGTATCTGATTCACTTGGTCGTGCCATGTCTTCCTCGGGCGTCCCCGACTTCTGCTACCATTCACATTTGCATCGTACATTCTCCTTACACTCCTTTCTTCGCTCATTCGCTCTACATGCCCAAACCATCTGGTTTGGGTTTCTAATACAATACATAAATAATACAGTGTACAATAACACAAAAAACAACTCGAATTTGGAAACAGAACCACGGCTACGGGAAGATAATGAAATATTTTCCTAATAATATTTTTAAATTGTTCAAAAACGAAGCGAGTCTGCGAAATATTGCTCAACAATATTAAATTTAAATGTAATTCCAAAACGATATTCTCCCCTAGTGATGTCATTTCGAAGAGAAGTGAAAATGTTTTCTTCTTAAATTGAAAATAAAATAAACGCTCTACATGATGGGGCAGAAGTAATGACCCGGTTTGGAGGGGGTAAAAAAAACTAATAAACTTAGAGACTCAGCCTAAAATAAAAGTAGCCCAAAACATAAAAAATATACTACATCAGTGTATTGCTGCTTAAGGCTGCCATCTTGCTGAAGTGGTTTACAAAACTTAATGAAAAATAGAGATTATATTGAGATCATAACAAAAAAATGTTTTAAGTTACACCACACAACCGTTTCATTACTTCTGTCCCATCCTGTATAAAAATATTCGTTATTAAAGGTGTGAGGTTAAAAAACCCGATGCGAAAAACTTATTATTCCAAATTTTTGTTATTTGTAATATTTAATCATTAAAGACAATATTCACGACTCTCAAACGAAATATGTTAAACAAAAAAGACATACAAAGATTCAGACGCATCTATCCAGGGCCTCTGTTTCACGTCTACATTCAGACGCATCTAGCAATTGAACCCAGGACCTCTGGTTCACGTCTTTAAGAACTAGATTCAGAGGCTTCTATCAATTTAACCCAGGACATCTGTTTCACGTCTTTAAGAACTAGATTCAGACGCATCTATCAATTGCACCCAGGACTTCTGTTTCACGTCTTTAAGAACTAGATTCAGACGCATCTATCAATCGAACCCATTACCTCTGCTTCACCCCTTTAAGATCTAGATTCAGACGCATCTATCAACTGCACCCAGGATTTCTGTTTCACGTCTTTAAGAACTAGATTCAGACGCATCTATCAATCGAACCCATTACCTCTGTTTCACCC
The DNA here is from genome assembly GCF_061612785.1 of Hesperophylax consimilis. Lineage (NCBI taxonomy): Eukaryota > Metazoa > Arthropoda > Insecta > Trichoptera > Limnephilidae > Hesperophylax > Hesperophylax consimilis. Next base: position 630,238 of record NC_142836.1, read on the forward strand.
CTTTAAGAACTAGATTCAGACGCATCTAGCAATTGAACCCAGGATCTCTGTTTCACGTCTTTTAGAACAGATATTGTCTTCAATGAGTTATTATTATTCTTCCGTCATAAGCAAAAAGGCAGCTCTAGGAATTCGCTAAAATCAGATTCTCACTTTATTTTGTAATAATAGGTTGATAACATGAAAGGTTTCGTAAATCAGAATGTAAGTACTCAGTACAAAACTCTGTTTACGAAATTCAATTGGGATGGAGATTTACGATGTCAGGCAAGTGAGACGGAGTACTGGTCTATTGGGCAAAATGGATCATGTGTTTCCATTCAAATTTGTATTGAAAGCACTTCTAGTTTTCTTCTTTATTCTATGGGTGAAATGGTGTTGCGTTACATCCTTTTTCTCTGGAAAATCCGTGTACGGGTATAATTCACTATCCAATTACACAAATTATTTGACATTTTATCGATACTTGTATTAAAAGCCGTTTCTAAAGCCAACGTTCCTTATTGAAGTTCGATTTCAATACCCAAACAGATTTTCCTTACAAAATTATATTCAATAACGGTGATTAATTTACCAAAAGCATTATTTTTATACGGTAGCTTTTATTAAACTAGATATTGAAAAGAATATTGTGTTCCGAAGTTTTCTTTTGTTCTGGAATGTTTATGGAGAAAACAACACTTGAAGTAAGCGACTGGTCTTGGCACAAAAGAATCATAAAAAATCTCTTAAGTTTCAATAAATTATCAGTTAACAATATTCTTTTTGCTCACCAATAGAAAACAGAAACCATTGAGTGGAAAAATGAGTTTCCAGTTCAGCGCTCGATATCTTCATTTTCTACGTCGGGATTAACTTATGTTGTAATTCACTTTTATTCATTTGCATACACAGATACCGTAAAAGTTTGTAATTAGGTACCATAAAAAGTACAGTAAATAACCTAACTTAACCTAACCAAACCACACGAGCCAATAGGAGTCCAATTTGCTCATATTACATGACTAAAGCATTTTAATTTCGATTATGAGAATGTTATGAGGCGAAAAAAGTATAACGATAGGTTAAAGGGATAGAAAACAGTTGGAAAGCACCTGGCTATTAAGATCTGGTTAAAAAACATGTACAAATAGAAATTATTTTAAAATCATATTATCATACCTCCCATTCTCTATAAAGGGTGCTACAGGACGTGCCTGACAAACTTTAAACGTCGAATCCTGGCCTTATTTGGAATAAAAATGCAAATTAAATTTTAGTCTATGATGTTTTTTTTAATTATTGAGATGAACTTTATTGAAGCTTATAACTTGTAAACCTCACTATAAAATTTTATCAGTGAAGAAGATAATTTCAATATTTTTATTCTCAGTGATAATGTGAACTGGTGCGCGACAATCCCTTTTGCGACCGTTACCGTATTATTTTCTTTGTCTTTAACCCTTTCAGTTTTTAGATAGTTTGTAGTTAGTTTTTCAGATATTATCTTCTTCGATGATTAGATATTATTGTTTTTTTTTTTTCACTTATTTTGTCACTGGTCACTCACTCAGCCGAGTAACGGCCCAACCAACAACCCCCAAACCCCAACCCCCAACCTCCAACCCCCAAACCCCAACCCCCAACCCCCAAACCCCAACCCCCAACCCCCAACCTCCAACCCTGAGTGTCCAATACCTACTGATGTTTTTATGTTTTGCGTAAAACAAGAAAAAAAAAAATTTAAGACACCGGAAACCAAAATCTATGTTTTCTACTCCAAAAATGTTATCTATGTTTTCTACTACAAATAAGCTCAAGAATCGCTGTTTCAAGTAAATCGGTTACTTCTCTGAACACCCTACATAAGATCCGACCGAGCAACGGGGGTGGTCAGGTAAATGGCTGCCAGGAAATTAGGAGGATCAACCCGCAGAATATTTCAAATCTTATTTAGTAATACTAATAACATCACCCTTTATAGAGTCTGTTTTTTTTAAGTAAAGTGTAAAGCAATTCAATTTGTATTTATTTTGAAAAGATACATTACATTATATGGAAGCAAGCTTTTGACCGTCCAACTAGAAAGGTTTCCCGTTTTAGGACAGTCAAAAATGAACAGGTTTCAAATTATCATACATGTACACAATTACATAACGGTAACAATGCCAAATACATAATAGTAACACTATCTTGTTGAATAATATGACAAGCAAATTGAGTAGGTAATACACTAATGGCGAATATAAGAAAAATAAAAAATTGGGTAAAATTTTGAGTTTGAGAGAAAATAAATATGTAAAAGCGAAGATACAACTAGGCGTTCGTGATAAATAATTATCAGATTACATTTTTTAGTAATATTTCAGTGTCAGTCCAGTTTCGGAAAAGCTACCATTAACCGATTTTATTAAAACATATATTTTTTTATGTAAAACCGCACGACAGTTCCAACTGCTCTCAACTGTCTGGAGTGAGACTATGATACCCTCAATCGGGGTATATTGTCTGGCTGAAGATAGAGGGGAAGGGAAGTAGATGGGGGGAAGGTGGGGAAGTACCTGGCTATTCAGATCTGGTCACCAAACACGCGCAAAGCCAGTTTTTTTTTTATTTTTTATTTTTTTTTATTGAAATTTTTTTTTTTGATACATATATTTATAGGTACATACATAATAACAAAAAATAAAAGAGAGTAACAAAAAAAAATCCCACAAAGGCGAGGCCTGTGCGTGGGCATTATTATTTGTATGTGGATATTTAAAACAGTGGTTTAAATAAAAATAAAATATTGTACATGGTGATTGATTTTACCGTAATTTCAGTTACTTTTTACTAAAATTCCAAAAATATTTAAGTGCTCAATGAATATTAATTGGTACAACAAGTATTAATTGATACAACAAACACATAGCAGACTTTATTATATATCTACTCTTAAAGCTAATTAGTTGTAAGTATAATTAATGGCTTTGTTAATAACTTATAAGAAAAAAAAAAAAAAAAAAAAAAAAAAAAGCAATTCAAGCAATCTTTCAATTTTGAATGATGATCTTACACCAGGGCGCTACTAAGAGTATCTTCCACTGTGGATCTTGCTGCAAATATACTATATATTATTTTAAATGGGTGATTTGTGAAATAAGCCAAATAAATCAAATCAAATTTGATTGCGCACGTCGGGATTTGAACCCGCGACCTCCAACTTGCTAGTCTAGAGCCTTACCCCTCGACCACAGAGACCGTCTGTTGTCTGTCGACGTCGCTTATAGTTTTTTTTTCTCAATTATTACAATTTTTTTTTTAAATTTGGTCTCCTGCTTAAAAACAATCATTTATCTACAAGCCGGATAAATCATGAGCCCCCTATTTATTAAATCAAAAAATGTTGTGCTTTTTGACACAAAACTAGCAAATTAAAGTTTTCTTGTCCAACAGTATTTTTTTACGTTTACAAGACTTGGATAAACCTCACACATAAACCCGGGTACCTCTGCTAAGTCACCGAACGAAGCGAACCACTTGGGGTTACTCATGGTAGAGGTCTTGTTTATTCAAAAATAATTAACGCCCAAACACTGTCTGGGACACTGACACATTAGACACTGTCTGGGCGTTAGGAACAAAGGAAAAAAAAATAATTGCCATAATTGGGTCTGCAAAGTTGAAACTCTTGTTCGCTGTAACGTTATTTTTTTATTTGCAACTGATGTCCGAATTGGACAATTATTTATTTCTTAGGTACCCTTTTTGTCTTTCAGACACCTGAAAAAGCTTCAGAATAATAAATTACCTTTCTGTCATTGACGTCTGGCTCGATAAAAGTCACTAGCCACCACTACAAACATTCATAAATAATTAAGTATCTAAACACATTGTTCATGTTTTCGTGGAAAAGCCTAGAAAATGGTACTTTCATCGCATGTTTTGAGATGTTCTCCTTCGATAAATTTGCGTAAGCTATCAAACGACTATATTGATTTAATCCCTTTAGAGAGGGGCCTACTTTGAACACAATGTAAGACGGCCCCTTTGAAAGGCCCGCTATCCGTAACGGAAACACAACATGGCCATTGAAAGACAGAGATAACTCGCTCGAAGCATAACGACACATTGATTTTCCTGTGCTTAGTATACCTGTTATACCTGTACTCGCCACAACACACCACACCACATGACCACATGACAGCCACATGCCTACCACACACCACACGCTGCGTGGCCAAGCATCAGGATTCAGGGTTGGAATGATGCTTTTCAAAATAAACCGAATCCGAACGTCAGTACCTTCTGACCCCATAACTAGAAAAAGGGTAAGCAAAGTTTTCTACAATAAACACTGCTGTAAATACACAACCTTCTAACCGAGTGGAATAAGGAACTGCAGTGAAAAATATTATGGCTTAAAAAAATGTGTTCATATAGATCAATAAACGTTGATTCTGAACATGAAAGTTTTATTATGTATTATATTACGTAGAATTCATAAAATGTTAATATGGTCTACACCAAAGATATTAGAAGAACGAGATGTGCTATGAGCAGTTCATATTGTGTGGAATTGTTTTGCCCAGTGTCGCCGGTTTTGTTCACCAATACTACTGCAACACCTTCGCTTACGCTAAGGTATCCGCACTAATACATAGAACAGATTTCTGTGCGTACACGTCCCGATAGTATTCAAAGTACCCTAATTAGGTAGTACTCCGCCTACGATCCGGCGGCCAACATAGCATATCTCGTTCTTCTAATATATTTGGTCTACACAGTCCATTATTCACAGTCCACTCTGAACCGATGACTTTTGCACTTTGGTTCAATACAATAACATTAGTGAGGAGATACAAAAAAAATTCCTAGTTTTCTTCAATGTTAAAAGCGGGTAATCTTAATGGTATATATACATTCGCAAACTGAAACGCGATCCGAGCCACGAATTACGGAAAGCAACTGCAAGCGGCGGTTCGGCTTGCGTAGCATTGGAATAACAAACGCCTCGACTACCAGCGCCGCTTAAACCTTGGCCGATTTAAAAATAAACCTTGACTTTTTGAGACTTTGAGTCATACATCACGTCCGTAAATTTGGTGCGATTGTAGGAGACCCGAAAAATTAAATCTTTGAAAAATATTTTAACTATTAAAACTAAATATAACAATAAAAAATACACACGGGCATTTAAGTGACAAGGATATTAAAAATAAAAATAGGGAATGAAGTTCCTTATTGCATTTAATTTAATTTTTGTAGTTATTTAAATTTATGAATGAATGAAGATTTTATTAATTCTGTTAGATTATAATTATATGATAGACAACAATAAAGCGTATTTTTGTTGCATCTGAAGGAGCAAATTTCTCGAAGTGACACGGCTCAGCTCGGGTGTCATAAAATCTAAACACCTTTTTACATTAATCCCACATAGGAGGCACAGAGGAAAATAATTTCCCTCGGGGCCTATTTTATCTTTGGAGATGCTGTGTGGGGGGGTTTTTTAAGGAAGGGAAGTAGAGGTAGTTCTGGGAAGGAAAAAGGTATGAAGGGATCAATGTGTCGAGGAGTGACGGACGAATGATCTATTCCTCCCGCTGCAGCGCAAGGCGATGAGTCAACACGAACATATATAGTTATCCAATATATGGTTCTCGGGGAGAAGGTACCCAAACCCGCCTCCCAAATTAAAATTACTACTTTATAAGAAACATTTATTTAGGAAAAATACAAAACACATTTAATTAGACATTATTATGAAAGTTATAGTCACTTCACTTTTTTTCACTACATACAAATATGTATTTAATAAAAATTTTTGTGCTAAATGTTGTTTCATAGAATTATTTCGTTTAAATTTTTTTCGGTACTTTTTATGGTAATCTTCGAATGGAAACTGAAAGTGCGGGGCTTAATATTAAAATACTTTTTTGGTTATTCCAACAATCCGGTTCCTACCGAAATTACCCACTCCCTTGTTTTTATTCCATTTCCTAAAGGTCTTCGATAAAAGCAAGCATAGAAAGTGGAAGCCCAAAGCAAGCATCATTTATTTTTTACTTTATTTTCGTCGTTGTTGCATATAGTTGAATATATGTCGCTCCGTCGTAATAATTATCGGAAAGCAGTATAAATTATTAGCCCCAATCATCATTCATCAAAATAAATATTGTACATTATCGAGAGTGATCAAAAAACCGTTCATGTTGTGAAACAATAAATATTTGTGATATAAAACCATTGCGTAACAATACTAGATGTACATCTATAAACTGTAGTGCCCACAGAACATTCAAGACCAACATCAGAACTTCCAATTGAAGCAACATCATTCATATTCATACCTTCTTTCCCAATCCTATTTTCTCGTTAAATAACTACAGTCAATTAATCGAGTACCGATCGATGCGGTACGCAGCGATATTCTCTCTTTCTAATGCAGTTTGAATCATATTATTAGCCGGAGTTCAAAGAAGAATCTATACAAAAATTCTGAAGAATAATTTATCATTTTTTATCCACATATATCACTGTAACTCGAACATAAAAAATATCAACAGTTTACCATATTTTTCTTATTTGCTTACCTAATAATAAATACTCATTTTGATACTAAATATAAAATTTTAATAATTTATTTTATATATATTTTTTGTTTTTAATCTTTACTCCTTACAATGTTTTATATTTTTTATTATTTTTTATTTCATTTCAATCTTTTTATATATTCTTTCAATTTATTTCACATAAACACTAACTCACACATATAAAATATCGAGAGTTTATTTTTCTCTTATTAATTAATTTGCCGGTAACCCGGGCGTTTATTGACATCAATATTTGTTTACAAATTATGTGCGCTACCCGACTCACTAGACAATATCTGTTCTGAGCCGGGTAGCAGTATCTACCATTACATATATCAATAAGAATAAAAGTGAATAAAAATACAAAGAAAATAATTAAAAATACAAAATACATAAAATACATAAAAGTGAATAAAAATACAAAGAAAATAAATAAAAATACAAAATACAGGAAAAGAAACGTAATTAGAAAATAAAAGATTACCTAGATAAAATAATCTAAATATAAATTATTACATACATATGTAATAGTAATTGAACATTTTTTTTTAATATGTCATATAAAAATTAGCATGGAAGGTTTGCAAGTAACTTGTTAATGCCATTTCTTTTTTTGTTCATTAGCCACGTATTAAAGTATTTATATGTACATTTTCTGTTGATTTGAGTTGTATGTTGTGTTTCTTTTAAGAAAATATTGAATATGGAAGGTGCGAGGTAAGATTCATGTTTTTTAGCAAGAGTGGATTTAATTTTTGGCACTTGTAAATGATTGTTAGATTTAGCTCTAGTGTTCTGGGAGTGAGATATGTGTGAAGGTGACGATTTTATGCAATTTGTATGGATAATTTTTTTTATGAATAGCTTCCTGATATCAAGTATTTTATTTTTAATCAAAAGATTTTCAGTGGGATAAAGATATGGTTTTTTGAACATAGTTCTAATAAGTGCTTTATGAGCTGTATTAAGTAGCTTGATGTATGTGTCTGCGGCACCACCCCATGCCGATATACCATAAATTAAAATGCTTTGACAAAGGGAAAAGTAAACATTTTTTAGTAATTTAAGGGACATAATGTTTCTAATCGTTTTAAAAATGTATATTTGTTTCCGGATTCTCATTGCAAGTGAAGTTATGTGAAGTTCCCATTTTAGTTTGTGTTGGCACCTAGCATCGTGCTACCTACCTTTATATCCTTTGTAAAATTATTGTGGCCTATCGACCTCTCCCCTCCTCTCCTCTCCTATGCCGACGTTAGTTGATTAAAAATATTCGTCCTGTCAACATCGTTTGATTACGGAGCCCCCTTTATCGACCGTGTCGAAATCAAAGCCATTGTGAGCTCGCGCATGGTGAAATTTGTGAATTGTTGTGAACCAGCGCAAAGAAGAATTGAAAACCGTGGAAGAATAGAAAAGGGTAAGTCGGCATTCCGAACCTTTTCCAATCCTATTGTTCCGCGTTGCGACGGTGCTATATCCGTCCCCAACATTGGTCATTCGAGCCTGATAATTTATATTAATTGAAAAAATTGTGGTTAATTTAATTATTTCAAGGTTAAATTGTTCATAAAAGTTGATCTATGTGTAAAATTCGCGTCAGCCGTGCTGTTCGCGAAAATTGCCTGTAGGTAGTAAAAAATACTTAACTGGTGACAAATTTGTTAATATTTAAAATAAATTGTTGTATTCACTCGGCATTTTTGTGCAGATTAATTTCTCAATACAATGGCTGAGAAAAAAGTACTTTTGTTGCAATCCCGACGTGAGCGAATAGTATCTCGTATTCGTATTACGCAAGAGCTCATAGCGAGCACTTATGATGATAGTAAGAAAAAAGATACGTTTCTTGCTAGATGTGAAAAGTTAAAAGATTGGTTACAAGAATTTGAATCAGTTCAAAACGAGATTGAGGAACAATTACTGTCATTAGACAAGATTACAGAAATGTCAGAACTAGGAAACATTGCGAATAATGTTGATTCAATGTATTTCGAGATCATGCAAATGAAAAGCGTTATCACTAGTAATAATGAAAATGCAATTCCTAAAACGGCAAGTAATTCGGTGATTCGTACACCAGTGATAAAGCTGCCCACTTGTGATAGTAACATTAAAAGTTGGTGCTCATTTCATTCATTATTTAAAAGTCTTATACATGACAGCAATGCATATACTAATGTAGAAAAATACCATTATCTTTTATCGGTAATTACAGGGCCGGCACTGGCACTTATACAATCATTGCCTCTTATCGAAGAGAATTATGACATTGCCTGGAATATTCTGGTAAATCAATACCAAAATTCTAGAATTCTTTTCACGCATTATGTTGATGAAATTCTTAATTTCAAAATATTACAAAACGAGTCTGCGTCAGGTATAGCGCGGTTACTCAGTACGTTTCAAGAGAATTGCGCCGCTATAAAGGCGATGAAGATAGAAAATATCTTTGATAAATTTGTTGGTCATATTATGATACGATCGATGGATCTGACAACTAAACGTCAATTTGAATCCAAATTTCCCGGTGAAGAGATTCCAGAATTGGATTCAATTTTCGAGTTTCTGAGAAATCAAACGCGTATTTTAGAAATGTTATCTCCACATACTACAAAAGAGAAAAAAGGTTCGTTTAAAACGTTGTTATCTGCCAATAAGAATGATAATAACCTTCATTGTCCATTATGTAAAGGTGCACATTTTCTTTACAAATGTCATTCTTTTACATCTTTAAGTCCCCATCAAAGGAGGGACAAAATTAAAACTTTAAACCGTTGTTTCAATTGTTTAAAACAGCACCATGTAAAAGATTGTGTATCAAAATTTACATGCCAGGTTTGTAATAAAAAACACCATTCAATGTTACACATTGCCGCCGAACCATCGGGCGAAAATGAATTTAATAATTCAAGTGCAACCCTGGCCGCAACAGCGATTCCGAGCGTTTCTACCGTTTTGTTAGGAACTGTACAACTTGAGGTCCGAAATCAATATAATGATTATATACCTATCCGCGCCGTCGTAGATTGTGGGAGTCAAGTCTCTCTGATTACGGAAAGATGTGCCCAGCTCTTGGGTTTGTCAATTAAAAAACATCGTATTTCACTGAACGGTTTAGAAAATTCTAGTATAAATTCTTGTCATGGAAAAACAAAATGTTTTATAAAACCTCGAAATAAAAAAGGGCCTATTCTTCAATGTCAAACTGTCGTGATTACAGAAATCACTTCTAATCATCCGTCATATGATTTACCATCGAGTGGAACGTCACAATTTAAAAATTTAAAATTAGCTGATGAATCATATTACAAGTCGGGCAAAATAGACCTTTTGTTAGGAGCTGACGTATACTTGGATATATTTAATAGTGGCCATGAAATAATTCACGGCTCTCCATGTGCTGTAAACAGTGTATTCGGTTACATTATAATGGGGAAGATGGAAAACTCGTCATTTCAAACGCATTCGTCTTTATTTGTTGAAACAAATTCGTTAAGCAATACTCTTAGAAAATTTTGGGAAATTGAAGAAACACCTTCAATTGTGACGAGTAATCCGGACGACGAATTAGCCGAAACAATGTACGCTTCGAATCACTATCGAGAATGTGATGGTAGATATGTTGTACCATTATTAACAAAATCAGAAATTATGCCTTCTCAAAATTCCTTAAAACTTGCGGAATCGCGATTGAACAAACTAGAAATTCGTTTTAAAAGGGATCCCATGTTAGCAATTAATTACGGAAATTTTATACAAGAATATGAGGGTCTGGGACACATGACACGGGTACCTCGGAATTTAGATGCATTCTATTTACCTCATCATTGTGTTTTGAATCCTGACAGTAAAACTACAAAACTACGTGTGGTTTTTGATGGGTCGGCAAAAACCCAACCAAATAACTTATCTCTAAATGACTTATTATTGAACGGTCCAAAATTGCAAACTGAAATTCCACGTATGATTTTAAATTTTCGTATTCATAAGTATGTATTTACAGCTGATATTTGTAAGATGTATAGGCAAATATTAATTATTCCATCTCAGCGTAAATTCCAAAATATTTTGTGGAGAGAATCTCAGAATGAACCGGTTATTGATTTCGAGTTACAAACTGTAACGTACGGGTTGTCTAGTTCACCATTCTTGGCCATTCGTACCCTTCGCCAGCTAGCACAAGATGAAGGATCAAAGTATCCTGACGCTGCCAAGGTTCTATGCGATGATTTTTATGTAGATGATTTGGTAACAGGGACAGAAACGATTTGCACAGCCCTCAGACTAAAACAAGATATCATTGGATTGTTAAATCTTGGGAAATTAGAACTTAGTAAATGGCAATCTAATACACCGTCACTTTTGGATCACGTTTCGCAAGAGCACCAGCAAGATGGTCATTCTTTTGATAACGCCGGAACTGATCAAATTGTTAAAATATTAGGCATTCAGTGGAGTCCAACGACTGATAATTTTACCTACAAGGTCGATCTACCTTCAAATAAGATATCCACAAAAAGAACAATTTTATCAACGGTAGCTCGTTTATTCGACCCACTTGGGATCATCACCCCAGTGACATTTTTCGCAAAATGTCTATTACAGGAACTATGGAAGTTAGGTGTCGATTGGGACGATCGTGATGTTCCACCACATATTCATAATACGTGGAGGAAATTTGTAAGTCAACTTTCATTACTTCGAACATTGAATATTCCTAGATATTACAACACGGTGATGACAAGTCGTCTTTTCCTCGTAGGGTTCTGTGACGCTTCACAATTGGGTTATTCTGCAGTGGTATATTTATTAGAGCGTAATAGCAATACCACTCACATCTTAATGGGAAAATCGAAGGTCGCTCCTTTGAAAACCCTGTCAATTCCACGACTAGAATTATGTGGGGCCGTTCTTCTCACGAAACTTGTAAAGTATATTATGTCATCTGTAAAGTTTGCCGAACAAATCGAAAACGTTTTTCTATTTACAGATTCGACTATTGTACTAGCGTGGCTAAAAACGCCACCATATTTATTGAAAACATTTGTCGCTAATAGGGTTGTACAAATACTGGAAAATACACCAAATGCTGTTTGGAAGCATGTTGTCTCGGAGGAAAATTGTGCCGATTCTGGTTCAAGAGGGCTTTTCCCAGCAGACATTATATCACACCCTTTGTGGTTTACGGGACCAAAATGGCTTCACCAACCAATAGCACTCTGGCCTTGTTCAGCTGTGTACAATCAATCTGACGGAGAAATACCAGAACTCAAAACATGCAACCTTAAAACGTTTGTATCATCTCAAATAGTACCTAATTCGATTATTAGTAAATATTCTTCATTTTATAAATTGCAACGCGTCGTCGCTTGGATAATGCGTTTCGTAAATAATTGTCAGAAACGTCCTGGTAGTGGAAATTCAAACTCGACTTATCTAAGTTCTCGCGAATTAAATGATTCGCTTATGAAAATCGTACGCATTGAACAGAAAACGTATTTTTCTGTTGATATACGTAATATGCGAAATGGCAGTCCATGTTCAACGCAAATTCAAAACTTGAAACCGTTTCTTGATAGCCACGGTATTATCAGGGTGGGCGGTCGACTCAAGTATTCAAATTTGTCATATGAAAGTAAATTTCCGATCTTACTTCCGAAAATCTGTCATTTAGCTTATTTAATTATAGATTATTATCATAAACTATATCTTCATGTTGGGCCACGAAGCCTTCAATTCACTATTCAGCGTAAATTTTGGATAGTGGCTGCACGGAATAAAATTCGCTCACAACTGTCGAAATGCATTGTCTGCTATAAAATGAAATCTTCGGTGCTACCTCCCCTAATGGGTGATTTACCTCCCTCTCGAGTGCAACAAAGCCGTGTTTTTTCTCGAGTTGGTGTAGATTTCGGAGGACCTTTCACCTTGAAAGATCACAAACGTAGGGGAGCAAAAACGTCAAAGGGTTATTTATGTCTATTTGTATGTATGGCGACGAAAGCAGTTCATTTAGAGATCGTGTCTGATTTATCTTCTGAAGCATTTATTGCAGCCCTTAGCCGGTTTACAGATCGTCGAGGGTTATGTTCTGAAATCATAAGCGATAACGGAACCAATTTCGTCGGTGCAAATCGGTACCTACCCGGTATAAATAAATTCTTGGCATCACAGCGTGATGTTATATCTAATCATCTAATTCAGAGCGGCATTATTTGGTCTTTTAACCCTCCAGCAAGTCCTCATTTCGGAGGCTTATTTGAGGCAGGGATAAAATCTGTAAAATACCATTTAAAACGGGTGATAGGTGAGACCGTTCTAACTTATGAAGAATTTGCGACAGTTCTCACTAGAATTGAGGTCATCCTCAACTCCCGCCCTTTGTGTTCAATGAGCTCAGACCCCGAGGATGTGAATGGACTCACCCCGGGCCACTTTTTAATCGGTGGATTCCTACTAGGTTTGCCTGAATATGTCTTTCTTGACACCACGTCTAATCGTTTAAGTAGGTGGCAACATCTCCAAAAGATTTCGCAACATTTCTGGAAACGTTGGCATTTAGAATATTTAAATACGCTTCAACAACGATCAAAGTGGTGCAAAATCAATCCAAACATTAAATTAGGTCAATTAGTGTTAATAAAGGACGATCGTCTTCCACCGATGAAGTGGGTATTAGGACGAATTATCCACGTTCATCCCGGTAAGGATGGAATAGTTAGGGTAGCTACTGTTAAAACTCAATCTGGTTCGTTGGTTCGACCAGTGATAAAGCTTTGCCCGTTACCGGAAGAATAAAATTATTATTAGTGATAATTCTTAAGATATACATCTAAAATGGAATACGTTTTCATTTTCCAGTTTTGTTGTATTTTATTTTTATTTTATTTACCATTGGGATCTATATATATTTTTTTTGTTGTTGTTTAGATGTCTATACTCTAATTCTCGTTTTGTTTCTTACTCAGATTCTAGACCAAAGGAGTTATTAGCAATTTTAAATATTTTTCAAAACCAAAATTTTTGTTATGGTCCAGGAACCATTATTCGAAAAGTTATACTTAATTTAGTAAAAGTTATTTTTTTTTCAATTGTTTTCTGCGAGGCAGTACGGATACAACTTGAATGAACAATTTACCTATGTATATATTTAAATTTATCTTTTATTAAATTTTGTATCATAATTATTAATTTGTTCAAATTAGGTGGGCGGAAATGTTGGCACCTAGCATCGTGCTACCTACCTTTATATCCTTTGTAAAATTATTGTGGCCTATCGACCTCTCCCCTCCTCTCCTCTCCTATGCCGACGTTAGTTAATTAAAAATATTCGTCCTGTCAACATCGTTTGATTACGGAGCCCCCTTTATCGACCGTGTCGAAATCAAAGCCATCGTGAGCTCGCGCATGGTGAAATTTGTGAATTGTTGTGAACCAGCGTAAAGAAGAATTGAAAACCGTGGAAGAATAGAAAAGGGTAAGTCGGCATTCCGAACCTTTTCCAATCCTATTGTTCCGCGTTGCGACGGTGCTATATCCGTCCCCAACAGTTTGCAATCCACTGTTAAACCAAGATACTTAATACTATCCGAATGTTCAATTTTATCGCAGTCGCAGTTTTTGGGTTGTGATGTAGTACATGGATGCAGGTGTAAAAGCGGGACGGTTTTTGGTTGCCCAATATTTGTTTTACTGAATGTTAGAAATTTGGTTTTCGAGGTGTTTAGGGTAAGAAGATTTTTGTCGAGCCATTTTTTTATCTCCCTCATACCAAATTCGGCGCTCTTAAATGCCTTTTCCCAAGATTGCTCTTTAAAAAGAAGTACAGTATCATCTGCGTAGCTGATCACATTATAGCAGAGTGTTGGAATTTTAATATCAGTTAGACCATTAATATAGATAAGAAAAAGAATAGGGCCTAAGACACTACCCTGAGGCACTCCGTACTTTATTTCTGCTGTGTCACTCAAGCATTTATTAAGTTCAACTATTTGTTTCCTATTTTTTGTATAACTTGAACCATTTGAGCGGTTTTCCATTGATGCCAATATTTTTAAGTTTTTCGTATAGCATATCATGGGAGATGGTGTCAAAGGCTTTAGCCAGATCTAGAAAAACTCCAATTACTTTAGATCCCTTATCTACATGTTTTACAATGAAGTTGGTTAATTCAGAAATTGCCTGTTCTGTGCCCATTTTTGCCCGAAAACCGAATTGATGACTTGATAGTAAGTTGTGTTTATCGAGGTAGGATAGCAGTCTTTTTTTCATTGCTTTTTCTAGGAGTTTTGATAGAGAGTTAAGTAGTGAAATAGGTCTGTAGTTGGAGATTAACGTTTTGTCTCCAGATTTATGGATCGGGGTAGTACTGGCAATTTTAAGTTTGTCAGGTACAACACATTGGAAGAAACTTTGATTAAATATATGTAGGAGAGGTATACCGATATATTCTCGTAGTTTAATCAGGATTTGGTTAGATATGTTGTCCGGGCCAGGTGCACAATGAGTTTTGAGAGAAAGAATGAGTTCGTTAATTTCCTTTTTTATTTATTTTATAAATGTTAAAGGAATGATTTGGTCGCAAGGAGGAACTTTCTTTGACAAGTAGCTCTTCTGTCGTGTAGTTCTTTGTAAGTATTTTTTCCGCTAAATCTAAGCCAACGTTGGAAAAATGATAATTAATGTGATTTGCAATTTTTTGGGTTCGTTTTGTGTTAAACAGATTTCCCCATCGACTAACAATTTATTAATAGAAGTACTGTTCTTAGGTTTTGAATAAGCGGCATCTTTGATAACTCTCCATATCTTTTTTGTGTCTCCTCCGGCATTATCTATTTCTTTCCTGTAGAACTCATGTTTCGCCTGCTTTACTAGTCTATTACATAGGTTTCTGTATAATAAATAATTGTGTTTTAGTTTACTGTCCATTGGGTTTTTGTTTACTCTTGCATGCATTATATTCCGTTTGTGTATACTTTTTACTAGCCCTGCTGTAATCCATGGTTTAATTTGAAGTGTTTTGTGAGTAGTGTTTTTACGTGTTTTTATTATAGTGTGTTTAGTGGTAAACGTATTCAGGGTTAATAGAAATTCATTTAGCGCTTTATTTGGATCCGTTTCTTTTAGAGTTGTAATCCAAGATTCGTGACTTATATCAGAGCTAAGTGCTTTGAAATCTATGATATGCTGTGACGTATTTGTATATATTTTACGTTTTATTTCATTTTTCAATCGCATACCAAGTGTGGTGGTGAAATGGTCAGTAACGGTGGAATGAATAGTGGATGAGATGGTTTTATTTTTTGTTTTAACAAAAATATGATCAATACAGGATTTTGACTCTAGTGAGGTTCTTGTCGAAGAATTAAGAGTTGACTGAAGGCCATAGTGAGCTAGTAGACTTAGATATTCGTTAGTTTTGGGTTTACATTTAAGAAGGTTTATATTTATGTCCCCTGCTAAGATGAGTTGTTGAGTATTTTTATTGTTTTCCATGAGTTGTTGTAAAGAGTTTAGGAAAGGTGATATATTTTTGTAGCATGGGGGCCTATAAATAGCAAAAATAGATAAATCTGATCCTAGAGATATTTTGACGCAATTTGCTTCTGTTAATTTTATTTCCGATAGAGAAGAGTTCAGCGAGTCCTTAATAAAGATAACGATCCCATCATTTTGGTTCAGTTTAGTAGTTGTGTGGAAAGTCGTATTTCCTAATATGTTAATGTCAGTGAAAGTTTCGTCTATCCAACATTCGCTTAAAATGATAATATCGAAATGAGTGTTAAGGTCTTGTAAAAATACTGCAAAATTGTCAAAGTTTTTTTGAATGCTTCTAATATTTTGAGAAATTATGTTCAGGGAGTTATTTTCGGCGACGGTTGCTTTAAAATCTGTAGTATTGGTGAAAGTGTGTTCTATATTACATGATATTTCAAAATCAATATTCAGTGTTGAAGCCATTTTAGAGGATGAATATTGCGTTCTATTTTCTCTGTCGCAATTTTAGATGGAGTAGCCATATAATGCACGTATACCCACAATGATAAGATTTGGAAATGTACAGATGTGTGTGTGGTGTTTGAGTAAAATATTATGTGTATGCTTGTATTGGTGAGTCATAGTGTGAGAAGAATATTTTCAGATGTAATGTGTATAGCTCGCGATTCTGATGTTTGGCGTACGTAGACCCTTCCCGCTTTAACCCATACGTAAGCTAGCTTTTTTTCCGTAGCCGTCTTCTTCGCCAGGTAAAGTAAGCGTTTATTTGTCGACGTTAGGTGTTCCGATATATAAACTGGAGTGCGCGGTCCGGAGAGGCCTAAGGAGCTCGTTTTGAGTTTTTCTTCATTCGTGGTAGCGTTCAAATTGTATTTTTTTACACAATTTAAGAATTCATCTCTTAAGTGAATGTCTTTGAACCGCACAATTATTGGCCGGGTTTTTGTTGGAGCTTGCCTACCAGGAGCTCTAAAGGTTGTTTCGATGTCATTTTTAGTGGTGGTTGTGCGTATTTCTTGATTTATGTTGAAAATGATGTTTTGTAACTTTTCACCTTCAGCCTCAGGTATTCCTCTTATTTCGGCAGCGAAATTTTTTTGTTGGCTTTCTTGATCGTCTAGTTTAAACTCGAGCATTGTAACTTTTGCTTCAAGTTCCATGTTTTTCTTTTGGACTGAATCTATTGTTTTCATTTTGAGGATTGTCTTTTTCAATTCATCCTCAAATCCCTCCATTTTTGAGTTGAAAAAGGTCAATGAATTTTTGAATTCTTTGAATTCATCATATAATATTGCCACTTTTGTTTGGATGCCCTTGAAATCTTGGAGTTCCATCTTGATTTGTCGGAGCTCCTCCATTAGAAGAGTTTCCCCTGGACTTAGTCCTGGTTTGCTGACGTTGGCAGGAGGCGGTGCGATCTCTTTACTCGATGTGGAAGTTGATCGCGCCGTTCGACGAGGTTCCGTCTTGCATCCACTGCATTTGGTGTTGGCGCGTTTTTCTTGGGAGAGCTTCCGGTACTGACCCTCAGTTATGCCGCCGCAGGCAAAGTGAAGACTCTCATCACAGGAAGAGCACCAAAACATCGACTCCTTTGTAATTATAGGTTCTGGACACTTGCTGCAGGTGAAGTTCTCCATATTTATTTTTGTGCTGATAGGTATTAAATTTAATTTTTATTTATTTATTGGCAGGTATTATTATTATTAAAATAAATATATTTTTATGAAAATAGCTTGTTATTATCAAAAAATAAAAGTAAAAATTATATTTATAAAAAAATAAAAATAAAAAGTTATTTTATAATTTCGCCGGTGTGAGGATCGAACCATGGGCGTCGCCTTGAGATATGGTGCTTTAGACCACGGAGCTATTCGCCCTTTTCGAGCGATGGTGGATATTACTCTTATATTTTTAGGTTGGTGACACAGGATTTATTTTGTTAGTTCGTTTAATAATATATGTTGTAATGTTTTTTTTTTCACTATTATTTTTTTCACTATAGTTCACTATATTTTGCACTGTGATATTATCTAGTTGAATGGTGAGATTCGCAAAGAATTGTGTTGTAAGCAGCACGAGATTAGTTTTTTGTTGTTGTTTTGTTTAAGTTTTAAGCTATCACGATGACAAGCGTATTTCACATTCGCGATATTTTTAGATTGAGGGGAATGTTCACAGAGCTAGTTAGTTAGTGCCGAAGGGCAATGTTGTTTAATCACTTTACACTATAGTTTACTACGGTAAAAGATAATATATTAGCAAAAACTATATTTATTGACGGATAACGTCAACAATGCGTTTCGTGCGTTAGCGGTGACACAAACCAATTTTGATGTACTATTAGTACTCACATTGATTTTGTCAATTGAATTTATACATATTTTAAATTATATACTTCTTATATTCTCTTAAGCATACTTCTTATTTTCTTTTAAATTAACATGTACATTGTTTGGCAAACATAATCTTTCTTTAAATATTTCAATAAAGTCACAAAAAAGAAACATTAATAATAGAGATAGACATATTTTCTTAATTCATTTTTGAACTTATTAATATTTTCTATCACAGCAATTTCCTTCGGGATTTTGTTATAGAGTTGAACGGCCTGGTACATCAGAGAGTACATATCGTATCAAGCTGGAAGATATATCTAACAAAAAGACTACGGTTGTTAGTTTTCTGTGAAGAATATCTCCCAAAAGTGCACAAGGGGTTAACTTCAGATGTGTACAGGTGCCTACAGATAGCATACTTATTAAAATATAATTAGGTCAGGTATAAAAGAGTGATAAACAACTACAAAGACAGCGATAAATGATGATGAGGTCTGAGGAGGGGGGAGGGGATGTAATGAAGTATACCAAGCATGGAACTTGACGTGATGTTTTATAATTTACAAGCATATTAATTTAATATTTTTGAAGCACTATTTTTTGGAAAATCTTCACAATGGTTGCGATCCAAAATGATCATAAATATATATATTTTTTTAAATATTTTACGTGACAATTTTCACTGGGTCAAGTTATTTTTCGGTGTAGATTTGCAGATTGTTTTACCTGGAAATTATGGCTATCAGTGCTTTCATTATTGTGTTATTATTGGGGGATTTCCAAATTTCTTGTTCATCCAGATTTTGGAGACTTACGTAGCGAGGGCCTAATGAAAGGCGACCGTTTTGCATTTCTTCTGTCTGTAAATTTTTTTCTACCGTAGTTTGTAGTTATTTTCAAATTTCAAATCGTAGTGTTTATTTGGACTTTCTTACTTGCATTGTCGTATTGAATAAAAATGTTCCATAAAATCTCATATGGTTTATAATTAAGTAGGTAAGTATTTATGAACCTACTTACAAATAAGAGGAAATTTTGTATTTGATTTATTAAATAAGATTAAATTAGAATTATTTTTTGGACGCGAGATCTACAGTTCAAAAAACTACCAGTATATATGTGTTTAAAAGTGTTTGCATGGTGTTTGAAGGGAAATTGAATGAGTAGTACATGAATGTATCCTATAATTTTTTTTATACGAAAGGAATTTCATTCTTCTAGAAATCTTCATTATTACCTTAGTTTAACCACAATCTGTGATAGCATTGTTGAAATGGAGAAGTCGAGCATTTTGAATGGCATTAATTGGGTAAATGATAACATCTTATTATTCTGGTTTGTCATTTGGTGTGATTTCCTCTGGTTTGTAAGGTAATGTTCTGATTCCATTGTTCGGAATCGCTGTCACTATAAATTAAGCACTCCTCCGCGCGGCAGGGCTCTCTAGTTTCCAGTCTCTAAGGACTGGTCGATGCTGAAGGTACCTCTGGTATCCCCTCGGTCATTTTATTATAGAAGTAGATATGTTTAAGTTATTAGCCCTCATATTTCCCATATTCGATATAATCCATATCTATGTATGTATTATGCACTTTACTTATTTAATTAAATATAATTGTGTCGCTGCTCATCTCGACACAGGAATTCCCTAGTGAGATGAGATAAAAATATACAAATATACAAACGTTGGGAAACCCAGAAAGTTAGGAACTTATAGGCAGACAAACATTGGCAAAAAATGGCTCATAGAACGACAAAAAATCAGTCATATGTTTCTGCTAAATGAATTCTTCATCAACATTTGATAAGCAGTCCTCATATTGAAAATTTGTTTTTCATGCTTTTAATCATTGCATCTGTTTTAATATATTTCAATAACAAGAGAGCACATCTTGTTTGTATATAGTTGCCCGCAAACAAGTTAAATCTTTATCAAAACTTCACGTTCACGTCATGCGAGATATTTTATTTATTTTTATTCGTTGAATGGTATGCACACTCATAACTGCGTACGGTGGCTCCCTAGGCAGACTTAGTAAAGTAGGGTCAACGGTTCAACCGTTCTACAGACGATACAGCTTGCTGATTGCATGGTGGTTGGGTGCTCTGGCCGCACAAATATTCAACTTGGTTGTCACGCCCTCTTATTGCATACAATACATCTTCACACGGTTCAACTTTATGTGCAACTCAACCAGATTGGTACAACCGGTCAAACAAATTGAATCGTCTGTAAACAGACTGGGTAGCCCTTAAGGCAGTGCCGTCTCCTGTCGTGCTAGTGCGGCTGCCTCTAAAGGGATGTTAGGAGTTACGAGTTCACCACACTGAGTACATAATGCAGGAGTTAGCAGACTTCGGTTAGCAGATAATATGAGTTGGGTCCCCGAGAACCCTCGTCACCTCTTTGGGAGGATTTGTTGCTAAACCACCACATGTTCGAGAGTTTTACTTCTAGTTACGGCGAGGACGTCGGGCCTGCTGTGAGGGATATAACTGTACTAAAATATTTGTAAAATAATCTCAACAATTACATTTATTATCTACTACTCACTATTCTAACTGTACGAAAAAAGAAATACGTTCTTGTAAAATTCTTAAAAAGTTTTTAAAAAACTGGGAACATGGCGTGAGAAATACTCGGAGACGATACATTTATTTTATATTCCGTTGCCGCTATGAAAGTATTATTATGAGGTAAACATTATCAAATTGTGATGGATTAGTAAATTAATATCAATAAATTATTTTGATCCCTCCACAAAGTCAATGTAAAAATAGCTGATTTGTATGATAGAGAAAAGGAGAAAAATAAATCAAAAGGTTAATTGTGAAATCCCCCTGATGATGTTTAACTCTTCGTGCGCCGGCACTACATTATCTCGGTGCGCCAGCTGATTATATTTTCGCAATAACTTTTTTTTGTGTTTAATTCCTAGAACTCCATTGAATTTTTTAAAAAATTAATTAAAATCGAATTTAATAATAAAATTATTAAGTTCTGCAAGTATTTTTTAGTTTTTGTTATTGTTACAGCTGTTTCACTTTCAAGGTCATTTTCAAATTGTCACACACAGTACATACACAGTTACTCAATATATATACCTATTATATAGTACCGCCTGTTTCCCAAATAAAGTCAAATCTAAATAAATAAAAGCAACAAATTAGTTAAATGCGTGTTCTTAGTTAGAGAGTAAACACAGTCTTGTAACATATAACGCGCCCGCATGCACCGTCCACTGAACCTGTATACTGCCTTAAGGGCTACGGGAAGGATGGTCGATTGAATATTTAATTCTAGTGAATATTTCGTGCTGTCCCATTGAATAATACAGAACGTGCGTCCTTTTCCGCCACCGAAACCCATTTACCGGATTATGTTTCACTTCACACCTGTGCTGATTAATGTTTCATCTCAAATAACAAACTAAATCTAATTTACAACGCCGAAAATAACATCCTAAATAAGGGCAGTAGTAAACACCAATTTCAATATGTAATACAATTTTGAGGTAGGTACGAGAAACGGCTTAGCGGCCTTTTTCATACGCAACTTAATTTTAAATTTAAATAAAGAATTCCATTGATTTTTCGCATTTATTTGTGATTTAATGACAATTATTTTAAAATATATATTTTACCCTGCCTGCCATGTAAATATGATAAAATTATAAATATATTAATAAAAGCATTCTGATTTGCTTCGGAACCGAACCACAAATACCTTGGTAAGTTTTTAGATTCTCACGGCCAAAAGCATTTTTGTTGTTTGTTTTTGGGGTTTTATGCCGTGTTGCGCTAACTCCTTCTTTAGCCGACGTTTCGGACAGCGTTGCAGTGTCCATCATCAGGGCAGATCCGGTAGATCCGAAGATCCGAAGATCCGAAGACACATCTTCGGATCTACCGGATCTGCCCTGATGATGGACACTGCAACGCTGTCCGAAACGTCGGCTAAAGAAGGAGTTAGCGCAACACGGCATAACACCCCAAAAACAAACAACAAAAAAAACACAAATACCTTGCATATGAATTAAAATTTACACCCAAAAAAAAACGTTTTCTTACGATATTTATTTTTAATACTTCATTATATTAATATTATTATTACTATCAACTCGCCAAAAATCGCCAAAGATCACTATAAAATAATGAAAATCTTTTTTTTTATTTAAAACACAAATAATAATGCCAAACGACCGGAAACTACCGAATCCGGTCCCATCACGTAAGCATAGTGGAACACGTTTCGATGAAATAATGTAATTTAATGTAATTTCGATGAAATAATGAAATAATAATAAATAAATAATAAATAAAGTTTCCAACCCGCGATTTTTCACGGGATTGCGCGGTTAACGGCGCTCGATTGCCACAAGTCGGGCCGGTGCACAGTGGACCGTCTAGATTTCTAGAACCAGCCAGCTTGACAAAATTATTTTCTTTACATGTACAGCACATTAAATGGTAATTTATGAAGTGTCATAACAAAAAAAACATTTACGCTTGTTTTTTAATGATACATTGCGATATTTATGATTTTTGAAAGTACTGAAATTTAAACTAATTATAATCAACCATAAAAATTTGACCTTATTTATAATTCATACACAAAACCATGTACAATGTGACCATAAAACGGGGTTCCCCGGTAAGATCACATTCTTTTCCACTTTTGTAAAAAAATTATTATAAAGTATTTAATAATTTGAATGGCGAAATGAATTATGTAATTGAAATGATTCCAAATACATTAATTATCTTGAGCTTATTATTATTGAACTAGATCAGGGGAGGGGAAACTGCGGCCCGCGAAGCTTTTCGTTGCGGCCCGAAAGCACTTTCTGTGCGGCCTGCTCACCACAAAAAAAGGTATCCAAAAGATTACTTTCAGAACGGAGAACGGTTAAAGCAATTGAACTAAAAGGCAGTCGGAAATTGGAATATCTCATTACCTCAACTTTGCTTTGGTGGCTCGCCGTCCTTCCTGGGCCGTCACTAATTATGTAATAACTTTTCTTTCCAACTATACCTTAACGTGTTTCAATAATTGAATTGTTATAAATCGGATATGACTTTTGATGCCGGGGACAAATTTTATTTTGAGTAGCATAAATGTTTTTGGTTTTCTATTTCTTAAATTTTCATTCCGAGTTAAATTTAGTACAAGTACTTACCTACAACTTACCTATATCTACCTAACTCGTACTTGAAGCTAACAGGGAATTGAATCGCATTGTACGAATTTTCTACATTTGTGATACACAGTGCTAACATATGGATAAACCCGGGGATCGAACCAGGTAATTAGTTGGCTAAGCTCAGATAAAAAGGGTAGGCAGATGAAACTCGTGTACTATCAGGGGTAGGCAGTTCCTTTAGTCATCAGCTCGTCCATCGGTTAGGAGGTCGGACAGGTTAATACACAATAATTACACATGGGTAGAAAGGCACAAGGTATATTAAACATCTCGAGAAATTACAGGGTTGACATAGATCACTCTACTCTCTTCTCTAAATTGACGACAGGATGAAGCGTGGATTCTACATGAAGTTACAAGAATTGAACACAAGAAAGGGGATAGGTTGAAAGCTTACGATTCGCCTTTAGTTGTGGTAGGGCACGTCATGTTGACCCAGGTTTCCCGCGCTCAAAAGCGGCGGTACTGTTGATGTGGTGAGGAGACACAAGGTGCTTCGACGGAAGCGTGGCTCCGGTGGACAAAGGTTAATCTCGGGATGTAGAATCATGTATTCGAATGATGCGGCAAACTATTGATTACAATAATTGAGGTAGTTTAAACACGCGAGAACTACGTGAGGTTCGGGTGAATTGATTATTGACAAACTGCAAGAGCGCGTGACTGTCCGAGGCCCGAGTGGAATTGTGACTCTGGAAGCGCGGCGGAAGCGAGCAGTGTTTAGCCCAAGACGCTGCGTGTGGTCTTATCACGTGCTTTGACCATCTGGACGCGTGTGCCAAATACGCCGCGACTGTTTGCATGGGGGAGAGTGAGGCTGAAGTGTGCATCCTTTTTATAGGGTGACTTGTATTACGTAACAACAGAAGATAATTTCTAAGATATACGTTTATAATATAGCTAAAATATAATCATCGCTCACTCACTTACCAATCAAATAGTATGCATTTATTTATAATTTCGTAAATTATAAAATATGAACGGAAGAAGGATTTTTCTAATTTAAATAAAATCCAGCAAACGTAAACCATGTGCAGGCTTATTTAGGGTTTTAAATAAATTTATTCGTTTGCCAAAAAATATTCAACTTTTCGCTCGACTGGATATGCAAAACAACAATTTTTTTTTTTTTTTTTAGTCGTTTTACCTGTTGTTTTCGTGATGGTGAATTTCATATTTTATCTTAAAAAACAAATTTTGCGCCAGAAGTTTGGATATAACAGGAGAAGTTTTGACGGTATTTTTCGAGAAATAAAACCAATGTATGTACCGATTAATGTTTTCCACGTAATTATTGACGGTATTTCAATATAAAAAATATTAAAAAACAATAAAAATAAAGTAGCGCGGTTTTACAAAGTAAAACATATTACAAAGGCATGCTGAAGTTTCTGCGGAGCAATATATAACATAGGTGGGCGAGTAGTAGCGTGAAAGAAACGTCTATTTTGCTTCCCTTGACCACAGAAATGTTTCAGCATAACTTGTTTAAAATATTCATGAATCTCGGCTGGCAGATGCTCACCCACCCGCCCCCCTCGGCACCCAACAATCCAACAAGCCAGTATCCCAACATCCCGAAACCCTAACACCCCCACCCCCACCCCCACCCTGCACATGGCGCACGCTGCTCTGTGGACCCGGGAATAGTAATCCACTCTTTCTAATACAGTTATGGATCTATTCTTCCATATCAGCCACAGGCTTTCCACCAACAAACTTTCACTTAACATTTTCAAAGAGAAAACTACTCTTTTAATATTCTCAGATTTATGAACCGAGGCAATTTGTATTTCGTAAAAATTATGCCAACAAACCAAAGAAAGAGGCTCAAAGTAAAACAATTTCTTAAAAAGGCTTAAAGTTTATAAAAATTCAGATGTTGATGAATTCTGAAATTCTGACTCTGAACTCGCACGAGTGGATATTAAAGGTAAACTTTAAAAATTTCTTTTTCTGTTCTTTCATAGATGACGCTAATTCATTTTTTCACTTAAATACACATTTTGTTAGTTATTCTTTAAAATATTAAGACGAATTGTTCTTTTGAATATGAATAAAAAGTTGTGTCCGTATAAAAACTCAATTCTTTCAAGAGAGGCATACAAAATTCAATATTGTATCAGTTATTCAATCCAATATTGAATTTATATGCAAATAGCGTATGTACGGGGGCAAACAAATAATTCGTCTTAATATTTATTTTAAAGCATAACTTTACAAAAAGCTTATTTTAATAAAATAATTAAATTAACGTCATCTACGAACACGTTGATTATAACGTACGTCGCATTTAACCTTACGAAGGTTTCTCCTGAAATCGACATAATAAAACCGGTATGGTTTTTAGTGATTTATTTTTGAGATATTATGCCGTGTTGCGCTACCACCTTCTTTAGCCAAAGTTTTGGACAGCATCGCAATGCCTACCATCATGACATGTAATAGATTATACATCGGACTAGATGATGAATAATACCCCAAAAATAAATGCCGCTTTAAATTTGTGGGGCGAAAAATAATTACTTAGGATTGTGTGTATTTATTTATTTCAGAATTTAAATTATAAGAGATATTTTATATTATTTTGCAACTCAAATAACTGTTTTGGTGAATTTAGAATTTGGAATACAGAGAATTGTATATAATATTGTGTCAAACGACAACTCTATGTATATTCTATTTTTGTTTAAATCAAAATTTTCTATGAACCTTATTTTCCCCGTCGTTATGGACGGGTTTATGGGACTAGAAGTTGTTCAGCCAGTGGAGACAGGAGTAGAATGGCGCTCGGCTTCAATTACATTAGTTCTGGCTGGCAACGGCGAATTCGAAAATTCTTCAAATTAAACGAATTATAAAAGAAATTGTCACGTTTTTTAACAGCAAAGTTAACTCAAAACCATTGAAACGCTCAAAATATGTACGCACTTGAAAAATCTGTTGAATGAACTGGAAATTAATCTCTCAAATCATATTAATTAAAAACATAATACCAAGTCGCGAACGTAATTTGGTATGAACTTTATTGATATTATTGTACACCATAAATATCACTTAGCCAAATTACCTTTCAATATGTGCCAATAATAATAATCCGAATCTCTAAATAGTATAAAATAAAGTCTCTCTGTTTGTGCGCTTAGTTCTCCTAAACTGCGCAACAGATTTTAATATTGTTTTCACCATCGTTTAGAAAATTTCTTCCGAATTTTTTATATATAATACATGCATATTATATTTATAGAAAGTATAGAAAAGTCGACGTTTTGTAACCAAGTCAAAAAAATATTTTTTCGGGCCCTTACATTGCTAACGCATTCTAAACCTTAGAAGATACAACAAAATAATGTACTACGGAATTTTATATCTTAAAAAGGCCTACTGAAAAGTTTGCGATAGTATATATCTTCTAATCATTATATCTTCATGTATTAAATATTATTTGCTACGCCATTTTAACCAATAAAAATGAATTCTCTTGGAATTAAATATATTTAGTTATTGTAAAATGTGTAAAATTGCCCTATACAATATAAAATATTAATTAATAAATTAGCCACACTTGGAGTTTATGGTAGTTTATTAAATTGGTTTATTACTTATTTGTCCAAAAGAAGTCTTAGTGTGAAAATAAATGGCACAAATTCTAACACATTTATAGCCACAAGTGGAGTGACACAAGGCTCTCATTTAGGGCCCATTTTGTTTATTATATTCATAAATGACATTGTTGATATATTTACTAACATAAAATTATTACTTTTTGCTGATGATTTGAAACTTTATAAAGAGATAAATAACATAAATGATTGCATTATATAACAAACTAAATTGAGAAATCTTTTTGAATGGTGCTCTATCAACAAACTTGCATTGAACATAAAGAAATGTCAGTTCATTAATTTTTACAGAATAAATAATCCATTATTTTTTCAATATACATTAAATGATAAAAACTTAAATTGCGTCATTGAAATTATTGACCTAGGTATATTGTTCGATAGCAAACTAACTTTTGTGGATCATATTAATAACATTATCAATAAGGCTCTTAAGACTCTTGGATTAGTTTTGAGAATTTCAAAAGACTTCAATAATTTAGGCACATTTATCATGTTGTACAAAGCCCTTGTTAGATGCCAACTAGAGTATAACTCTACATTATGGTCTCCTTTTTACAATATTCATTCCGATAATATTAAAAAGATTCAACATAAGTTCTTGAAGTATATAAACTATAAATTGCATATTCCTGTAGAAAACATTGAACTAATTTGTGTCTGAAAACGTTATTTCCGTCTTATGATTCGGTGAAAATGATGTAAGAAAAGTTCTACCGTAAAAAAGAAGCCATTTCAATAACCGATGGTTTTGTGGAAGTCAAACACAAAGCGCTCGTTGATCAATCGGCTACTAGATTTTGGAATCAGTTAAATCGACAGAACATGTAACCCTGATGTATAAAAGGGTTGTGGTAGTTACGGAGTGATGATTTATTCTCTGGTGACACCTTTATCACATAGATGTTCTACCATGTTTCTATTATAAATTGTGTGTAACTACTTCGTTCCCGTGTTTTTATGTACATAGGTGTGAATTAAAATATAGAAATTTAAATGCATGTTACTTAAATTGATAATATTTCAACCCTCAGTCAAACCAAAAAAAAAATCTTGGAAATTGGCTACTATCTAGCGCAATGATATGCTGGTGAGTGGGGTTGTACCTACTTTGTGAGGCTAGGGGTAGTAGCCGGTCAACACCTCTTGTTAAATGGGTGCATATAAGGATTGGTCATCATCACAGTGGTCGGCTTTGGTTCCGATGTGGAACCTTTGGACGCCAAATCTTGCCGGGGGCAAGATATGCCGAGCTCTGCGGTGAGACATAAAAACCCTTCTCAGGGTGGTGGGCATATGGGGCTTATTCACAAGTAAATCAGAGTAAAAGACAAGTTTCTGTACATATAAGTTGAACTCTATTTCATGATAACAGGGTAAAAATTAAGCAAGGGATTTTAAAAGACTTACCCCCTATCAGACCGATTCTATCGTATCTAACTATCTAAACGCGGATGAGTGGAGATGCCTTCCTCCCAGGGGTACGTCTGCTTTGGCGCGGGCGACCGGCCCACCAGCTCCGTCTCTCTTCCAGTCTCCAGCCAGGAAACCAGTCTCCGGTGTCCATCCACCCGATTATTGCGGATCCTTTCAAGGCGCGCGTGTGGATGGCGGTAGGCGGCGTTCACGCACCCAAATACAATACTCGTCCAAACGATCTAGTATTCCTCAGCGTACTCAAGGTTTGCATGTACGAAGCGAGAGAGGATTGTCTCTTTAAACGTGGATTACATCCCAAACGGAACACACGGCCCGGTGCACTTTGGCACTCGTTTAATTCACGCGGGTTTTAAAATTGTCGACCGACATTGCGCGTATTTCGGCGCGGGTTTTTTTTTACATTTAACCATAACTCCGCGTATCTCAGGATCGGATGCCTGATTTTACTTTTAGGATTCGTCGCGTACTTGCTCCGAACGGTTTTTTTTAAATTGCTCCATATAAACTTAGCACTTGACGTTTCAACTGAGTCCTCGCCCAACTGGACTCCGTTGGAAAGTGTCGAACCTTGCAAGAATAACCTTTTCCCGTTATTTTGTGCCGATTTATGGCTGTCAAAATAACCATAGACAAAAATCAAAATAATAATTAGTACCTAATTATAATTGTTATGTTTCTAGATATTTTCATAACATAACCCCGCTCGCTCCGAACGTGTTTGCCCTCAAACACAAAACAAAACCAAAACAAACTTAAAAGAGAAAAAAAAAATCCTTTACTATTGACTAGTAACTTGGTCTGATGGGGGGTACTGAAACAAACAGCATACATGTGTAGAGAGAAAAGAAATGCATAATATAAAACGAAGTACATATATAAACATATTAAAAAGCATGAAATGCATATAGACAACTTGCAAATGATTGTGTCGCAACGTCAATCGCGCCCATCATGCGTAAGGCATGGTGGATGAATTTGCGACGCAACCATTAGAAGTGCTGGTAAACAGGAAGAACAAAGCTTAATATTATAAAACTTAAAGATAAACACACTTCAATAAGGTGATACGTGGACGGGGTCTACAAACACCCTCAGCATATAGGATGCAGGGTGCTGTAATACTGATTTTCTCAAAGACTACCGTACACGTAGCATCTGTAACAGGTCATTAACTTATAAATGTAGTGGTTATAATACACAATACTAAATTACCTTATAAATTTATTAATATACTATGACATTATATACGCACTAGGCGTCACTTATTATGAAAACACTTTTTAACAGCCTCAACAGGCATCACTTTTAGATGGTATACCATCTGCACTTTCCACTGATTTTACTTCCATTTTGGAAAAAAAAACTTCCTTTGAAGAGTATCCCTATCTATACCTTCCTAACTTCGATCTTTTGGGGGTTATGATTATTACACCTATTATACGGTAGTAAAAGTTTAATCAATATACCTTAGTTTTATATAAAGAATATGGTTTGGATCCTACTTAAATGAAACAATGTGAACAACCATCGCCAATGAATGGTGCCAAAAAGTAAACAACCATTGCCAATGAATGGTGCCAAAAATTAAACAACCATTGCCAATGAATGGTGCCAAAAAGTAAACAACCATTGCCAATGAATGGTGCCAAAAAGTAAACAACCATTGCCAATGAATGGTGCCAAAAAGTAAGATATGTAGACCCTTGATGGAGGGTGCAACTGGTAAGGTTAATTGTTTGATATTTACAAATATTAAGGTTACATAAAAAGCTATACATATGAGTAGATTATTATGCGCCGCTCACGACGCTAATCAAAATTAGACGTGATGATAATATCCCAAACAAGGGAAACGAGAAGGAGAAAACAAATATCATTTTACATAATATTATCCTAATACTAGCTTATGCGGTAGTAACATATTTAAAAAAAAAAAAATTTATGTGATACAAAAATTTTAGGCAATTGACATGAGTAGTGCCAAAACAGGCAACTGAGCAAGAAATGCTGAATATTCTTATACCTAACATGAAATCTCATAATTCTTAAAAACCGAAAATCAGAACACAAAGAAATAATGGGCTGTTATTTCTGTATGCTCCAATAATAGTTTCCCTAGGTATACAATATGGAACATGAAGAAATGATGGGCCGTCACTTCTGCATGTTCCAATTATGGTTTCACAAGCTTACTATATAACCAAAAAAAATATGCTTGGAATCCAAGAGGGTATATATACAATATCGTCGTATATTCCAAGTTGACAAAACTTAAAACTAGATAGAGGTAAAAACAAGATAAAATTAAAATGTGCCAAGTTTAAAATTAAATTTTGTTTTTCTTTACATTCTTCTTTACATTTTAACTTATATTGGTATTATATTAGCATTACAGGAACTGTATTTTTACATAAAGAAAGTTCGAAAATTGTTCAATTCTTCGTGATATTTTTCCTTAAAGGAAAATTTCCTTCTTTACTTTCATTTTTATTTTTTGTTATTTTTCATTTCCTTGTTTTATATATTAATATTTCTTTAGTTTAATATATCAGCTAAACAATAGTAAAAAAAAAAAATGAATATACATTGTATTACTTTACCAACAGAATTTCTTCAATTCAGTTTCATTTTCAAATTCATTTTCTTGTTTTTATCTATTAATTCAGCTTATGTTATGTTAATTCAGTTATTATGTCAGCTAAATAATAGTAAAATATGTCGTGATATAACTGAAAGTATTCTAGAATTTGAATATACATATGTATTATTTTTTTTTTTTTTTTTTAACAACAGAATAGTCAACACTATAATGTACCATAATTTACATGTAAAAACATTATCATATTGGAATGTCCTAAAACGGGCAATCGCCTAGTTGGACATTTTAAGTTCATTTATTGTATTATGTAATATTTACAAACAAACAATAAATAAAAAATAAAATAAACAAACAATAAATAAAAAAATTACGAGATTGTTTCCATGTGCAAGCATCCACAATCCTAATTCTAGAGGTATATAAATATATATTTAACTTAAATTTAATTTTAGATGTGTATACAGAACCAATGTTCCTTTCCCAACTCGGGTTTTAAACCAGAGTTAAAAAAAAATAATTATGTACTCTTTAGGAGGCATAAAATTTGAAGTATTTTATAGAATTTGACATATTGACAAAATACTGACCACAACAATTCGATTGATCAGGTCGAATTGAATGGTCTGAGCACTTTGTAATCGGTTAACGATGTCAGCCCTTGCAAGGATGGCCAGACCCTACAAGGTACTGAAGATAAGAGGACTATAAAGGAATATTGTCCGATTTCACGATGTCTTTCACGTGAAAGTCTCCGGTTTCTTTACCATTAAGGTCTGCCAGCGTATATATAAGATCTGATTTCTTTCTTACAACTATATTTTTAACAAATCGCGGAGCTAACTTCTGTGCAAAGTAATTCAATGCATTCGACTGGACGAAGTTTCTATGCCAAACCACATCCCCAACCTGGTAAGTAACGTGTTTTCTACGTAGGTTGTAATGATGAGCTCCCTTTTGGTAGGCTTTAAGAAGTGCATCCGAGACTTGTTCATACACTGCCGATAATTTATCTAACCTTTGAGCATACGCTTCAGGTTGAACATCATTCCGGGAACTGATATCTCCATCTGCTAGCGGATTTCGGTGGAGATCTCCGTCAATTATCTGCTCCCTACCATGCATTAAAAAGAAAGGAGTATATCCTGTAGCGCAGTTGACAGTATTGTTCATAGCCGATTGAACTTGAGGAAGAAACTTAGACCATTCCTGTAATCCGATTCAACTAAAATAGATAGTGCTGTTCCCAATGTTTGATGATAGATATTCGAGATAGCTTAGATTTAATAGCAATCACTGAATCGTGGCTGAAACCAAGTGTGCATAATTCAGAGCTATTTCCAGAAAATTATGTTGTCTTTCGTCGTGACCGCCTCACACGAGCGGGGGGTGTCGTCCTGGCTGTTCATGCTGATTCTGTAACCCATGCTGAGAGGATTTCTTCAATGGACCTCCCCGACACTGAATCCCTGTGGGTGAAGCTATCCTTGAAATCTTCAACTGTTTTCGTATGTGTGATATATGTGCCACCTCGTTCTTCAACTTCGTTATACTACAACATGTTCGAAAAAATAGAAAGTAATTATAATCTTCTCGGTGACAAAAATATCTTAATATTAGGTGATTTGAACCTCCCTTCCTGTAACTCCAATATTGTGAACATGTTTAACTATTTTAAATGTTTCTACGGTTTGCAAGAATATAACTTGATATGTAATGATTATAATAACACTCTGGACATAGTTTTATGTAATGCCAAGGATCTTATAAAGTGTGTTGAGAAATGTCATGACCCTATTACAAACGAGGACAAACACCACCCTGCTTTGTCTATAAGTATTAGTGAGACTCACTCAGGTGTTGCAAATTCATGTCTAAACCCAAGTCCAATATAAGTTCCCTCCTATCATGGAGCTAAAACCATAAACGCATGGAGATTCAACAAAGGAAATTTCCACTTATTATATGAATTGCTTTCTGAATGCTCATGGCAACCGGTCTGCCAAAGTTCAACAGATATAAATGCATTATGTACAAATTTTTACAACTCAATTTACAATATATTCGACAAGTGTATACCCATTTCCACACCTCGCACTACGGCACACAGAGTATATCCTAAGTGGTACACCAATAGTATTATTTCAAATATTAAAATTAAACATATTTTTCATAAGCGATGGAAAAAAACACGTCACAACTTGGACTATGCTAGTTTTTCAGCCTATCGCTCCATCGTAAAACATGAAATCAGTGAAGCTTTTAAAAATCATTTAACTTCAATGGAAGAAAAATTATCTATCGATCCCAAACAGTTTTGGAAGTACATTAAGGATCTAAAAAAATCCAACAACTCATTTAAGTCTATGATTCTTGACGGAGAGGAATTGACTACTGATGATAAAATCGCAAATAGTTTTGCGACCTTTTTTTCATCTGTTTACAAAAATGTCCAACCAACTCTCAATATTGACTCTACCCTTCACACTGTACAGATTGGGCCCTCATTCGACCTGGTCAGTATTTCAGAAAAAGATGTTAAGGAGGCACTCTCAAATTTAAAGAAACCTCACTCCATCGGTCCTGACAATATTCCAACATTTATACTAAAGGGTTGTTCCGACCTTTTAATACCACCATTATGTCATCTCTTCAATGTTTGCCTAAAAAACGGGATTCTCCCAGACATCTGGAGATTAACTAAAATAACCCCTATCTACAAGAAGGGAGATAAACGCGATATCCGGAATTATCGACCAGTTGCCGTTCTATGTTCCATCATGAAAATATTCGAGAAAATTCTACATAAATATATACTTAATCACGTTAATCCAATTCTTGATGACCGTCAATATGGTTTTAGACCCCAGATGTCAGTAACATCAAACCTCTTATGCATCTCAGATTTCTTGTCACAAACTCTCGACAATCGGGGATAGGTGGATGTTGCTTACTTCGACCTGGAAAAAGCATTCGACAAGGTTGACATCGACATTCTTCTAAATAAGCTAGCTTCATTTGGTTTTTCCAAAAGACTACTCTGTTTTTTTGCTTCATATTTTCGAAATCGTAGACAGTTTGTTTATTATAAGGGTTCCAGTTCTTTGGAATTCACAGTTTTTTCTGGAGTTCCTCAGGGGTCTATCCTTGGACCACTTCTGTTTCTGATTTTTATCAACGATATTGGTTCAGTCATCACACATTCGCTGTATTTACTATTTGCAGATGACTTGAAACTATATCGTTCAATAAAAAACCATCTTGACTGTATTCTCCTTCAACGTGACATTGACTGCGTCTCAAACTGGGCCAAAATAAATGGCTTGAACTTCAGTACACCCAAGTGCAATATCGTCTCGTATACAAGATCAAAGAAACCGCATGTATTTGAATATACAATCAATGAAATTATTCTCCAACACCTAAATCAAATCAAAGATCTAGGAGTTATTTACGACAGCAAACTAACCTTTCACCAACACATCGATGATTTAATAAGCAGAGGATACAGGCTTCTCGGCTTCGTAATTAGAAACTCATATCCGTTTCGTAACACAAAAACACTGACGTTATTATATAACACACTAGTCCTAAGTGTACTTAAATCAAACTCGATCATCTGGGCTCCACATGAATTAACATACACTTTACGCATTGAAAGAGTCCATAAAAAATTTTTAAGGTTTTTATTCTCGCGGCTCTATGGACGTTACCCTTGGCTTTACCCATCGATTTATATATTAGGCATGACCAATTACCACTCCCTAGAGACACGTAGAGGTATTGCTTTGCTTAAATATTTTTTCCAACTAATAAACGGTCACTTATCTAATAATGAGATACTGGCCCAATTAAATTTTTTTGTACCAGAGTCTCACTCTCGAGGACGTCATCACAATCTTCTATATAGTAGAGCAAGCCGCACTAATTTATTAATGAACTCACCTGTGGGGAGAGCTACGTGCTTTTTGAATGCGGTAGATAAGAAATTAGATTTATTTTTTGTGTCCT
Organism: Hesperophylax consimilis; assembly: GCF_061612785.1. Classification (NCBI taxonomy): domain Eukaryota; kingdom Metazoa; phylum Arthropoda; class Insecta; order Trichoptera; family Limnephilidae; genus Hesperophylax; species Hesperophylax consimilis. The sequence goes on from NC_142836.1 coordinate 665,509, forward strand.
ATAGCGCATTTGCGAGATTTTTGGCATTGCATATACACTGCATAAATGGTACAATTATAACGTCTTAGGCTTTATTACCTGTAATTGTTATAAATAAATGTACAAATTATATATAAATAAATAAATAAAAATAAATAAATAACGTTCTACTACATTATTTTGAGGAGTATACAGTGAGTTGTAAAAAGGTTGTGGTACGTTATAATTACGTAGTAATTCCTTAAATTCCTTCGCAATGAATTGACGGCCATTATCGCAGACTACTGTACGCTGTACTCCATGAACAAGGAAGACTTTCTCTTCTAAATTTTTTACGATGCTTTTCGCGGAGCCGTTGCGCAGCGGAAATAGCCAAGTATACTTAGTAAAGACGTCTACACATGACAATATTACTGTGAAACCGGAGTAGCTTCTAGGTAAAGGACCTACCAAATCTAAGGACAACATTTGCATAGGTCTTGTAACTCGTTTATGGTTTGAGGATATACCATTAGGAGGGGCCGTACTAATCTTATGTGCTTTACAGGTTTGACAACGATTCACAAATTGTTTGGCGTCTCTATACATATTAGGCCAATAGTAACGTAACTGCAATTTTTTATACGTTTTAAAGATACCATGATGACAAGCTAGAGAAGATTCGTGTATATTTGATAAAATTTCCTGTCTAAGTTCTTGAGGGATAACTTTTTTCCACGCTGTATCTTCGCAGAGAGCTGAATCAGTCTTAGTATGACGAAATAATTCGTTGTCACGAACTTGAAAATTTTGAAACCGTTGTGGAAACTTTTGACAAACTTCCCAAGCTTTTATATACCATTCGTCAGTGGTGTGGTTAGGAACAGTTCCTGATAGTATAGCTAAGTTCATTCGCGAAAGAACGTCCGGTACAACGTGTTGAGTTCCCCTACGGTGAACTACATCGAAAGAAAATTGTGATAATCGTGAGCTCCACCGTGCGAGACGGCCACTAGGGTTAGATAAAGACCCCAACCACTTCAAGCTCGAGTGGTCGGTGACAACCTTAAAATGTGCACCTTCTATATACGGTCTTAAGTGTGTAACCGAATCTAACACAGCCAAAAGTTCGCGTTCCGTAATACCATAGTTGCGTTCGTGAGTATTTAAACAACGCGAATAATAAGCGATGAGGTGTTCTAGTCCATCTATGGTTTGGATCAAAACTCCGCCTATCCCAGCCGAACTGGCATCGCAATGTATTGCAAAGGGTTTTGTGAAATCCGGGCAACTTAAAACCGGAGCTGTAGTTAAAGCTTTTTTTAAATCACCAAAGGCGGTCTCGGCTTCTGGTGACCACGCAAAATTACTGATACCGTTTTTGGAACCCGTGAGTCTTGTAAGAGGGGCGGCAATGCTTGAAAAGCCCTTTATAAATCTCCTGAAGTACCCACATAAACCAACGAAGGCTCGTATTTGTTTTGCGTTTTTGGGTACAGGGAAGTTCTGAATACTTTCTATCTTTATAGGGTCCGTACGAAGACCTTGAGAATCAACCATATAGCCAAGGTATTTGAGCTCGGCTTTGCAGAACTCAGATTTTTTTAGGTTTATGGTTAGACCTGCGTCTCGTAGTCATTCATAGACACGGTTTAATAATTTGAAATGAGACTGTAAATCTTCTGACACCAAAATTAGGTCGTCTAAGTAGCAGAAAGCGTTTTCGTCAAATTCAGGTCCGAACAAGGCGTCAGCCAGTCTTTGGAGCTCGCTTGGTGCGTTTTTGAGTCCAAAAGGCATACGAGTGAATTCGAATAGCCCTCGACCAGGAACTACGAATGCCGTCTTCTGACAGGAGTCTTTATCCAAGGCAATCTGCCAGAACGCCTTGGAGAGGTCAATGGACGAGACGTACCTGGCTCCGCCAAGCTTATCTAGGATCCTTGATATATATATGGTAAGGGATAGAAATCGTGAATTTTTACGTTGTTGATTTTCCGCGAGTCCAAACAAAAACGACCCGTACCGTCTTTTTTAGTTACAATCAATACCGGACTAGACCGAGGAGAACGCGAGGGACGGATAACTCCTAATTTCAACATCTCATCCACTTCTGCTTCAAGCTGTTTCTGTCTAGCGGGCGACAAAGGGTAATACCTCTGTTTTATTGGAGGACCTGTGGTAACAATTTTATGTTTTACAAGATGAGTTTTACCTAAGCCTTTTTTCTCAAAAGAAATCGATTCAAATTTTTTAATTATTTCTAATAGACTTCTATTTTCCGTAGGAGTCAACGATGAGGCTGGCCGGATTGCCCTTACCTCATTAATTTGTTCTGCCCGTGTTTGGCTGGGCACTCCCGAAAACAGTTCCGGCGCGATTTGGAACTGCTTCCAAAAGTTCACCCCCAAAATGTAATCAGGCGACAAAGATGGAATGACGTAAAAAGAATGTCCGGAGTGATTCCCTTGTACTTCACTGGCAACGTCACTGTCCCTAGCACCTTTTGTCTTGTACCGTCTGCTGTTGAGACACTAAAATCTACTTTGACTAAATTAATACCTAGATTTAGAAAATATTTATAAGAATTCCCCCCTATACAAGAAAGAGTAGCGCCACTGTCAAGTAACGCCCTGCAGGTTTTATTAATAATAAAAATTTCGGCGTACGGTCGATTATCTCCTTCTATCTCAGAATTCTGTGGCAGTGGGCCCACTACATTAGAATCGGGACAGAAAGAAACTGTCTAACCAGTTGGAGCCAACTCCGCCACTCACGCTTCCTTTGCACATGGGAAGGTGCGTGTCTAGAGCGACTTCATCCTAGTTTTCCGCATCCTTGTTTTTATTATTTTTACTATTGCTTCCAAGAGACCCTACTTTGGAATTAAAACTGTCGGAAGCTTTCTTCCTACAATCCGACATTTTGTGCCCTAATTTCTTGCAATAGTTACAAATAATCCTATTGTTTAAAGGAGCTTGCGGTGCATGGCCCGTCTCTTTTTGTTTATTATTAGTAGAAGGTCCCTGTTGGTACTGTTTTGCAGGATTTGTATTATGACCAAAATTAGTTTGGTTGTTATTTGTCGATCGGTTATAATATCTATTATTATATAAAGGAGGATCTTGATTGTTCTTAAACTTATTATTATTAGAATATTTATTGTAATGTTGTCTATTGAATTTCGAATTATCATTTGGAAAGACCTTGCTTGCGTAAGAAGACGAAGGAGTAGGTTGCTTTACTGTATCGGATGTTGAGAATGATTCGAATTTTTTTGTTGCATAATTCAACTCTTCGAAGGTATTTATTTCCCGAGATGCGAGTAAGGTGGTGTACATAGGTAACAAGGCTCTCATTGCTAATTGGAGCAACTCACTATCCGATAATTTAGAGTCGAGCATATTGTTATGCGCCTTCATTCTAAGAATAAATTCAAAAGCCGACATTCCAGTCAATTGCTTCATATTGAACAGATCTATTTTAAGTGCTATCTGTCTATTGCTACCTTCGAATTGTCTGATCAAGAGTAATTTCAGGTTACCCCAGGTTAGGTCAGGGGTAAAAATGGACCTAAACCATAATAGAGCTAGGCCTTCTAAAATATCCGGGAAACACCTAACAATATCTTCATGTTTGACGTTCCTTGTCCTACATTTCTCATCGATTTGTTGAATAAATTCCCTAACACAAGTTAAACCGTTGAATTTAATATTCCAATTATTAATAGTGACTGTTGGAGCATGCGATTCATTATAAATGATCTTAGTATATTTGATGACCTCGGCACTGGAGTCACTGTCCTCATCTGTATTTGTATTGTCTTCAACTTGTTTTACGATTTGAGCTACTTTTAAAGATTTATTATGGTTTCTAGCCTGAAGACGCATTTCTTCTAACGTGTTAGCCGGTATTAAATTCCTTGTAGTTAATTCTATACTTAAATCATCCTTTGATTTCCCGTTGACGTTCTCTATTGGCACAGACATGATGATAGTTATGCGCGGGGATGGAAAAGAAATTTAAAAAAAGAAAAAAAAATCATTTAAAAAAAAAAAAAATTTTTGACAACCCTGATTTTTGAAAAAAAAAAAAATTATAAATATTTTAAGTTGAATAAACTTTCAACTTTGTGGCAACCCTGATTTATCTTGAAAAAGAAAATTGTTCATTTTTTATTGATTTGGGACAACCTTGATTTCAATTTTTAAAAAAAAAATTTTTTGGTGGCAACCCTGATTTATTTTTAAAAAGAAAATTGTTTAATTTTTATTGATTTGAGACAACCTTGATTTCAATTTAAAAACAAAATTTTGGTGGCAACCCTGCCCTTATGTTTTTAATAATTACAAAGATAATTCACATCTAAGTATACAGATAATTTACTATTCAATGACTTAACTTTTGGTAGTCAATTTTTGAAAGAAAAATAATATGTAACGATTTATTCAAAGTATTTCGTTTCCAAACCCGTTTTTTAAATTTAAGTAAGTAGACGACCGCATGCTACTTCGTCTATTAACAAATTTGACATTTGATTTTAAACAACCGACGATAAAATATTTGTGACAGCTGTCAGCTGTTAAAATATAATAATAATAATTTCGTGTCACGTTAGTATTTAAAAGTACGTACGAAATGAAATAATCATTCAATACTAACAGACATTTGTAGTTACTTAATAATCGAGTTTAATTACCTACATTGACTTCCACATGTCAGACAAAAACGTACAGTTTGTTAATTGGTTGAGACAATTATGTAGGTACTTATTCGTGCTAGGAACAAATTGTTTGTGTAAAATATTTGACAGTAAAATACCACAGTTGATTTCGATCAATAGATAAAATTTGACGAAATAATTATCATAGATAATTTTGCTAGCAATAATTAAATAAATAGGTTTCAAAGTATCTATTAAACTGTCTACGACCGTATGTTTTTCTCTGAGCATTATTTATTGTCAATGATAAATAAATTGAGGTTATGGACATCACAACAGTAACGTGATGATGACACTTGGCATATTATGTAGTAGATGGATGCTCACACATGGAAATCTAACAAAATATTTTATAACAAGCAGATTTACCTGTGAAAAAGCTATTTCGGGACCAAAACATTGGAGCGCCATTTGATATGCTGGTGAGTGGGGTTTTACCTACTTTGTGAGGCTAGGGGTAGTAGCCGGTCAACACCTCTTGTTAAATGGGTGCATATAAGGATTGGTCATCATCACAGTGGTCGGCTTTGGTTCCGATGTGGAACCTTTGGACGCCAAATCTTGCCGGGGGCAAGATATGCCGAGCTCTGCGGTGAGACATAAGAACCCTTCTCAGGGTGGTGGGCATATGGGGCTTATTCACAAGTAAATCAGAGTAAAAGACAAGTTTCTGTACATATAAGTTGAACTCTATTTCATGATAACAGGGTAAACATTAAGCAAGGGATTTTAAAAGACTTACCCCCTATCAGACCGATTCTATCCTATCTAACTATCTAAACGCGGATGAGTGGAGATGCCTTCCTCCCAGGGGTACGTCTGCTTCGGCGCGGGCGACCGGCCCACCAGCTCCGTCTCTCTTCCAGTCTCCAGCTAGGAAACCAGTCTCCGGTGTCCATCCACCCGATTATTGCGGATCCTTTCAAGGCGCGCGTGTGGATGGCGGTAGGCGGCGTTCACGCACCCAAATACAATACTCGTCCGAACGATCTAGTATTCCTCAGCGTACTCAAGGTTTGCATGTACGAAGCGAGAGAGGATTGTCTCTTTAAACGTGGATTACATCCCAAACGGAACACACGGCCCGGTGCACTTTGGCACTCGTTTAATTCACGCGGGTTTTAAAATTGTCGACCGACATTGCGCGTATTTCGGCGCGGGTTTTTTTTTACATTTAACCATAACTCCGCGTATCTCAGGATCGGATGCCTGATTTTACTTTTAGGATTCGTCGAGTACTTGCTCAGAACGGTTTTTTTTAAATTGCTCCATATAAACTTGGCACTTGGCGTTTCAACTGAGTCCTCGCCCAACTGGGCTCCGTTGGATAGTGTCGAACCATGCAAGAATAACCTTTTCCCGTTATTTTGTGCCGATTTATGGCTGTCAAAATAACCATAGACAAAAATCAAAATAATAATTAGTACCTAATTATAATTGTTATGTTTCTAGATATTTTCATAACAGCAACTAGGTAAATAATTGATAATAGATGCATATTACTGATTTTTTTTCAAATTAATTTTTACCGTCACTACGTTGAAACGCATCGGCATATCATATTTCCATTAATTTTTTTATAATTAATTAAAATCCATTTAATTACTTTTTTCCGAAAACCCGCTTCATTACATAGAGGGATTTCATTCGTTTGCTTTATACACTGAAAGTGGAAAATACCTTAAATAAGTCGCACGCTGTAAGGGAACCAATCCTGGCCTAATTTACCATACTTTTGAATCCAGGATTGATTGTAGAATTTTATAGGACGATTTTTTTGGCATCCCACGCAATATTTAAATGTCACTAATGTTTAAATCTCTTTGCGATACTCTCCCCGACAATCTTCGGAATCCATTTCAATTGAACCAATGATGATGGAACAGTACTCAAAGAACGCAATCAAAAAATGAGATCGGAGACAAAAGATCAAATTATTATTATTCCTGAAATCTCCGCCAATAATCCGCTCAAGTCCGTCTTAAAAAGAGTGCTGTTGTACTAAATACCTTGAACTGATCGATATTGTTTAATAACTCAGTCTTGGTACAAACTCCTTGCTTCATTCTCTCCACCTGCGCCTCAGGGATCTAATTACTACAGCGATCTTTCATATTTATTTATTTATACAGTTTATTGTCATTTTATCTGCCAGTTTCATGCCTCACTGCCTTAAATCAGGGTTGGTATCAGGGCTCCATTGTAGATTGCTATATTTACATTTTGGAAAATATGAAATTGGCCGTTTTTCGTCATCGCCAATAATTAATAAAGCATCAATAATCAAACGGTGAAGGTCCAATTTTAAAACTCTGTGAAGTAGTTTTGTAAAATAGAACTAACTGGTTCGTCTATTTATTTACTTCTTGGTTTTAATTTTAGCTTATACAGTCTTAAAATTAAAATTCATATTTAAGAAACATTAGAGTATTTTGGTGAAAATTGTTTTTGTTTTCATTTAAAATCAACGGTACAAATATATCATAAACATTAATTGCTTGTCACAGTTAAATACAAGCATATTGATAAACATTTGAAATAATTCATAGTCATCGCGTTGTTTCGAAGCGTCGCGCGTCGGTGACGCGCAGTGAAATTTCAAGACTCTCATAAAAAAGCTTTTCAGGATTTCCTCGAAATTATTGAAATCATAATTTGCTTTGAAGCAAAAGATTGACTTTTTCCCGATCTGCAGATTTTTTAAAAGTTCTTTGTTATTATTTTTGTTCCAATTCAAGTTTCTGCTTTCAAAGGATTTACAAAAAAATAATCACTTTTCTGAAATTTTAATCTTCAGACAGCTTTTTCGAATACCTACTTTGCATTTTAGTTACAGGTTTAAATAATATTCGTGTCCCGACCTGTTGAAAGTATTATATTGATTTAAATGGGTTGACAAACTCTTAATATAATGCCTAGTTTCTAGAACACCATTAATGACCATAACTAATTTATGTAACTAGTATACATATTAAAATAGTTACACATTTTCGTTGTTTGTTTTTGGGGTGTTATGCCGTATTGCGCTAACTCCTTCTTCGGATCTACCGGATCTGCCCTGATGATGCATACTGCAACGCTGTCCGAAACGTCGGCTAAAGAAGGAGTTAGCGCAACACGGCATAACACCCCAAAAACAAACAACAAAAATGCTTTTGGCCGTGAAAATCTAAAAACTTACCTAGTTACACATTATTTGTATTTTCTGTATTACGCACTTAACATGTGGGTTTGAATGCTGTGTTAGTTTTGGTGGTATTTCAACGTAAGATGCACCGAATAACGGTCGAAAGACACCAAACTACTACACGTTGTATATACTACACGGAAAAAAATAAAAACGCTGATTTTTCAAAAATGTCTTCAAATTATTGGTCACCCTGTTAAAATCGGGACTGCCAGCCGCTTCCTGATAAATAAGCAAATTTATACTAATATCGGAAGACGTGTTCGCCTACCTGCTTTTTCTTAATAATATATCACAAATTCAAAACTATTTATATTTTTATAAACACGTGTTCGGACATCGTGACAAAACATTGGTATTTTATATAATTTTTCACGATACCTATCAATTCATTCGTGAATGGCCTACAATCCCGTTTTTAACAGGAATACCCACAATTTGAAGAGGTTCTTAATAAATTACCAATAGTTTTTATCAGAAAGTTTTCTCCGTGTATATGTAAGGCTGATATTCCCAAATGCTACCGGGTATTCCCCTCCTATAATAAGATTTTCTTCAAGAGCGCGTTTACTCCGTCCGTCCACTCCTTAAAAATACCGTTAAACGAGCGAAAGTATTGAAAACTCTTATAGTTATTATTGCAGTATTTCAATCCACAAGTAATAGATGGTACACATAGATGCTGTTTTAGAGAGTTGGCGAATTGGGTAGGTACTTGACATATTTGTTGAAAGAAATGTTCCCCTTTGTACACCAAGTGGTCGAGGAAACAGATCGACAGCAAAGTGCCGGGGATCGCTGAAAAATACCTCTCTTTGATTTAAAAATCCTACAAGCCCTTGCATTGGGAAATCTTCAGTAACAGGGCAGGGGTGCCCGGGTTCATGGGTTAAGGTTTGCCCAGGTCTTGGTGGCGGGTGCGTCGGCCCACCTTCTGCGTGGCGGGCCGGTTGGGAGATGCTGGTTGAGGGAGACCCTTTACAACCGGTTACCGCTGTCCGGGCCGCTCGATAGTACAGGGGCCCGACCCTCAGGCTCACGACTAAGGGTGGGCTGCCCCATCAGCGAGTGAAAAAACCCCGCCACTGCTGTTGTGCCGGTTCGTGACCGGAGGGGACCCAGCAGCAGCGTTTGGGGCGCATTGGATGCCCTCTCCAGCCGGACTCTCCCAGCCTATCGCCTAGCACCGCAGTGGGTGGGCTGGAACCAAACGCTCATCACTCCTGGACAGCCTGAACCCCAGATTCCTACCCACCCCTCATACCTTTCCTTTCCAGACCTTTCCTTTCACCTCCTACACTTACAAAAAAAAAAAAAAAAAATTAAATTCATGAACATACAAAACAACAATCTTAACATCATTACAGCGGCGAGTAGCAGGCGTCCCCGGTGCGGGCCAAAACTGTTGGTAAATTTTGCCAAAATTCGCGGCCTGCACACAAATTTAAATTCCGTCCATCACCATCTTTTGTCCCAACGTCCCAACCTTCTTTTCCTATCCGAAACTCAGATAGCCGAGCCGCCAGACTCCTCCTATCTGGACTGCCCGGGCTTTACCCTCGCAAGCAAATTCCGACTGAAAGGAGGAGTCTGCCTCTATAGTCGAGCTGACGTCAACTGTGTGCGATTATTGAGTCTGGAAAACTCCAGATTCGACGTAATGTGGGTGCGCGTCAATCTTGCCAGTACGGCAAAATTCTACGCATGTCTATACCGCTCACCGAACCATAGCGAATCAGACACTTCCGAGCTCTTCAAACATTTGAGCGATACTATTGATGATCTCTTGCCCCGCTACCCTTCGGCCGAGTTTGTTGTTCTGGGGGACTTCAACGTTCATAACGAACCATGGTTGAAGTTCTCAGGCCCAACGGACTCGGCTGGCCGACAGGCGGAATCCTTTGCCATTTGCTACGGATTAGAGCAATTGGTTCAGGAGCCTACAAGGGTTCCTGATGTCCAGACTCACCGCTCCAATCTGTTAGACCTATTCTTAACTACTGTGCCACACGGTTATAAGATTGACGTCACAGCGCCTCTGGGATCATCTGACCACTGCCTAGTGACGACATCAATCCCCGTTAGCCTCAGACCAACCAATGAGAGGCTGAGGAGAAAAGTGTGGCACTATAGGTCAGCAGATTGGTTCGGTATGCGGGCCCATTTCAATGCTTTTCCGTGGTCAGCTGTTTGTTTTCGGACTTCGGACCCTTCAAGATGTGCCCAGGAGATTGGTGAAGTCATCAAATCGGCGATGGATGGCTTCATACAATCGACTACTAAAGAAACTGGTGTGGGCTCAAAGCCGTGGTTCAGTCGACAATGCTCCGAAGCAGTTCGACGAAAAAACGCGGCTTACCGAGCCTACAACACATCTCGAACGCCCGAAAGCAGATCAGCATACAACAAATCGGCAAAGGAATGCAAGAGAATCATCAATAGATCAAAATTCGAACACGACCTGCAGATCAGCAAAAAGCTGGCTGCCTGCCCGCATGGCAGCAGAGCATTCTGGTCGCTTGCGGGCTCAATAGGTCGAAATTTTTGCAAACCCAGTTTGCCACCTCTTACCAGACCTGACGGCTCACTAGCAAACACCGCCACCGAAAAGGCAAACCTTTTAGGGAAAATGTTTGCGGAAAACTCGACCCTCGACGACGGGGGTGCTGTTCCGCCGTCGGTTCCTCACTGCGGCTTCTATATGAAAAAGCTGAGGATCCGGCATCGGGATGTACTCCACGTCATACGGGGGCTCGATGTTAACAAAGCTAGTGGACCTGATGGAATACCTGCCCTGGTATTGCAGAGGTGTGCTGCGGAAATAGTTCCAGTTTTGACAAAGCTCTTCAAAATGTCCCTGAAGTGTGGAACTGTGCCCTCTGGTTGGAAAAAAGCGGTAATTCACCCTATTCCCAAGAAAGGTGACCGCTCCAACCCGGCCAACTACCGCCCCATAGCGATCACATCAGTTCTGTCCAAAGTGATGGAACGTGTGATCAACGACAAACTGCTCACATACCTCGAGAAGAACAAAATTATCAACGACCGTCAATACGGATTCCGGCGGAACCGCTCGTGCGGTGATCTTCTCGCGTATGTGACGCATGTTTGGGGGCGGTGCCTGGAACGTCACGGTGAGACCCAAACGGTCGCACTAGACATATCCAAGGCCTTTGACCGGGTCTGGCACCGAGGACTTGTCAACAAATTGCATTCTTACGGACTTCCCGCATCCCTGTGTACGTGGATTGCTGACTTTTTAAGGGATAGGTCGATTCAGGCGGTTGCTGACGGTTTCACCTCTTCCTCGCACTCCATAAATGCTGGCGTCCCACAGGGATCGGTTCTGTCTCCGACTTTGTTTTTGTTGCACATCAATGACCTTTTGACATGTGCACCGATTCATTGTTACGCGGATGACAGTACAGTTCATGATAGCTTTTTGTTTGACAAGCCCCCAAAGGGCACACAAACTCCAACGGCTCGGAGGGCTTTGAAGCAGAGAATGGACGGTTATCTCGAGAGTATTTCCTCCTGGGGTAAAAATAATCTCGTCGAATTTAATGTTTCAAAGACCCAATCCTGTCTGATTACGTCTAAAAGGGATCCAAATGATAATCTAGTCTCCTTCAACGGAAGCAATCTTCCGAACAGGCCTTCCATTGATATGCTTGGTGTAACTATAAGTGACCAGCTCAGGTACGGGGGCTCCATCGAAGCCAGAGTAAAGTTGGCCTCTCAGAAGCTGGGCGTACTGTACAGGGCCCGCAGATACTTTAATAGTACACAACTGCTCACCCTGTACAAATCGCAAGTGCGCCCTACTGTCGAATTTGGCAGCCATCTCTGGTCTGGAGCCCCAAAATACCTGAAAAAAACCCTTGACTCTGTGCAGAAACGGGCGGTCCGTTTGATAGATTCCCCAATCTTAACAAACGGACTGCAATCTTTAGAGCACAGACGTCGGGTAGGTATGCTGTCCTTGTTCAATCGGTATTACAATGGAAGATGCTCTGAGGAACTAGCGTCATTGATCCCTTCGGCACCGGTGCGTAGTCGGGATACACGCCAAACGCGCGCCCAACATTTGTACACAGTTGACACTTGTCACATGAGAACGGGTCGCTTCTACGATTCGTTCTTAAGTTCAACAGCTCGGCTGTGGAACGAACTGCCGGCCTCTGTGTTTCCTCCCTCCTACAACATGGGACTCTTCAAGACCCATGTTCACTCCTTCCTCTCCACAAAAAGACCCTCCACACAGCATCCCCAAAGATGACATAGGCCCTGAGGGAAATTATTTTCTTCAGGGCCTCCTGTGTGGAGTAAATATAAAAAAAAAAAAAAAAAAAAAAAAACAGAGTACGGAGAATGTGCAATGTGTGCGGAAAGCAGGGTACAAGCAGTGGGAATACTGGAGAATGTACATCCCATGAGCAATGTGTTCGGAAAGCAGTTTTACAAGCAGTGGAGATACTGGAGAATCAACATCAAATGTGCAATGTGTGCGGAAAGCAGTGGTACAAGCAGTGGGGATACTGGAGAATCTACATCACATTTGGATTCGATTATGTGTTTGTGTGACTTTTTGTATTGAGCTTTCCTTTTCAAAAAAATCTTGTCCAAAATCAGTCAGCGCTTCAGGTACAGGTTCAGGTTCAGGTTCCGGTTCAAGTTCAGTTCAACATATCAGTTATTCTGTACACGTATGTTCATTTGACCGGTCTTGCGATGCCAACTTAGGTTTAGGCTCAGTTCAACATATCATTTATCATGTATGTACTGGACACCTACGCTAGTGACATCGACTGTAAAATGCCGGTTTCCTCTTGGGGGTACCTTGGGTTAGGATTTGCAAAGAAACACAACTTGCGAATGTCGTCGGACAACTGACTGGTTGGGCCACTTGTTTGCATATTTATTGAGTTCAAATTCAACACGTGTTAATGTACAGCAATTATATTACTTATCTCTAAACAGGATGCATGAGAGCATTAAGGAACCAAGAAAAATAACCAAATTTTAATCACTACGGTTAAATCCCATTTGACACATGATACGTGTCCGGTGATAAGCTTCAAAGGGGATTCGGCGTCGTTAAATGCGTGATAACATTAAATATTAATTTCCTTAATTATTTTAATAATTATGTGTGTACATCCACCTGCTGTCCGGTACAATGTACATGTATGTTCATTTGACCGGTCAGTTAAGCTACAGGAGTAGTGTGTTCAATTCTTCGACTGGCTCCCATCAGAAGAAGTCCTCCATCACCACACAAGCAACATTTTACGCTTACTGTTGTGGTAGTAGGAGATTTTAAAATATTGTCAGATTATTCGTTATCCGGGGATGTTTGTCTTTCTTTACAAAAGAAAATATTATTTAAAAATTAAAAACGTAATATTTATACGTATGGTAGTATTCCCGAAATTATTCAATGTATACAACTCCAGAAGATACTCTTTCCCTAATAGGCCAGTGCAATTAGCGATTCGCGATCGAAGTAATTCCGGTAGTCCCAATTTTTTTATATGTTATATAAACTGATCTTCTGATGTAAAATCTGAGTTTCCAACCTTGGCGCACCTGTGCTCGCGCCGCCATTTTGAAAAAACTGGCCGAAATCGGTCCAAAATCTAGTTTTTCCCAAATATCTCATTTCCAATGCAAGTTTCGGCTAAAGTATTTTTACAAGTATAATAGAACATAAAATAACCTACAACTTTCATGCGAATAAATTTCTTCTATCTCTAATAGGTACCGAGGTAGAAAGTCGTAAAGGTGCGTATATTTTTGAAAAAACAAGTTTTTTGCGCGACTAGGTTTGGTTTTTTATAAATACCTCGTTTCCAGTACAATTTTGTGAAAATTTTATTGATAATAATTTTGTAGAAAATAAAATTTCGTTGAAGAAATAGGTATATAATTTATATTTTTTATCTCTATTACGTATCCAAACTCTAATCCACCAAAACTAGGCCAAAAATTGAAACAGAGGTTAGGTATTTTAAACTTGGCATTCCTTGATTATATCGGACGCTTGTTCATTATAATTTAAGAATGACTTTATATTGTTTTTGTTTACATCTTTCGCTACTATTTACTACTATAAGAAATAAATAAATATTGTTTGCGTATAATGTTAATCCGTGGATGTGACATTAATAAACTATTTTGAAATTGTCCACATTCACGGAACTCTGCATTGTGTACCTAGCTTTAAGATTGTCAAATTCCTTGAAATGTAAAAAATGTAACTTGTAAAAAAATAAACAATAAACAATTGGCCGGCGGGTAGCAAATTAGAAAGTGTGGGGTCCAAGGCTGGCTGGTACGCTCCAACGGCTATAGAAATCCGTCCAATGAGAAGCCATAAACTGGCCGCCGGACCTCGGCCGACCTTTTTTTTATATGCCGTTGTCGAGTCGCAACTTTGACAAAAAGTAGCATTTTTAAATTCTAAATCCTCTTTCTCCATTGGATCACCCTCGCCTCGGACCTTCGCATCTACGAGCTACCTGCCGCTGCCCCTTTCTGCCGAATTCTGAGAATTTTATTGGCCTTTCTCCTTCAACTGAAGAATCCTGCATCGACTAGATTCCGGCGAGCACCACGAGGCTTAAGAAGCTGACGTACTTAACTGCCTTTTTAAAGGCAATCTTTCATTTATTTGCATTTGCACAAAGTCGTCTATATACCAGAAACGTCCTTTTCAGGACGAGGTTCAATTGATTTGCATTTTGCACAAAGTCGTGCATATTCCAGAAACGTCCTTTTCAGGACGAAAGTCAATTGATTGGCATTTACAAAGTCGTTTGAGTCGTGTAACTAACCCCTATTTTTTTCAGTCTGTATGCACACGACATTTAGTCGGGTACACTTGATTTTATTTTTCTTTAACAATTATTGTTCTAATAACATATACGTTGACAACAATCGTCATGCCTGTGTCAGACCTTGCTATAAATATAGTAGATAGACTATTTCAGCATATCGGTCGCCATACATTCCCAATGGGAAGACCACTAAAATAGGCCAAGCCACTACATTTGTGCTCGCAGCTTGGTCTGACATGCCTATCAACGTAATCACAACATAAATTTAAGATTATTAATACAATTAAGATGATAAGGTACATAAAAAAGATAAAAAATTGGTATTTTCGTAAAATTAACATTTATTGACATTCTTTTCTTTATTAGTTAAGTTGTCAGCATAACAAAAAATAAAATTAATGGTAGATCAGTTTAGACAGAAGTACGAGGCCTTGACTATAGTTTCTTACTTCTGGCCCTGAATAGCTTCTTCATCTGTCTTATCACCCAAATTTGTGGCAACTGGGTCATCATATTCCTCGTCATCGTCATCAACGAAGGCTTCTACAGCATTCTCGCAGGAGTTGCCATTGCAATGAATGCAGAGTAGGGAACATTTCAAACCCGACTTTCTGCAGGTGCACTTTCCAGCGCAACCTTTTTTGCATTGACATGATATGAAGTTCAGCAAGGCCTGAGGTGCAGCTTCCTTCAACATTGTTACTGGAGTAAGTAACCCAACAGCATCCTTTTTCCACCCCCATTCAGTCGGATCTTTATCCTGACTAAGCCAAGTCTGCACTTGCAAGTATGTTCTTGAAGCGTGTTGCTGGACTGCATCATTGGTGGGTGGTAGCCTGGATAAATTGAATTTGTTCTTTTTAACTCATTTGACAAAAATGATGTACCTTAAATTTTCCAAATTTGATTTCTCGTTGCCGCCATACAAAAGTGCAAATAGTTGTTCGGCAGCCAAAGTGATTGTTTCTGTCTTTGCTTTTTTTCTTGAAATACACGAACAAGTTCATTCACTGAGTAGTTATTGAGAAGAATATTACAAAATTTGTGTTTGCCTTGACCGAACGGAGCTCCAGTTGTATCGCAACCACTTATGGCATGAAGGAATAAAATGTTTTCAAGTATTTCAATGTGTTTAAAACATTTGTTCGAGTACAACGCGTTAGGTGATTTACCTTTTCCAACTTTTTGGTAATATACGTTGGGAGGTGAAAGAGCTGTGAGGATTACCAGCAGATCAATATCCTGACCAACGATTATGACTACATCATGTTGAGATGACAACGAATTTGCTGTGTTCAATATGAGAACGTCAGCATCCTCTTCAGCTTGTATTGTCGTTATGTGGGATCGTGCAAATGAGGTTCTGAGTAGGGAAATAAAACGAGACTTGTTCTTCTCATTTCCCAGAAACTTTTCCTGTAGCACTTATGGGTGCATGCTTTCAAAAAACAAAACTTCAGCAAAAGTTGTAACTCTGGCACGCCGTGCTCTTTCCACCCCTTTAGTGCTTTTATTTTCCATAGAATCTGGGTATCCATCGAATACCACTACTGCATTCGATCCATAATGATTTTGTACATACCTGACATATTGCTGGAAAATTACTGAAAAAGGTTGAGCACGACCCCATACAACTTTGTGCAGTAAATATTCTCCATCAATTACGTGTACTTTACTGCTTCCAAGTTCTGTATTATTTGGTAGAGGGTTGAATGATGAATAAAATATAGACTTCGTTCCTTTGCGCATGCCTTCCTCTAAGAAAAGAGACAATGGTACAGGAGAGAGTTCATATTGAAAATATTCTTTAAGTTCACTTTCAGGCTTTTTGGCAATACACATACGATGGAATAGCATTAATGGATCTATTGCCATAGTCACAACCTGATTTTTGACACTGCTGGTCACCGCCGCAAGAGAAACTATCGCATCATTACGTTTTAAGTGTAGGTTTCCAAAGTTCTGGTTGATAACTTTAGACATAGCTAATTTCCCCATCTTTTCAGCCATGTGACAAGTGACTTTGCTATCCCCGATTGTGCCACTGCTAATAGACATAATCACGTTTGTTTTAGGAAATGGTTCATGGCAAGCAAACCAATCAATGAGAGTTTGAACGTCTCGATCATCCCTCTTAATTCTTGTAGGCCTCATCTCTACATGTTGCTCTGACGTTCCTGATTCAATCGCTGAATTCCATTGTTCCATTCAACTGAAGGGAACCGGAGGGGAGGAGTAGAAGGGTGGGGGGTAGCCCCCCCATACCGAAGTGCCTTCTAGTAAATTTATAGATGTATGTATTTAAAAATGCAAACAAAAATCTAATAACGTGATAATAAACCGTGATAGATTTTCTGTGCGTACCTACCTAGATTTGTTTATTCTTTATATCGGTTAAAAAAACTATGTAAACATAAAAACTGCAGAGCTTTTTTTGAAATTTTATGTTCTACATAATTAGTATCAATAAAATTTTCATGAAATTCCACTGGAAACGAGGTATTTATAAAAAACCAAACCTAGTCGCGCAAAAAACTTGTTTTTTCAAAAATATACGCACCTTTACGACTTTCTACCTCGGTATCTATTAGAGATAAAAGAAATTTGTTCTTATAAAAGTTGTAGGTTATTTTATGTTCTATTATATTTGTAAAATATTTGAGCCGAAATTTGCATTGGAAATGAGATATTTGGGAAAAACTAGATTTTGGCCCGATTTCGGCCAGTTTTTGAAAATGGCGGCGCGAGCACAGGTGCGCCAAGGTCGGAAACTTAGATTTTACATCAGGGGATCAGTTTATATAACATATAAAAAAAATTGGGACTACCGGAATTACTTCGATCGCGACCCCCTTTTTGGCGCTAATTGCACTGGCCTATAAACACGAGTTATTCTCTATTATTATATATTTACCACTAGTTAAAAAAAAAAAATTATGTAAAAATATGTTAACTAACAACATAATATACTATGTATTTATTTTTTATCTATACCTGGTATATATTTTTAATATTAAAATATAATAGGAAAATATATGAATTGAATCCCTTCCTGCTCCGGCACGTTCTCCACAGTCCACAATCAGCCACAATACTGGAATAGTGCAGACGCAGACTGCGGCGTAAACTATTTTCAAGCTTATTCCATTCCCATCATATTATGAATACTTTATAAGAATATGTAACGTTTTGCTGTAGCAAAAGATCCGCTTTAAATGTTATGAAAGCAGACTAGATTCATACATGTCATTTGATTTAGTTGAAGTCATGTAGTTTCGGTTTTATTTTAATGTTCATCATTCGGAGACTGGGTTTTGTGATGTGGATTGCTAAGATTGATGAAAAGTATAAATGGCTTATTTAGACACAGTTTATGTACGAACGTGGTCAAATCACAGAACAATGAGTTTCCGGGGAATACAACCACCTCACCTTCTTTCCTCCCGACAGACAGATTACATTCTCTCAGTAGATGAGGCTCCTGTCATAATAATATTGGCTAATGAAATGTCTGATAATTACTTTGGCAAGATCTCACCAGCTACAGCTAAAGCTACACGAGTAGGTAGATGTAGACACTAGTAGTTAGCAGTAAACAGCAGCACCTGTACCACAGTAGCTACCGACACAGTAATGACAGCTCGCAGTTGACAGTTGACAGTTGACAGTGGGGGAATTTGATACCGTATACCGCACACTTCCAATATTGAAGCTATAGGACTAATTTCTCAATAACATTAAAAACAAATTTGATCCGGCCGGCAGAATGCGAATTAGCTTCATGCAACACATTACGATACATCTAACCTTGTTATTGTCTCATAAAATTGAGATTAAATGTGGCAACTCAACGTTTCTGGTAGATTCTTTATTCAAATGATGTTCCTATGACAAAGATAGACATTCAAAAAATATATGTGTATGAACGAAATAAAGAATAGGACCGGGAGGCGTTTTCGTATTCAAAAGTTACGCCGTTACAAACCTGGGCGCCTGACGGGTTTCGAGGTGTTAAGTGATAAAGTTCCGTTCCATAAATAGCAACGATAGTTTGCAAATGGCTGCGATTGTTGTTGATACTCGTTGTTACTGCTAATTTGTACGTTATTTTACCGCAAACATATAAGTAAACAAAGTTAATAAACTATTTAAAACAGCGAAGTTTAGTTGGCGAAAGCACTGTCTGCGTAATTTGGTTGTTGCGCTCCCAGACCTATACTCTAGTCTGCGGAACATAAAGAAAAAATATAATTATAATAAAAAAAAGCCAGCAAACCGTGATATTTCAGGATAGATTGAAAGATGTTTACAACAGAACTTGACAAAAACGATACCGGAACTAAATTGATGACGGTGCGGAAAATGTTTTGATCTTATGCCGTGTTTAAACACGAGAAAACTGCCGCGAGCCGAGCCACGAATTATCGGAAAGGAACGAAGCAATCGCAAACGGCGCGGAACTCCGCTCGCGGTTGCTTCATTCCGTTCGACTCCCGGAAATATTCCCCTGTTCATACGCAGTATAAGATCTCATAATTTTCTAAGTAAATTTTGGTTTTGATTTATTAAATAAGAGAAAATTAGAAAAATACATTTTGTTGGACGCGAGATCTACTGTTCACAGAACTTCTAGTATTATTTTATGTAGGGGCGGAAAATAAGAAATAACCTCTAAAGAAAACTTTTTTCCACTTGAAGAAACCTTCTACACGATTATTAGCTTTTACGTTTCAATTATTGCGAAATATATGTAGCCTTGATGTGAGATTCAGCATGAGCTCATCCTGTACCCGGCTGTGATTTGCAAAAAGCTTTGATCTGTAATGTGTGATGTTTGATGTGTGATTACTCGGGTAGGTGAGGCAAGATTAATACCGCTGGGATTAACTCTAATTGCGTATTGTCAATGAGGAGGGGATTTTACATTAAAAGCGGTAAAGCATGATATTGTGTTCATACAGCTCCAAGCTCGGGTGAAATTAAATAAATGTGCAAATACTTGGGATGGGCTGGGGGCAAAAACGTGGCTCGTTTTCTTCGGAGAGAAATAATATTGATTTTGGGAACGTTTTATTACGTACTAAGCGTAGAAGTAGTTTTGTCACTCGTCCACAAATCCCAAGGTTTAAAAGTATTTTATAACATTCAGCAGCTGGTCCGAGTTCTTACTGTAATAAACGGAGAGGCGACGAAACAAGCCATCTGAGAAGCAATTTGAAAATTAATTCAATTTAAATTTTCAAATCAATTCAATTTATTCAATTCATGGGAGATAGAACAGTCCATGCTGTCAAAGACAAAGATAACTATTGAAAACTTAGAAATGAATACTCCTCGTGATAACCGAATTTTCAAACCATCGAAATGTGTAACAATTTCAACTGAACTTCCTCCAAAATGAGAGAATATTTTACCTGGTGCGGACACCAAATTGCCGACCCATTTTCTAGTTTACTCCTTACTAAGGAATTAAATAAAGCTATGAGAATCCGGGTATCTCTAAAATTTCTTACAGTGCGTAGAACAAAGCTCAGCATTCCCAGTTCAGTGCCATAACCCATCTAAATATGAGCTTGAAATGTCAGCCTACTATCAAACATAATTCTAAGATACTTCATGGTTGAGACACGTTTTAAATTTCGGGCGTCCATTCTATATCGGTAATACCAGGTATGATTCGTCCTAGAGAATAACAAAATTAAACATTTTAAAACATTGAACTCAATCCGATTTCTTATACCTACTCCAGTCAACAATTCTATGAATATCTGACTGTAGTTTATTATAGTCTTCTAAACTAAATTTACTATTTCTGAGAAAAAATTTAGGTCATCGGCAAAGAGAAGAAGCCTAGAGGTCATAATTACTTCTTAAATGTCGTTGATAAATATGAAAAAGAGAAATGGGCCTAAATTTGAGCCTTGGGGTACCCCTGATGGTAAAAAAATGTAAAGATTGCAATAGTCCATGAGACACAAACTGCTTCTAGTCTGCGAAATAGCTAGCAAAAAAGGCGAGTAGTCTTATGGAGAATCCTATTATAGCCAGTTTATTGAGTACCAACTACGGCGCCAAAAAATCGCTCACAACGCTGCCCAACCGGGTGGCGACATAGCTCCCCTGCCTTTACATTCTACAGCGCCCTTGTGAGGTGTCACATAAAAATAAAAATAAAGAGGCATGACTTCATCTCCACTCGCGATGACGACAAAACAGCCTTCTGGAAACTTTCAAAGTCAATTAGAAAACCCCCACCAAATTATGTCCCCTTACGGGCCCAAAAGGCATAACTTATTCCGCTAAAGACGAAACCGAGACTTTTGCAGACAGCCTTGAAGAACAATTAACCCTGACCACGACCTACGATGCTCCAATTTGTTTCTATCGTAGACTCTAAAGTTTTATCTATTTTCACTGAAATTACTACAGACAAGCTATATACCATTCACAACCCCTCAGGGAATCATTACAGTTATAAAATCACTTAAAACAAAAAAATCCCTGGTCCCTACTCAATTTCAAATAAAATTTTAAATTGCAATTTTAAATACATCCCTTCCAAAGCCATTTACGCTCTCACATCCATAATCAAAGCGTCCTTTAGACTTCGTACTTCCCCACAAGACTATAAAATCTCAGACGTCATTCTCATCCCTAACCTGGCAAAGACCCCTCTTCTGGCCCAAAACCATAGACCAATCAGCCTCCTTCCGTGTGCAGAAAAAATACTAGAAAAACTCATCATCGCCAGGCTCAAAAAATTGGTTGAAGAATTAAAACTCATCCCCTACTTTCTACTCGGTTTTCGATCGGGCCACTCTACTCTCCACCAACTCTTATGAGTGTTCGAAGAAATTACTAATGGTGTCAATAATCGCCAACACACAGTAATCCTCTCCCTAGACCTCTGCAAAGCATTCGATAAAGTCTGGCACAGAGGTCTCATTTATAAAATGTACCTTCTCGGTATCCCTCTCTCAAATGTTCAACTCATTTAAGACCGTTAATTTAGAATCAAACTAGATGGAATTTTTCTCCACAATGCGATCGCTAAGAGCCCGTGTCCCTCAAGGCTCTGTTCTCTCGCCAGCGCGCTTTGAATTTCCTTCAACAATGTCGTGTAAGCATAAATCCCTCCAAAAGCGCTGCCTGTGTTTTCTCACGTAGATTCCCTAAAAGGCCACCTAACATCCACTTGTTCGGAGAAAATGTCCCTTGTAAAAAGCATCAAATATCGTGGAGTAACCCATGATAGTAGATTCACCTGGCAAAAGCATATAAATGAAACCTAAAACTCAGTAAATAAAACCCTAGAAGCCCTTTTACCCCATGCTATGCAAAAGAAATAATAAGCTGTCAGCAAAAAACAAACTCCTAATTTACAAAGCAACAAAAAACAAACTCCTTAAAAAATATATCTTAAGTCTTGCGAAAAAATTTTGTGCATGAACTAACGAAAATGTGAATGAGAATTATATATAACGTTAGTTATAACGTATATTTAATTATATATAACGAGAGCGACATTATAATAATAAACCCAGACAGATCCTTCGTAAAGATTAATCTCCCCATTTGCAGACATGTTCCCTTGCAAACAATTATCAAAAAGAAACTGAAATACTGTAGGGTAAATTATAGGGAGTTTACATCTCCCGAAAATAATGACAACCTTATTTTTACCCACATTCTTGTGAGGCTGGTAAGCCTTGCGCGGAAAATATTTTATTCCAGCGGTCTAGACGTTGGGTTAGCCCTAAATTTCTTCTAGCGTACGCGATCTGTTTTGTTCATAAAATTATTGTAACGTGAGTTTTGTTAAAATAAAAACTAAATTGGAAATATCCTAATTCTCATTATTACACACCGAGAGTTATCACGCAACCTTGGATTCTGCGGATTGGAGAATCACAGAATCATTCAGCCAACAACCCATTTAAATTGGCGATAATCACAATCCTCTAAAATTGGTGACTACCGACGCTTAAAAAATCAATGGTGACCCGTATATAATTCAACAAAACGATTGAAGAAAAGGTAATCCGGCAACAGAACACGACCCTGGAGGCAGAATCCTGGAAAAAATTCTTTTGTAAGTAATTTAAAATCCTTTTTTTTCAAATAATTTAAACTAAGTAAATGTCCAGTACTACAATTTGACCCGTTATGTGTTGAGAACTGAACATTATTGTTTCATAATTTACCAAAGCTGATATACACATTATTAATTATTTGAAATTATTAATTATAACTTCTAATTTTAATTAAAATCATCATGTTTGCAAACAGTAAAACGCGAAAAAATGTGAATTAGAGAATCTTATGAGGACCAAGCAGCTGCCGACCGAGACACCCTGAACGCGAGATTGCAGCCAGACGAGACACCACGACTGCATCCACCACCTGGACAGTGGACATCCTAATCCAGAGACCCGCAGACCATCCTATACGACGACGGCAGAATCTTCTCTCAGGGAAGCATCCATTCAACCTATAAAGGAGGCTGAACCTGTTTTGCAGTCCAACAGGTCCACCATCTACCAAACGCGTAACGTAATCCTACAATTACATACAACATCAAGTCATCAATTCCATTCTTTTGCAAACAAAACAGTTACAAACAAGCAGATAAAAACCCGCGCCGCGGGTTTTTTTCTGCTAGGCCCTGCGGGCGGCACTTCGTTGGGCTTCGACCAATTTAAGTGATACTAACAACAGTTACATTTAATAGTTAGATACTAGGTCATTCACAGAGAGAGGGTGAGTATATATTGTTAAAACACGGAACAGGAAGGAGTTTAGGCATAATAAGACTGACAGTTGTTCGGGTAAAACTTTACCTTTCCCGAATAATTGCCTAAATGGCTAAAGGTAAATTAATATAGGTAAATATTCGGAATCGCTGGACACGGAAAATACGAAATATTTTTAAATAATACCTTCTGATTTACCTTAATTACTATAAAAGGAATCGAACAGCATTTGAGAAATTTTTAATTTTAGCTTTTTAATTTTTAATTACGTAAAATGAAAATTCTCTTTCGCTGTATGGGATGACAGCCTGAATAATTTCTGTTGATAACATTTTCTTTTGGCGGTATTCCTGAAATGAGCGGCTAGAGACAATTGAAAAACGTAAATTAAAAAAATATAATGTAATACAATATTCCGGCAAAATAGTGCCCACTTAAAAAGCACAAATGATTTATTTGGCTATTATTATCTTTATTATTTTATTAAACCTCACCTATAATAACCTAACCTAACCTATAGTAATCCAGCCTAACCTATAATAATCCAACTTAACCTATCTCCTAACCTAACCTATAATAATTCAACCTAACCTATATCCTATCCTAACCTATAATAATCTAACCTGACCTAACCAAATCTCACCTATAATAATCCAACCTAACCTAACCTATATCCTAACCTCACCTATAATAATCCAATCTAACCTAACCCAACCTAACCTCACCGAACCAATCCTAACCTAACCTATCCTAACCTAACCTAACCTATAAAAATCCAACCTAACCTATAATAACCCAACCTGACCTAACCCATAATAACCCAAACTAACGTTACCTAACCTAACATAACCTGACTTATCCTAACCTATAATATTCCAACTTAATCTAACCTAACCTATAAACTAACTTGAACTATACTAATCCAACCTAACCTAACCTAGCACAACCCAACCTAACCTATCCTAACCTATAATAACCTTTTTTTAATATTTCCTTACTTGTAAAAGAAACCAAAATACCTTTGTTTTATTTTTCGAGCTTGGCTAAAATAGTACCACCTACCTAGTATTTGCATAGAGTAAATGGTAAAAATTCTAGCCACTCATATCAGGAATACCAAAAAAAGAAAATGTCATCAATAGAAATTATTCCGGCTGTCATCCAATACAATGAAAGCGAATTTTAATTTTACGAAATTAAAAATTAAAATGCTAAAATTAAAAAATTCCCAAATGCATTCAGATTCCTTTTATATTAATTAAGGTAAATCCGAGGGTTTTATTTAAAAAAAATCGTATTGTCCTTGTCCAGCGATTGCGAATAATACCTTAATATAATTATATTATACACCTGGCAAAATGATTGTTTTATTATACATATAAGTACATGTCAGATTAGAGATTTGTTGGCTAATTTTACAATCAACGAAGCGTTTCTATCTTCCGATTATCTTTCATGTTATTTTATTGGGTTGGCAGTGCCTAAACTTCCGCGTATATCATATCGGTGTTCTGTCAAAATAGTGCGAAATTATTATTTACGTAAATAATATTAAATATCAATATTTTTCAAAATCGTACATGCAAAGAGTAGTATTGTAATTAAGTTGAATCAAATGTTTGTTTTATTTGAAAATGCGTATTAAAACGGTAGTTTCACGTTAATAATTACCGTTGTTTGAATAAATGAAATTGTAAGTATTTGTATATCGCTCTTATGCGCTCTGTCGGCCAATAGGGAAACTACTCCAGCGGCCGGTAAAGGAGGGATTGACATTTTTAAGGAACCTTGGAATGTTTGATTCTTGACAGACGTCAAATATATAAAACGTAATTGTGGACAATTTTTACTGTAATGTAATTAATCCAATGGATTGTGAACTTTCTAAAACATATTTTCTTCTATATCATCCAAAAATTATATGATCAGAAACGATGCTTTTGAAGAAATCTGGTGATCCTATTTTAGTATGAAATTGGGTCTTAATTTTCAAGTTAGCGGAATTTAACCGAAACAAATTATTTGGATTCGACCAATCAGAGGGCCCAGACCGTCCAGACGATCGCATAATAATATTATAAATATAAAATCCAATACGAAATTTCAAATAATAACTTCAAATAATATTGTCACAGTGAATAAAATCGTCATCACATATCGTAAAGTTAAAATTAACTAGCAATAACTTTAGCAATTACCCCGTATGGATGTTTGAAATTACTGGATGACATTAATTTAAAAAAAAAAAATTTAATAATAATCTAGATTTTTTACAACAATTTGAATTCCGTATATTTTACGTTGCTTTCATAACCTTTTGCAACATATTGTATCTGTGCATTGTCTATCTTTAGCCATATTGTCATTTTTAACATGAATCCTGAAGAAACACAAACGTCTTCCAACAACAAGGAATAATCAATAAATTCCGTAGCAGTGAAACTACCCGTATGTTAGAGAGATAATATCGATCTTTGGTTCGCACAGGCAGAATGCCAATTTACAAATTCAAGAGTGAAAGATAATTTTACAAAATATAATATTATTGTCGCAGCCCTGGACGCTGAGACCATCAAATGTGTGAGTGACATTGTCATCAAACCACCTACATCGGATAAATATTCATTTTTAAAGACAAAACTTATTGAAAGACTACAAGACTCCGAAGAGAAACGCCTCGCGCGCCTACTTACCGGATTACAACTTGATGACCGAAAACCACCCGGATTACTTAGACATGTGATTGAACTAGCTGGTCCCGCATTAGCAGAGAGTGCCATCATCAGAACACTGCGGCTCCAGAGACATTCTCAACATGTACAAGCCATTCTGTTAGCTCTACCGGGTGACAATCTGTTCCAACTGGCATCGGCAGTGGACAAGATACTTGAAGTTTACCAGAAAACAGAATGCGGTGCTGTAGAAAGGGACTACCGTAAAACCAATATACACACCCAAGCACACCAAGCCATAAAAGAGCCAAACGTCAACACTGTACTCCAAAATCTTCAAGAACAAATCGTCGCACTTACTCAAGAAGTAAAAAAAGTGAAAACAACACAGAATGATGGCCGCGAGCGAACGCAACATTATTAAGATCACCATAATCAGAGCCCCCGCCGCGAATGGCATCATCCATCGTCATCAATGCGTAATTATAATAACAGACCGAGGTCAAGGTCACGCGGCAAGAACAATAACAATCAAAACAACAGTAGACATTGTTTTTTTTTCATGGAAAATATGGAGATAAGGCATACAAATGCAACCAGTAGTGCTCTTTTACGCGAACTAAGTCGGGAAACGACAAAGGAAGTTCGCAGTAGGGACGTGCGAATCTTGACATATTAATAATCGTCTCTTCATATACGAACGGAAGACTCGCCAAAAATTCCTTATTGACACCGGTGCGCATGTTTCAGTGCTCCCTAGGTCGGGTAAAGTTATAAAAAATACCGTCAGTTCAGACACCTGCCCCACTACGCTTTACGGTGCAAACGGAACTGCCATCAAAACATACTGCACATGGACAATTAACCTCCAATTTGGCCTCCGACGCGAGATGAAATGGAAATTTACTATAGCTGACGTTTCCAGAGCCATAATAGGAGCGGATTTCTTGCATCAATACAACTTAAGCGTAAACTAAAGGAAAGGAAGCCTAACGGACCAGTCGACAAGGACCCTCATCTGGCATATCGACGCTGTCTACTCGTCAGAAATACCAGGACATCCTACATCCAACACTGACCCGGCCCAGCATAAAAACGCACGACGTTCCGAATCACAATATTACTCACGTCTTTGAAACCAGAGGACTAACTGAACGAGCTCGCAGGCTGGCACCAGCACTGCTAGAAGCTACAAAGAAAGAATTTAAATACCTAATGGAGCAGGGTATTTGCAAGCCGTCCAAGAGCAACTGGGCGAGCCCACTACACATGGTTCGAAAGCCCAATGGGGAATGGCGTCCTTGCGGCGATTACAGGCGTTTAAACACAATCACAATGCCAGACAAATACTCAATACCGTAGCTCCTCGACTTCCCACATAAATTAAACAAGGCAAAGATCTTCTCAATAATCGACCTGGTACGGGCCTACAATCAAATCCCCGTCGACGAGGCGGACATACCAAAAACCGCAATAATTACCCCATTCGGCCTGTATGAATTTACATCAATGCATTTCGGACTATCTAATGCAGCCCAAACTGTTCAAAGATTCATGCACGCTGTAACACGAGACTTAGATGTATGTTTCGTGTACATAGACGATATCCTGGTTGTCTCAGAAAATGAGGAAGAACATTTGAGGCTCCCGCCACTTTCCCACCCCGGTATAAGTAACAAATGGTTACTCCTTCGGGATACACAACAGGACTCTATTTTTTTATATTGATAAAAGACTCTAAGTATATAACGATTCTAGACCTCAAATTTCCCTGCATGAGGGGGTTAGTTAGCACTATGCAGTATGCTCAGGTTAGTATAAGTGTTAATAGTGTATATGGGACATTGTTAGTTTTTACACATCAGATAAAGTAAAACAATTATGTACAAGTGGAATCAGATTCTCCAAGTCGGCAGTCCCTCACAGGTGCAATCAGACGTCGGTTGGTCTACAGGTGAGGTTCGACAACCGTTCACGCTCGCGGTGACCGTCTGATTTTGCCCCAAAGAAAGAGATAAGCTGTTATATAGGCTGCGAGCAGCCGAAGACCCTAAAGAAGAAATCGAGCATCAGACGGGAGAGGAGCGCAAGGAAGGGGGTCTTGCACTTGCAGACCTCACGGCAACCAAGAGCACCTCGTAAGGGGGATGCGCGACTCGTGATCCATACACCATGTCCAGAGGATTAAGGAGAAGCCAATTTTCTGCAGGGACGACGGTCTGTGATCCGTGCCCTCGAAGAGACAACAGGGAGGCAGACAGTACGCGGAAATGGCTTACAACGAGAAGTTTGTTTGAGATCATAACTAATTAGGTTGATAGGATTACTGATGTTACCTGTTTCATGTATAAAATGCGTTTATTTTCGCGGTTTTTATGAAAAATAATCTTATGGGGGAAGTGTCAGGTTAGGTAACGAAACCGCCAAGTATCATCAGTACCTACTGCTCGTATTACCCACAGTCCGCCCCGGTGCCTACTCGACCGCACAAACATGTATAGTTATTTATAAGTTTTTATCATAACTATCCAGTCTACAACGAAATAGCGTATACGTAACTAGTTGTTAATTTAGATGAAATTTAGCATTTTTATCACGCAATTGTACAATTAGCTATTTGGGAGGTGGTTAGTGCCGCCCCGGGAACCCAGAACTGGACAACCAACACCTCTGCCATAGATCCCCCAAGTGATTTACCATGTGACTTAGCAGGGGTGCGAGGGTTTGTCCGGGTCTTGGCGGCGAGTGCATCTGTCCATCTACTGCGTGGCGGGCCGGACCGGGAGAGGCCGGTTGAGGGAGACCCTTCGACCTATCCAACCGGCCCCTCTCGACCCAACGCCTTTTGACCCAAAGCACATCGCAGCGGGAAGGATGGATTCAACGTCACCCCTGGACACACTGACCCTAGATCCCTACCGCCCCTCAGGTGAAATGTAATAATGTATTCTATTTCTTGGAAATCTCTCGAGCCGACTCATTAATTTTGTTTTTTTCGTTTAATCTGAGTCTTCTACATTACAAAAAGTACCTACACACAATGCAGTCACAACGGTAATGAGCCAGTCGTTTGTTCTGAAGTCTCATACAAAGCTCTACGGGCGCACGTACGCGCGAGCAATTCCACAAAAACCAGCTAACATTCCGCGGCTAACGGAGGTTTATGCCAAATTTGCACGTTAACTCGACTCGGAGTTTGTTTGACAGCGCGCAGCGGGCGGCGTGTTTCCCCGCCGTCCATTTCCCGAGAAGAGTGATGTTGGGAAATCATATTATGCATGTCAGAAGTCAAAAGTCACAAGAAACAAAGAACAAAGCGAAGGGGGACGCACCAGCCAGAGGAAACTCACAGTTTACATATTGTTACAACACCTTTTATTGCACTGAATAAGAACATTAAAACTTATTATATTGTTTTAAGTATTACGTCAAATTTAATCAATTCACAACTTAAACATAATATTAGTTAGCCTGTTCAACAGTTTTGTAATAATTATTTCGGTTTGTTGTCTGTCTGTCTGTGTAATCTAGATTCAATGCAGTCGGATTGCTTTGATATTTGTGTTTGGGGTGTTATGCCGTGTTGCGATAACTCCTTCTTTAGCCTAAAGGCACCCTCTTAAAACACGGCAAAACACCCCAAAAACAAATAATGAAAATACTTTTAAAATGCCGTGAAAATCAAAAAAAAAATTAAAATCATATTTGGAATGCTTTGAGTTTAAGAGTAATATTTAAAATGGAAAGATTACGTGAATAATAATTCAGACAAGTGTTAAAGTAGGTACCCACAATTTTATTTAAAAAAAAAGACAAATCGTTCCCGGGTTACGAATAACCTTACAATATTTGAAAATCTCCTACCTCCACCACAGTTACCGGAAATTGTTGCTTGTGTTGTGATGGAGGACTTAACCAGCCGAGGAATTGAACACACGGCGCCTGAATGGGACCCAAACGCGATGTTAACTCAGCCACTGACTGGTTTCCTATAATATTTTTTTAACATAAAATTATTATATTTTTATGTTTGAAATGTGTGCACGGTTTGTTTAAATTTCTCAATCTTGCTTGAGTAAAGACAAATTTCATGACTTTTCAAGGAATTGCGCTTTTTTGATTTACCAAAAGTGTTCATTCGAAAGGTAATTTCAAACAATTATATTATAAATAAAATTGACAATATTTATTTTTGACGGCATTGAACAAATATTTTACAAATAATTCCAGCTTCAAAATCGCACAATTATATCCATCCCGTGGTTCCTTACAGCTAATTTAGAAAATGATATTATGTATTAATTTTATTTCAAAATAAAATTTGTTATTTCTTGTTTTATGCTAAAAAAATATGCATGTAAAAATAGTTTAAAAAGAGAAATACGCAAAAAATGTTACATTAATGCTTTCGTGATTAAGTGGTTCAAACTCCCCTCATCAGCTTCAGTTTTGCTTAGGAAAGAAAAAGATAACAGTACTCCATTTCTTCCTTGTCCGTAACGAAACGGTTATCGTTTATATGGTAAAATGTAAAAGTCGAACTGGCGCGGGCGGTGCGCTTTTAGCAGTGCGCGTTTGGTGCTGAGAGTTACAGATTGCCAAACCTCCCGCGTTATAAAAGACTCGGCGTCGAATATTAATTGACTCCCGTCTGAATGGAGCTTAAAGGTCGGGAAAGCATTAAGCCGGTGGCAACAGAAAGTGCCTCTTTAGTTTAGTCCAGGCGGTGGCGTTTGAGAAGGCATCCGTATCTAAGTGGGCAGCTCGTTACAAAGGTGAAGCTTGCCCTCTAGCGGAAAGTGTGAATGATGCAGTGGTGGGGCGCAATTTCAAGAGTCCTCTCTGTTGAGATCGCTCTTTCTATTAATTCTTTTAGTGCTGGTTCACGACGCTCAAGCCCAAAGATGTCAGCACAGCCAGGAATTGGACACGTGTATCGTTAGAGATCTTCTTTATAATATTACAGATTTACCAACTCTAGGAATACCTGGGGGTTCTGCTCTACACTCCGAGGTCTACTCTACTTTCGGATAAGCAGGTAAGTATGAATAAGTACCTAATAAGTATTACTCCCTACCCCACATAACAGACAATGGTGGCACAGTGCGTGGCGGGGTGGGTGGTTATTTACGAGTGCGTCATTGTCTATAAGGCGTGAAATATTTGTATCATTTCCTGTAGCGATGCTTCTTTTTATTATACCTCCACGTAAAGTAAAGAGTACAAATGACGTCTAGTATTATGTTTTATTTATGGCGCGTATCTTTTTTTCCCATTTGTAAAACAAAATGTGTGTAAACAGTGAGCCATTCCTCGCATTATAACTTTCATAATTCACGGGAAATTTCCGTAGCGTGGAAATGCTTTCACGAAAAGGAATGTTTGCAGAATATGAGCTATTCAGGATGGAAGGTCAACAGTCACCGGTCACTTTCTATACACTTTTTAACGTATGTTCATCCTATAGGCTAGCGGCAAAAGGCCGCAAGGGCCGCTTTAGGGTTCAGGGCCATATCTACGGTATATGAAAATCAACCGGAAAAAGGATCTGAATAATTGCAAACTAACGAAAACATGAGTTTTAAAACCAAAGATGATCTTCCAAGTACGCCCTTAACACTTTCATCAAATATAATTTTTGTACTATAACACGGATCATAGAATAGCGAAAAACTCTAGAAATGGTTCCCATTTAGATTTCAGTGGAAATCAATGTCGCCAATGACTTGGTACCTGTTGGTTTTAACCCATTTAGCACGCGCTCTGTCTCCCTTATAGTTTCCTGAAATCTTAAATCGCCATCCCACGTTTTTGATCACGAAACATGCCCACATGCTAGTGTTTTTCATTATTCCATGACACGGATCTATCTCACGCGTCACAATGTAGGTACACCTTCCATCTTAGAAATAACCAAATGGAATATTTTAAAAATTAAAAAGTCGAAACAATTTCATAGTATTTAGAAAGAATATTCCCCTATATTGTGCAAGCGCGTTTTATTCTAATAAGGTCGGACCTGCCCAAAACACACTGCTAGTTTACAGCCAATGAAATACAGAGGTAATTTCAACCCTCACGCCTCAATAATATGAATTATTAACGAATTCTACATACTGTACAACCGGCGGCCATTAATAATAAGCGCTACTACCATCCACATCCTTGCTAACGCAACTGTCATTCCTAATGCGAATTAATCATTCATGAGATCACATTGTTAACTTTTACGATGAGTTCAGTAATTTGGAAACTGGAAAAGCGGTTCATATTGGACATCAAAAAGCTACCGGCGTCTTTTTATAGCCAATGAAGCACCCGGCATTGCCCGGCTTTATCCTGCTTTAAGGGGTGGGAAAATGGAATGTGGGTGGTTTGGGGGGATGGTCAATTGCGCAAAATTTCATCAACCTCGGAATATAACTTTAGATTTGTATAAAAAAAGACCCCCACAGACACGGAAACTTGTGGTTCAATCTAAACTATAGTGAATCTAAATCACGTAGAGAAACGTTCTCTTTTCTAAGCATTTCTTTTTTTTCACTTGTTAAAAAAACTTTTAGAGGGTTGACTACCCTTCAAAGCAAAACGAAAAAACAAATAAATTAAAAATCTTCTTCTTCTTCGATGGCGCTACAGCCCATATCGAGTTTTGGCCTCCTGCAACAGTCGCCTCCAACTCCTCCTGTCCTCAGCGGCTGACTTCCAGTTTGTCACCTGGAGAAGCTGTGCTGCATCCCCTCTTACCTCATCTTCCCACCTCAGTCTGGGTCTTCCCACTTTTCTCTTTCCACCTGGGTGACCAGTCAGAATTCTTTTTGGGACGCGTGTATCCGGCATTCTCTGTACATGCCCAGCCCATCTCAGCCTGAGGAGTCTCATGTGTGCAGAGATGCTAGGGGCCTTATATATATCGTACAATTCTATATTGTGCCGGATACGCCACTGTTCGCCCTCTTTCACGGGTCCACATATTCTTCTCAGCACCTTTCTTTCAAAAGTATCCAGCATTTCAGCCATCTTTACCGTCAGTGTCAGCGCCTCACATCCATATGCCAATATAGTTCTTACAATGGTCTTATAAATGGTTATTTTGGTTTTTCTGTGGACACTACGTGACTTAAACACTGGCAGCAAAGAGAAGTATGTTTTGTTGGCTGCTGTGATTCTCCTTCTGATTTCTGCTGGATCCTCATTGTTCTCTGTCAGGATGGAGCCTAGGTAGGTGAATTGATCGACCACTTCATATGAGTAGTTGTCTTTAAATAGTGCACTACTTCTTCTTCTGTGTGAGGGGTTCCTGCTCTGTACCATCATTTTTGTTTTGTCACCATTAACTCGCAGTCCTACTTCCCGCGCCGCTGTTTCTAAAGGGTCGAAGACCTCCTTAATGGCTGAAATTGATCTTCCGACAATGTTGATGTCATCCGCATATCCGACAACTTGACTGCTCTTGAAACAAATATTGGAGCCAGTGTCTATTAGTGTTTTTCGTATTACATGTTCGAGCACAATGTTGAAGAGAGTGGGAGCCAGACTGTCCCCCTGTTTAATTCCCTGTGATACTGTAAATTCTTCCGACAATTCTCCGTCTATTTTGACCTGACATCTTGAGTCTGACATTGTGGCTTTTATGAGCCTAACCAATTTAGGTGGAATCTGGAATTGTAGTAGTATGTCATATAGACACTCCCGATCTATGCTATCATATGCTTGCTTGAAATCAATGAATAGTTGGTGTATGTCTATGTCAAATTCCCAGCACTTTGCCAAGATCTGTCTGACGGTGAACAGTTGGTGTGTTGTGGATCTACCGGTGCGGAAGCCTGCCTGATACTCTCCCAGTAGGTTTTCTGCATATTTATCAATTCTTTGTTTCAGTAGATAGTGTAGATTTTATATGCTGTGCATAGAAGTGATATTCCTCTATGATTTTCGCATTTTAATTTGTCACCTTTCTTGTGAATTGGGCATATGATGCTTATTTGCCATTCCTCTGGGATTTTTTCCAGTGTCCATATTTTAGTTATTAAATTGAGTAGCAGATTTCTCAGATGCTCATTTCCATATTTGAACAACTCTGCCGGGAGGTTGTCTTTCCCAGGTGATTTGTTGTTTTTAAGTTTCTTTAGTGCAGCATTTATTTCTTGCATTGTTGGTGGATTCGCTGATTCTTCATTACTTGATTCAGTGGGGATGTTGGTAGGGTGACTTCTCAGGTCGCTATTAGGGTTGAGAAGTTTATAGAAGTAGTTTTTCCACACTGTTTTTATTCGTTCCTTATCTGATATAATTGATCCATCAGCGTCTTTGCATAGTGTTGTATTCGGTTTGAAACCCTTCTTGAAGAAGTTTACTCCCCTATATGCTTCTCTAGGATTATTATTGACAAAGTCCTGTTCCATTTTTAGCAGTATATCATTCAAGAATTTTCTTTTCTTTCCCCGTATCAGCTTATTCGTTTCTTTTCTCGCTTTTTCGTACGCCTGTCTTTTGTTTCTTGTTGACGTTTCCAAGTACTTCTTTCTGAGTAAATAAATTAAAAATACCAAACAAAATCGACTCCAAATATTATGTAGATTCACCAGTTTCCCGCTTGTATGACCTACCATTAGGCTCCTGATACCGCGTATAGTTGTATAATAGCCAATGTCAGCCTGAAAAGTGTTTCGCCAGTGGACGCTATTGTATTACGGCAGATTATGAGTTGATTAGTTTATTATGATTATCAATTGAGTAATTAGCTTAAATAATGTGTAGGTAGGTATAATTTATTTATTTAATGAAAAAATTTAAAGATATTAAATATTTCATGTTGGGTAACTATGATATGTTTCCTTGTAATGTATTCTACGTGGTATGTAATTTCCTTAATTACCAGGTGACGTGTGTAGTATATACGTGTATGTGTTAGTGTTTATGTATACGCATTGAACTGTTTATATTATTGACATGATGCGACGTTTGGGCAGTGAGTCCGAAAAAATGTCAATGGTTGAGTTTAAACAAATATTATTGAGATTATGTAGTGATGTGTTAATTGGCGAATTAGATGATGCATTTGTTTTGTAATTAAGCGTGTGGATTAGCTCTGCATGTCGTGTACGTCTCAAAGGTATGTTAAAATTAATGTTATTGTATAAAATTCTGGGTATAAATGTTAAATCAGCCACTGTTCGCTTTAGCTGCAAAGTTTGAAATGTACTCGTACATCAAAGTTATTGTTGAATTTAGAGGTGAAATATTTCACAAATTTGTTTTGAATACGTTCTATACTATCTATGTAAAGTTTATAGTGGAGATTCCAAATTGGCGATGCATATTCCATTGTACTTTTCTGACTAATGCGAAATATAACATTACGATTGTACGTGGATTACTGAATACTTTACTTAATCGTAGCACAAAACCAAGCATTTTATACGACCTATTAACGATTGAGTCAATGTGCTTATTAAAAATAAGATTGCTGTCAAGGTAAACGCCGATTTACATTCTTTACATTTCGTTTTGGAGATGACAGGTTATGCATGGTTAAGGGGATTTTCCGTAATATTAACATTGTGTGTTGGAAATTCATTTTTAAAGACCGTTGAGAAGTAATCAGAAACAAGTCTGTAACTTCTTTACTGTCGTGTGTTGTCGTCGAATGAGAGGTATGTGTTCTGGTATAGTGGGAGATTTCCTTTGCGTCTTAACATAATTCCATATTTTTTAACATTATTTTGTATATCTGATTCCAATGGAGGAATGTAGGCATCATGAATAAAACTAGAAATTTTATTTTTTCTTTTGCGAAGTAATGAGAAAGATTGGCAATCTAGTAGATTCTTATAACGTTTCCAGGAACGAAAAACTTTTTTCTTTTTTCTTAGTTATATTAATTTTTCAATTTTTCTTTAGTTATATTAATTAAAACTGCCGAATACCACGATGGAAATTTGGTTACTTTCTTTGGAACCAGATCATCTACTAGGACATCAATAATACCATAAAAATTGTGTACCTCAGCAGTATCCACGTCCTGTGCATTAACTACAGAGGACCAATCACTATTTTTGAGAGCATCAGTGACTACTTCATAGTAAACTGACCGGTCGGTGGCCGAGTTGACATCGCGCTTGGGTTTCACCCAGGTGTAGTGTGTTCAATTCCTCGGCTGGTTAAGTCCTCCATCACAACACAGACAACATTTTCCGCTTACTGTGGTGGTAGTAGGAGATTTTAAAATATTGTCAGGTTATTCGTAACCCGAGAATGTTTGTCTTTCTTTTAAAAAAAAAACTTTATTAAAAAATTTTATGGTAGCAGGGAGAGGAATTTTTAGTTCAACTTTAATAGATTTATGATGTGCGTCTTCGATCACTAGTGGAGAGTCGGCAGCGAAGACGATGTAGAGATCCAACTCACAATCGCCTATTAGTAGAAAAATGTAATTTGGACATTCAGTAGTTAAGTCAGATATGGCAGTTTTATGACCATTGATGATAGAGAAACGATGTGCATTGAATAACTTAGGACCAACTCCTGGTAAGTAAGAGCAACAAATATGAATATTTGAAATGTGATTATTTGAATGTCTTAGTAATAGTGAGATCCATTTAGCCTCGACTGAGCTTGTTCTAATACCTTCAATAAATAATATCACGTTGGTGTGTTTTGTGAGAAAACTTGAGTAAAGCAAGTTGAGTGCAGTTGTGAATTCAGCATCCGCCCCGTACCCACCCTGTACCCGTCCTGTACCAGCCCTGTACCCACCCCGTACCACGTATGAAACTGTCCATTCTGCCATATTAAGATTTAATAATACATTTGATGATGTTTGCCAAACAGCCACAGGCGGCAACCAGGGGCGGGATTTATTCTAGCGGCCCATGTCCGAAACTTTGCTAATTTAATGATTGGTTGTTAAAGTACGACTACCTAGATACGAATTCCAAGCTTTCAAAGCCTATTTTCTGAGCGAATGCGGAGTGAAAAAAAGATTTTCAAAGATTAAATGCGGCAACTTCTAACATCGCCACTTTCACCAATTTCAGTTAAAAAGTATGTTTGCAATAAACCTGACGACTGTAGAACTTCGGCGACCTTAATAAAAATAATCGCCGAAAATCATAAATAATGTATTTCTGTCAGAGAAACTGCAAACATCAAATAAATAGTCCTTTCTAAACTGATATTTAACGCAAATGATTCTGACATTGTCCTTTATATTCCTTTATACATAATGATTAGAATCACTTTTAAAAATTCATTGATATTTCTTGGACTCCGGTATCCTTAACATATGCTGACAGGTAAATGTTCGATGTTCTAGTTTCAGAATTTGCACATTAAGAGGAAGCTACAAGCCAAAAATGTGTATATTCTTAGTATACCTTTTATTTTAGGTAACAGGCATTAAAATCGCTTGTAAAACGGAGTCTAGAAACGATCGATTTCAAGCACAAAATAGGTTATTATTTATTTTGTAAATAATTTTATAAGAAAGCAAAAAAGTTAATCAAGTGAAACTGTCACAGATAATCTTAGCCATACTACTGTATTTTTTAAAGTTGTTTCCTTTACGCGTTCATACATTTCTATTGAAAAAATATTTTTTTTAGTAGTTTGCATTTATATTTTTTCTTGAGTATTTTTATATTTGTTTTCTACTCATGCGAAACGATAGGAAAACCTTTAATTTATCTAAAGCATATTTTTGGTATTCATAATGTACACCAATTCGTTATAAAGATTAATCAAAATAGTGATTTAGCATTAAACTTCGCCTTATATTGTGACAAACTTTTAGCAGCTTTTGCGTAGATACTGAAATATGAATAAGTAAAAAAATTTAAATAAAGTAGTCCGTAATTCGTTTCCATGTGGAATATTTTTTCAGGCTCCGTGTGCTTCGCCCATTTGGCGTATGGTATGAAGCGGCCCTGAGCAGCAGCTACAGTTCTGTTACGCTACATGATACATGCAATTACAGCGGGCAACCCATGTGAATATACAGTGTCTAATAAAGCAAAACGCAGGACCTACCTTCTCAACTCATATACGAGTACTCCCTCGTGCGCGCAAATACTGAAATCAGTTCTGACGCGAGCTGCTTACTGCTTACCTGGACAACACGTGAGCGGAAGGATTTTAATGCGGCAGTCTTCCTATTCGCCCTATTCAGCATGATAAATATGACGTTGTTATTCCAGCTTTAATGTGTAATATTTCTAAAAATTATAATGATAACCGATTGAACGGAAACGTAGAATAAAGAAGAACAGCACAAGGTACCTTGTGGGCGTATTTCGTAATACAAATATTTGCTTAATTTACTATACAAAACTGTGTTAACGAAATT
Organism: Hesperophylax consimilis; assembly: GCF_061612785.1. Classification (NCBI taxonomy): domain Eukaryota; kingdom Metazoa; phylum Arthropoda; class Insecta; order Trichoptera; family Limnephilidae; genus Hesperophylax; species Hesperophylax consimilis. Next base: position 703,987 of record NC_142836.1, read on the forward strand.
CAAATGGAATTTCGATCTACGGTGTCTGTGAGACAGAGCGCTGGGCCATTGAACATATGAACTGAAGGAAACATTTCCGCTCCGATTTACCAACCTACCTATATTCTAGATACGAAGAGACGCCCTGAAGTGTCCTTTATTTTGATTTCGCCTTGATTTTCTAAAATAAATCGTCTGATTTCCAAAAAACACCTGTTTAAAGTGAAACGTTGTTTATTGTAAATGTTTACATGAATATTAATATTTCCCGTAGGTAGGTACTGTCAGTTTATGAAAAATAATATAAAAATATACAAGGTGTCCGGGAGGCAAAGTGCACTAACTTCGGGAGGTGATTCTACAAGATAGTACGAGTAAAAAAGATAAATAAATTTTTCGAAACCCAACGAAAATCATAGTAAATTTTGGTAGGTTTTAGGTAAAATAGTACTTATAATTGTTTGAATTTGAAAAAAATGCAATTTCAAAAAAAAATATGGGTAATATACAATATATACGCGGAGCGGGTTTTTAACTGCTAGGCCCTGCGGGCGGCACTTAAGTGATACTAACAACAGTTACATTTAATAGGTAGATATTAGGTCATTCACAGAGAGAGGGTGAGTATATATTGTTAAAACACGGAACAGGAAGGCGTTTAGGCATAATAAGAATGACAGTTGTTCGGGTAAAACTTTACCTTTCCCGAATAATTGCCTAAATGGCTAAAGGTAAATTAATATAGGTAAATATTCGGAATCGCTGGACACGGAAAATAGAAAATATTTTTAAATAATACCTTCTGATTTACCTTAATTACTATAAAAGGAATCGAACAGCATTTGGGAAAATTTAAATTTTAGCTTTTTAATTTTTAATTACGTTTGGTGATCTGGTGAAGGAGGCACGGAATGAAAGACGTGTCGTGAAGGTCAGAGTGTTTATTTGATGAGTCAGGTAGCCGTGATGAGATGACGTTGGACAGATGTAGTATTCTCCGGATGCAGGCGGTGATGGCAGGTCAAGCGCGGGTCTGTGAGTCGACGCCGGGCGCTGGTGACCGGACTCGTTGTATGTCAGGCACTGGCGATCTTGGCAATCAGTACTCCAGTGCTGACGAGAAGGCCGAAGGTACGGTGGACCTTTTAGGCGGTTGAACGGGAACTGAGTAGACCAGTGAGGATGTTGCGTGTCCTCGTGGTGGTCATGGTGAGTGGATGAAGCGCTGGTCAGAGACGCTGGAACCAAGGCGCTGTAATCCACGTAGCGTTGGCCAGGAACGGCGATCTGGGCCAAAGCGCTATGATGATGTCCCGATGGAGTCCATGATGAGAGCCGGGAAGAATGTCCTTCGCGCAGGTGAGGTGCGCGGATTATCACTCGTTGAGCACCTTGTTAACTGATGGCAGATTGATGACTGACTGACTTCTTCATGCTGTCGATTTTAAAAGGTGAAGAAGCTTCTGGAACAATTTGGTTGCTATGTAGAATTTTCCAAACAAATAAATAAAAGAACATCCAAGAAGTTTGTTTGGAACAATCGAGACTTCTAGAATTTCGTTCGAATGAAGTAGTTGCGTACCACTACATACGTAAAATGAAAATTCGCTTTCGCTGTATGGGATGACAGAATAATTTCTGTTGATAACATTTTCTTTTGTCGGTATTCCTGAAATGAGCGGCTAGAGACAATTGAAAAACGTAAATTAAAAAATATATAATGTAATACAATATTCCGGCAAAATAGTGCCTACTTAGCACAAATGATTTATTTGACTATTATTTTATTTAACCTCACCTATAATAACCTAACCTAACCTATAATAATCCAGCCTAACCTATAATAATCCAACCTAACCTATGTCCTAACCTAACCTAAAATAATCCAACCTAACCTATATCCTATCCTAACCTATAATAGTCTAACCTGACCTAAGCTTACCTCACCTATAATAATCCAACCTAACCTAACCTATATCCTAACCTAACCTATAATAATCCAATCTAGCCTAACCTAACCTAACCTAACCGAACCAATCCTAACCTAAACTATCCTAACCTAACCTAACCTATACAAATCCAACCTAACCTATAATAACCTAACCTAACCCATAATAACCCAAACTAACGTTACCTAACCTAACATAACCTATAATAATCCAACTTAATCTAACCTTACCTATAAACTAACTTGAACTATACTAATCCAACCTAATCTAACCTAACCTAGCATAACCAAACCTAACCTATCCTAACCTATAATAACCTTTTTTTAAATATTTCCTTACTTGTAAAAGAAACCAAAATACCAAAATAATATTTGCATAGAGTAAATTATGGTAAAAATTCTAGACACTCATATCAGGAATACCAAAAAAAGAAAATGTCATCAATAGAAATTATTCCGGCTGTCATCCAATACAACGAAAGCAAATTTTAATTTTACGTAATTAAAAATTAAAATGCTAAAATTCAAAAATTCCCGAATGCATTCAGATTCCTTCTATATTAATTAAGGTTAATCCGAAGGTTTTACTTAAAAATATTTCGTATTATCCTTGTCCAGCGTTTCCGAATAATACCTTAATATATATTATATAAATATTTATACCTGGCAAAATGATTGTTTTATTATACATTTAAGTACATGTCAGATTAGAGATTTGTTGGCTAATTTTACAATCAACGAAGCGTTTCTATCTTCCGATTGTCTTTCATGTTATTTTATTGGGTTGGCAGTGCCTATACTTTCGCGTATATCATATCGGTGTTCTGTCAAAATAATGCGAAATTATTATTTACGTAAATAATATTAAATATCAATATTTTTCAAAATCGTACATGCAAAGAGTTGTTGTTTATTGTCATTAAGTTGAATCAAATGTTTGTTTTATTTGTAAATGCGTATTAAAACGGTAGTTTCACGTAAATAATTATCCAAAAATTATATGAGCAGAAACGATGTTTTTGAAGAAATCTGGTGATCCTATTTTAGTATGAAGTTGGGTCTTAATTTTCAAGTTAGCGGAATTTAACCAAAACAAATTATTTGAATTCGACCAATCAGAGGGCCCAGACCGTCCAGACGATCGCATAATAATATTATAGATGCCATTGCAAAGTTTAAATAAACTTCCAGAAGAAATCCTTTTATTTTGCATATTTAAATATTCGCGCTAGCCCCTTGGTTCGTTCTTTCACCGCCAGAGGAGCGCTCTCTCGGCTATCATCTATTGACGCGGTGCGTATCGGCCATGTTGAATGAACGCGTGCTTTTTTCGTCAAACGTCAAATGTAATCACGTAATTGTGGATAATTTTCACTGTAATGTAATTAATCCAATGGATCATGAACTTTCTAAAACATATTTTCTTCGATATTATCCAAAAATTGTATAAGCAGAAACGATATTTTTGAAGAAATATCGTATTACATGTGGCGATTCTATTTCAGTATGAAATCGTGTCTTAATCTTTAAAGTCTTATTTAAACACAATTTAAATTTGACCAATCAGAGGGCCTACATCATCCAGACGCTGGAGTATTAATACTATCAGATATACTAGCTGTACCCCTCCACGCGATGCTGTGGCTCAGTTTGTATGTGCAGAGAGAGAAAAAATAGAGACAGATGATGCTGTTTTTCAAAAAAAAGCATGTTTGTCCAACAGATGGCGCAGTTTAAAAAAAAAACATTTTTTACCTGTCACAGGTGACATCTATATAATATAGATATATAAAAACACACGCGTATTCGAATGCAGCGTTGTGTCAAAATTTTAAAGCAATGGTGAAGAACTTTCGGAGATTTAAGATTTTGAACAACCGAACATTTACATTTTTATTTGTATATAATAATAATAATATAGAATATAGAAATATATATATATATATAAGAAGATAGATATTGGGATGGGAAAAATATTGAACGGGACTGAGAAAATATGGAATAGGGTAAGGATGGAATAGTGAAAGGATGGAATAGGGAATGGATGGAATAGGGAAAGGATGGAATAGGGAATGGATGGAATAGTGAAAGGATGGAATAGGGAAAGTATGGTATAGGAAAAGGATGGAATAGGATAGGATAGAATAGGAAAGGATGGAATAGGGTAAGGGTGGAGTAGGGAAAGAATGGAATAGGAAATGAATGGAATAGGGAAAGGATAGAATAGGGAAACGATAGAATAGGGAAATAATGGAATAGGGAATGGATGGAATAGAGAGATGATGGAAAAGGGATAGGCTGGAATAGGGAAAGAATGGATCAAGGAGAGGATGGAATAGGAAAAGGATGGAATAGGGAAAGGTTGGAATAGGGAAAGATTGGAATAGGGAAAGGATGGAATAGAGAAAGGAAAATGATGGAATAGGTAAAGGTTGGAATATGGAAAGAATGGAATAGGGAAAGGATGGGCGCCGACTTGCCAAGGTGCCAAGGAGCTAAGGCGCTGATAATACCTAGCACCAAATACAGCTTCATTCAGGTTTTTTACTAACGCCAGGCGTCGCGACGTTTGTCTCGGGGCCGACTCCGTGAGAACGGGATGGGGAAAATATTTAATAGGGTATTCAATTGATCATAATAAATTAATTAATACTCATCTTCTGACAAACTCAAACCTAACCATTTATCTTACAATCCAAATTTCTGTTTTATTTAGGTAGTGAAATTTCTCCATAGATAAACGTGTTTTCTCAACTTCCCAGGCCGCGCCAGTACCACCATACGCCAGTATTATTGGCATCCCGTGACGTTCGTTCAAACTTCATTCTTTAGGTTACACGGAGAAAAGTGTTGCTAATTTATTAAATCTCTTCAAATTATTGGTAATCCAGTTCAAGATATTCGTAATAAATTAGCAATACTCATTTTTCTCCGTATGCAAATTAATTTCATCTGTATTTTCAATATTAACATTTTTCAGCTTTAATTTGAGACGCGACATTATTTACAGATCGACAACCTTAACTTTGCGGTCGGTGAATTAGATATATATATATTTAGATTTTATGGACACAACAAAATCTTCGAATTTGAAAAAATAGCCCATTCCTCCTTAGGTAAGTTAAGTTAAGCTAAGTTAAGTATGTAATTTTTTAATCAGTTTCCACATTCCGATTTCAAACCAGAAATATCGTCAATATCGATGTTCCGTTCGCGAGCTTTCCTAAAAAAATCTTATTTTACTCTTTATGAATTTTCACGGTTCCTAATAAAGGGGAGGTGTTAGAGTAGCCGTCTTAATCAGTTATCTCGTCAGACGTGTGACGTGTGACTTGTGGCGTGTGACACGACTGTTTTAAATACATTATAATTAAATAAAAGTAAGAGATAGTGTTAGTGGCTCTACTCGGACGTAATTCGACCTGAATCAACATCAAACAATGATAATTGTGTACTTGGGAAAAAAAACTTATTTATTATGAAAGATCTCATGTTGCCAGTAAGCAGATAGTAGGTATATATTACGTAAGTCGGTTTATAAAACCCTTTGCCTTAAATTTTACGGGAAAATGGGCCACTTGCACGATGTTTTTGTTCGGTTCAATAAGGATTTCTAACGAACTCAGTTTTTTTATAAAGGAACTTTTGAATCGTGTTTGTCAAAACCGCAGTAGGTATTTGTTTTTTATGTTACATTTTTAATAACTAGAAAGTATTAGCACTATTTATAAACCAGAAACGTGACATTTATTGACTTTTGAACAGCCATATATAATTTGTTTATGTTCTCATGGTACCTACCCATACACTATACAGTTGATTTATTCTAGTTCTAGATCGTCTATGAGTCAAGGTCTGGGTGTGAACTGTCAAAAGATGTAAATAACATAGTTTTATATTTATGCACAGGGCCGGCCCTGATAAAAACGGCGTTTGGTGAGATCAAAATTTTGGCGCCCACTGTCATTTTTTTACGAAAAAGGCAATAAAAAGATTATTACCCAGTGTTTTCGGACGTTTTCACGTTCGCGTGTATTCTGGCGCCTATAGGTATCTCATTTTACAATGTTGTTTCGGTAAATATTCGGAATCGCTGGACAAGGATTATTTGAAATATTTTTAAATAAAACCTTCTGATTTAACTTAATTACTATAAAAGGAATCTGACTGCATTTGGGATATTTTTAATTTTAGCATTTTAATTTTTAATTACGTAAATCGAAAATTCACTTTCGTTGTATGGGATGACAGCTGGAATGATTTCTGTTGATGACATTTTTCTCTGGTTGGTATTCCTGATACGAGTAGCTAGAATTAGAATCATTTCAGAATGCAAATTTTAGTTAGGTACTGTTTTGGCCAAACTCGAAAAATTAAATATTTTTATGTTACTTAAAAAACTTAAATTATTTATTTGAAGGTATTATTATAATTATTGTTTTATTTAACCTAAACTATAGTAACCTAATCTATAATAATCGAACCTAACCTACAATAATCCAACCTAACCTAACCTAAATCCAAATAATAAACCAACCTAACCTATAATAATCCAACCTAACCTAACCTATATCCTAATAATAATCCAACCTAACCTATAATAATCCAACCTAATCTAACCTAACCTACATCCTAATAATAATCCTACCTAACCCATAATAATCCAACCTAACCTAACCTATAATAATCCAACCTAACCTATATCCTAATAATAATCCAACCTAACCTAACCTAACCTATATCCTAATAATAATCCAACCAGACCTATAATAATCGAACCTAACCTACAATAATCCAACCTAACCTAACCTAACCTATAATAATCCAACCCAACCTAACCTATATCCTAATAATAATCCTACCTAACCTATAATAATCCAACCTAACCTATAATATCCAATCTATCCTGACCTAACCTAAATCCTAACAATAAACCAACCTAACATATAATAATCCAACCTAACCTATAATAACCACACCTTTTTTAATTTTTCTATTTTATAAAACATTCCTAAATATCTTTATTTTATTTTTCGAGTTTGGATAAAATAGTACCTACCTATTATTTGCACATGGTAAAAAATATAGCCACTCATATAAGGAATACCAACAAAAGAAAATTTTATTAACAGAAACCATTCCAGCTGTCACCCTATACAACGAGAGTGAATTTTCGATTTACGTAATTAAAAATTAAAATGCTAAAATTAAAAATATCCCAAATGCAGTCAGATTCCTTTTATAACTTTTATAAATTTTTTATTTAGTAATTAAGGTAAATCAGAAGGTTTTATTTAAAAATATTTCATATAATCCTTGTCCAGCGATTCCGAATAGTTACCGTTGTTTGTGTCTGGCTTGTTTTCTCACACTTGAAAATTATTCGTTCAAACAAAATATGGTATGTACATATTCGAAAATGTGTGGAATCTCATAGAATGATTCGATGAGCACCTTCAATCAGTGTTGACAACTCAGCTCAATTGTGAGGCCGTCATCTCCAAAAAAAGTGGTTTAGCTCGTTTTTTATAGTTATAGATAATCTAGCTCTTTTGTTAATACAAAACAGGAGAGAAAAATATTTTTATTGAAAGGGAAAAAGCACAAGAAATTACAACAAGTCCTGGGAAATTTCGGATATTCTAGGGTAATTTTCTCTCGAAATCTCCTAGCCACCCCACGAAATTCTCTAAAAATATATTGTAGGGAATCGTACCTCGAAATTCCCTATGGAAAATTGTGGGGAATTATTCTTCACTGAAATACTCTAGCAACCCCGCCCCCCATGGATTCGAAATAATATTGTGAGGAATCCAGTACTGAGCGAATGGAGAATACCCCATATAAATCCATTCTGAAATCTAGGAAGACTTCGGTGTGAAATTTAGGGAAATAAAAATTTCGGGCATACCATCACTGTCTCGGTCCCAACTTATTGGCCGTTTTACACGACACCTTTTTTCATCGAGTTTGTCTAATCGGGATGAAAAACATACGGGCTCATGCCCGTATTATGGTAGTCGTACATGATTTATGTAAGAATAACAATAATATAACATAAGGGAAAATAAAATTGCTATGGTAAAACAAAAATTTAAAAAATGTATATTATTATAAAAACCATATTAGAAATAAAAATAAAGATAAAACTGATGGATAAAAATATATTTTAAAGAAAATATAAATAAAAATATTAAAAGTAAGATTAAAATGCATTCAAAATTATACCAAATTATGTTTGATGATTTGACATATTGTTTTGAGGAAATAATACACAATTTAAATATATTATTAAGTAAATGACTTTTTTTTACGGCTTTTTTATTTCAAGAGACTCTAAATTATTTAATCTGATACCATGCCCATTCTTATGTAGGATATTAGCACCGGTGCTATGCAGGGCCGTATTTGTACTTTTCACAAGTATAGGCCACTTCGTTTGCGCCGCCCCCTACCCCCTTCTTGGAAATTGCCACCGATAATATCTATTATCAAAAAAATTTAAAAAAAAAAAAAAAAAAACATAATCACTCATTTTTAGGCTGCCATTAGGTGACACACAATTTTAAAAATAAATATTAAAATGTAGGAAGTAGGTATTCAAAAATAAAATAAACAAACGAATTAGTACAATTTAATTTAATTAGTCAAATTTAATAAAAAGAATTACAATTTTTTTCGGGTTTTTTTATTGACAAAATCATCTATAATATCTTCATAGCTTATGGTATTCATTAAGTCTGCTTCAACATTACACAGAGATTGTTTCCTCAAAAACTTAAAAAGATTCAGTAATGATGTCGATTCAGGTTTCTCTGCCGTCTTATTAGAGGAAATGTGACTACAAAAGTGTACACATTCCTGAACTAAATCGTCTTCTAAATCATTACAGTAATATTGCACAAGAGACTGAGCTTCTTCTGAGACTCTTTATGTTGAAAGTTCACTCATTCTTGTTAAACATGAAAAAATCTCTTTAAAAATTATATATGCACCATGTCTTCTCTCTAATTCAGCTCTCAGTCTGTCCAGAATTACCAAAAAGGTGTTGACTCTGAAAGAGTCTCTGGAAGTTGTTTCAATTTCCTCATTTGATGCTTCGTCTATGAAGTTTTTTTCTCTTAGGGTTCCTCTTACTCTTAATGTCGCCATGATATTGCTTAAGTGCGCTCATTTCAATTGCACTTTTTTCGAAAAAATCAAAGTTTTCTCGCTCTGCTATTGTAAATTCGAGAAGAGATCCATAAAGATCAGACACCGTCAGTACATCAACAGATGAGTTCTGAATCTGAGCACTCACAAGGCACACTCAAAGGCGAGTTCCCTTTGCTTCAATTCGTGGGATGGGTTTCTGTGTAGCGTCATTTTCAATCATTTTTAAAACCGTAAGTACTTCATCCCAGGAATCTCTTACACTTTGACAGGCATCTGCTCTTGCTGACCAACGTGTGAGGTTTACTCTCTTCAGCGTTTTTCTTTTCGTTTTCCTATTTCATTGGCCAATTTTTTCCAACGATCGGTTGACTTCACAAAGAAAGTATATACCTCTTCCAGCAACATGAAGAAGTGACAGGCTTCTGTACAAGACTCAGTGGCCGAGGTTCCCACCAAATTCAATGAATGAGCTGCACAAGGGACGAACATGGCAAGTGGTGCTTGTTCTTGAATTTTGGCTTGTAAACCATTATAAATTCCTGACATGTTCGAGGCATTATCATATGACTGACCCCGGCAGTCTTCTAGATTTATGTTTTTCTTTTCTAGCTCTGAAGTAATGGCATCAAACATATCTTGAGCCTTGTGTCCTACAGAAGGTAAGAATTTAAGAAATCTCTCACATGGCTCTCCATTATTTAAAACATATCTAATCACAAGTGTCAGTTGATAATAATAACATAGCATTTATATAGCGCAGTTTTGTGTTGTTTCACTTCAAGTGCTATCTACGTGTGCTGCATCCGGTCTAGAGTCTACAATTAATTGACACAAGTGTACTGGACACCTACGCCAGTGACATTGACTGTAAATGCCGGTTTCCTCTGGGGGTACCTTGGGTAAGGATTTGAATAGAAACACAACTTGCGAATGTCGTCAGACAACTGACTGGTTGAGCCAGTTGTTGGCGTATTTATTGGGTTCAAATTGAATAATTTCTACACGTGTCAATGTGGACAAATATTCCTTAATCTAAACATATGCTAAGGTCCCACGGTTTGTCGTGCGACTAATTCACCCTTGAACTGGCGATATGACACGTGTACGGTGCTTTAAATTCTTAGCAAGATGATTCATCGTGCGAGACAAGCCTCAAAGTGTGTGACATGAGACAAATATTTATTTTCTTGATTATTTAATAATTATTTAGGTATATCCATCTGCTGTCCGGTACAACAAGTATACACACGAAACTGCCGCTTTGCACTGCAGGCCGGCCCGGCGCGCACGTGATACGGTATATTATGCGTTCGTACGGGCGCGGGCGGGTAGCGGGGGTGACTGTTCATCACATCACCCGCCCCCGATCCGCCGCCACCCTTTACCCTTGCCACCCGGGCAGTAATATAAATATAAGTAACTATCTAACTAAAGTACTAGGAATGAGCGCCTGTAAAAAATGATATTTATCGTCTAATAGTTATAAAACTCTGTCTATCCACAGGGACTTTTTTGTTTCTAATCGCATACACGGCTTACCAAAGCGAGCGAGTGCCGCCCCCTGAACTCTGCCGCCCCTAGGCCGCGGCCTATAAGGCCTATTGACAAATCCAGGACTGGTGCTATGACAGAAAGTATGAGACTTATCAATCAGGTGATTAGCGAATTCTGAAAAGCCGTTATTATTTAGGCAGCGAAGGTGTCTAACTTAACATATGGATATTGTATGTAGATGGCCAGGAGCTAGCGATGACAGCACCATTTTTAATGTTAGCAACATTAAAGGCAGGTTGGAGAATGGAGATTTTGGAAGCAACGTAATTTTGGGAGATGGGGGATATGGCGTGCAGCGCTACCTTTTAACACCTCTTAGAAATCCAATTATACCAGGGCAGGAACTATACAATAGATGCCATATTCGCACCAGAAATCCAGTAGAGCGTTCGTATGGTGTCTGGAAGAGACGTTTTCCCTGCATTGCGACCAAATTAAGATTGAATCAAAACAGAATCGAAAGTGTCATACTTGCCACCGCAGTTTTACACAATATTTGTTTAAAAAAGAACATTCCTAAGGTAGATCCGGAAATGTATGTTGATCTCGACAGATTCCGAATGGATAACAATCAAGGCGGTGGCAGCGGTGCGCCGGCCACCTCTGGAAGCAATGCTAGGGAAGCACTCATTCATTCCTATTTTGACCAGTAAGTATTTATTCCTTGTATCCTTAATATTTATGAACATAGATAACCACTTTCTTACAGTACTCCATTAATTGACCCTTTGCAGGTTTTCATTGACATAAATTCATTAGAAATTAGAAGGATCCAACTCAATACATAGATGTATGAATGTGGCGGAAGCAGAGGAGGTTTATATACATATTTTAAATATATATATTTTTTTTTTAGGTTGGCTGTCAGACTTGTCAGAGACGCAATATGAAAACCCATTGTACTCGCACTTGTAACTCACGTGCAGTGTGTACTGTGCACATTATATGGAATAAGAAATAAGAAAACGAGGAATTGAAATGATGCACTCTTTTAAAAATATGATTTATGTATTATTTATTATTTAATTAACAATTAAATTCACTTAATTGTTTTTGTAATATAAGTATTTCTAAACTTTTTTTCTAGTTCTAAGTTTTCCATCTCAATAGCATGTTTTTCTTCTTGTCTTTCATTCTCCCGTTTCATCTTTTTTTCTAGTTCTAAGTTTTCCATCTCAATAGCATGTTTTTCTTCTTGTCTTTCATTCTCCCGTTTCATCTTTTTTTGTAGTTCAAAGTTTTCCATCTCAACAGCATGTTTTTCTTCTTTTCTTTCAATATCCCGCTTCATCATATTTATTTCCATTTGTAATTTCTCTCCCTTCATTTCTATTAAATTAGTAGTGCTGACAGAAAGATTTGTCTGTTTTGGGGAAGTTTTTGTATGAAACCTTTTGCGAATGTCTGGAACAAGATAATAAACACACTTTTTTATTTATTGGATTCATAAATTAATTTATACACACATTTTTATTGATAAAAATGTTTCCACTTACTTCTCAAGGGAGTTTCTGCTGGGAAATTATTCTGGTTTTCAATATTTATAAGGTCAACATCTACCACTGATGACTGCTGACATGGAAGTATATCCATTCCAGGATTTTCTTCTGAAATCAAAAAATAACTATGTACTTAAAGTTCTGCTTAAAGAAATGATGACAGTTGTTGGGAGCAAGTCTTTAACGGGCGGTTGCTTTGCAGGTTGAGATTGCAGTTTGTAAATGACATGTTTATCTGCCTGGCCGCAAGGATCTAAAGCATCTAGGTATACAACATTATAAAATTAGAGAATTTCTTACCTGAACCCATGAGCTGCTGTACAATTTGTAGTTTGTCAGCGCTTAATTTAGAACTGTTTGTGTTTGATGTAGCTGAAAAGATGAATTATATTTATATAAATACCAAACCGGCTTGTTTTTTTTTTAGACATCACCTTTGTTAAAAGTTTAACATGTTATTATATAAAAATAACTGTAAACTGCATGCAAAATATGATGAAATAATGAGACAACAGTATTCATCACCACACCCCGCGGCAAGAGATAATCGACATTACTGCATCTACACACCACATCACATGATATACATTTATTTCCTTAGGAATATGACGTGTCTATGAGAACTTACAATCTCCATCGTATGTTGAGGAAATCCCCACAGTGGATTCCTTCATAATGCCCGAAATCCACTCAGAAGTTTCCGACATTGGCGGAATGGGAGGCCCACCACCTGTTTTTTGCTGTGACTGTTTTTGCTTTCCAGCTTCCTAAAATATACAAAACACACATTTTTTTCAATTATAAACGAGTGAAATTATCACGAATAGATGAGAGATAACATCAAATGAGTAGTGATTGTAATACCTTTCTAGCAACACGCTTTATATATTCCCACTTATATTTTAGCTGCTTCGTTGTCCGGAGCACATTTGTCGATGCATTGAACTCACTTGTCAAAGAGCCCCAGGCTTTTTCCTTGTCACGTGAGCCCAATGCATCAGATCTCTTGCACATAATTATAGCTCCATATTTTTGTAGCAAATCTTTTAACATGTCGATTTCCCTCGCCGAAAAATTGTTTCCACGTTCGCTGCAAACATGTATACATTGGTTATATATTGAAAAATAACTATTAATATTAATTTAATTGAATTTTTACTTACTTTTCGACGATAAAACTCATTATTATTATTTAAATAACAATATTTACACCAGAAGATGCAATCATAAACAACGCAATACGCATAGAATTCATAGAATGTTTGACACATAAATAAACCAATCACGTTTGACATTTAATGTGTGAGTTGCCACATGAAAAAATTATATGAACAGCTCCCAAAACAAAAGTTTGGGAATTAGATTAGTTATCATGCTGTCATCCCTATTTACCTTTACTTTAGCAGTTGGCGTCGTGAAAAAACTCATTTTTCCTTAAATGTCAAATGTATTGCGAAAGTAACTGTAAACTGCACTGCTAAAAGTAAAGGTAAATGAAAAACCCACCCATGTTGTCTTACCGATATAAAAAGATGAACAATTATTTTAATTTAAGTTGTAAATACCCGAATGACTCAGTTTGTCATCTTTGTCTTTTGAACGAATTAGAAACTTGCCTATATTTTATTATTTGTGTAAAAAGCCGGTCTGACTCCAGATGGAAGGTTTTTTACACTTAAAGTGGAAAAATTAATGATGATTAAAATCCTCCGCCATTGGTAATGAAGATTATTATCATTGATTTTATTAGGTCGACTAGAGAAATGGTCTTCAACCTTTTTGTCCCCGCAGACCGGTCAACGTCTGAAAATCTTACCGCGGCCGGCTGAGGGTGGTTGAATTAAATGTTTATATTCTAGAACGTCATGTGTCAGCACGGGTCATGCGGGGTTTTTTTACTTCAACGGTATTGTGTCGGCGGTTACATAGCGTAAAGATGTTTTCAACAGAATAAGTTTTTCTTCGCAGCCCGGTACCATTTGTTCCACGGACCAGGGGTTGGGGACCACTGGACTAGAGAGTAATAATTGATTAATGGCTATTTGTTTTAGTTTTTTATTTAGGATTATATCTATGAAATCTGTATCATAACCATTATTGACTGCAATTTTTTTTTATTAATATTAGTTCTTGTAAATCAAACACGAGTTTTGAGGAGACAGTACGAACTGGAACGTTTTATTTGAACACTGAAGGCTTTACATTATTACGTCTAGATGGCGTTAGTAACCCACATTAGCACAGTACATTAATTTTGATAAAGATATTTACACCCCCACTTATCAAAATAAACTAAATATACTGTTTATTAATTAGTTACAACGCCAAGTAACTTCATAAACTTATAATGTTTTACATAACATAGACCTTTAGTCAGTATGTCAGCAGGCATTTCCTCAGTAGGAATATATTTAATTTTAACATATTTGTACTTTACAACATCTCGTATATAATGACAACGTACATCTATATGTTTTGACCTATTATGACTTTGATTACTTAAGGCTAACTTTAATGCGCTCTGGTTATCGCAATACAAGTCAATTACAAAGTGTATCAGTAATTTCATGCATCAAATTCCTTAAGTAGACAGCCTCTCTGGAAGCCTCAGATAAAGCAATATATTCCGCCTCTGTACTGGACAAAGAAACTGTTTTCTGCTTTCTACTTTGCCAAGAAATAGCTGAACCTGACAGCATAAAGCAAAAACCAGTATAGGATTTCCTATCTAATGCATCACTTGCCCAATCACTGTCCACAAAACCTTGTAAATCATTATTATTATTACTATATCTTAAACAATAATTCTTAGTACATTGTAAATATCTTAACACTCGTTTTGCATAATTCCAATGTACATGATTATAGCAATTATTGAATTGGCTAAGATAGCTTACAGAATAAGCAATATCTGGTCTCGTTAATACTGCTAAGTACATTAAACTTCCAATTAGTTTTTGATAAGGAACATTAGGTAAACATTTATCTGTTGACTTATCCAAATTCAATTTTGGCTCAATTGGAGTACATTGTGTTTTACAATAAGACATCTGAAATTTAGAAACTAACTGTTCAATATATTGTCGTTGATCTACAGTAATAACATTTTTATTTTTATCTAAATTAATTCTCATGCCTAGATATTGTCTAACAGGCCCTAGGTCTTTTAACTTAAATTCTGAGCCTAATACATTTTTTAATTTAGTAGTTTCAGCCTCACTGTTAGAAAAAATTAGAAAATCATCTACATATAGTGCCACTACAATTTTAATTTTACCATTCATTTTTGTAAACAAACATGGTTCATATTGACTATTTTTAAAATCTAAAATAGTTAAAACCTTTTTAACTCTTTCATACCATGCTAGGGAAGATTGCTTTAATCCATAAATGGCCTTTTTTAACATTAATACTTTTCCCCCACTTTTGTTTACAAAACCTTCAGGTAATGACATATATATATTTTCTTTCAAATATCCATTTAGAAAAGCAGTACATACATCTAAATGAGTAATACTCATTCTCATCTTAACACAAAGGGCAAACAATAATCTTAGGGTAGAATGTCGCACTACTGGAGAAAAAGTATCTGTGTAGTCAACACCAGCTTTCTGTGAAAAACCTTTTGCCACAAGCCGAGCTCGAAAACGCACTTTATTTTCAATGTCAACTTTTTTATTAAGAACCCATCTGCACTTCACTATTGTCACATCACCCGGATTATCAACAAGCTCCCACGCCTCATTCTCCTCAAATGACTGCAGTTCCTCAGCCATCGCCTGCTTCCACTGCTCCCTCTCTGGCCCCTCAAGAGCCTCTGCGAATAAAATCTCCTCAGATGCTGGAACAGTACTGGAAACACACATGTTGCTAAAACCATATCTTTCTGGCTTCTTAATGATTCTGCTGGATCTAATACGCTGCTCAGGTGAATCAGAAGCATCTTCATAATCACTAGGAGTGTAAGTATCGTCTGATGTATCTTCGACTAGTATATCCTCTTCTAAGGTTGTATCTTCTGAACTTGATGTATCTTTGCAACTAGTGTCCCCCACTGGACATGATTTTTCTCCACTCTCGGTAATTGATATATTGACCTCTGGGTTCTTTTCATCTTCCATGATAATGACATCTCTACTTGTAAGAATACATCTTTTAATGGGATCGTAAATTCGGTATCCTTTAATATTGTCGGCATAACCTACCAACAAATTTTTTTTAGCCTTAGTATCCCACTTAAGTCTTTTTTCTTTTGGTATGTGAACCATCACCTCACTGCCGAATATACGCACATGACTTAAATCTGGTTTTTTGTTTGTCCAAAGTTCATACGGTGTTTTGTCATTCAAGCCTGATGCGATGGATCTGTTTCTAAGATAGACAGCAGTATGTGTTGCTTCTGCCCAAAACTTCTTAGGAAGTCCTGCATCGAATAACAAACAACGAGCTCTTTCTACAATGGTACGGTTAATGCGTTCACTCATCCCATTTTGTTCAGGAGTGTACGTATTGGTTTTTTGATGTAAAATACCGGCCTCCTTTAGGTATTTTTCAAACTCATTGCTACAAAACTCTAAGCCATTATCTGTCCGGAACGTTTTAATCTTTTTACTATGCTGATTTTCAACTAAAGCCTTAAATTCTTTAAAGAATTTGAACGACTCACTCTTTGCTTTCAGAAAGTAAACAAAGGCCATGCGGCTATAGTCATCAATAAAAATTAGGAAGTACCTCGATCCTCCAATAGAGTTCTCTTCCATAGGTCCACATACGTCTGCATGAATAGTGTCTAATATGCTGGTGTTCCTTGTTCCTGTATGAGTAAATGGAAGGCGTGATTGTTTACCTTCACAACATACAATGCATGTACTTTTGCCAAAAACTGCTTTGTCATTATATGACACACCAGTCACTGCACCTTTGTTCATCTTATCCATGTCTTTACAATTTAAGTGACCCAATCTCCTGTGCCACACTTCACCAGTACTAACACCAGTTGATGATGTAAACAAACATTTCTTTTTTTCTGTTCTCAGTTTATATACACCATCTGTCAAATCTGCTATAGCAACTAATTCATTATTTTTATTATAAATATAGCAGCATTTTTCTTTGAAATTAACTTTATTGCCCTTTTTAATTAACTGGCTCACTGACAATAGGTTAGTTGTCAATCCTGGAACACAAAGTACATTCTTGACAAGAACTTCAAATTCATGCTGTGTTTGTTTATAAGATTGCCAATTTCATAATTCTATTTTTAAAAAACGCTACTAATTTTAGAAAAATCTTTGGTTTAATAACGAAAAGCGCCCACTTATATTGTACACAAGTTCCTATTTTTATAATTTTGTGATAATCTACTGTTACCAGCTCTGTACCGTTTATGTTAAGTATGTTATGTTTATGTTATGTTATGCTTATGTTATGTCATATTTATGTTATGTTATGTTATGTTTATGTTATGTTTGGTTTATTTATGTTACGTTATGTTATGTTATGTTGTTTTATCAATGTTGTTTTGTCAATCATGTCAATTTTATCCTGTAATTTGTTGTATTTATTAATAAGAAAAATGTTGTAATGTATGGCCAAGATCACTCTTAAGGTGAAACAGATGTGACAATTCCCATACAATCTATTTTTCAGCCACATTTGAAAACTATAGATAATATTTAATTTATTTTAGTACCGAAAAATAATACTCGTAATGAGTTTATCGCGAACGAAAATTTCACTGTTCTATCACTTATAATAACCAAGTAATTAAATTAACAAAAGTAATTATTTTATGCGGGCACCGCTAGCCGAAATGCCCGAATCCGTGTTAGAAGGAGACAAACATATGTGCGAGCCATATGTTTCACGTGCACGCTATTAGCCCATTCCTACGGTGTTAAAGTGGTCAGTAAATTTGTAGTAAAAATGTCAATTTGCGCGGCTTGATTTGTTATTCTGATAGAATGTTCGTTTTGCTTTTTTACGAATGTTCCAGTATTACTCGTCGCAAGGAACATTTGCGGTTTTGGCACGCAGTAAAAAAGGCAAAATTAACTGTATAATAATTATAGTGAGAGCGGTTGTAATTATTTAGAACTTTCTTAAATCTGTAACTATCACTAGCTAGACGCCCGCCAATTCACATTCTCTCATTCATTTGAGCGGCCGCTACCAGGGTTGCCAATGCTTATGTTCTAAAATACCCGCACCGAATGTTCAAAATCCCCGAATCGGGGAATGCAAAATGTCAAATTCCCCGCAAATTCCCCACAAGTTCCTTTAAAATTTTGCCTTCAAAATAATACAATATTTAATGGAAATTAGCATTTTTTTATTGATTTATTTTATTTTGCCATTGACATGATTAACACATATTATTACATACATAAGAATGTAAGATTACAAAAAAAATAGGTGACAACCTATTAACTCAACTTATATATTTAAAAAAATTCAATAAATTGTATAGCTAGTAGAAAAAAAGGCAATATAATCATACAGTGTGACAAGTACGAGTAATTTAAACGAGATGACAAAATGGTAGTTTAGTGTTAAAACATAATTTTAAACAATTTTTAAAACATTATTTTGTTAATTTATATTGAAGGAAATCATTTAAAACAATGAAGTTAAATTATTTAGTAAGCAATTTACATTATTATGAGACTATTAATTAACAACATATTTAAAGGTTTTTTAACAAGATAAGCATTTATACAGTGATGTAAAATAATTATCTACTTTTAATCATTAATCACTGAATCATGCCATATATTTTTAGTTAACATTTTAT
Source organism: Hesperophylax consimilis (assembly GCF_061612785.1). NCBI lineage: Eukaryota > Metazoa > Arthropoda > Insecta > Trichoptera > Limnephilidae > Hesperophylax > Hesperophylax consimilis. The sequence goes on from NC_142836.1 coordinate 722,915, forward strand.
TTGAAGGATTGAACTTCAAACTTCCTCCTTCTTTCTTAATACCTTCCCGGGTTGTCATCAATGCTACCACCGTATCTGTTTGTAGGCGATTTCTGTTTTCTGTTTTTAAATTTTTCAGTACACTGAATTTTCTCTCAACGGAAGCGTTTGAAAATGGTAATACAAGTAATAAACTTATTACAATTTTTAAATTTGGGAACAAGTATCTTCCTGTATTGGTTTTTAGGCGAAACACTTTAGCCCAGTAAGTTTCATCATCGTCGTCTGCATTTAGACCATGTAGGGAGAAATCCAGAATAGCGCCACTCATCATTCAGATTTTCTGCTATAACAAAATTATTGAGAAACGGAAATCTTTGAAGTACAGGCAGCAATGAATTTATTTGAAATTGTTGAGCTTCAAACGGAATCACTATAGATATAAATGAAAATAAAGAATCGCTAAAATCGAATCGCTTGACAATGTCCATTGTCAATTCAATATAAAAAGCTTGGCATGTTTTGTAGAAATCTTGAATCGCTGAACGGGGTACATTATTATCATTTTTTAAGTTTTCCATGCTTTCTGTAGCATTTATTCCAACATATATCTGATATAAATCTACAAAATGTGCAGTGTTATTGAAGTCTCCCTTTAGAATATCGTCACATGATCTGACGTAATTGATCTTTAGGAAATTGGATGAAAGCGTTCTTAAAAGCTTTTCTACCTCAGGTTTAAGGGTTTGAAGTAGTGGTTTTTCTGACTGAAATAAGGTATTAAAATTTGTTACAAGTGAAAGAACATACGACATGAATTCTAAATACACAATTGTAAATTGGTTGGTCATTGTGATGAGCATTTCTTCCGTAGTCTTTGATGGATCCGAAAAGACTGATTCGGTTAGGTAGGCTTTCAGTGGAATGTATTGTTCTATTACACGATCCACATAAGCCTTCAATGACAGCCATCGAGTTTGAGCTGGTGCGAGAATTTTATGTATTTCCACTTGAAAGAACTCTTGAAACTCTTTGAACTTCTTTTGCCTTCGTGAGCTTCTGCTGAAGTGAGCTCCAATAGAACGTAAGAAATCTTCGACGTTTCTTGGCAATTTGAGGCAAGCTTTGGAAGATGACAGGTTTATCATGTGACATGAGCATTTTATTACGGAAATATGGGGTAAATCTTTTATGAGAAGCGCAAATACAGAGCAGTGTTCACCTGCCATCACGTTTGTTGTATCTGAACTAAATCCAACAATGTTCTCCATTGGAATATTTTTCTTGAGCAACATTTCTTTTAAACACTCATATAGTCCAGTAGCTGTTCCCGAGGTTACTTCAATCATATCCAAAAATAATGTTTCTACCTTGTTGATTTCGTGATCGTACATAATAGCAGTAAAACAACATTGTTTTACAGAACTCTGGTCTGTAGTTTCATCCATTATGAGTGAAAAAAAGTTTCCTTTGGTACGTAATTTATCACAGATTTTTTCCATAAATGAAGTTCCTAAGACATTTTTTAAAACAGCTGTAGTTTTGGTTCGGTGCAAGTTGAGATTTTTAGCTATAGTGGAATCGGGAAAAATGTTTGTGCAGAGGGGACCCAATGTATCCATAAATGATAATGGTATATTGTGTTCAGCTAGAGCACCGGCTAATTTTAATTCAGCTATTCTAACATTCTTCTCTAAACCGTGAGGAAATATAAAAGTTGAAATTTTTTGAACATTCTGTATCTCCGCACATTTTCTCGTGTGACGGTCTGATTTTATATGGGGAATTAGGTCACTTTTGTGTGCAATGATTGACAAGGAACAAATAGAACACGATGCTCATTCATTTCCGTCTTTCAAATTGGGATCTTTTCCTATCCAACTTTTAAAATCCGGTTCTTTTAGCCACAGATTGTTAAATTTGTTGAGACGTTTTACCTTTTTTATTTTCTCTGACTCTTCAGATGGACCTGTAGAAGAACAGGGACTGGAAGTTGCGGATTCCAATACATCATTTTTGGATTTTCTCTTTCGTTCACCCTTAAAAAATAGAAAATTGTTAGAAAATTTTTGCGAGAGAAAACGAAATTATATTACAATCTCACTTACATACCTACAATATCGTTAAACACGTAATAAATATAACGTACCTGCAAACTGCCTTGCTCCTTTGTAACTGCACACTTTTTTAACCATTTATCCATTTTAAAAAAGACTTAAAAAACTCCGTTATTACTTATTATAAAATAAAACTTTCCAACAACAAGTCATCAATTCATCAAAATAAGAAGATGTACGTAAGAAAATAATCCTTCCACCATAGAAGTTATGACTAAAAAAATTCATATATCTTCAAGTTTGGGTCCCGAACTTCACGAATCCCCCGACATTATCATTTAAAAATAAATGCTACAGTGCTGCCATAAAAGAAAACTACGAAACCTTTCACCGAATGTACTTAATGTAATATTAATGGATAGTCAAGAAATGCCCAGAATCCCCGCATTTTCCCCGCAAAAAGTTATTCCCCGCAAAATACCCAATTCTTGAAAAAGCTGAAAAATTCCCCGCATTTTGGGGAATTACCCACAAATCGGCAACGCTGGCCGCTACACTACTCGCTTCGGCGCTTCGACGAAGTCCTCGACGAAGTTAGCCGAAGTCCGAAGTGCGTGCCCACACACTCGTGCAACTTCGCGAGTAGCTCAGTCTCTCGGATTCCGTGCACTAGGCAACATGGACGTTCAAGTGGCAAATAAAGGATGAAAGTAGATTAAATGCTGTTGAAATGAGATCCCTGAGGCGTATAATAATAATAATTGGATAATTTGTAAAGCGCCGTTTTTGTGAAAAATCACCTCAAGGGCGTATGTGTGGTAAAACCATGTTTGATCGTGTGAGGAATGTGGAGATCCGCAAAGAGGGCAAGGCTGATGTAAGCGTAATGAGTAAGATTAAGAAAGGGACGCTTAGATGGTTTGGGCATGTAGAGCGAATTAGCGAAGATAGGAGTGTAAGGAGGATATATGATGCAAATGTGAATGGTAGCAGAAGTCGGGGACGCCCGAGGAAGACATGGCACGATCAAGTGAATCAGATACTCGAGTCGGGCCATGTCAAGAGTCAGAATAATAGAAGAGTATGTATGAGACGATGTATGAATGTGAATGAGGCAAGGAGTGTGTGCCAAGACCGAGTTGTTTGGCGGTCCGTCCTCTCTGCCTACCCCTGCGGGGAAACGGCGTGATGGTTATTTTTTTTAATTTTTTTTTTTATAGTGAATACCTCACAAGAGTCCCAACTGCTCCCGTCTGGAGCCAGTGAGACTATGGCATCCCCAATTGGGGGATGTTGTGAGGCTGAAGGTAAGTGGGGAAGGGAAAGAGGAAGGTGGGGAAGTACCTGGCTATTCAGATCTAGTCACTAAACACGGCTTAAGCCATTTGGAGCAACGTTTCAATTCTGAATGGTGGTCTTACACCAGGGCGATACTGGTAGTATCTTCCACTCTGGAACGTGCCGCAAATATACTATATATTATTTTAATTAATTAATTGTGAAATAACACAAATCAATCAAATAAAATTTATTTGCGCACGCCGGGTTCGAACCCGCGACCTTCGGAATGGCAGTCCAATGCGTTACCACTGGACTATGCCGGCCGTCAAGTTTATTCAAGGTTAGTTAGTTAGTTAGTTATCTTTATGGTCCCTTTCAATTGGGTCCCAAATAACCGCCTCGGATTGGAGTGTTTCTAGGAACAAAAAAATTAGGTCCTGTGACCACAGTGTAGAAGCCATATTTTATTACGTATAGTCACTATGACTCTGCGCACGCACAACCACCAAACACGACGTCTCGAAGCGAACTGAAGTGAACCGAGTAGTGTGGGCAGACACTTCGTGTTCGAACTTCGAGTCCTTTGACTCGGGCGCATTTACCGACAACAATCGGAAGTCGGGCGAAGCGAAGCGAAGATGACCGAAGCGAAACGAAGTTCGTGCCCACACTATCGTATTCGGTCAACTTCGATCAACTTCGCGAGTAGTGTAGCTGGGCTACAACAGTCATTGTCTGCCGCGGTTTGAAGTGACTTTTTTCGATTTTGTACAGCATTGTTATTCCATAAAAATGAGGCGTGCCCTTTATAAGAATCATCAGTATTCCGGGAAAAGAGTGAATCCAAGACTAAAGCTGCTGCCACACGCAAAGCTCACATCAAAAGTTAATGTACAGCGCATCATCTTTTCTACCGACACACGACGCTATCAAATATTTCTTCCTATGGTAGGAGAGGGGGTCAGTTGAATTCGAGAGCGGCCGAGGAACATAATTTCATTTGTCAAAGTGACAACTTTACTTACTGACAGCTTGAGCACGTTTTCGAAATGGATGATACTTGTCGCCTATTGCTGGATCTGTTGGACAGCTCATCCTCAGATGAAGATGCCGCCAACTATATAGTTATAAATGCTATTTAAAAAACTTTTTAGATTTTAAACAATCTGCGCGTAAATAGCGCATTTTCACATAACCTGACATAACCTCTCCGTCGAATCAGGAAATTCGCAGTTCGCACGCCGATCGACGAAAGCGACATATAATAAATTATTGTAAAATAAGCTCAACTTTCGTCCAAGCCGTCCAACTTTATCAAAAAACCGAATGATATTACCATATAAACATACTGAGATTAAAAATATGATTAATTTTGAAAGGGCGAAAATTTGTTTACTTCAAATTCAAATATTGATTATATTTATATTTTAAATATATGTTAAGTATGTTTGCCAAATAAATTTTTTTTATGTTCCTAAATTTACTAGCACACATGACGATATGAGCTAACATAATAAATAAGAAATGCATTATTAGGCTCCTTATGTCATGGCTGTCAAAGGGAACACGGAACTTAGTTGGTAGCTCCGTAATTTAAAATGACCCCCTCTCCTTTTTACGGCGGAGAGGGGGACTCATAACTTTTCAAATATCGCGTCGGGAGCGGTTACGTAAAATAAATTCGGTTAGCGAAGTTCACAACCACACTCATAGCGCGTTATATTTTTACGTGTGTCGGGTCTGTATGGGATTGTATGGCGAGCGCTATTGTGCTTTATATTATCTGTTGATGTGAGCTTTGCGTGTGGCAGCAGCTTAAGTGCGAACGGGATGAAACGTCAGCACGGCGAATCGGAATACAGGTAAGTATTATGAAATTATTTCAAAATATTTTATTATTTTTTAAATATTTTCTCGGTACCTACCTAACTAACTAACCATCACGCTTGTTATTTTATGACCCATGTCGCTCGTTTGGTATAGGGTGATTCATATTTAATGTTGCTCAAAAATTATACTCCTTTAATGCCTTTATATTATATATTTTAGTTCCCACAAACACTGGCGCGGAAATAAAGAAAACAAGTGTTCGAATGACGAGACCCCTAAAATTAATTTTTGTGGAGAAATCCAGGACTGCTTCTCTGTGAGAAAGATGATGAATTAATTGGACAAAGTAGACCAATTCAAGCTATCGGACAAAATATTAAAACAAACATTGAAAGAAAAAGGATCTTACAAAAAAAAGAAATATGGACAGAATATGTGAAAAGAATAAAAAATAAATAAATAAGTAAATAAAAAATCTTTTACTATCGTCGTTCCCGCCAGGCATCGTGAGTTCAATTCCACAGCTGGCTAATTCCTCCATCACGACCCAGGCAACGCTTTCCGCTTACTGTGATGGCAGTTTTACAACTAGTTTATGGACACCGTGTATAAGATATTTGTACAAAAAGTTTTTTTTTTCAATCACCTTTCTGCCCTATAAAGGATTTACTATTATTTACATGACATGTTTGTCATTTGTGAAAATAAAATATACCCATTTACAAAATACAAAAAGTTTTTTAATGTGAAATGGCGACTTCATATGCACACTGTAGGCATCGTCTTTGTGGACACTCATATATTACGACGCACGTGGCGAGCTGATTTCAAAACAATGCCTATTTTATTTAGATGCTTGATATTACGAGAGCCCTTTCTGACTTATGCATATGACAAATTTGTTTCTCCGTCTGGCAATTCTAACCACTTCGTTGGTTTGATGAATGCGCCCCATAGAAATGTAAGAAAAAGTGTAACCTTTTGACTTATTCGCGAAATATTTGTGAGCAAGCAAAAGCGCGAATACATGGTTACTATGTAGGTATATACCTACATCGCTTGGTATGATTATGTTCATTTAGCAAAAGCGGCCTTTAAAAAAAAGGTCCAGTTAACGCCAGCTCCCGGCACACATACCGTTGTTCCTAGCCGGCTCCTTTTATAAATTATTTAATCTTCCCAGGCATTGATTTAGTTTAGTGAATTGAACAAACCTCTATCTCGTGTCTCTTTCATACTCATGCGAAACATCGTAAATTTTTTGAAATGGAGTCTTTTTCGCAAATGGTTTTGGTTGGGTAAATAAAAATTTCCTGTACCAACGCGCGCGGAGCTGCGTGAAATGTCTTTTGTACGTATTTTTTGCAATGAAATTGTGTATTTTTCAGCCGTTTTCTACGATTATGTAATTATAGGTACCATAAAAAATTTATACAGATTAATATTACTTATATACGTTCGCAAACCAATAATTCATCTCAATATTATAAAGCATAACGTGTTAAAAGTGTTTTATTAGACGATATTGAAAATAACACCATCTATCGGCGTAAAGTTTCGAAAAATGTTTTGAGATGGCCCTTAATGGGTGAAAGCCAAAATAAAGAATAAAAATAAAAAAAAAAAAACTTCAAATTCACTTTTGTGATTTTTTGTGTATTCTAACTGGCGTTCTAATTGAATGTCAATTGTCTTTTACATCGCAGAACGGTTGCGTTCACTGCCACTGCTTTTGCAGTACCTGCATATCACCACACGCCCTCCTGATGTCGTCATCACTGTACAAATTGACTTAACCAGCCCGGAGGCCTTCGCACCCTAGTGGGTCGTCCTTCTGTACTGGTCTCTCCTTCTTCTTCACTGTCCTCTTCAAACACATCGAGAAGATTTACGGTGGGACTTGCGGCCAATTCCTCGCATCTCTCTTCAGACTCAGTTCGTTCTCTGTCAGGCATCTTCCGCAGGTCAAGCACATGTCTTGGTACACCATCAACTATGATATTGTTGACTGAATTAAGTCCTGTCACCCTTCCTTGCCTCCAGCGTGATGTACATCTTTTGTCTACTGGTTTGACCGCAACGACATCGCCCACTTCAAACTCAGTCGATACTTCCTCTTCTATATTCACTTGCGCAGAAGGGTGCCTCCATGAATAAGTGTGAACCGAGCTAGAAGGCGCAACACCCTCATCCTTCTGACTCTTCGCAGCCAAATTATACCAAAATACTGCCTGCAGAGGATCGCTTCCACTTCTGGCTGCAGTTCTCTTTATTGTTCGATGATGTCGTTCAACTATACCATTTCCTGCTGGACGGTATGCCGCGCGAAATCTTTGACGTACATTCCATCTCTTACACATATCTGCAACACTATAGGAACGAAACGCAGTACTATTGTCCATGAGAACTTCACTGGGCGGGCCTCTTTCCCGAAACACTTCTTCCAGATTTTTGACAATCGAAACTGCGTTCTCTGATTCGATTTCCCGCCACACGGCAAATCTACTTGGCCCGCAATCGATGAGTGTGAAGAAACATTTCCTACCGAAATGAGTGACATCAACTGCCAAGCGACTCCAATTTGTTGCAACATTGAGGTTACCCGCTTCATGGGTTGACGGCGGTGGGTCAATTGTCCTGCATTGTATGCAGTTACGTACGCATCTATCGACGTCCTCTCTTCTCACCTCGGGATCAACCAGCCGGGCAAGATGAAGCGTTCGCTCTACTCCAAAATGATGCTGAGCATGTAAAGCTTCTACGCTTAAAGCACATATTTGCTCTCCAGTTTCTTTTTCAAGTATCTCCAACCTCTCTTCATACTCTGAAGATTGTAAGTCTCTTTCATGACGTTTCCTGTCATGGCTACTCTTTACCCAGGCCTTGCAGACCCTAGTAAGTACATCGGCTTTATTTTTACAAGACTCTACAAGGGTGATCGACAATGTGAGATTAAATTCTTCTACAATCTCCTTCACCAATCCCAGACGCCGCTTGACGAGCATCTCTGACATGCCAGAAACTTTTACACGACTACTCCCGGTAAGTGTAGATTTCACCCAGCACAAAACCGTTGCCGAATCTGTAATTATTTCCACAACTTGAAGATTCCACTTGAGAGCTAGGTTTAATCCCTTCAGGACAGCATCTAGCTCCGCTATGTTAATATGCGCTACATCGGTTGTCTTACGCAGCCATGCGGCGTCTTCAACAGTTCTTCCCTCAATTTCCAAGGTAACTCCAAGGGCCAGATTACTTGCATCACAATAAACTCTGGCATCACCTAATGATTCAGGCACTAGCCACTCCCCTTTTACAGGATCGTCAATTCTCACTCTCACCAGAAGCTCTTCAGCCATTTGTTGGGCCCTGTCGCCAACGTAATCATCCCATGCCTGGCCTTGACACTCTCTCTTCATGAAGCTGCAGGCTGTCCTTAACCATCTACACACAGGATAGTGCCCAGTCAGCTTGCCACAGATAGAAAATAATTCCCTTCTACTCAGGTGCGATCCTTCTTGCATTATGGGAATGTCATTGCCTCTTCTAAATATAAGACGTCCGACCTTATCACGTTCAATACGCAATCCGAGTACTCTTGCGCCCTCCAGCTTCTCGGGAGGCTTAGTTACGAGACCGTAAGTATGCAAGTGTGCCGCAACCTCTTCAGCTGATATTATGTTTTCATTCACTATAATGTCATCGATGTAGCTATCTGTGCCCCGTCGCACCCTTTCGTCCAGCGAGAGCACCTCGTTTACAATCCGTGTCATGATTTTGGGACCACACTTTAACCCAAAACCTAATCTTGTCAAACAGTATGTTTTGCCTTTATACTTAATGAGTTGGTACTTCCAAAGTTTTTCGTCAATGTGCACTTGTAAATATGCTGATTGGAGATCAAGCAACTTTAGAGGTTCACGTAGCTTCCTCCACTTCCGAAGTGTCTCATCACACACTGCTACATCCTCACCAGTATGGCACTGAACACTCTCGTTGAGTTCACGATAATCCAAGACAGGACGTACTTTTCCTTTGTTCTTTTGGATCACAGCCATTAAAGGAAGGATACCACCGGAGCTTCCCTTCCATGGCCTGAGCCAGCCCTGGGAGATCCACCTTTGAATCTCTTCTTCAAAAGCTGCCTCCGCTTCTGGTAACTTAGTGCTTCTATAGCACTCTACAGTGTTTTCTAATTCAGCAGGAGAACCTCTCCACACCCAACTCACGCACCAGTTTCTTCCGTTGAATGTAGCTTTAAAATCCTTGTTCTCAACAGATATTCTGTCTTCCGAGGTTTCACCAGACTCGACACAATTCGCACTGTACTCGTCTAGTCTGCTTCTTACGAACTCTACCCTATCGCGCATTATCGTAACACCACCCAGTTCTTCGATAACGTCCATGCCCAGTATAACATCGACTGCACTTAATAGTTTTTTCACCACCACACAGTCTACCAGTAGCGACACACCATGCACTACTATCTTGGCGACACCTCGCCCCTCACAAAATACACGACTGCCATCAACAGCAATCAAATCACAACCAGGACCTTGTACACTACACAGTCCACTCATCACTACTGTACGAGAACACCCTGAGTCAACGAGTGCACGCACCTGCTTTCCATTGACTGCAACTTGGATTATTGGTAGCGCCTTTATTCTTGATTCAGAAGAGCTGCCGGCGCACCAGTTCTCCTGCTTCCGTTTCCCTTCCCACAGTGCCTGGCCAAGTGACCATCTTTTCCGCAGTTCCAACAGACACTTTTCAGCTGCTCACAACAGAATTTGACCATGTGTGGCCCACCACATTTAAAACAACGCCGTCTTGCATTTGGAGATATTGCGACAAATTTTTGTTGGCCCTGAGCCACCGCCACGACAGGCTGATCCACGAGCTCTGCCATAAGAGCTCTAGCACGCTCCATGATTGTTGACAGCGGCATTGTCTCTACTTTTGGCTGCGCGCGCAATTCACGTGATACCACTGAAGGCAGACCCACTATGAAAGCTTTCATGAGGAGAGCATCCGACGTCACACCCGCTAGCCTTGCCAACCTCCTCAGGTCCGTCATATAGACGTCGACCGGCTCATCACGCCATGTGCGCCTCACGAACTCCTCATAGGCCAGAAACGGGTTTGTTGCGAAGGCACAAATCAACGCATTTTTGATGGCGTCACCATTGCCCTTATCCTCTGCACTCAGCTCATTGTAGAGAGCAAATGCAGGTCCCTCCAGAAACATCGGGATGATCGCGCACACATCCTTTACTTCTTTAATTTTTAAAACCAACTCGACTTTTGTTATCCACTGAATAACGTCGCTCTCGCCATTAAAACACCTTAATAAATCTCCGAGTTTAATATTTGACATCTTGCCGAAATAGCTTGTATTCTAACTGGCGTTCTAATTGAATGTCAATTGTCTTTTACATCGCAGAACGGTTGCGTTCACTGCCACTGCTTTTGCAGTACCTGCATATCACCACATTTTGTTACAATAATTACATCACCTGAACACGACACTTTCAGTTTTTCATTATTGGCAATAACAATTTTTTCATCTATTTTGTGATCCGCAACATTCTGAATCCATTCTTTACTTGTTGTCAGGTGCATGCTTGCACCTGAGTCAACATACCAATCATTTTTGTTAAATTGTCCACTTAAAAACACCGCACTGAATGCATTAGTTTGTTGACGTTGAAAAACTTTCGCATTCGTGTTTTCATTACTCGGACATTGATTTTTATAATGTCCTGGTTGTTTACACCGGTAACATTTCACATGACTTTTGACATTTACATTGACATGTTGATTAGTTTGACTTTTGTGAGCGGGTTTATTTTTCTTATATTGGTACTTCTGCGAACCGCTTACGAATGCACTGCTAGCTTCACTGTAATTGTGACGGTCTGTCACTGTCACTTCCGTTTCCATGTCGATGAGTTTCGTTCTAATGGCGTCCGTTGTAATTTTGATTCCTGAATGCTCGATTGCCATTATCATTGGCATAAATTTTTCTGATAACCCAGCCAACAATAAACAACCGACCCACTCATCACTGATGCCAAATCCTGTCCCACTCAATTTCTGACCCGTTTCGACCATTTGCGTTACATATGATTGCATTGAAGCACAGTTTTCCAAGCGAATAGAGATCAAATTACGTAACAGAGCTATTCTTCTTGTAAATCCAGAATCATCAAATAATGACTTCAACTTGTTCCATAGTTCCAACGTAGTTTTCACGTCTTTTATATGTACATACAACGCACTGTCTATAGTCATAATTAGTTTGGCTTTTGTTTTTGCATCATCTGCGGCTTCTAATGTCTTCCCGGTAACTGGATTGATGCTATGCTGCAAATCCTCCAGAATTAGAAAATTCTCCGCGGCAAAGGTCCACTCGTTGTAGTTCTCCCGGCCTTTAAGTTTTGGAACATTTACTAGATAGTTCGATGCCATTCTTGCAAACTATTATTGCATTCACTGAATAACACTTCCCTAACTTTGTTTCAACACGTTATTAAGAAAAACAACTTTAACTTTTACTTTTAAAACGAAAGACTCTGGGCCCATAACCTGTAAATCAAACACGAGTTTTGAGGAGACAGTACGAACTGGAACGTTTTATTTGAACACTGAAGGCTTTACATTATTACGTCTAGATGGCGTTAGTAACCCACATTAGCACAGTACATTAATTTTGATAAAGATATTTACAGTTCTTTAGCGAGATTAATATTAGACATTGCTATCGTGACCAAACGATGGACCATTGAATGAAATGCGGAGTGTTTATGGGAATTTGGATGATTTGATGTGTATATGACAATGTCAGTGAAGGACGGTTTTCTAAAAATCTTAAAATTAATTTTATTATTAACCACCGATAAGGTAAGGACTAAAAAATTTAAAAAGTAGAATTGTTGCCTATCTCTAATGTGAATTTAATCTTTTCATGGTAAGAGTTTATAAGTTTGAGGAAGGAATTCAGTTGACGCTCTGTCCTTGTCCATATACAAAAAACATCATCAACATATCTTTTCCAACACATGACATTTTTAATAAGAGGTAAGGTACTGGATAAAATTTTACTCTAAAAGCTATCCTTGAATACATCAGCAATCAGAGGACTGGTAGGAGCCCCAATTGCTAGGCCATCCCGTTGCTGATATATTATAATATTGTTAAATTGGAAATAGTTTTAATTCAGGCAAATATTAAACAAGGAAGTAAGATCTTTTATAAGGTCTTAAGATAGACCAGAACTATTTAGCAAATCAGAAATAAACATTTACTCTCTTCTAAAGGAACACTGGGAAACAAATTAACAATATCAAAAGAAATTAGTTTAAAGGAGAACCACATCTTTCAATTCTTAAACTAATGAAAACGAGTTTTTAATCATATTGTGAGGTGTAAAAACATTGGTATTTTGAAACGCATTAGTAATAAAGAATATATTTTAAAATTTGGGGCATTACAACATAAAACTACTGGGCTGATGGGACTATTGTTTTTGTGTACTTTAAGGAAACCATATAGTTTTGGGGTTTTAGAGTTTTTAGTTAAAAATTTTACTCGATCATATGAATCGTCATGGAATATTTTAGTTTTACATGACTTTAGTATTTGTTTCACATTTTCCAGGAACTTATTAGTTGGGTATTTAAATTAGAATAGTATAAAGTCTAAAATTATAATACTTGTAACGGACGTTGTTGGCCACATTATTTCATTTTGTCAAAATATGTTTACATTTATAAAATGTGCCAACTCCACGCCACTGGCAAATTCCTCACTCCCCGCCACTGCCCATTTTGTATCCCGTTTCGGCTAAAATGGCCTGAAAATTCTGACCCCAAAAAGCATCAGTACCGTATCGCGCACGTACCCCGGCCGAGCGGTACGATGTTCAGATTTTTCTATTACTAACAAATAACAATTTACTAAATGTTACCAATACCTATTTTTTACTTGTACATCTCCTCGGCGGTAGTTAAATAAACACTATTTGCGATATGCTACCATTGAGGCGATATTTAAAATGCCGTTTTTTAACGAATTTGTGTAACCATTTTTGTACAATTATTTTTACTTATTTGCCTCTACAAAAATCCAGGAACCTCATAGCATAATGAATCTTTTCTCTTTCTGAGCGCTATGTCACGGGGGACCTGCGAAAAATACTAACTTAACCATTTTACAAATTTGATCGCTTCAAGATCATTTTTACACTTTTATTTTACAAACATTTCTTATTTTTTGTCGTATCTTGACAAACTAAAAATCTAGTTGTCAAGATACACATTGTTATAACTGCTATGTAATAAAACTATGTAATTGTAATTCAGGCGAGCTTTTTTTTTTTTTTTATATTAACTCCACACAGGAGGCCCTGAAGAAAATAATTTCCCTCAGGGCCTATGTCATCTTTGGGGATTCTGTGTGGAGGGTCTTTTTGTGGAGAGGAAGGAGTGAACATGGGTCTTGAAGAGTCCCATGTTGTAGGAGGGAGGAAACACAGAGGCTTGCAAAATCTTTGCAAACTCCCAAATTCAAGAGTCTGCCTTCGGCTATACCACCGGCAAAATGAATATGCAACATTTTACGGTGGCCTATGTACGCGTTTGTGGCGCGGATAGAATCCCCACCCTTTTTCGGCCGACAGCCAAATGTCGGCTGCGAGTCAGCCTTATAGAATATAAGCAGCAAACTTAAAAATATTAAATCAGTTCAACTTTACCACCAAAACAAGCGTTTTATTATCAACAAGTGACTCCTGCCCACCAACTGCCTCACCTCGCCTAGTCTTCTGCTCCAAACCTTCTGGTGTTACCTCATCAAGACCAGCCGGCCCTGCTCAGGAAAACCGCCAACGCCAGAAGTGAGCAGAGACGACAGCACACCCAGTGCCCAACATTCACCGAGCACCGGGTGCGGGAGGCAGATTGAAATAATTTCAAACAACTATCATCATCATCGGCCGTAAAGGAGCATTCTCATCGGTTGAAGACACGGTTTGGAACCGGCGCCCAAATCTACAGTCTTGTGCGGACTCCCGTCCAGTACAATACTACAAGCACCTGACACCAAAAAATCCTAATTAGATATTAGAATACTAGAAAGCACCTGACCCCAAATAACCCTAATTAGGTATTTTTCTGAAAGATTTTCTCAGGTACTCCTCCTCATAAGCATTTCTAATAAGAATAAATCGTAAATTGATCATATTATATGATTTTAAAACTTTTATTATCTACTGTATTTTCAAACTACAAAAAAAATTTTTTTTTGAAAAATTTTCTTTTGAAGTTGAGTTACATTGCTTACCTTTATCCTTTTTTTTTTTTTTTGTATTAGGCAATTCATCCTAAAAAGAGTGCTATGTGCCAACCTTTATCCTTCATGCTCCTCAAATGTGTAGGTGATGAGACGATTTTGTTCCAATTCAATTTTTTAACTCAATTAGCCTAATGGCCGGTGTAACAATAATCAGTCTGGAATACTAGATTATGGATTTGTAAAATAAGTGCCCAGAGCTTGTGTATCGTCAAAATACAGATAGAACTTTTTATTATATACATAATTTAATAAATAAATAATATGTCACAGGCATTAAGTAATTTAGGCGGCCTCAGTGGGAGTGTCTGGCAAGCTGCTGAGGTTGTTGTAAATGGGCAGCGTGAGGAAGGGCAGGATGCGGGTGATGCAACCGGTGCCCACCGTGACGTTGTTCTCCCGGATAGTGAAGGGCTGTGCGTGGGACAGGATCATGCCCGACAGCAGCGTCAGGCGCACCGATGCATGCTCCCCCGGAATCAGCATCTCTCTCTCGTCCACTAATTTCAAATTTATTATTTTCAAATACAATATTATTCAACGTACATAATATTTGGCTCATTATTTCAACTCTCTTGACAATTTTTCTTTATAGATGTACGAACGACTATAACATGCGTGTGAATTTATTGACAGTCGTGTCAGAAGAGCCACAATACTCGATTTTTTCCACTAACTCCACGAGGAGAGGGGGAAACACAGAGGCCGGCAAATCGTTCCACAGCCGTGCTGTTCTCATGTGACAAATGTTCGACCGTGTACAAAACCCCAAACACGGAAATGCAGGAATAAGGAGAAAACAACTGCATCCTACAAAGTATGATAGAGGCCTCTGAAATATCCCAAGACGGGAATCCAGGAATAAGGAGAAAACAACTGCATCCTACAAAGTATGATAGAGGCCTCTGAAATATCCCAAGACGGGAATCCAGGAATAAGGAGAAAACAACTGCATCCTACAAAGTATGATAGAGGCCTCTGAAATATCCCAAGACGGGAATCCAGGAATAAGGGGGAAACAATGATTATACAATTGCTTACATAGATCAATTCTTGCGGCAATGTCCCAAGTGGCGCTAAACATCTGCTGGATATATCCTTTGGCCCTGATGGGCCGAGACCTTCCGCCCTCCCCTTTGCTCAGCAGGTAGAACTCCGCGATGAAGCTGTTGCTGAGCTGCTCGCTGCCGTACGCGCACAGAACCATTCCTCGCTCAATCTCCTTCATGCGCACTCCACGGATTAAGATGCCCACATTGTCTCCTGCTGATGCCTGCAAAGTTACTTTTAAGTCATTTGTACGATATGGTTAGTCAATATAAGTATTTAGCTTAGGTTAATAAACTCTGGTTAGGGATAAGAAATATATCTCTTTAAATGCCTTCAGAAATAGACATTTCCGGGCATTCCGTTTGGGATTCAGCCGCGCTTATTCCAAAGATCATATCTCAGAATATTTACTGAAACATATAAACTGCTTACTGTGGTAAGCCATTAATACACCTGTATTTCAGCTTTTATCCCATATTTTTAGGTTTTACACAAAAAAGAAATTATAAATGCATGAATTATGGTGTTAGTTATTATATTGGACGCTTGTGCGTTATATTTTAAGAATGAGTTTATATTGTTTTTGTTTATATCTGTCGCTACTATTTTATATTTGAAGTAATAAATAAATATTGTTTTGTGTATAATGTTAATCCGAAAAAAAAAAAAAAACTATTTGAAATTGTCCACATTCACGGAACCCTGCATTGTGTACCTAGCTTTAAGATTGTCAAATTCCTTGAAATGTAAAAAAATGTAACTTGTAAAAAATAAACAATATACAATTGGCCGGCGGGTAGCGATTAGAAAGTGTGGGTTCTGAGGGTGTGAGGCTGGCTCGTACGCTCCAACGGCTATAGAAATCCGACCAATGAGAAGCCATAAACGGGCCGCCGACCTTGGCCGACCTTTTTTTATGTGCCGTTGTCGAGTCGCAACTTTGACAAAAAGCAGCAATTTTAAAGTCTCTTTCTCCATTGGGTCACCAACGCCTCGGACCTTCGCATCTACCAGCTACCTGCCGCAGCCCCTTTCTGCCGAGTTCTGAGAATTTTATTGGCCTTTCTCCCTCATCGACTGAAGTATCCTGCATCGACTAGATTCCGGCGGGCACCACGAGGCTTAAGAAGCTGACATACTTAACCGCCTTTTTAAAGGCGATCTTTCACTTATTTGCATTTTGCACAAAAGTCGTCTATATACCAGAAACGTCCTTTTCAGGACGAGGTTCAATTGATTTGCATTTTGCACAAAAGTCGTGTATATTCCAGAAACGTCCTTTTCAGGACGAAAGTCAATTGATTTGCATTTACAAAGTCGTTTGAGGCGTGTAACTAACCCCTATTTTTACAGTCTGTATGCACACGACATTTAGTCGGATACAGTTATAATTGTCCCAAATTGTACTGATTTGGGGAAATATTGAAAAATACTATTTCTGCATCTTGTCTATGGTCTACAGGAAATGTCTTTAGTTACGGACGATAAAAAATGCGATGTGAAATTAATATGAGGTTAGTTCCTCTTGGGGTCAATATAAGATAACAATAGAAGAATACGAAATGCATACGATTGGCAAATTTTACAGACCAGGGGGGTATATAACTCCGAACCGAAATATTGTGATGTCATATTGTTGCCTAACTATATCCACCAATGAAAAACTCTATGGAATGAATAAACTGTTGAAAGTGAATGCTGACTGAGTGGAACATTTATGGTTGTTTGATATATTGATCTCAAACTACGCCGTACTTGTGTAGTTTTGACGGATTTGAATATATTGTTTATCCAATATTAGCGAGATGTCCGTCAGATTATGACTCTTATTTCTCAATCGGAAGCAAAAGGCCGAGTGGTTCGTTATAAAATTACGTGTTGCCAACGTTTAATCTTGACATCTCAAACACAAAATAGAACACGTATTTGTAAACAGGTGAGAATCTCTCTTTGTTTTGTTCCTAATTTGATAATTTGTAATAGCCTTAATTTAACTTCACCGCAGAAATGAATCGATTTTCTTTTTCAGACAGTATCCGTGTTCCAGGCCGTACTGGATTGTGATTATATCATGCAAGGTACAATTCCATTGTTCTACCTTATTCATTAATGATTTAACCTGTATCTATAATTTATTGTCTAACTCAAATAAAAATGCTTAACGTGTAACTGAGTTTTTCATTTTCCGTACAACAGTACGGTTATATTTTGACATTTCAAACACCAATAGGATGCATGATCTGGGCAACAAGTTTGGGGGTACTATTGATGTACATATTTATTGAGTCAATTTATAGAAATAAGCATAATCTATACCAGCACTTTGTTGAATCCTACAAATTATAGAAGCGTTGGTAATGTAGTTTTAGTGATTTGTCTTATACATATGTTGTTTCTGTATTATTTTATGTTACTGTTACATATTTTACTAATATTGTTTCATATTTAGTTTATCAGTTTACTGTTGTTAGTATAATTTATGATAGTTCACTTGGTATATTCTGTTCTTAAAATTCATGTAAAATCCTGGCTGGGCGTAAAACACTAAAATAAAATAAAATATAATAATTGAAAGATGCGAACCGTTTTAACACTCTGTCTGAATATTTGTATATCAGATATGGATGTTTTAAAATTGACTCCAAATCCCATCAGAGCAGCCGAATCGTTTCTCTTGATCGTCCCCCTCTTGATAGTTCCGATTGCGATGGAGCCCCGGCCGGGCACGGTGAAGGCATTGTCTATGGGAATCAGAAAGGGGGACGTCACGTCTCGCACCGGTATGGAAAAGTGACTGTCCAGAGCATCTAGTAATCTCCTTATGGATGGTTCTCCTGTAATTAATACACCCAAAATACTGTTTACAAGATTGGACAACTCAACAGGCAAGAACAATAAATACAGATAATATTATTAAGACAAGTAACGCAAACTTGCATACAGCAAACAAGATCACCGTAGAGTAAGTTAGAGCTGCCCATAAGGGCGGGGGGAACAAACCACATTGCGCGGAGTGGGGGAGGTGGTGTGGGCATGTCCCTTTCAGAGATTTATCAATAAATGAATCTGACTATCTACAGGCAACTCCCATTGTAGAATCACTATTTAGTCAAAAATAAAATTCGCTTACGAATAACTACTATGTACTTTTTACAATAGCGCGCGAATTGCTCACTGTGTAGTACACGTAATTGAAAATCCGACGAAAAATGTTCAGCTTGTATCCAAAATCGAATATTTTGTTACAGTATATTCAGAGACTTAAAGATGTTTTATAATTTACTCCCGCAGTAATTATGGACAAGTGAAATATGAGAGAGCGCCTGACGGTCTGATTAGAAAAAAAAAGGCCTTGCGCAGAAAAGTCCCACAATGGACTGCACTGCAGACCGTTTCCTTACATCAACGAACTTTGCTTTTCTGCGTAGGGTGTGGTTGTTTCGATCTGCGTTGGTCAGCGGTCAGTTTGACATACTCGAACCTTCCTGGTGTCAAAAAGATTGTCAAGTGGTTAGCCAGCTCCTCCATGATTTCCAGTTTTGCGTCTATGTCTTCTGATGTCAGTGAAGATTATCAACAGTAGGTACACAATTATACTTCTTATTTGATACATTGAATTAAAAAACTTACCAAATTCTGAAGAATCACCATTCAGTGCTAAGAGAGCAGAGCCGCAAATAACTGGTGTAAGGAAACCATCAAACCCAAAACCTGATATCATTTCTCTCATTTCTATTTCCACTAATTCCAACACCTGTAAAAACATGGAAAAAAACATGAGATAAATTAACAAAACTATATTAAAATGATACAGATGGTTACTTTCAGAGGCAGGACACTGCTTGTCTTCAGTCTTCACATTATTCACAACGACATCTGTACCCCAGTCATTGATGTATGAAAGTACGCTCCAGTAATAATTCCCACTAGATCATATTTGAACTATCTTCTAGTACAAACAAAAAGTGCATATTTCGTTGTGCCCAAAACTTTAATATACTACACGGGGACAGCACTGGGCAGTATCGAGACAGCTCGGTCTGCAGAAACGATGACAAATTACGCTCATAACACCAATCACGTGTTGGAGCAGTGCTTATATAACTCATCCCGTGCACTATCGCCGCACACGAGAAGAGCCTTCAAGGCATCTGCACTTTCACCACTGTAGTCATAAGTAATCCAAATTTTCTGGGTGGAATTCGTTTAGGAATACTAATTCACAATTTGCTATAACATTCACACATTGGCACTTGTGCATGGTGAATTTAAACAGTTTTGAACTGCGTGTCGGGATGATTTTGGTAACGCTGACGGAGCAGTATTATTTATTAAATTATTTTAATGTAACTTAGCGGAGTGAATGAATTGTGGCACTACCAGTAATGAATTTGCACATATATTAAAATACTAGGTACATTTACACGGGTTGCATCATACTTACTTCTGAATCAACTAAGTCGGCTTTATTAATAAAAATAACCAGCTTGGTGATGCCGACTTGCTTGGCGAGCAGGAGGTGCTCCCGGGTCTGAGGCATCTGGCCATCGTCCGCGCCCACCACCACAATGGCCCCGTCCATCTGTGAAGCACCCGAGATCATGTTCCTGATGAAGTCCGCGTGCCCCGGGCAGTCCGTGTGCGCATAGTGCCTCTTCCCGGTGCTGTAACCGATGTGTGCAGCGTTGATTGTGATTCCTCGAGCTTTTTCTTCTGGAGCCTTGTCAATATTGTCATAAGGAATATACTTTGCCAAGCCATCCTTCTCCAATACTTTGGTGATAGCAGCAGTCAGAGTAGTTTTACCATGATCGACATGGCCAATTGTTCCTACATTGCAGTTCACTCTTTCTTCTTCGGAATCATTTGGTTCATTTTTGGTAGAGTAATATCTCAAAGGTAATTCACAGTTCAACCGGCGAATTGGTAAACGACAGTAAAATTTGGTGTTAATTTTTACAGACTTAAATATTTGTTTGTATAAAGATCTTTGAAACATGAAAATAAAATTTGAGGTAGCCATTTTTAACTCACTGCCTTTTCATTTATATGTCAAAAACATCACCCTTCGTATAAAGACCTTTGCCGAGTTTTCTTTTAGAAGCATAAATATACCACTCTCTTTAGAAGTAAACTTCAAAATTATAACCTATAAAATTAAACCTATCTGACAGTCGAATCCATAGATATACTCATAAATATACCACTCTCTAGATCGATATCTTCGGGCTTTTTGTATGTAACTGAATTATACAGTACTTAACCACAGATATACAAGCAGTACCTACCGTGCGGAGCAAAGCAGTAGACAAGGTAGAGGAAACTCAAGGCCATTTAAAAAAGATGCGACCATAGACAACATAATTGCTCTCAGCCTACTCTGTTCACTCACTAGCCCAAAAAAACTATTATAAAAATAAAAATGTCCTCGAAGCGGAAAAATGTCGAAATGTTTTCCGAGGGCCAGGTTCAACTGACTAAGAAAATGAACTTTTACAGTTTATTTCCTTAAGATGAAACTTGTTGATCTGAGAAGAAGAAACCCAAAATTACAAGAAAAATTCCAAAACATGATTGTCCGACAGTACAACGATGAATTCCGACATTTTTCTGACTATTTTGAACTCATGGTTACATATGTTTCAAAACTTTAATTTCACCAAAACAATAAGACAATACAGGATAACACTAATCAATAACATAAATAAGTTGGTCGATATAATAAATAACATTTATACGTTGTTGAGGAAGAGCAAGTATGTTACATTATAACCTAAAAACTGTCAATTCACTTTAAACTTGAACTTACGTAGGCAGGTTGAATATATGTTTGTAACTCGTTAACACTATACTGGCTTATATTGTATTTTTATCTCGAACAACTTTAACACGCAATATTTTCGACGTGAAATGATAGTATTTCGGCAGCAAATGACAACCCGCGTGTATAAATATACCACTCTCATTTTGTTAGAATGATTTGAAAACTGTCAAACGGCAAAATTCCGTCATCTCTTTCTGTTACACGAGTCATTATGGTAGAGAGCGAGAGATCAAACCAATCCTTTTGCTCTAACCAATGAGATCTGAACTTTTAGCCATATTATTCGTTTTCTATAAGAATTTTGAGGTGGGCGTGGCGGTTTAAAATGAGTTTCAAGGCCAAAACTGAGAGAAATGCCCCTGGATATACTACTCACTTCGAATTTCGAATCATAAATAAACCAATCACTTCGAATCGTAGACCACAATTATTATTAGACAGGAAGGCAATGCAATCAAGTAAAATACAACTAGAATATTTCTAACATGACGAAAAACATTTGCATTGTAATACCGATTGTAGTAAGGCCGGTAAGGCCTTTGACAAGATCAACCATGGATCAACCACAACGTTCTACTTAGAAAACTTGTTCATGGAGATCTCCTTCGTTGGATATCTACTTAACGAATCGGTCTCAGGCTGTCACAATGGGTGGATTTTCATCCATCTGGAAAATAATCACTTCCGGTGTGCCTCAGGGGTCCATTTTGGGTCCCTTGCTTTTCTCTATCTAAATAAATGATATTACGACATGTTTCCACAATGCTCAAATTTTACTTTTGCTGATGATATGAAGATATACCTTCCTATAAGCTCCCCGACTACTGTTTGTGTCTGCAAGCGGATCTTGACCGACTGACTGATTACTGTCTCAGAAATAAGCTTTTTATTTATATATCGAAATGTTGCATTGTCACATTCACTCGCAACCGTGTGAAAATATCGCATGATTACACCATTTCTGAATCGCTACTAAATAATAAAGATTATATACGTCATCTTGGGGTTCTTTTGGACTCTAAACTCACATTTGAGAAACATGTTGATCATATTGTCACCAAAGCAACCAAAAGTCTAGGTTTTGTACTGAGAACATGCAAATTCTTCAACAACACAAAGACTTATCTGGTTCTCTATAATTCACACGTTCGTCCACACCTGGAATTCTGTTCACAGGTTTGGAATCCGAGCTACATTGTTTATATTAACAGGTTAGAATGAGTTCAGGAGCGATTTCTAAAATTTCTCAATTTTAAATCGTTCAACATATGCAACTCTTACGATGAAATCGAGAAACGTTTTAAAATCACGAAACTACTCAACAGGAGGCTTGTCGCTGATCAGATGCTCCTTTACAAAATTATTAACTCAAAAGTTGACTGCCCAGAGTTGGTTAGCAAAATAAATGTCCACACCCGCTTCGGTATAGCAGACAGAAAACCCTTTTCTGTATTGACAAATGCAACTCCAATCAAAACGAATTTATGAACAGAACCTGCAGTTGGTACCTACAACAAAAACCTTGCAAATATAGACATACATGCTGACATATTCACTGCTAGTTACTATCGTTACAGAAGTTCATTGTATCACATTTTACATATGAATAGCACAAAATCATAATGATTAAATTAATTCTACCTTATTTAATCTTTAAATTTTAATTAATTATTTTTTTTAATTTCAGTTGCGCGGCAACATTCCCTCATCCCTTTCCTCCCCCATCCCGCTACAACGCCAAAACCTGTCTCCCACTTCCGTCCTGTATACTTTAAACACATATGCTTGTATAATGCATTATATAGGTGTATTACATTTGTTCTACTTCCATTTTATACTTGTTACTTAGTTCGACCAGTCGGTGGCCGAGTTGACATGGCGTTTGGGTCCCACCCAGGCGTAGTGTGTTCAATTCCTCGGCTGGCTAAGTCCTCCATCACAACACAAGCAACATTTTCAGCTTACTGTGGTGGTAGTAGGAGATTTTCAAATATTGTATTCGTAACCTGGGAATGTTTGTCTTTCTTTTAAAAAAAAAAATAAAAATTGTCTTATAAATTTATTACTCGTACTTAGTCCTGCTTTTGATATTTTAATCTACATTCACTAAATACTTAGTTGTATATTACCAAATCAACCATCTGTGGACATTTATAATTTTTATTTATTTATTTATTTTATTTATTTAGTACAGGTGATGATACAATGACACATGTAGATAAAAAATACTTTGACTGCCCAACTAGGAGGAATTCCCGTTTTAGGTCTGTTTCTTTTGCATCCTCCTTTGTGTATTAAATTAATATAAAGACTGTTAATGTTCCTTAAAACAAATAAATATTCTTATCCAAATGTTTATCAGTCTTAACTTCTCCTCTCACAAAACTTTTTAACTCGTCTGTCGTTCTAAAAATTGGTACCTTTCCGAAACAATGGAAAACAAGTTTTCTGTCTCCAATTTAAAAAGGCTGACAAATCAGATATTTCTAACTATAGACCTATGTGTATACAGTCATCAATCCCTAAATTATTTGAATCCGTTCTTCTCTCAAAACTCTCGCCCAAGCTAAATAAAGTGATTGCATATCGACAATATGGTTTCATGGCAAAAAGATCCACTCTTACAAATTTAATGATATATCAGGAATATCTTTTTAATAACATGAACAAGCGTCTTAAAACAGACGTAGTGTATACTGACTTTAGTAAAGCCTTCGAAAAAGTCTCGCATAAAATTCTTATACATAAACTAAGAATCCTTGGAATTACGGGGAATATTTTGAAATGATTTGAGAGTTATCTTCACCAAAGAAAAATATCAGTCAAACTCAACTCACACTATTCACACCAATTTGAAATTTTCACCGGTGTTCCACAGGGGTCACATTTAGGTCCAGTATTGTTTTCCTTGTTTATCAACGATATAACTAACGTTTTTGGTGGAGTTATGATACTCCTATCTTGACAATCTTAAAATTTACAAAACTATAACAAATATCCATGACTGTTACGTATTATAATTAAATCTTATGAGGCTACAAGAGTGGTGCACCCGTAATGAACTGTTTCTTAACATCAAAAAATGTCAAACAATAACTTTTGCCCGTATCAAAAATCCCACATTGCATCATTATAGCATTAACAACATTTTCCTAAAAAGAGTAGAGCAAATTAAGGACCTTGGTATTATTTTTGACAGTACATTATCTTTTATTCCTCATATAAATGAAACAACTAACATGGCCATGAAATACTTAGGGTTTATTTTGAGAACGGTGAAAGATTTTAAATTAATTAACTCCTTTAAATTGCTATTCACTGGTTTGGTGAGAAGTAATCTAGAGGATAATTCAACAATCTGGGCTCCATTTTATAAGATTCACCAACTAAAAATTGAGAGAGTGCAGCATAAGTTCCTGAGATTCAATTTTAAATTAGGAATTCCAACCGAAGATCTTAAATTATAGTACTAATGAACTTGCTAAACTTAACTGACTTATCATCAAGGCGCCCAGTGACTGATATGGTATGTCTATTCAAAATATCAAATGGCAGACTGGACGCCATAGATTTAACAAGCGTTATTTCGTTGTGAGTACCTGCACGGGACAATCGACTGAATGCCCTGCAAAGTGTTCCATAATCTGCTAACAATTATCTTGTAAACAACTCGCCTTTTCAAAGATTACACAGCCTTGGTAATAAGTAGAGACCGGATTATATACATTTGCATATGAAAATGCATATTTAGACCCTTTTCAGCGGTAGTTGCATATTTTAGCAAATAATTTGAGATCTTGCATATTTACGCTTGATATCGTTCAGATGCCTCACATAGCGACACTATAGACGTTAGATAGCAAGGCGCGCGGCCAACGAAGCTGAGCGAAGAACTGATAACTGATCGCTACGGCTGGCGGCCGGAGCGGGGGGGAACCTCTCCCATCTTCGCCTGCGCTCGCGCCTACTCGGCTTAATTCGGCTAATTGCCGAAAACAATTCATTCATTTGTATGAGGGGTGATTTGGTATATTTTTATGGTAATTCAGTGAATTGCGAATTTTGTTTTTGACTGGTCGCACGCGCTGTTCTTTAGAGTTTCGTCTAGTGTTTTGTTTGTTTGCACGAAGTTGTACATTGTGAAAGTGAACCATGCCCCCTGATAAAAAAGTGCCCATACGTGGATAGCTGAATATCCTAGAATATTTACATACGACGGAAAAGTTTTATACTGCCGAGTTTGCGAGAAAAACATTTCTAGCACAAAAAAGTTCCAAATAGACCAGCATGTCAAAACCAGTGTTCATATCGCAGGATTGCAGAAGAAGGGCCCACGACAACAAGTTTTTACAGTGGGCAAGTAGCAGTAACAGTAACCTCCAAAGGTAAACAACAAAATCACTTTAGCATGGATCTATGTGAAGCATTTTTTGCAAGCAATATCCCTCTATACAAACTGACAAATCCTGCCTTGAAGGATTTTCTCAGAAAATATTGCATAAATCAAAATATACCGGATGAATCTACTTTACGTAAAAATTACATACCATCAATTTATCTACATGTGCTGGAAGAAATACGCAATGAACTCAAGGATAACATCATATGAATTTCAGCTGACAAAACCACCGACACTTGCGGCCGTTACATTGCAAATTTGATTGCTGGTGCGTTAAAACTTGAACCTTCACCTTCCTATTTGGTGGCCTGCAGAGAACTTGAAAAGGCAAATCATTCTACGATCGCCAGATTTGTGAATGAGGGTATAAAAAAAATATTTCCTGAATCTTCTGCGGATGAAAATGTGTATGTGTTGCTCTCAGATGCTGCCCCCTATATGATCAAAGCAGGCAAAGCCCTCCAAGTATTTTATCCCAATTTGATTCATGTGACGTGTTTTGCTCACGGAATTCACAGACTCGCCGAAGAAGTGAGATCCACGTTTGCGAATGTAAATAACCTGATTTCATCAGCAAAGAAAGTGTTTCTTAAGGCGCCTGCTCGTATAAAGGCCTACAAAGAAAAACTGCCAAATATTCCTTTACCTCCTGAGCCAGTAATAACACGTTGGGGTACATGGATCGAAGCTGCGATGTTTTACCATGAACATTTTGAAGCCATCAAGGTTGTTATCAATGACTTCGATAGTGCAGAGGCTTTGGCAGTTTTCCAGTGCAAAGAATCGTTTGACGACGCCAGAATTAAAAAAAACCTAGCTATGATTACCACTCATTTCGCCTACATACCTGCAAGTATAAAAACGCTTGAAACTCATGGATTGGCGTTGAATGCATCTATTCAGGTTATGAAGGAAATTCGCCTTATGAATTCCTCGTTTCCAAAGCTATTCCAGAGTAAACTCAAAGAAAAATTTGAAAACATGAATAATAACCCAGGGTTTGAACCTTTGTGCCAAATTGATAACTTCATCAACGGGGCAGGTGAAATTTTGCCCGGAACAATAAGTTCAAAAATCGCACCCAAATTTAAATTCTTTCCAGCCACATCAGTAGACGTAGAACGTTCCCTTTCCGCTTACAAAAATATATTAAGCGATCGTAGACACAATTTGTCTACAGAACATTTAGAACAGTACTTAGTCATATACGTTTTTAAAGGTAAATTCTAAATTTTATTGTTAAATACATTTTATAATTGATATTTTCGAAAATATAATTGTTATCCTTGAGAACTAATAGCTTACTAAAATAAAAAAAATATGTAAAAATACGACTTCCTGTATTATTTCATGTTGCATATTTTGACCCTTTTTATGGATTTTCGTGCATATTTTAGCTATTTTTATTGCATATTTTGGGCTTTTTTTGTTGCATATAATCCGGTCTCTAGTAATAAGTATACTAGTTCAATCGATGTTTACCGCTGCTAATCGGTGTCGAAATTTAAACTCAGTTTAATGAAATGTTTACATTAGATATAAATGTTTTTCTATTAGACCTTTTGTCGATTCTTATCCTAATCTTGCGCAATAGAGATTGTTAATTAAAGTTACATAGTTTATAGGCTAATGTGAACAACAATTTCGTACTTTTTTATTCAATTGATTTGGAGGATATTGGCAGATCATCTATTTTTATTCCACTTACTTAAATTCCATGTTACCAAATTACATGTTTTCGTAAACTCTCATGTTTCATGTTACCTATATTCTGTTAACCTATGCATTGTTAAATCTTATATTTTAAGTAATCTGTATATTCTTATATATTATGTAAACTCTTTATTTTTATTGTCTTTAAAAAAAAATTGCACTTTATGTAAAAGCCCTATGCCTATGGGCGTTTAAATGAAATAAATACTTACTAGCAAATCTACAAATAACACCAATTTACGAAAAACGTTATTATAATAATAATAACGTTACTAAATACATACCAATCTCAGATGTAAGAAACAGTAGACATGTCATAACACAACATCTGAGTATCATTTCCCTAAACACATACCAATCTCAGATGTAAGAAACAGTAGACATGTCATAACACAACATCTGAGTATCATTTCCCTAAACACATACCAATCTCAGATGTAAGAAACAGTAGACATGTCATAACACAACATCTGAGTATCATTTCCCTAAACACATACCAATCTCAGATGTAAGAAACAGTAGACATGTCATAACACAACATCTGAGTATCATTTCCCTAAACACATACCAATCTCAGATGTAAGAAACAGTAGACATGTCATAACACAACATCTGAGTATCATTTCGGCATGTCTTGAATAAAGTTATTCATACATTGACCGTCGTCGAGCAAACATTGAAATAACCAGACCTTGCGCAGAAAAATAAAGTTCGCTAAAGTAAGGTAATGGTTTGTTGGCATGGCAGTCCACTGTGCAGGTCTGAATGTTAATTTTTAAACAAACTGACGATGTATATATATTTTATGTGAAACCACATAAGTGTCCCTACTGCTCCCAACCATCAGTGATACTATGGCATCCAAAATTGGGGAATATTGGTAGTTAGCAGGGGAAGGCGATGGGGAAGAGGAAAGTGGGGAAGTACCTGGCTATTCAGATATGTTGCTTAGTTTTAATATTAATTTATTCACGGTAAAATTATTTTACCCTTAAAGCATAACTTTTCCAAAAGCCTTTTCAAAAATACATACCAATTTATTCTTGCATAAAATTATGGCTAAGCACAGGTGTTTTTATGCCCAGAAATTCGAAGGGAATGCATACTGCAGTTCATTTGCTCAGCCACACTGAATAAAAACAGCCTACTTTGTGTTATTCACAGTCATAAATTGGATAAAACAACAAAATATTAACAATGCGTTGACATTGTTTTTAGACTGTTTAGAGCCCGGCTTTAAGACCGGCTCTAGGACTAGGTGCACATATGCTATGAATTATATTAATTAAATAATGTGTGAAATAATTAACATAAATTAATTATAATTGAGGTTGCGGACTATGGCATCCCCACTCCCGGTTATATTGTGTGACTGAAGGTAGTGGTTACAAGTACTGGCTGAGAGGGTTATTAGGTGTTTTTTAATACATGTTTCTATTTTTGATACTGACAATTCGTGATGAAATTCCATTATATGTAATGATATATTGAAATAAAAACTTTTTATTTTTTGACCGTTACCGGTTTCAGCGTATTATGGCCATCTTCAGACTGGTACAATTTAGAGGTGAGGCGTATTAAGTAAGTAGGTAAGGCGTAAAAGTACCGGGTATTTTCATGTGATACTTTGTACTTGTGACAAATCTCCGAAATACCTGGTTCCAAAATACTCACAAGTATTTTATACCAGGACTAAATATTTTTAATAGGTACCTGGTATTTTTGGTAGGTATCCTTGATGGTTATTTTGAATAGGTATTTTTGATGGGTATTTTTAATAGGCGTTTTTACCAGGTATTTTTTGATATTTTGATGAGTATCTTTGAATAGGTACTTCTACCATGTAATTTTGATAGGAAAAATGTGGGGAATCTTTCGACAGGGAATTTCATAGCCCCCCCACGGAATTGAAAAATTATTGTTCCCACCCCCCCATGGATTTCGAATAGTATTGGGGGAGTCAAGTTTACGGAAGAAAATTTGTGGGGAATCTGTGGGTAGAATTTATATGGGTCCAGTTTAAAAATTACTTATTCTTAACCAATCTTCAGGTCGGTATTAAATAACTTAAGTATTTTTTTGTACCTGTACTTGTTGTACCCAGTAATGAAAAGTACTCACAGGACCCACCTCTAGTACAATTATTCCTAAAAGTATAGTTTATATACGTAATATTTGATTATAATAAAATCATTGTACTCCATTCCTGTTAATCCCCACATGTTATGTATAGAATCCATAGTTTAAGGAATAATTGTACCAATCTGAAGATGGCTATAAGATTGTTAACAAACCGGTAAGTTCGTGGTTTAACCTTTCTTTGCCGGTGCTGTCAACTGAGTGGACATCTTCTCTAATTACTAAAATATCCCTGTAACTATACTAAACAGAGTTCATATTTTAGGTAATTCTCCGCAATACATTTATATATTGGATGAAATAATAACAATGTATAAATATTTACCGAATGTATAGCACCGTAAAGGAAGGGTTAATATGTGTTTGTGACGTGGCTAAACCGGCGGCAGGAAAGTTTCGAAAGATAAAGAGTAGGCCCCCTGGTCACCAAACATGACTAAAGCCATTCCAAACAACGTTTTAAAACGTTTAAAATCCGTACTAACCCTTCTTGAGGCGGGTCCCGTTTTAAAAACGGATGCCCTAGCGGCTGTAGTGCATGTATGGAGCTGTTCACACTTGTCTGACACGATTTGAGAACGGATGCCCTAGCGGCTGTAGTGCATGTATGGAGCTGTTCACACTTGTCTGACACGATTTGAGAACGGATGCCCTAGCGGCTGTAGTGCATGTATGGAGCTGTTCACACTTGTCTGATACCATTTGAGAACGGATGCCCTAGCGGCTGTAGTGCATGTATGGAGCTGTTCACACTTGTCTGATACCATTTGAGAACGGATGCCCTAGCGGCTGTAGTGCATGTATGGAGCTGTTCACACTTGTCTGATACCATTTGAGAACGGATGCCCTAGCGGCTGTAGTGCATGTATGGAGCTGTTCACACTTGTCTGGCACGATTTGAGAACGGATGCCCTAGCGGCTGTAGTGCATGTATGGAGCTGTTCACACTTGTCTGATACCATTTGAGAACGGATGCCCTAGCGGCTGTAGTGCATGTATGGAGCTGTTCACACTTGTCTGACACGATTTGAGAACGGATGCCCTAGCGGCTGTAGTGCTTGTATGGAGCTGTTCACACTTGTCTGATACCATTTGAGAACGGATGCCCTAGCGGCTGTAGTCCATGTATGGAGCTGTTCACACTTGTCTGACACGATTTGAGAACGGATGCCCTAGCGGCTGTAGTGCATGTATAGAGCTGTTCACACTTGTCTGACACGATTTGAGAACGGATCTGACATTTTTTGTCGGATGGATGGCCAGTGCCGGAACTCGCTCGCTCATAGTTTTGTATGGAGCTGTTCACACTTGTCGCCTAGTCGTTCCGGCAGAGTCCCCGCCACACCCCGACCTCTCCCCGCCCGCTCCCAGTCGCAAGGAAGCAGGCACGCTGCGTGCTTGTATTTGGTTATTTTGATAAGTAAATAAATTAAAACATATTTTTACCCTAGCAATCTACCTGGCTAAAAACTCACGGACCGCCACTGGAAGACCCAGTAGCCGACAAACTACAATATTTTATTTTTAATTAAATAAAAACAAAACGCTTGGTGTACACAACTTTTTTATATCAAAATTATCAACATGTTTACCACATGACAACAAGAGCTTCATCATCGTCCATTACGCTCGATCGTCTACTGAAAAATGAAAAAAATAAAATGTTTTGGTTGAAGTGACAATTATTTGTTTTCGCAGAGTATGATCCGATTTTAAAACGGATCCGTTTTTTAAACGGAGGTGTGAACAGGGCCGTAGAGCATCCGTTTTTAAAACGGGACCCGCCTCCGATTTGAAAACGGAAGTGGGAACGGGCCCTTACTATGTTAAATTAAATACTCATGTACCGCTGCTGTACACTCTGTAAATATTTATACATTGTTATTATTAAAATGCGATGTCAATGAATGCAGCCACTGATCGGTGTTACATATGTATATGTACATTTATGTTACATGTGTACTGCCGTGGTTTTTAGCTACTGCGCAGTAGAACTACTGTTTTATGGAGACTATGAAAATAAATAAATAATTACCTTTTTGCTGACTTTATTATAAAAAGTTCAATCTTAATTTATTGTAATAACATACTTACTTCATTTGAATAAACTATATTTTTGTATTAGGTATACAACAAATCACATCAAAGTCTTACATTAACTCATGGTTTTAAAATCAAATGCAAAACATCGCAATTACATAATTATAGAGAGAATAACTCACTCCTTTAATTCAATTCAGTCTTAAATGTTTACTTGAAATACATATTAATCATTTTTATAGTACAAAATCTATGTTCTATGGATTTTGTTAATATCGTAGGAATGAAATAATTTAAGCACTATTTCAAAATAAAAAAAATAATATCAATAAATGCATCATTCTAATAAAGTATTAATAGTAAAAATATATTGTACTCTCAAAAATGATCCTAATATTAAGTTGTAAAAGTCAACCATTGCAGATTCCTAATACATAATACATAATGACTGTAAATTATGCAGAGTATATTATATAATAAACAGAGAGAAGTTAAGAAGGTTAAGTGGTAACAAATACTAATGCCTGGTATTTCATCAACTTCTGAAAGGCTGGTACAATGTTGAAATGGATCGCTCACAAGCTGCGCTAGTGCTTACTAGACAACAGATGGGCAAGAGGAAAGGGTATTGGCACCGATGACGTTATCAGTACCATGCAGTGGCAGTTTTCTCTAAAGTGCGTTTGCGCAGTGAACCCCCATTAAAAAGGTGAGGATTATGGGACAAAGTTGCATTATAATAATATTAGCATATTATATTGTAAACAGCGCGCATAAAAATTCTGACTTTAACATCAACGCAACCAAAAAATATGGTCAAAGAGCAACCCGATATTCCCATGCTGTCTGTTATAGAATCAGCACAAAATACTTCATATAAAAAAACCAACACAACCCCTGACTGTGAAATCTTATAACCTACGCCAAAACAAGACGATTTACGTGAGGAATTTGACGAGGTTGGCTAAAATTATGAAGACGGTTTCAATGTTAGTGACTATTGTGAATTAAGCAGCAGCAGAGTGTTAGTTCGAGTTTTTGGACTTAAATGAAAAAGATGATGAAATACCAGACTTAAATGGAGTAAATATCACATCCAGAATGACTTACCATAGATTATTACTTGTTAGTCTTTACGTAAACCAAATTAAGGAGTTCATAATACATTATAAGTCACAAAATGAGATTTCATAAGATCGATTTACATATTATCTAGGGCAGCAATAATTGCTTTAATTTCTTTGATTCACTTAGATTACAAGCACCATCATTTCGCTTTGTGATAATTACGGGGCGGTCGTTCTTCTTTTGAGTCAACAGTGGTTCATGAGAGTCGTCGTGCCGGGCGATGTGGGCGTGATGGGCGCGGTTCTTACTTCCCGAATGATACTTCCCCGTGTCCATGTCCTGCTTGTCCATACTGACAATCCGTAAATCTCTGTTAACAGAACTTTTCTTTTTTGGCAATTTATCTTTTTTATCCGGTGCTGAACTTTTATCAGTCGTATTGTATGACAAATGTGAATTTTGAGATTTTTTCAAAGCACTCAATTTACTCTTAGTGATTTCTCCTTCGTACGAACTCGTGTGTGTGGCTATGTCGTGTGGATTTGCCTGTATTCCCACGTCGCAACTTCTTTTACTGTTTCGAGAATTGTTTTTCTCAACTGAGACTCCAGAAAATGAGCTTTGAAGAGCGAGAGGTCCCAACTCCGAGCAATATGAGTCGAAGGACGAACCGAGAGAATTTTTACAATTGTGCGAAACGGTTACATCTGAATTCAGGTGGGCGTGTTTTCGTTTGAATGTACTTAATCTGATTCCGTCCTCCTTGCTCTTGATGCTTTTTGGACCTTTCATTTGACGTTTACATTTAATTCTGCCGCTTTGCCTGGACGACCTGCGGCTGGACTTGCTCTTGGAGCTGCTCTTACTCCCTCTTACGTCCCGATAAACATCTCTGCGCCCCGAGCCCCTCTCCGCCCGGTACTCCCCACTTGAAATGGGATCCAGGTGGTTACCTTGCTTGATGCGGGCCAATTGCTTATTATCAGCCTCCGTGTCAGAGTCTGTTTGATATTCTATGATGTTCAATCCATTGCCGCAATTTGAGTCGGCTAGATCTGTACTCATATTGAGCTCCTTTTTCCGAAGTATGATATTAACTTTACTATCTCGTATTTTAAAAGAAGCCATAGATCCATTCTCCTCGTCGGAAGTTGTGGTCAAGCCCTGGTTTTGAAGGAAAGGCAAAATCATTTTACCATTAGCCAACAGCAGGTCAACCTGTTCCGGACTCAGTCCAGCATTTCCTGTCCTCCGATTAATAACATTTCTTTCTTTAGTGGATGACATAGCGCTCAGTATGTGTGTCCCAATTTGGCTTTCCACCGATGTGGTGCTCTCCTTGCGGGTGTAGACAGTGTTGTTCCTGGTGGGACGGCGCCGTGACTTGGAGGACGGTTTCATCCGACGTCGGCTGCCAACCTTGGTCTTCACTTCCGCTATTTTGACAGAGAGCTGACTATCTAGTGAGTTTCTTCGAGATTCCACAGACACATGCCGAAGACTAAAGCTAATTTGTGAATCCTGAAATAAAAATAAAAATTATTATGAAAGTCTACTTGGTCAAGGTGCACTTATGATAAGGATAGGAAAAAGGGAGCTACTGGGAGGTACAATAGTAAGTACATAGTAATACCTGCGAATTCCTCCTGAGAGCGTTGTTGGAGGAGTGGGAGTGTGAGTAGTGTTGCCCGGTGAGCGCGCCGCGCCGCTTGACGAAACGCGGCAGGTTGTTAGCCCACGTGGAGCTAAAGTCGTGACTCTCTACGGAGTTGAGCTCAAAGTTCAGTCCGATGGGGTCAGTGTGCGTATTGTGGAAGGAGATGGACATCCGGCCCTGGTTGTGGAACTCCTTGCGACGGGCAAACGCTTGAGCTATCAGTTTGTGCTTTTGGAGTTTCACGGGCTCTTCGATTTCACAACCACATTTCCTCCTGATGTATCTCTTCCAGGTGTCGATGGTGGCTCCCGTCCAGGCCCAGCTGGCCATGACGGCCGCGCTGCAGAACAGACACAGCAGCTGCAGTTGGAGTAGCGCCACACTGGGCCGCTGCCTCTGCACGCACTCGCTGGCCTCCCTGCCGCTGTACATGGCTGTCAGGCGACATACCAGGAAAGCTCGGAAGCTGTCATACCACTCTTTGGAATTAAGAAACTCATAAATGTGGTAGAAGTAGGTGGCGCCAATGAACACCAGCGACATGATAGCCGTCACACCACACCTCATGATAGAGTTGCGGATCTTGCTGGAGGCGCGTGCCGATATTATATCTTTGCTCGATGTCTGCACCGATATCAATGTCAGGAGGCCTGCAAACATTATTCATTTATTATTTATTTCTTGCATAACACATTTCACATAGGTGCCTTGCTGGCATAAAGCATGTTTCACACAGATGCATTGTTTGCATAAAGCATTTTTTAAAAAAACAGTAAACTTTACATATTACAATACACTTTTCAAAACCTACAACATACTACATACTAAAATTTATGAATTTCAGAATAATAACCTTCGTTGGATGCAATGGGCTAAATGCTGGTATGTACAATTTAAATACTTACAGACTCTGTGAAACAGTTCAGATCTAGATAATATAAAACTAAAAACAAAATGAAGGACATACCTACCGACATAATTACGTGATTCTATAAATTAATTAATTACTATTTTGCTACGTTAAGATTTCGGTCTATCTGAAAATTTCTAATATTTTTTGTCACAAAAACTCCAAAATAATTACATTTAAAATTTAAGTACATGCCAATACATTGTACTTTAATTCATTAGAGATACTTTATATTTGAGTTCATATTTATTTTTTACACTATATTTTTACAAACAAAAAAACTTCTCTTTAATCGCTTTTAGTAGGTGTTTTTCGTTTTCGATTGTTCTGATATTTTCGGGTAGGCTGTCGAAGCATTTAGGTATATATATTGTATTTGTAATGCCTTTTTTGAAAGAATTGAGTTCTAATATAATTTATTATTTATTCTGCAAATAATTTTTTTACTTACCAAACTGTTAATCCTGTTGCAAGCAAAGTAATAAAATGTATGAAATTAGTACAATGTGAATGAAAATAAACAATACCGGTGGGGCTATGACCTCCCGACTTGTTATTAGGCTGAAAAGATTGGAGAGGAGGATTATACCTGGCCCTTTATACCTGGCCCTTTATACCTGGCCACCAAACACAACTAATGTCATTTCTAGCAACGTTTCGTTATAGAATGGTGAGCTGTTACCAGGGCGATACTATGTTATTTGCGCATGCCGGGATTCTGAACCCTGCTACCTTTGGAGTTGAAGCTGGAGAACACGGAGATTGTCAAACTATCTAATTACATTATTGAAGACCATATTCGACGACTCTCGACTAACGAAAAATGTGAAACAGAAAAAAAAAATGCATTAAAAAAATTAAGATAATGTCAAGGGGGAAAAAGGCAAAATA
This sequence comes from Hesperophylax consimilis, assembly GCF_061612785.1. NCBI lineage: Eukaryota > Metazoa > Arthropoda > Insecta > Trichoptera > Limnephilidae > Hesperophylax > Hesperophylax consimilis. The sequence continues at coordinate 759,107 of NC_142836.1, forward strand.
GTGCGATTTGATGAAAAACAGCTATCAAACACGTCTAAAACTACCTTTCGTATGCCATGCCCAGACATGATATTTGTTATTACCAAATAATAGACTACTATTTTTCACTTTGCTGAATTTTTTTCTTGATTAATTTAGACATTCAACCATCATACATAAATCGCTAATACATAATAAAATCCCCATTAACAACTGAGATACATATTTTATCTCATTAATAATGATGTCGGACAATATTTTTCATTTAAAATACATATATAATACCAAATACCCTATGATATTAACCTTTTCTATGCGTCATAAATTTGTATCACTTCGTTCACACGCGGGGCTATTTATCATCAATCTAATTTATGACTTTAAACAATAATCACGCATGGATTTTAAAATTTGTTTTAAAAAATATGTTGCTTATGTCTTGAATTATCTTTTCAAGTATAAATAAACAATCCGAACATCAATGGGACTTGATAAAAATTCGAAGTATATATTCGTAATGTAACTGATACGGTATACCCGGGCGGCCATGTTAATATTTCAAAGATAACGATACACATGCTTATAAACATACCGGAGTAGAGCTCTTCAACTGTGGTGCGATGTAAGTGGTTGATTTATGGGTGCGATGTCGTGTTTGACTGGATACATGAAATATTGACACACTTAAAAAGGTTCATATAATAAAAAATAACTAGACTTAAATTTACAAAAATAATGAAATAATTTTTCTGTTATTATGTCACCGTAAATATGTATCACTTAATATATTTTTTTATCGTGATAAATTTTGAAACAGTTCTCAACGCATAACGACACATTGCACTCTAAGCACATAAATTTAGTAAGTTTTCTGACTTTGGGCTTCAGTGTTGAAGTGGCACAGACACGACACCTTCGACGAGGGTTTGTGTTTTTTGCTGAAGGGGGAACTTTAATGGGCATGTGTTTGGAAACAATTTTCGATGATAAACGCATCGGGTAATCTCTTGATGTTGTGGGACGTAAAATACTCGGCAAAGTTTTGTGATATTTCTCTAGTAATTGCTCAATCACAGCCATTTGGAAATCAGCCAAACTGACTTTTTTTGATGTTACAGTTTGGTATATTATGCGAGCATTTAATAAATACAAATCAATTATATGAAATGCAACTTTCCTGTACCATTTGAGTGACTTCCTCATACAACTTAAGTTGCTTAGCATCATATCAGCTTTGTCTACTAGACCCATGTTCTTGTTATAGTCTAGAACACATTGTGGTTTTAAAATGGGCTCTCCTGTCGATCTATTTATTTTTCCCGATGGTCCAACAGAACCATCGTGAAGAGTGGTCAGCATGTGGATTTCACGCCTATCGTGCCATTACGGTGATTGGTGCTTTGATTGGATTTCCCCTTTCTTCAATTTAACAAAAGGTGCCATGCCTTTCCTGTTTTTCCCAACAGTGCCACAAGCATTAGTTTTTTTTTCGTGTAAATATTTAAATAAATTTGGACTAGTGTACCAGTTGTCGCACCACAAATTATGACCCTTTCCGAAATAATCTGACAAAAGGGTGGTTACAACGCCTCCCGAAATACCAATACCTTGAGTATCATTTTTTTCTGTATCAGAACCAACATAAATTATAAAATCGAGAATGAAACCCGTCATGACGTCACACATCACAAACATTTTTATTCCAAATCGGTGACGTTTAGATGGAATGTATTGCTTGAATAATAGACGGCCTTTGAAAACGATGATGCTTTCGTCAATACATAGATTTTTCATGGGGCATCATAGTTGATATAAAAATCTTTCGTGTGTGGTCAACAAGAACACGTATTTTATGCAGTCTATCAGTAGGCGTTTGAATATTACTATCACTAAAGTGGAGCATCTGTAATATTATCTGATAACGGGCATTGTCTTTCCAAATATTGGTGAAAAGATTATGGGGTTCGTACTCCAATGTTCCTCCATAGTTAAGTGTTTGTTCCTAGTCATGGCAAATGTTAACGCAATAAAAACACAGTAAATTTCCGAGACTGTTGTATCAACCCATTTTGTAACTCTCGATTTTGCTGTAAAATCCATCGTCCTAATTTTATATTGATAAAATTGATTTGTTTCATCAACAATTTTTGTCATAATTTCTGTATTCAAAAAATGTTCAAAAAACATAAGTTCGGGCGTGTCTTCAGCTAACCTGGTATCTGGATTGATACCTGATGCGAAATCGTCGAATCCATAAATAATGGGTACGAAAGGGCCGGCAGTCCACAGATTTTCAACCACTTCTTCTCCTTCTTCAATGTTCATTTCTGGTTCAGAATCATGGCTTTCATGTATTTCAGCAGCTTCGCAATTATTATCGACGTCACTGTCACTAATTTCAAAATCTGAATCTATTTCTAAAGTAGCACCAAATATTTCTTCGTCATTAAGACCACGACCCGACATTTTGTATTTTGGCAATAAAAATAATTTCAAAAATTGATAAAAAGTCAAACTTGTACAACTTTACACTTGATTTTTCACTAAAAAAAAGTTTTAACCACGTATCTTTATTTGAAAATAATCTAACACTGACGAAATTTTATATTTCTTCAATAGTTTGAATGAATGTATGTAACTGAACTTATTTTAAAATATGATAAATCAGATGAATGTACACTGTAATTAAAATAGTTCATATCCACGAAAAAGCAAACAATAATTCGATAAAACAATGTAATCTACACGGCGAGCGTCTCTGTTTGAGAATCTTATAAAATGCGCAATAACGTGTGTAAAGACGCGGGAAGAATTCAAACTGATTCATTTTTCGCTCTGAGTTGGAAGATCCCTTCAAATCTTTGTATCCATGATTAGGATACGTATTATGGATAAATATCGTAAGAAGTCAGTAGTGTAAAGATGTGAGATTTTTTAGGAGTATAAGTTTTACCGTGCTCAAGCATGTTTCATACCCATAACGCCGAAGAAACTTTACGTCGTACAGATTTGCCTCCCGCGTACAGGGCATGTACAGTGCGTCGCAGGCGTGCGTCTCCCACAGGGATAGGGTTAATAATATGTGGAAGTCCAGTGAAATAGTGGCAATTTCAACAACTCTAGCCGCTAGAGGGAGCTAGTGTAGCATGTTGATTGGCATTCCTTTCGATGGCGGCAAATTGAATTTATTTAGTATTGTTGAGCTTTGAGCTTTGTGTTTTGAGCTTTCTAACATCAATGTTGATAAAAAAAAAAATTATTAAATTGTTTTAAAAGGCGGGTTCCATGGTTCAGTTTACGAACAAACAGCAAAAACACTCCCAAGTAGTTTTAAAAGATGCCAAAAAATATTAACAGGTTATAATTGGTGAAATGATTTCATTAAATCCTGGCAAATAAAATGTTCTTGTTTACGTAAAATACGGATTAAACCGTGAAAATATAATAATAAAAATTTTAAAAGTTAAATAATTCAACAAAGTTAGTTCCATGGAGCATTCTGTGTTCAAGTTGATGATATAATCATCGTCAATGTTAATGTTCAAAACACATTTTTGTATGTTTTTATTATTTAACACCTCACAAGAGCGCCCCTGTCTGTACAGTGTAAGGGCAGGGGAGCTATGTTGCCACCCAGTTGGGCAGCCTTGTGAGGCGGGTTAAGGTAGGGGCTGTAGGAAAGGATTTATTAATATGGGTATTGAAGAGGCCCGGATTATATGAAGGAGGAAAAACAAAATTATTGAATATATTGATAGATAATATTAATAAATTACAAATTTTTGTGTGTGTGGGAGAGAATTCCTTGTGTTTACTTATACGTAAGTGTGTAACCCTTTGAAGCTCAACACATACATTAGGTACCTAAAAATTTGTATTTTTTACACAATGTTTTTTATCGATCTTCTTACATATTTATATTTATCATTATGTGTAGTTACACAACGTTTGGGAAACAATTATAATTTTACATAAGTAATTGAAGTAAGTGAGCGCGTTGCCATTTTTAAAATTTATTTTTAAATCTTTGAATTTTCAAATTAAATTAATTGTTCAAATTAAAAGTAAATAGTGTTTGAGAAAAAAACAAATAAACTTTAAAGAAAATTAACAAAATGTCGCTTTTATGCACGGTGTCCGGAAACTGGGAGTACAAGCGGGAAACTGGTGAATCTACATCACATTTGGAGTCGATTTTGCTGTGTAACTTTTTGTGGTGAAGTCAATCAACTCTTTAATATTCCAAATTTGATCTGATAACAATGAAAAAATGTACTTATCTAATTCCAAAGACAAAAGTTAGTAAAACTAAATTTCTTCATCTTTTTTATTGCACTATTTATTTAGATTAAAGAAAACACCACTGTAATGATGTCACGCATCATGAAATGTTTACTATAATTGGTAAGAGATTACATTTTGTGCAGCTTCTCTGACGGCTTGAAAATTAATTATTTTTTTATTTTACATTACACAGGAGGCCCTGAGGAAAGTAATTTTTCTCAAGGCCTATGTCATCTTTGGGGATGCTGTGAGGAGGTTTTTTTTTAAGGAAAGGAAAAAGAAAGGGGTGGGTAGGAATTTGGGGGTCAGTATGTCCTGTTCAGAGAGTCCTGCTGGAGGTAAAAAGATCTCCCCTAAACAGTCTCCCCAAATCCATCCCGCCTCACAGTAGGTGGGCAGATACATCCCCCACCAAGACCTAGACAATCCTCACCCCATGAACCTGGGCACCCCTGCTAAGTCACCAAAGTTAGCGAATCTGTTGGGGTGGCCAGATATGGGTATCAGAGATGTTGGTAATCATTATATTATATTTATTTATTATTTTTATATTTTATTAATCATTATATTATTATGGTTCGGCAGTGGTACCCGTACCCGCTTCCCAAATTGGTCAAACATGAAAATTACATCGACTAATCCATGAACCTAGTTTGAAAATAATATATAATTTAGAATTTTAGAGTTAAAAAGACAATAAAAATATCAATCGAAGGCCAAGCCAAATAATACTAACATCACGATATCAGAACTAGCCGTTCAAATCTAATGTGATTTTAAAATGACAAGTAGTAAGTAATTAAACATTGGTAAAAAAAAATTATACCAAATTCTCTACCAAAATCGTAGGTCCCAACAAACCACACTTTTTTACTAGTTGGTTGTTTTTTTTTTCAAATCGGGATGGTGAATGGCAGCATATCTGTATGCGGTTTATAACACATGTTTAACATTAATAAGTTAGCGAATGAACAACTATCGCCAACTAGCGACGATATGAAGAAGTTTTGACAGTTGAGAAATTCCGCTGGGTCTATATCAAGCTCTTAACCTTCCCTTATCTGTGGTGTGTATTTACTACACATTGCTTCTAATAACTTTAATATTAATAACTCTATAAATGTAATAAATTCTGGGTTCAGATTTTAGGTATTCCTCCGTTATACATTTATGCACTGAATTAAAAAATAATATTTTACATTGTTTTCAAATTCATTTAAAAATCAGAATTTTTTGTTAAAAATCGGGAACAAATTCACCAATACAATCAACAGTGTGATACTAATACGCGAAGAGTGTGTGAGGAAATGACACGCTATTGATGTCCCGCTTTAATTCGCTATGGGGGAACATGAGACATCCACACTTCTGCAGTTGTAGTTTTTGATTTAGACCATCGATACCTACGACCGCACCTGTGTTTGTGCCAGCCGCTAGCCAGTTGGCCGCGAACCGTCGTTAGATGTGGACCCCTCGCACGTTTCTTTAGCATCTGCCGATGGTTTTTTCATGTTTTCAGCAATTAAATTACAATTATTATCACTTTAGATATAAAATATAATAAACATAATCGATTAACAATGAATATTCATATTTTTCCGATATTAAATCGCTTATTTTGAGATGTGTATTGACTACACAGCACCGGAACGCGTGTATTTTTTTAGCACAGTAAGGGAAAGGTTAATGATAGCTCTCAGTCAAGTATGTTACAGTTAAAAATGAGTTAAAGTTGATATGGTCGAAATAGTTCAGTGGTTAGAGCATTCCCCGGCAAGGAAAAGGTCCAAGGGTCAATTCCTAAATGCGACTGAATCTTTTTATGCCTTTTCTGTTTCACATCTTTCGTTTGAGAGTGGTTAATATTGTCTTCATTAATTAAATATTACAATTTGAGATTTTACTAATCAAGTTATTCCAGAGATGCAACTGACGTTGCCGGCTAATAGCCCTGATATAGAGTGCCGATGGCATTTGAATTTGGCAGGCGCCTGACGGCTTGTACTCTATACTGTTATAGAGTAGGAAATCTCTAATCTTTGTGGTGTGTTTTTACCTCTGGAGAGAAAGTAGCCGCCGATGAGCAACACGGCGGAGATGGGCCCGAGTAGGAAGGCGGCGCGGATGGCGTGGTTGAGATAACCCACGAAGCAGATGCCCACCACACTGCTGCCGTCGATCTCGCCCAGCGCCATCACAGTGATGGTCAGCACGAGCGGCAGCGACCACGCCACCAGGTGGAAGTATGCGCCCTTCTTGTCTATGCGCTCCTGGATCTTGCCTGGCACGCACACGCATACACATTATACAGTTATTAGCATTACACAATAATACACACAGGGTCCTGAAACTCTAGTACTCAGGTACAAGCTACTCAGGTTTACTCTTAGGATTACTCTTTTTGTTTTGAGCTTTCGTTTTTTAGGAAAATCAAGTCTAGGGGGATAATATTAGCTGTTTTATTGTCTTTTAAAATATGTTGAAGAGTAAACATGACCCCAAAAGTGTACATATGTTGGGTGCGCGTTTGACGTGTTTACCAACCACGGTCATTGGCGCTAGTTCCTCGGAGCATCTTCCATTGTAATACCGGTAGAACAAGGACAGGATGCTGGCAATCTGTTTCTGCAAGGGTTTTTATCAGGTATTTTGAGGCTCCAGACCAGAAGTGGTTGCCAAATTCAACAGTAGGGCGCACTTGCGATTTGTACAGGGTGAGCAGTTGTGTACTATCCACAGTATCTGCGAGCCTTGTACCTTCGCCCAGCTTCTGAGATGCTAACTTGACTCTGGCTTCAATGGAGCTACAGATACCGGATATCCATTGCTAGTAATAAGGCATGTAGGGAAAGTTAATCAAGTTAGTAGATGAAGCAACACTAAAATATACCATTTTGGTTAGAGGTATTTGAAATTGTTGGTAAATTAGGAAGAGGAAAAAGACAAGAATGATATTCACCTAGCGCCTTGAAGCTCATGTGCCAAGCGTAGGTAAAGATAACGAACCAAACACATGCGGCCATCAGAAAGTAATAAACCTATAATACAGAGAGATATCCATATTAGTTGACACATCGTATGAATGAAGACAAGTCCAGAGAAGACAGATACTATTCTAGAATGGAGGAATTGTCTATTTGATTAGGACCTACTCTTACCAAAACAAATATGATGACACAAGACAGGTTCTCTCCAGCCGAAGGCTCTCCACGCCGCATGGTTCTATCTTTGGAACAGACTATATCACCTCGAGAATCAAACAGGAACTGAGCCAACCATCTGAAATAAAAGCACATATTCATATTACTATTCAGTAACACCAAATGATATTTTTGATACATTCTTCAGAATAAGAACTGCCCAGTTGAACCTCAACTTATGCGAAACGCCGCATGCAGTTGCTTTATTCCTTCCCCATAATTCATGGCTCCGGTAGCGTTTCGGTTCGTGAATGTATACATACTGTTAAGTTGACAGCAAATAATTGGGTTTTTCAGAGCAAATTTCAAGTGGCGCAAAAGTCAACACCCAATAGGAAAATTCTCTCATTTTTGCAAATGGAGTCTTTAAATTACCCTAGAAAATCGAGTGAGGACTTTTGCGCCACCTGTTATTATTTAGGTGTTTATTAAGATTATGTTATTAGACTAGCTCTGTCTTCTGGTATACTACTATTATGGATAACGCGGGAGAAAGTTTGTACAAAAAGCCACTGAAACACTGACATACCACAAGATTTACAGAACGAAAGATTAAATAAGTACAGACGGCCGAACGCTTGATTGCTTTATACCTGTGATTTTTAACAAACTTAATAAAAACTTTAAATTGGAGACTAATGAGACACCCTGCCCCAAAATGACAAAGATGTGGTTGATAAGTGAGCAATCCATGTATCTTTGAATATCTTAATGTACCTAACTAAATATTTATCTTTAAATACTTGTAATTGCTAAATATACCATTTCTTTAATTGAGATACATATATCTTGAAACTCCTCAGGCAAATTTGTTGGGTTTTTTGAACAAACAGCTATTATCCGTAGAGTCAATTTGTTCGCTTTCCGGAACAGCTCATATAGTCTCATAGAAATGGTTGTATCTCCTTTACCGTCATGTACCGTCATCTCCTTTACCGTTATAAATATGAACTAAACGGTGTTAGAAAGAAAAATACCAAACTTTAAATTCAAATGTAGAAGTCAACCACAGAATAATTAAAATAATGTACACCTCCAGGAAACCAAAGGTTCCGACCACAATTAGTGAAAAATTTATAAATCTTAGCATATTTTTATACGAAACGACAAAAAAGTGAAGTGAAAGTAATACAATAAAATTGACTAATAAAATCTGTGTTTTTGTTATCAGTAATTTTAGTTCAGTGTTTAGATGAAAAAACGTCAGGTGAGACTTTTTAAAAATTTTTATGTTTGATTTAAAAAAAAAATTATATGTTCATTTCTAATGATAAAATTTAAAGGCATATTTCATCGCCTTTCAAAAACAGTTATTAGTTATCGGATACAATTAGAATTATATTTATTTATTTGAATTTTATTGAGAAGCGGAAATACACACAAATTGTCTGACTTTCTGGTAGCATCTTTAAGAAATGTAACGATCAATTTGAAAGGGGCCTGAAGGGTTAAAACACTAAATGTACTTAGAGATGTTATATTATGAATTAAATACATATTAAGAACCAAGTAGACAAGCTGACATGTGACAGCTTTGCTGAACTACCTATTATTGTAATAAATAATATATGTAATTACCCGATAGATGAAATCATATAGCAGACATTTATGTAAAATATGACTAGTGCCGGGTACTTGGATGAGCTCCTCCAATCCACAAGAAAGGTGGCGGCGGTAAACAGGTTCAGAGCAAAGGCGATGGAAGCTCCCCACATGACCAGTCTCCGGATCTGTTGGTGCTCGTTCTCCGTGTACAGCGGGTCACGGCACGGCAGCCCGCACCCCGACATTCCTTGGTAAAAGTGCAACGGCATATCTGTGTGAACTAGAGGGGGCAGGCACAGCCCAGTAGTGTTAAACTTCATCTCTCTAACGTCATTGACACACGCGGTGGTGGGAAAGAGCGAGGAGTTGCACTTCAAGAAGTCGGGGAAGATGGTGGTGTTGTAGACGAGCTTGCAGGGCTCCATGATCTTGTTGCACATCTCTAGGGAGGGCAGGTATACCATGTCCTGGCCTTTGATCACCTCACACTTGGGCATGAAGATGGCGCAGAGGAAGGGCTGTATGACGGCCCAGCAGTTGGGGATGTGCTTGAGTGCCGTGTACTGCTGCAACTTCTCGTGAACCTCTTCCTGGCTGTAGCTGTAAGTCAGGTGGAGACTGGTGTGCGAATAAGTCAACTTGGAGCCCAGACAGTTGACATTGTTCTTGAGAGCTTCACACTTGGCTTTACGCACACAATGTTCAAAGGTCGTTACTCGCCCATCGTGCCAGTAGTTCTCTTTGCTCTTTCTAGTCATCGTGAAGTCCAGAGTTCCGTTGATCGGAACCAGGATGGGTTCATCCGAATCCGACGGTAAACCCGATTGTACTCGGGATATGCAAACACATTGCAGAAGCCACAAGATAGGGAACAATAACCATAACTTCTTCATCCTAGAACAAAGGTAAAAGCATGGTGAGAATCACAATATGGGGAAAAACACATTTTACAATTCTACAGCGGAGGTTTGAATTGAAAAAAAAAAAATATATTCTTTTTATTATCTCCAAGGATGACTTTTGGGAATTCAATAAGATGGTGTGTCATTTCGAAGTGTGTTTTTATTCAAACATCGTACAATCAATACATTGAAATTAATAAGATGAAAAGATTGATTTCTTCCTCACCAATTACATTTTGAGAATTTTATTTATTTTTATAAACGCGCAACATAAGGATGATTTAAGGAATAAGGAGAAATTAAAATCCTTTATTGTTGTCGCAGAAACCTTTATTCAGAAAATATTGTATAAATTAATTATTATAGGTAAATATAAATTCATAAATTTTACAAGGAAACTTTATTATACAAATTGTGTTAAAAGCAAACTAACATCTTACGAAGATATATCGTTCAGGATCGGTGTTCCGGTCCGCGGCACTCGGCAATCTGTAGACTCTCTGTAACCTCTCTGTATCCTTTGCCCCTGGCCCTGTCTGACATCTTCACTTCATGTTGAAGGCAATAATTCACCTCAAAAACAGAAGGAAAAACCATTTTAGCACATTCCATCCATATTCAAAATATAATATTATATATTATTTGGTGACATAAGATCTCACCTGCCATGGTCAAGTGTTGGGGGCATCTTTCATCAGCACAGGTCCAAGCGAATCCTAATCTAATATTTGAAACTTACCATAACACGAGAACAACAAACTAATTACAAGAATTCATTTCCTGAAGGCAATTCATCTTACCCAAAACAAATTACAAGAGTGCAATCACTTTTACTACTAAAATAATATAGCTAAATTTGGAAGATACTTTTCGAGTAATATTTTTTCAGGTTCCTTTTTGAAATTGTGTTAAACAAAAGCAAAAAAATATATCTTGAGAGGTGGAATGTTAGCGGAAAAAAACAGTTTTCGGACCGAAAATGAGTAGGAAAAGAGTGGCAAAATGCACTTAAAAAATGTACAAAAGACAAATGCTGAATAATAAAGCAATGAAATTCTGGTTTTCATTGCATGCGTTTAAGCTCCTTAACAAATTAAATGATTGATTGGATTTCCATGTAATTATATATAAAAAGTTTTTCACCAATCGCCAACACAATTAAATATATAACAGCAGGACACATATATCGAAATATTAATTTATTCAATGAAAAAATTGTATTATAGGATCAAAAATTGAAACATTTTGATATTTGGCAGAGCAATATTTATAATTTATAATATACCTTCACAAAAAATGTTAATGTTGTTTACAAACTTTACTGCAATGTGATGCTTGGGAATTTGTCAGTATAAAAAAAAAATATTCTGAACTTCTGAGATAATATTCACAATATTGCCAATTAAAAAATAATGAAAAAAATAAGAAAAAATTACTAAATTTATTCAGATTTTTTTAAGAACAAATATTTTTCACTTCCGAAATGCACTCATGGAGTGTATTAATGCAGTCCTTAAAAAATTGTATTATCCTTTTAAATCCAATAAAGGAATAAAATACATTGAGTTAATAGTGATTATTTCTAGAAGGCCTACGGAAAGTTCTAGAATTGGAGGAGCGCCCCCGACTTCGACCCCCTCTCCAAGGAGCTCCTCCACGGCCTCCGCGGTGCCCATTCACACCACCACGTCCACTGTCCTCCCGCTGCTGGAAGCCCCAGGAGCCCGCTCCTCCCCCCCGAGGGCCCTCGTTCCTCGTCTGGAACCTGGAGTTGGAATCACCTCGCATGCCATTCATGTCATAAGCTTGGTCCCCCTCATCGCCCATCGAAGCATCTGGGGGCCGATTGCTGTAATCTGAGTTATTGAAGTTATTTTGGTCCGGTGGCCCTTGGAACATCGAGTTAGAACTTCTCCTTGATTCATCAAAGCCCCTAAACTCTTGTTCACTGTTGCCGCTAAAAGCTCTGTTGTTAGAATTGGGGTGATAGTTCCCCTCAGTGTCAAGCAGTGTCACTCTGTCAGGGTTTGAGAAATTGTTAGTACTATTATTAAAAGACATTCTACTATCGGTGTCAAAGCTCCTTTCTTGTTCAACCTGGAACCCTTGATAGTTAGGTTCAGCACCTCCTGTATTCTGGTTCATCGAAGAATTGTGCAAGTCTTGGAATTGACGATTAGGTGGCGGTGGCTCGGCCGTGCCGTGGAGGAACCTCATGTCTTGATCCTTTGTGTCATTATTTGTTATGACTTGTTGAGAATCAGAGTCTTCATCATCTTCATTGTCTTCATTGTGTGGCATCACATCGTGTAGTTCTTCTATTTCACCCGATGCAATGAATTTTTTCAAAGCCACAGGTCCTTCGGCGATAGCTGCCTCTAATCTAGATCCTGGTTCCACAGGTACGAGCTTTCCATAAACAATGATAGCGGAAGGAGTAATTTGCTGAAGTGGAACAACTCCCGGGACGGACTCCACCAGGGCCTGTGCCAAGGCATCGGAATCTTCCGCGCCGGTGTGGTTCCACTGTGCCTGGAAGTGGCGAGGTATAGGTTTGCTGTAGGGTACCTTTTTTCCCTTTTTATCTGTGTCGTTGGGAATAACACTGGTGTCCAGATCCAAACCGGGAATAGCTTTATCCGTGGAAGGAAATATCTCCACCTTGTCTTCGGGACCCATGCCTGGAATCATTGCCGGTTCATCTAATTCTTGTTCGTCTTGGACACCCGGTGGAAGAGTATTAAGATTGTATTTATCTCTCATCAAATCTCCCGGACGATTCCTCGTCCAGAACTTTGAAGTGTGATCATTGGACCCTGAGCACAGAATGTGACCTAGCGGATGCCAAGCCAAAGTCCAAACTATAGATTCGTGAGCGTCTTCGATACAGCCCACTTCTTTGTCAGTTCCGACATTCCAGAACAAAATAGCACCATCTGATCCTCCGGAGCAGAAGAGCCCTTCGTGGGTTGGATGCCAGGCCACACTAGAAGCTTCTTTCTTGTGCCCCCTGAAGATTTGTAATTCCGTTCCCATCTTACGAATATCGAATAATTTAAGCAAGTGATCGCGAGATGCAGTTATCAACCAATTGCCATTTTCGTTCCACTTCAAGTCCATTACGGTGGATTTGTGAGCGTGCAATGTGGCGAGGGATTGCCCCGACTTGGGATCCCACAGTTTGATGGGCTGTTGGTTATCTTTACTTCCCGACACAATGAGGGATTTGGTGGGATGCCACTGAACACACTTCACATCGGCACCGTGGCCCCTCAATATCCTTTCTTCCTGGCACCGGTAAAAGTCAAATATCCTCAGTGTTCCATCATCGGAACAAGTAACTATTTTAGAATCTGAAGGACTAAAACTAATTCCCCTTACAGCTTCCTTGTGGGCTTGGAACATTTTGACATTATTCATATTACTTTGCCAATACTTGACGTACCCAGAGTGGTCTCCTGTCACCATCCAGCCCTCTCCCCGGGACCAGACCATGGAACGCACCGGACTGTCGTGCGCTTGTAAAATGGTTTCAAAGTTAAATGTTAAACCATTCCAGAGAGTAAACTCACCGGACGAGGCTCCGGTGACGAGTCTCCGGCCTTCAGGCGTCCAGGCAACTGCGAAGATTGGACAACGCATCTTGTTAGTAGCCGTCTTGACAAAACGCGTTGTGACAGCATTGATAGGATTGTCAGGGTAAGAAGGAGGCGGCAGAAGATCGGCAGTGTACATGGCATCTGGCTGAAGAGCGTACCTGTCCCGCCAATCTCGCTGCCAAACCCGACACTCCAAAGCCTTTATAATAGCGGCATTATAATCTACAGTTTTTCTCATTACCGATTTCCTGAGTCTCTTGCCGTCGAAATCATCCTGCGTCATAGGGCCCTGCATCAGGCCCCGCATGGGATACGCGTAGGGCCTGAAGCTGTGGCGAATGCCGCCGCGGCCACCCTGGCCCATGCTGCCCATCGCTCCCATCGCTCCTATGCCGCCTATGCCTCCCGGGCCGCCGGGACCACTCGGGCCGCTCGGACCGCTAGGGCCGCCCATGCCTCCCATGCCGGGAGGTGGCAGGCTCATATTCGGAGGAGGATGTGAAAATTCCATCTCGTTTTCTTCAGTTACCTATATTACAAACGAAATTTGCAACTGATGTAAGCTGATCGGTAACATGACATCGACCTGTAGCATAATGAGCCATTCTTACCTTCAATAGTTATCCCTCACGGCAAACTCAACGTCAAATAACACTACTAAACATGAAGTTACAATTTTCCTACGTATTTCTTAATTCGATTTGTCGCAGCATATTAATTTTATAACTGGCTCATTTTGAAACAACACAATACAAAACACGAACGGCCCATAACCTGCCCATTTTGATGTACATGCCATAAACAATTCATGAAAGTTTCATAAACAATACGAGCGTCACATTTTTTGTAAAACCTACCTATTAAAGGTAAAAAAAATTGCATATTATGAAGGTTAATAAACGGATTTGTTTTATTTAGTTATACTAGTTTTTTTAATACCGCACAAGAGTTCCAACTGCTCTCAACCATTTGGAGACAGTGAGACTATGGAATCCCCAATTCATGTATTTTGTGAGGCTGAAGATAGTGGTGAGGGGAAGAAGATAGGGAAGAGGGAGGTGGGGAAGTACCTGGCTATTCAGATCTGGTCACTAAACACGGTTAAAGTCATTTCAAGGAACGTTTTAATTCTGAATGGTGGTCTTACACCAGGGCGATGCTGAGAGTTTTTTCCACCCCAGAACGTGCCGCAAATATACCGTATATTATTTATATGATTAAATTGTGAAATGACACAAATAAATCAAATAAAATTTACTTGCGCATGCCGGGATTTGAACCCGCGACCTTCGGAATGCTAGTTAAGAGCCTTACCTCTCGACCACGGAGGCGTTTATGGTAATAATAATATGTGTTTGACACGAAAAATCTCAAAATTTCTATGAAACAAATTTTTAAATTTGTTTGTGAAAGGCCAAACAATAACATGATATATCCTCTTTTAGAAAAAAGTTGGAAATTCATTCTCATAAAGTACTTATGTCCTATCATAATGTTTTTTTTATTTATTTGCAGCAATTCCAACGCAATAAAAATTTTTGAACAAAGAACAATATTTAGGAAAAAAGCCGAAGGACTCGTGGCTTTGAACAAATTCATTGCATCGGGTGAAATAGAAGAACAACACGATGTGATGCCACACAATGAAGATTCTGATTCTCAACAAGTCTTAGGACGGGTTGTTTCGGAGAATTTGAACAATTCATCAAATTTCAACGTTCATTTTCCAGTTCCGCGGAAGATTTTTTCAAGTTCTGTTTTTATTTCAGTTTTGTCAGGCCAATAACCTATAATGATATATTAACAGAACTTGCATAGGACTTTCACAGACCCCGAAAATGAACGTTGAAATTTGATGAATTGTTCAAATTCTCCGAAACAACCCGTCCTTAACAAATAATGACGCAAAGGATCAAAACATGGGGTTCCTCCCCGGCACGGCCGAGCCACCACCACCTAATTGTCAATTCTTCTATGAACCAGAATACGGGAGGTGCTGAACCGAACTGTCGAGGATTCCAGGTTGATCAAGAAAGGAGCTTTGACACCAATAGTACAATGTCTTTTAATAATAATACTGACAATTTCTCTCATAAAGTACTTATGTCATATCGTTATGTTCCAGTGAAACGTGAATAAAATTAAGTTCATCTTATTTATTATATTTTTCTAATAGTTTTAATTTATTTGCAGCAATGCCTACGTCATTAAATTTTTTGAACAAAGAACAATATTTAGGAAAAAGTTTGAAGTATAAAATGGTTATAACTATTTTGCGTTATAACATGAGTTAAGCGCTCACATAAAATTCCATAGACATTTCATATGTCTGTGTAAAATTCAGACAAATTCGTTATAATGGTTATAATTTTGTAATTATTGTAAAACTGTTGTTGAAAAATTCAATCATCATCATTATTTTAGAGCTTTTTCCCATGGATTTAATAAGCCCTGGAAGGTAAGATAAATTTGAAACCGCGGGGTGAGGGGGAAGATGTTTTCAAAACTTATCGATCTACTACATTTTTTAATAACATCTCATTCCCTGTCTCATCGAATACCTAAAAGAATCTTTGTAATTTTTATTTAAAAAATTAAAATAAAATGAAAATAGTCACAATGACAACCACTTTGAATACCAAAATGAAATGAAAATGAATTTCAAAAGTTTGTCATTCAAGATGGCTGCCAGGTAATTTCCCCTCGCCCTAGATTTGGCTTCAATGGCATGCTTTTATCACACTTTTTTTTACAACAAACGACCCCTTTCTCCAAGAAAACTTATAATTTACGATATTTTGAACCACCTTAAAAATATTAAAAACAAATCACTTCAATACCAGAATCCAGAATACCAATTTGTGTTTTGTATTGACAGAAAAAATAATGAGTGCGACATATGTCAAACTTCGTGTAAAATAATTATTCCAATGCCCGTGAGTTTAATCTTGATTCTTATCCTACTTCCTCTTCCCACGCTCCTGTATTTTTATGATATTAATTGACTGTGTAATCTCTTATGTGTTTAATGTACCCCAATTTTACGGTTCAGTTTTCTATGACCATACATATTTATTTTTCTGTATATTCGACGCTGTACCATGCCCGCATATTTATTTCTTATCTGCAATTTTTAAGCTTGTACCGACAGTTGTTTCGTTTCACTTGTAATAACACCTGCTTCTTTAATGTATGTAAATTAGGTTTGGCCAATATTCCAAAACATTGTGTATTCTTATCGACTTATTTTGTACCATTGCAGATTTTTTAGGCAAAATGAATTATATAAAATATAAGGACATCATATTTGCGTCGTTTCTTAATATTCTTTTGGTATTAAAATGTTGCGACGCACAATATGAAGACCTGTGGAGTGATGGATACAATCGCTGTCCCCGACTTCATCCGAGGAATTTCTTAGGATACGCTCCCAGAGGTATTCTACTGATTTAAATAATTCAATATTGTTTTATTTTGAGTGCATAACACAGGTGTTGATTTATCTTTGTGTTTGAATGATCTAGGAAATATGACTGCGGGTAATTACACAGAGAAGCCCAAGTTTAAAGGATTAAAGCAATGCGTAATGGGATGTTGCGTGCTGGAGACATGCAACGTGGTATTCATGCACGATACCACATGCTACCATATCGAGTGTGCCAGCAATGAGCTGTGCCTGCCGTTGTTTCGCTCAGAGAACTCTCATCTCGGGACACACGTCACTATGGTTCTCGTCAGCCCTGTATTGGAAGAAGGTGAGATTTTGTAACAGGGTGGTATTAATATCAATCTTTACATTTTTTTTTTACAATATGTATTATGCTCTTGTAAAATCCTAACAGCTTCCTTCAACTTTTTCAGTGATGGGAAAAAAATCAAACAAGTACATCCACCCAAATTTCCTGTTATTCATTTTTGTTTTGAACCTTTTTATTGGTTTTACAGAAAATTGGCAGGATATATTGGAGCAAGCAAATTATGGAAGCTATCAAGACATCCCAAACCTTTCTTTAGAAGATGAAATAATGGACAACCTGGCGGCTGCCAACCACCGCGGCGGCCTGCAGTCGGAGAGTGCGCTGGATGTCCTCAAGTACAACAAACAGCAGTTCTCTCCCGACGGGGAGTCCGAGCTGCTGTCCCATTTCAGCGACAACATAGCTAAAGAAAACTTCCTCAGTCGACCTAATAACTTGAAAAACTTCATGGATAAAAGTGATCAGCAAATGATCATGGATGCGTCGGAAGATTTTACAGAGAAGTTAGTCACTTGCGAATATGGGATCATAACCGACTGTCCTTTGAATGAAGAATGTGTTCGCCTTCTTAGCAAATCTAGATCTGGATTGTGCAAATGTAGTGATGGATTCGTTAGGAATGTAACGGGCGTGTGTACTCTCCCAAGGCCGCTGCTTTTGACGCCGTATTCCAACTCCATGGAAGCCGCTGAGAAGATGGCCGAGATCAGCAGCTCCAAGAGTGCTGATCTGAGTAAAGCGGACAAGGTCGACCCCAACTCTAAAGATGCCACAGAGTCTTCGTCCAAACCAAACGTTAATAAGTTAACCGTATCGGCTCTCTCCAAAGAGGTTGGTTATTGTCATATGGAAGAATGTGAATACATACTTCTACTCTCAATGGAATGGTAGCCAATTTAAATGTACTTTGGATGATTCGATCCACCATAATTTTGTAAACATAATATTATAAATTTCTTTCTCAGGTAAGGCTTCCTGAAAACGAAGTAACGCTTTCGGCTTATACAATCCCTGATGAGAAAACTAGCAATGACCATTACAGTTATGTCTGGAAATTGGTAGACCAACCCAAAAGTGGGTTCACAGGTAAAATTCTGATAAATTTACATTTATTTTTAAATAAATTATTTTTTCTTGGGACAGAGATTTAGACAGTAAAATAATATTGAATTTTGGTGGGTTTTGGGTCAATTTTTTTTTTCATGGTTCTGTACAATGTGTGTTTGCAGGTGATGCTTGCTAGATAGAGAGATTTTAAAAAAAAAATCACCTATACAGATTTCTATACAGTTTTATTTTGCTTAAAATAGTATAATAATTATAAAGCATGACAGAAATCAACTTGCTCTTGGTGTGCCTTCAAAGATTTGCTAAGCAATCAAATCAAAGGTTGTTTATGTAGATGTTGCACAGGAAATTCTTATACCAAGACCTGTATGTATAATTTTAATACAGCTAAAATTTAAAAAATGGAAAAGAATTTGTCGAATTTGGTTACAAATAAAGTCTTACCTTTCACACTACTACACCCTGTATGTTGTATGTTAATGTATGTGCTAGTACTTAGTGCTTCCTCATTTGACGCCTGCAAATATGTATTGAATATTTCAGGCAACATGAAAGAGCAAAATGGAGGCACAGTTACTCTGTCCCA
Source organism: Hesperophylax consimilis (assembly GCF_061612785.1). NCBI lineage: Eukaryota > Metazoa > Arthropoda > Insecta > Trichoptera > Limnephilidae > Hesperophylax > Hesperophylax consimilis. The sequence continues at coordinate 778,028 of NC_142836.1, forward strand.
GCTAACGGAGGGGAACTACCGTTTCAAAGTGACAGTGACAGGAAGCGTGACCAGCTCTTACGGAGAGGCCTTTGCCAATGTCACAGTGCTGCCCCCCAACCGCATGAACAAGGCCCCCGTGGTGGTCATCACCCCGCCATCGCAGAATGTCAAACTGCCCAACACCGGGGCCGTACTCGATGGAAGTGACAGCAAGGTCAGACTTTATTATAATACGCAAATCTTCCTGGCAGTTGTACAGTTGTTGACATATGAGATGATATTATGTACGTGAAATCAATATTTTCATAATTTTACTCTATTTACTTTATTTTATAACACAATATGATAAACCTGCAATTAGATTTATGTATTATACATGGTGTGCACACACACAAATACACCTTATTTGGTATTACTGATGACACGAGATTAACTCTTAGTAATCGGTATAAATACTCTCTTAGTAATCGGACAACTATGTACTATAATTTGCTGCTATTTTTACTGGTTAAAAGCACTACCTACCATATTTGTATATCAAATTCTGTAGTCCGCCGCGTGCCTACATTTGGGTGCCAAGCTTTGTACACCGACGGGTTGCGTTATCTTACTCTTACACACTCAGTCACTATACCGTTATCTAGCTCGCTCTTGCTGACCATTTCACTAGTCACCAGAGTTCACTATTGTTGCTTTAGGACAATTCAGTTAGTCCTCTGTGCATTCTGCCACCTTTATGTTAGAATAAGTCCGCCGCGAGCCTACATTTGAGTGCCAAGCTTTGTACACCGACGGGTTGCGTTATCTTACTCTTACACACTCAGTCACTATACCGTTATCTAGCTCGCTCTTGCTGACCATTTCACTAGTCACCAGAGTTCACTATTGTTGCTTTAGGACAATTCAGTTAGTCCTCTGTGCATTCTGCCACCTTTATGTTAGAATAAGTCCGCCGCGAGCCTACATTTGAGTGCCAAGCTTTGTACACCGACGGGTTGCGTTATCTTACTCTTACACACTCAGTCACTATACCGTTATCTAGCTCGCTCTTGCTGACCATTTCACTAGTCACCAGAGTTCACTATTGTTGCTTTAGGACAATTCAGTTAGTCCTCTGTGCATTCTGCCACCTTTATGTTAGAATAAGTCCGCCGCGAGCCTACATTTGAGTGCCAAGCTTTGTACACCGACGGGTTGCGTTATCTTACTCTTACACACTCAGTCACTATACCGTTATCTAGCTCGCTCTTGCTGACCATTTCACTAGTCACCAGAGTTCACTATTGTTGCTTTAGGACAATTCAGTTAGTCCTCTGTGCATTCTGCCACCTTTATGTTAGAATAAGTCCGCCGCGAGCCTACATTTGAGTGCCAAGCTTTGTACACCGACGGGTTGCGTTATCTTACTCTTACACACTCAGTCACTATACCGTTATCTAGCTCGCTCTTGCTGACCATTTCACTAGTCACCAGAGTTCACTATTGTTGCTTTAGGACAATTCAGTTAGTCCTCTGTGCATTCTGCCACCTTTATGTTAGAATAAGTCCGCCGCGAGCCTACATTTGAGTGCCAAGCTTTGTACACCGACGGGTTGCGTTATCTTACTCTTACACACTCAGTCACTATACCGTTATCTAGCTCGCTCTTGCTGACCATTTCACTAGTCACCAGAGTTCACTATTGTTGCTTTAGGACAATTCAGTTAGTCCTCTGTGCATTCTGCCACCTTTATGTTAGAATAAGTCCGCCGCGAGCCTACATTTGAGTGCCAAGCTTTGTACACCGACGGGTTGCGTTATCTTACTCTTACACACTCAGTCACTATACCGTTATCTAGCTCGCTCTTGCTGACCATTTCACTAGTCACCAGAGTTCACTATTGTTGCTTTAGGACAATTCAGTTAGTCCTCTGTGCATTCTGCCACCTTTATGTTAGAATAAGTCCGCCGCGAGCCTACATTTGAGTGCCAAGCTTTGTACACCGACGGGTTGCGTTATCTTACTCTTACACACTCAGTCACTATACCGTTATCTAGCTCGCTCTTGCTGACCATTTCACTAGTCACCAGAGTTCACTATTGTTGCTTTAGGACAATTCAGTTAGTCCTCTGTGCATTCTGCCACCTTTATGTTAGAATAAGTCCGCCGCGAGCCTACATTTGAGTGCCAAGCTTTGTACACCGACGGGTTGCGTTATCTTACTCTTACACACTCAGTCACTATACCGTTATCTAGCTCGCTCTTGCTGACCATTTCACTAGTCACCAGAGTTCACTATTGTTGCTTTAGGACATTTCAGTTAGTCCTCTGTGCATTCTGCCACCTTTATGTTAGAATAAGTCCGCCGCGAGCCTACATTTGAGTGCCAAGCTTTGTACACCGACGGGTTGCGTTATCTTACTCTTACACACTCAGTCACTATACCGTTATCTAGCTCGCTCTTGCTGACCATTTCACTAGTCACCAGAGTTCACTATTGTTGCTTTAGGACATTTCAGTTAGTCCTCTGTGCATTCTGCCACCTTTATGTTAGAATAAGTCCGCCGCGAGCCTACATTTGAGTGCCAAGCTTTGTACACCGACGGGTTGCGTTATCTTACTCTTACACACTCAGTCACTATACCGTTATCTAGCTCGCTCTTGCTGACCATTTCACTAGTCACCAGAGTTCACTATTGTTGCTTTAGGACATTTCAGTTAGTCCTCTGTGCATTCTGCCACCTTTATGTTAGAATAAGTCCGCCGCGAGCCTACATTTGAGTGCCAAGCTTTGTACACCGACGGGTTGCGTTATCTTACTCTTACACACTCAGTCACTATACCGTTATCTAGCTCGCTCTTGCTGACCATTTCACTAGTCACCAGAGTTCACTATTGTTGCTTTAGGACAATTCAGTTAGTCCTCTGTGCATTCTGCCACCTTTATGTTAGAATAAGTCCGCCGCGAGCCTACATTTGAGTGCCAAGCTTTGTACACCGACGGGTTGCGTTATCTTACTCTTACACACTCAGTCACTATACCGTTATCTAGCTCGCTCTTGCTGACCATTTCACTAGTCACCAGAGTTCACTATTGTTGCTTTAGGACAATTCAGTTAGTCCTCTGTGCATTCTGCCACCTTTATGTTAGAATAAGTCCGCCGCGAGCCTACATTTGAGTGCCAAGCTTTGTACACCGACGGGTTGCGTTATCTTACTCTTACACACTCAGTCACTATACCGTTATCTAGCTCGCTCTTGCTGACCATTTCACTAGTCACCAGAGTTCACTATTGTTGCTTTAGGACATTTCAGTTAGTCCTCTGTGCATTCTGCACTAGTAAATCAACTGGCGGAGGCGTACCCATAGGAATTAAAAAATAATTTTTTATCGAAGGAAGCAATGTTACCCCTCGCTCTTGGAAATCAGACGCTGAGGATATCTGGATAACTGTCAATACATCAAAATCAAATCGTCATTGTTATAATATTCATATGTGCTGCGTGTATTTACCTAGCGTCGGTCCAAAATTAACATCATCAGAAAGATTAGCATTATTTACCAGTCATACCAATACTATTTCTGACTTAACAATCCGTTTTCCCAATGAAAAGTTTTTAATCATTGGCGACTATAACATGCCCAATATCGAATGGAATAATCAACAAATGCCAAGTAATAGAGATCAATGCGCACTCGCGTTACTTAACTGCTTATCTTTTGCAAATTTAACCCAATTTAACCATTTACCTAACAAATACGGTCGAATTTCGGACCTCGTCTTCTGTAACACTTCAGTTAATGTGTCGCTTGCCGACCACCCATTAGTTAAAGAAGATGCTCATCATAAATCATTGATTGTAGAACTAGAATTTCCATCCACTATTGCAATCCTCTCAACTCCTCGAACAATAAAATTATTCCATAAAGCAGATTACGCAGAGATCAATGAGAGACTGAAAGAAACCGACTGGTCAACCGTTATAAATGCACCGGATGTAAATACAGCATTAAATTCGTTTTATGTTATAGTTGAACAGATTATCGAAAAGTTTATTCCTAAGAAAGTTGTGAAATCTGGAAAATATCCACTATGGTACACGGCAGCCTTAATAAAAATAACAAATGAAAAATTAAAATTCTTTAGAAAATGGAAGCGCCATCGGAACCCCCTTGATTATCTCTCATTTTCATTGCTTCGCAAAAGGCAAAAAACAGTCGCTTCAGCAGCTTACAAAACCTACATTTCTACGATAGAATCCGGTATACAGCATAATGTTAAAGAAATATGGTCCTACGTCAATTCTCAAAGAAAATCTCCTGCCATCCCTGATATATTTAGTATTTTGGATCTGTATTTTCGAATGCTCAACCTGCACATACAAGCAATGCCAGTCTTTGCTCTAATTCAAATAGCATAATCAACTCAATCGAGATCAATGAAGACATCACATTCAAATACCTTAAGTCCATCGATATCAAAAAGGGACCAGGGGATGATCAACTTCCAGGGATCTTCATAAATTATTGTAGTAAACAATTGACACCCCCCATTTTTGTTATTTTCAAACTATCGCTATCTGAAGGAACATTTCCCGACAAGTGGAAAACAGCCTTAATTACCCCAATATATAAAAATGGCAGTAAAAATGATGTCTCGAACTATCGACCTATATCCAAATTACCGATACTAAGTAAAGTATCGGAAAAAATTGTTTACGATCAATTATATTCTACTATCTCACCCTCACTCTTAAATAATCAACACGGCTTCATGAAAAATCGCTCCACAACTTCAAATCTTGCATTTTTTACAAATTTTCTTCATGCTCAAATGGATATGCGATGCCAGGTAGATGGCATTTATACCGATTATTCTAAAGCATTTGACCGTGTTAATCATTATATTCTTTTACAAAAGTTATTAGGTCTAGGAATTCACGGTGACCTCTATAGATGGATCGCATCATACGTCAATAATCGGCACCAAATCATGGTTGTCAATGGTTTTGCATCTTGCTTAACTCTTTGTACGCGGCCGTATCAACTGTTGTTACGGCAAAAAGTCTATACTCACACGCGGCTGTATCAACAGTTGATACGGCAACTTTGACGGCCGATATTCCCGCTCTCTTTCGTCATAAATGTATTTCTTGCTCACTTGGACATTTGTAGAACTATCACGATGCTGAAATCTACAAGAATTTCTCAAAAATAAAATTGTATTTCATAAAAAAAGATCCATAACCAAGTGCGCCTCTTCGCGCCTTTTAGTCCTTTAGTTTACATTTTTGTCAACGGATGGCGTTAGTACTAGTTTGTCATTCACAACTTTTCATAACTAAGAATGATAAGTGATCATGGTGTCCCACTTGTGTCTATAAACACAGTGGCCTAAGTACACACACACCGAGAGTGGTTTATTTATGACGCCGAGTGAATGACGGGACCACATTCAAAAGATACGGTACGTCTTTGTATGAAATTTTATGTTTTTGTGTTTATAAACATCTAAGAGTGTTGACACACGAGGATTTGTTTTCATATTGTGGAGAATAATCTGTTCTGTCTATATAGTCCAATAAATCATGCCAGAATGCTATAATTTGACATTTAATTGCATGCATAGGTATTTGAAAATATGTACCGCGTACGGGTATAGATAAAACGGAGCAAATTAACGCGTTCAAAAGGTTAACGGAAATCGTCTCAGGTGTGCCCCAGGGGTCGCATCTTGGACCACTCTTATTTAATATTTATATAAATGACATTTACGTATGCTTTAAAAATAGTTACTTTGTTTTATACGCGGATGACATGAAAATTTATAAAGCTATACAGTGTTTACCTGATTGTATGGAATTGCAAAGCGATCTTAATAATTTGTGCATATATTGTGAATCAAATTTATTGTCCTTAAACATATCTAAGTGTCACTCGAAATAAAAACAAACTGTTTATTTCTAGTAAACTGTTTGTTTACTAGAAATAAAAACAAAATCATCTATCCATACAACTTGAATAACAAACCTTTACCACCTATGTCTACGTGTAAAGATCTAGGTGTTTACTTAGATAGCAAATTAATTTTTGACAAGCACATTGAACACATTATTTCAAAATCCTACAGAATGCTAGGTTTCTTATTAAGAATATGCAAAGTTTTCAAAAGTGCTAAGACTCTGAAAATGTTGTTTTGTTCATTGGTCAGAAGTCCACTGGAGTATGCTTCCACAATATGGAATCCTCAATATAAGGTATACATAGATTTAGTAGAAAGTATACAGAATAAATTTTCGAAACATTTACTCAAGAAATACAACAAAACTACAAATACTATGTTAACTTTAGAAAAAAGACGCACATTGTCAGACCTGTTGTTTCTACATAATCTGCTAAATAATAAAATAGATAGTCCCGAATTGCTATCCGTCATTGGTTTAAATGTTCCAACGAGGCGTACCAGGCACACTACACTATTTCATATTGAAGCCAACAATACCAATGCAGCAAACAACTCAGTAATTACTCGCGCAATCACAACATACACCCATTACGAAAAATTACTACATTTAGACATCTTTCATGATTCCTTTCTAACATACAAAACTAACTTATTAAATTTCTTAACATGACATATTTCAAAAATATTTTCACATCATTTTTCAAAACTTCTATGTATTAACAGTCAATTACAATTTGTGAGCTTATTATAATTCTTGTTTTCAATTAATTTATTATTATCTATCCACACACTTCCTTCCTTTTATAACAATCTCAGGCGAAATTACGTAATGATATTTTATGGACATACGTAATAGGTACTACAACTATGTAATAACTAAAAATATCTAACTGTATCTTATTGTACTGTGTATGTCTTAACAAATAAATAAATTTGGAAAAGGTATGGGTGAGGTGCTAATGGTGATGTGTGTATGTGTGTTAGGATGATGACGCCATAATCTCGTGGCACTGGGAGCTGACAATGGGTCCGCTGGGATACCAGCCGCCGCTGCACGACGGCCCCACGCTGCAGCTCACCGACCTCAAGCTGCCCGGCAACTACTCCTTCCGCCTTACCGTGGAGGACTCGGACCACGTCACCAACTCCACCACGGCCAACATCACCGTGCTTAACCACACTGATTATCCGCCCGAAGCCAATGCTGGTAAATATTCCATTAAACTGCCAATAAGTCATTATAATATTATCATGAAGAAAACGACAACTCTCTACCCCAGTAAAATAAGTGCATCGAAATAAAATAGGGAAAATAAATATATTTTTAATAAAATTTTAAATTATCCTTATACCTGTGACTATTGCTCACTATCTTAATATTGATAAGGTGATTAAATTGTACTACACACAATATGTAATCTATTGCAAATCTGAAACAATTTTTTTTTTCACGGGTAGTAAAAAAACTTTTTTTATAGTAAAATGCATACAAATATCTCCTATCGCTTCCTCTTAAATCTATATAAATGTAAATGTTTGTTTGTTCAAAATCTTAAATCTCCCAATGTTTTTCACCGATTGCTTTGAAATTTTGACACAACTTTGCATTCAAATGTGTTTTTTATCCCTAGCGCTAATGTTTCTCTATCTGCATAGACAGACTGAGCCACAGCAACGTGTGGCCGGGTACAGCTAGTTATTAATAAATAAATAAACCTTCATAAATACAATTTTCTGTTTTTTCTAGGACAAGATATAATAATATATTTACCCACCAACAATCTCACCTTAAACGGAAGTTTGTCCACCGATGACCATGAAATCTCCACTTGGGAGTGGACCAAATCTTCCCAAGACCAAGACAAGGCAGTTGACATGCAAAACACTCACTCACCGTTTCTTCAGGTTAGTTTTTCTAGGACAAGACATAATAATATATTAACCCACCAACAATCTCACCTTAAATGGAAGTTGGAAAACTATTAGATTCAATGTAATTAATTGGTTTTTATGGTCTTTGACTATATTTATTATAGAGCGGAGACGGCTTACATATAGTTCCCATGAGCACTTAGGCCATAGGCCCATTGTGCTATCTCCCATTTTACTTCATTCACATATTATAAAGTTCACCAGGGTTGTCATTGGATATGAGGCTATGTCTTCTGGTTCCACAATGTATCTTCCCAGGTCTCGTCTCTCCTCTCCAATCCCCCTTGGTTCCCTGAAAGCCCCACAAGGGAAGAGAGCCTCATCTCTCCTCTCCATTTCCCTTTGGTTGAAGTCCCTACAAGGGAAGAGTTCACGGAGGTGGCCTCATCTCTCCTCTCCTCCTTGGTTCCCCGAAGGCGCCATGGGGGAAGAGTCCACTCCCCGTTGGTTTCCTGAAGGCCCCACGAGGGAAGAGGGCCTCATCTCTCCTCTCCACTCCTCCTTGGTTCCCTGAAGACCCCACGAGGGAAGAGGCCATCCTCTCTCCTCTCAACCCCTCCTTGGTTCCCTAAAAGCCCCACAATGGAAGAGGGTTTCGTCTCTCCTCGCCACTCCTCCTTGGTTCCCTGTAGGCTCTACGACAGAGCAGTCTACTCCTCTTTGTTTCCCTGAAGACCCCATGGCAGAAGAGTCCACTCCCCCTTGGTTCCCTGAAGGCCCCACGGGGGAAGAGGGAACTATAACTTGTCAATATTATTATTTGTTATTTTAGCTGTCCAACTTGTCAGAGGGAATGTACACATTTGTATTAAAAGTGACAGACTCCTCTGGACAATTTTCAACAGCAGATGTTCATGTTTTTGTGAAGCCTCCAACCAACACCCCGCCCACCGCTAAAGCTGGCAAGCACCAGGTAATAAAACTTAATAATAATTAAATTAGGGTAGTGTTACGAAACCATTTTAAATCATAACAAGATAGTGATGCCCCCACGCCATCGGCGTCTTGCGGCCACTATCGGAATTAAAACAGCACGCGAGATGCGCGGCGGGCAACCGTTCAACGGCCTCTTTGTGTACCAGCGTTCCAAGCGACAACACGTGCATCGAGTTTGCCTCGGGCGTTGCGCGGAAGTTAAATTAGTTAAAAAACTGTCGAAACTAAAATCTAGTTACACTCTTTAAAGTCACAAACTTTCAAAAAGGATTGAAGGGTGAACTCCTGACTGGATTCTAAATATGCTGAGTCAGGTTCCGATGTGCCGTGGCGCTTAGTCTAATATGGCCGCAGTTTCACGCACTTCCAACTGCCGAAATTCACATAAGCTGAGCCATTTAATCCCTTTTCATGAGCTTTGATAACGATTCAGTGCCGTGTCCCGTTTATAAATTCACCAGAAGAGAGAATGTAAACCATGTGCTCGTACGTATAAGTTTGCTAAGAAATGCTCTGTGTTGATGTACGAAGCTCTGCCATAATATATATTGTTAAATATCACTCTGTTGTCATTAACGATTCCCGTCCTGCCCTGAATGAAGTAACAGAACAAGATAGCTCTTGCGTGGTGTCACATAAAAATAAAGATATATCTTATTAGATTTGTATTATTATTTTAATATGATCCATTTTAAAGTGGTCTGTGATTTAAATTAGCAAATAAGTTGTTTTAGAAGAATGTTTATAGATTGAAAAATTTTGGAAACAATTGGGCTGAAGACTAGGAAAATAGTTGTAGGTTGAAGTAATTTGTTGTGGAAATGATGTAATAATTATTGTAATTCGGGGATAATTAACAAGAGAGGAAGAGTATGTTTGGAATTGTTGTTAGATTAAAATAATCCGTTTGTTGCTTTATATAAAATATAGATTTCCGTTGGTGGGATGCCTTATCTAATAATATGCAGTTAATTAATTAACCACTGACTTGTAATCATTTTATTTTCCTCCAGTTAAAAAGCAGCCATGTTAGCTTCCCTTTTAGAATAGCTGTTGTATATATGTAATAATAATATGTATCTATATTAAAATTAATCTCATTTATAGGAATAATGTATGCACATATTTGATTATAACCGTGTTTGTTTCTGGTTTAGTATATTTCTCTTCCTCTGACATGGGTAATGTTGAATGGCACGGAATCATCAGACGACCACCGGATCGTGGCGTACACGTGGAAGGTAGTAGACGGACCCACCAACGCCAGCCTGATGCACTTCAACGAGTCCGTCACTAACCTCACCAAGCTTACCAAGGGGGAGTATCAGATACAACTCACCGTCCTGGATGACAATGGCAACTCCGCTACTGATAACGTCAATATTACTGTCACCCAGAGTAAGTTCTATATGTATTGCTTTATGTTGAATAGTAGGTACATTTCTGTAAAAAACATCACTATTCACTGAATTAAAAGTTATATTCAATTGTTGGTTTCGTCCCTTAGCCTTAGCCCTGTCCCTTAGCTTTTTTTACATTAGCTCCACACAGGAGTCCCTGAGGAAAATAATTTCCCTCAGGGCCTATGTCATCTTTGGGGATGCCGTGTGGAGGTTTTTTTTAAAGGAAATGAAGGAGAGGAAGATCTGGAATAGTGTATGAGGGGTGGGTAGGAATCTGGGGTCAGTGTGTCCAGGAGTGACTTTAGTTTGAATTCATCTCTCCCACTGCGTTGCAAGGCGATGGATCGAGAGAGTCCTGCTGGAGAGTTGAAAAGATCCCCCTCAACCAATTCGGCCCGCCATGCATGCACAAGTGGGGAGACGCATCTGCCGCCAACATCTGCACAAACCTCACCCCTGCTAAGTCAACAAACATAGCGAACCACTTAGGGTGGATTTAAAAACTATCAATTTTATGCACATCATTTTTTATTAGTCTCCGAATAGGTAGGAATTTGAAAAATGGTACAATTTTTCTCACATAAGTAGTTCTTTCAACCTGTCCCTTGGAAAACCTTATCAGAGAATTTAACTGTTTTATATTTTTAATCTATTTTTATATGAAAATAGATAAAATAAAGAAAAAATTAATACATAATAGCTTACTGATTTGTACTTGACTTACTTAATAGCTGATCTGCTTTGGTTATGGGCACATTGTGTAGTTATATTGTTTGTTACAGATAAGAATGCGGCTCCCGCAGCGAATGCGGGCGGAGACCAGACCGTGGTGCTGCCGGTGAGCGTGGTGGTGATCAACGGCAGCCAGTCGCAGGACGACCTGCGCGTGGCCAAGTGGCAGTGGGCGCGACAGCCCACCGGCCTCGCTGCGGGTAACGTGGTCGGCGATACGGACAGCCAGCCTGTTCTGCTGGTTATTAATTTACTTCTTTTATTCATCACATATCAATTCTCAGTTCTTATCAGCTTTGCATCTACCACAAGACAGTTTCAAATTGTGTGTACTTAATGTAATATAAAGGTATAATTATGTTTGCTGCTTGCCTAACGACATTGAAGCTCCTTAGCTGTTGTGCAATTAAATCATACACTGCCAATTAAACCAACCTTCTCTCTGTCTGCCTTCTCTCGCCCTCCAGTTCCTTATACCAAATACTGTAGAATAGTTACAATACTGATGGTAGTATGCTACACTAGCATTTCTAGTTTCCAGCCATTACGCGTAAATCTTTCACCTACTAATGCTGGATTAGGAGTTGCACAAAGATGGCTACATGGCAGCGTTCGCAAGGAGTACATAGAAGTGCAAACAATTTATTTGTTGTTGTTAATGTTGTTATAGTTTTCTTAATTAATGTTTTTTTAACTGTTATGTAATCTGTTTAGTTGTGTATGTCTGTAGGTAGTATTGGCAACACAGCTTTTCTAGGATCGAAAAAGGAAAATATTATTCAGAGCCGGTTTCTTTTTTCAGAAATTCTCAATTTCCTGACTTGAAAAAATGCCCAACTAAAGCAATTTCCCATCAACATTTAAAATGGTTGTGATTGATTTGTTTCAGTTAACCGACGTAGTCCCGGGCAGATACGTGTTCAGCCTAACGGTTTGGGACGATCAGGGCCTATCGGACACGGACACGGTGAGCATCAACGTAAAGCCCAACCCCAACCTGCGTAGCCTGGTGCAGTTGACGCTGAACGCGGCTGCCAGCGCGCTGACCTTCGGGCAGATCACCTCTCTGCAGCAGAAGATGGGTCTGCTGCTGGGCGAGGCTTACTCCATCAACATGACGGATGTGCGGGCCGACCAGCTCACCACCAAGGCCCAGTTGATATTCTATGTTATAGATAAGGTAAGCCAAATTTTCACAATGGTGATCTTTTAAGATAATTTTCTTCTTGCAGTTATTTTCTTTTAAGAATTGATATAAAATTTTTATTACTGATTAACACACTTTGGCCGGGAAAGGTAGTTCTATCCATTCGGTTGATTGATGCTTAAAGATATAGCGATTTAAAACAAATTAAAGAAATTTGTGCGGGACCTTTATTTTCGCCCGGAGACAGCATAGCGCCAGTGCAAAAAAATACACAGCCGAAATGTGTTAATTTAAGTTTGTACCTTATCTCAATGTATTATTTATTAATCATGGTTGAATTCATTAACATTTAGTTTCATTTAATAGATTTCCAATCACGCCTAACTCTGAGATTGGATCACTTTAGCCTAACATTCACACACAGACATGTCTGGCCGAGCATAACATCACAGGAGCGTCTTGGATGGATCTGTTTTTCAGACATGAATAACAGAATTGTTCTTCGTTCAGCCTGTGACGTCATGCTCTGCTGGACATGTCCTTATGTGAATACAAGAATATTGTTGTAGTTTTTTGACAGATTGACTGGTAATTGCTGTGTTATTTTTGTGTTTAACTGTATTATTCCCAACTTCAACGACCGAGTAATTGATGCGTTCTCACACACCAAGGATGGTTTTGGGAGCAAGGAAAAATTGATTGAATGGATTTCATCAAAGGTGGTGTTCATATTTCAATTTGTAAAAGAATGGACTCAAGGATTTTACTAATTAAGGACATATCCCCTTACTAATAAAGTTTTTTTAAATTTAACACAAATGATAAACATCCATTTACTAATGGTTGTTTATCAATTGTGTATAAAATTTTAAAACACGTTTATTAATAAGACCCATACAATTTAAGCTTACCAAAGATTGCAAGTTTGGATCCTGCTAAACACCTCAACCTTTATTTATTGCCAAAGTATCGCGGATCTAAACTTTTTCTTTCATATGATTTTCTTATGCATTTATAATTTAATAATATGTATGCATAACTCTTCCCCAGAAAAAGCCAACAGAGTTCCTGGGAGGCCCCGAGGTGGTGGCGCGCCTGAAGAGCAAGCTGCGGCGAGACGCAGGGCTATTGGAGCTGAACGTGGCTAACATCGACACAGTGGTTTGCCAGAACAACTGCTCGGACCACGGGGCCTGCAACGAGCCCACCCGCCAGTGCCACTGCGAGGCCTTCTGGATGGAGAACATATTCACTTCCTTTGTGGACGACATGGAACCCAATTGTGGTGAGAAACTGAAACTTATTTATCTGCAATGATCTGCTAAACAGTCATTTCTGTTTTTACACGATTGTGAGGTCTTTTGATATATTGGCATACATACTCCGGGCCACAAAGGCCCCAGGGCTGTGCGTATGGCTTTATTTTGAAATGTTTAGTGTTTTTTAAATGGGATAAATTCCCTTGTTATTCGTTTTACGGCTGTGCCAGGACCCGTCTTTGGCATTCAGGTTGCCTGCTATTATTGTGGATAATGGGGCTGTCTAGGAGTTTGTCGAGGTCCAGATCAGTTAATTTTCTTCTAGAGGGATTGTAAGCGGAGATGAGTTTAATGGACCATTGTTTAGGGTATTGATGACGTTCACGGTAGTTTCTATGTTTTCGGACGAGGGACAATTTACAAAAAGTGAACTATGAAATACTTCACAATAATCGCTGTGCCACCGCCTGAGGTGTGGATGTGATCGGTGCGGTAAGTTATGTAGTTCGAAAATTTAATATTTACACAGGATTTAGCCAGGTTTCATTTATGAGTAGACCCCTCGAGGATGAAATCCATCCACCTTGGAAATCTTTTATCTTACAGCATGCAGCTTGGTGGTTTGCCAGTTTTCTGGGTTGTCTGGACATTATAAATCATTTTATTGGTTGTGGGAGGATAAATGGCTGAAATATTTTATTGATGGATGGAGTCTGGAGTTCATCTCCATGGCGGTTCTGGTGTTTTTCAGAGCCGAGATGAGTTGGGCAGAGTGGGGGGCAGTGGGTGAGGTTTCGGCGGCAGTGGTGGGTTGAGGTAGTGGTGGGGGGGTTGGTGGGGGAATTTTGAGGGACTGGGGGTGGTTTGAGGTTGCAGCTCCTTGGTTTGGGACACAGGGTCCAGGCAGTATTGTTGGGATAGTTAGGGGTTTCTGGGTACATTAAAATTTGCGAAGTTAGGGTGAGGCCAGGAGTTCGGTTGGCGGACTGGATATTGCATGAGGGGGTGGATATTTTGGGAGTTCACAAATCTGAATCTATTGGAGAAGCGAGGGGCAGGGCGTCCGGTGCAGCCTTTGTAATTTGCCAGGTGTGGCCCTAAGCAAAAAGCGCATTTGGCGGGGGTATCAAGGGTTTTAATGCAGGAACTTGTGGGGTGATGATCACTGCATTTGACGCAATGGGGGTGGCATTGCAACACGATGAAGAGTGGCCATAAGTCGGGCATCGGTAGCATTGGTGTCTGCGTTGGGATTCGATCGTTATTTTTAAATGGAGGATTGTTGACAGTTCTGTAATGATTCTTTTCGCAGTGTCGTTTCTGGTGAGGTTAACAAGCATGAAGGTAATTTCCAATCCTTAGATTTGTTAAATATAATATAAAAGAAATTGAAAAGGAGAATTTGATGAGTTTAAAAAGTTGGAGAGAATCTGTATGCCAAAATAAAAGAAGACAAAAGACAAGGTGATGACTTACAAGTAGCTTGACGTGGCGGGGCTGGTCTGCAGGGCATATCAGTGCTGGTTTCGTGGATCGCCAGGGTCTGCTGGCGAGCGATTTGCCTTACTCTTCTTTCAAGCGGGAATCAACTCTAGCCACAAACACAAGGTTCACAAATAACGAAAGTTAAAGTCACTGATAAATGAATTGTTTGAAGTCACTGAAGAGACACAAACACTAGGAATAATGGAATGATACACATAAAGGGTACACTTTCTCTTTTGCCTGTCGGCGGATAAAAGGAATATAATTGTTTCCGAGAATTTGGCTGGACCGTGTTTGCGAACAAAGGCACGGGCGTAGCACTGGGGTTTTTTGGGAATTAACTGGTTATGAGCGTCGGGTAATGATTCCTTGCGGAGGTGTTTACGGTGGCGCATGGTAACATGGGCAACAAAGCGTAATTGTAATATCTGTTCTCATTAGAATCCTATATTTTGCCAATAACAGTGGAGGAATAAACAATAATGTGTTTGATTTGATGACATCCTGAAGCGATATTCATACAATAGAACTTATCTCCCGTATCATTATGTATACATAATGTCCTGTATATTTTACACAGCATTCTTTAGATTGTATCCCCTCTGTAAAAAGAGAATTGATTGTAATATTTTCCATTCTATTTTATTTATTAAAGAAGTGGGTTTTTAACCACAAAGTTAAGAATGTCCACAGAGGGGTAAATAAGCGTGAATTTGGGTGAAGGCCGCGATGTGTAAAACCTGTAAATGCAGTGTTTCCAGTGAGACGAGTCACATATTAATTAACATAATCACAAAATGCTGCAACATAAATTTTCATTGTATAAATTCTTCTGATAAGGTAGCGGAGTGGAGCACAGATTCCTATGACATGAAGTGCATGCGGCTCGCGGGCCACGGTGTGTCGACCCCTGATCAGAGGCACATTCTTGCAGTCCTATTTCTCCAAGTTTCATCTAATTAGCAATTATTGTCACTTCCATTTATTTTTTGGATGTTTTCACAAAGATGACAAATAATTAATAATTAATTTCGCAACATAAATAATTTTTGTAATAAAGATTACTGCTTTGTAAATGTTTGGAGTCTTGCTTCGCTCTCCTATCTCCTTGCATGCATCCTTGAAATGAATTTTTGAATATAATTTTTAATGTTTGTTTTAGATTGGTCCATTCTGTATGTTGCCATTGGGGCACTCCTAGTATTCCTTTCAATAGTTGGCATCATCTGGGGATTCTGTTGCCTCATCCAAAAACTATGTTCTCCCAAAAACTCAGTTCATCGCAGAATCGCCCGCTACACTTTACTGGGGGGCGGAGATGAGGAGGAAACCACCAGATGTAAGAGTTTCTAGTTTCTAACATTGTATTGTAGAATATGAATGATTGTTTATGTTCTCATGTTGTGTGTTGTTTATCTTCAGTTGCTGCTACTAAGATATCTGTGTCTGACTCTGACACAGATTCAGATGTACTTTTTGAGTCACGAAAGAACACCTCCTTGGCCAGTCGCTTTGGAAATGGAGAATTACCTAGAAATGGTCATTTACCCAAAAATGGTACACGGAATGGTCAGGTAAAGGCTGGACGTCGCGTGAAGACATAAAATAGGACAGGAATCTACATGAGGCCAAATGTAATACATTCCACTTCGAGAGTTGCGGCTCTTGAGAGCTAATATGGAGATCGTAATCGCTTGGAATCAAATACATACTGGAGAAATCCCGTTCAGAAACTTCTTCCAATATAATGGTTCTAAATTTTGGCAAGTGTTTTGGAGATTTTATAAGAAACGTAATATTATATGAAAAACATAGGAATGTATATTATCCTAAATGAATTTGCATTGAGAATGTTTGTGTCAAATGGCCTTGATTGATGGTGAATCAATTTGGAAGGGTGTTAAGTGTGACAAGCATTTGTCTATTCCTTTATTGACGTTTTACAAATCCAGAATCTCTTTGTAATGGTAATTACAAAAAATGAAAGATTTCAATACTAATTTATTATATTATGTCCTGATGTGCTGTTAGGCCCGGTTTTTCATCACAAGCTTTATTCTAGATTGGAACTTAACTGACTAGCTAATCTGACGTCATTTTATATCTTGTTTTATCAACCGTTACCCAAATTGTGCAAAAAAACTTACCCTTCATAAGTTAGTACTATAACTTGGTTGGAACTATCGTAAATTTAAATTATGCTTTCGATAAGTAAAAAAACAAAGATTTATAAACATGTGAATTTTGTTTATTAGTTAACAAAGTTGCCCTACCTTGTACTTAATTGGGGCAATATTAAATGTGACTATTTCTGTATGTTGTCTATGGTCTATTGGAAATGTCTATAGTCAGACATTAAAATATATATATGTATATTTAACAGCTTTTACTTGCAGACTACACAATACAAAACATTATCTAGATCTAGAATATTCCATGAGAAGAACAATAGTGACGTCTTTGGTATTCGATAGAAGCTTAATTAAGCTGACGACTAAACATATTTCCTGATTACAGGAAGTTCTAAATAAATTCATTTTAATTCATAAAAATCACCTACCTACAGCTACCCAAATTTGGGTAGCTGACACTCGAGTGGTTAAACAGCAACGCATTTGAACTGAATTGTCATACAAAATGAGCAAATGTCAAAGGTTGTGCGTCAGCTGCCCGCTGTCCGCTGTCTGGAGCATCACCAGCCAGTTTAAATGTTATGTAAATACACAGTTAGTTCCTCTCTGAAGTAGCATAATATGGAGAGCTATTAATTCATCACCATAAATAGTAATGGACTATTCTTATGAATTAAGTTGACTTTTCTAACCTTATTGAGGGATGAAATCTTTCTTATCTATTTACGCATTCCCAAAGTTTTATCAATTAAACTACATGCATATGTATTCATAATTTACTAATTAACTATTCTTAAGTTCTTTAAATGAATTGTAAACCTTTGCAGTTTGTTCATGTTGTAACAATTGACTAATCAGTATTGTTCTTATTAATTTTCAACCAGTCCATGAGTAGCGAGATGTTATGTATTACAGTACTAATGAACTCGTGTAATAAACCTGAGCGTTTAGTTTTCAATTGATGCGAGCCAAACAAGCCTAGTCAATCTCTATCTTAAGGAAATACATATATAGTATTTATATTTACACTAAACCATTTTTTAAATGTTCTTTTAAAGAAAGGCTTATAATGTTGTTTTTCTATAAAATGATATACCTATTTTGATTGTGATTACTTAGTTAGTAAGGAAATGAATGTATTATTTGTGCTGTCCGGTGTATTCTAGTTCTTATTGTGTGTATGTTGATTTCTGCTAGTATTACATTTTGCTACTATATATTCATTTTATTCTTAATAAATCTGCACAGATTTACTGCATAATAAATAAGGGGCAGCCAGTGCCAAATTCATAAACACAGTTTAGCTTTGGGTAAAATTTCTAAAAAATGGCAGCATAAATTAAGTATTTGAAAACATAGCCAACGATAATTAAATGTATATTTACAATGAGCCAGTATTTTGAAAAATACATAAACTCTATTCACCGAAAAGGAATGTTTTCCAAATATGCTATTGATGAAATCTTACTTCTGTTCTGTACTGTACGGTACTGTACTATACTATACTGTACTGTACTGTACAGTACAGTAATCCCATAATACTTTTACTTTCATTTGTATATAAATCAACTTAAATAAATACAGATTAATATTGAATTCATTCACAAAGGTGTCTGTTTTACTTATAAGTTTTTACCAATGGTCTTTCACATTCAAGTCACGAAAAGCCTTTGACAGTGCAACGAATTGGTACTACATACTTTGTGTGGGTTGTGTTTTATAATATAAATCTTATAAATGAGAAATCAATAACATACTACATCACTGTTTTATGTGCAATATAATTTATTTGATCATAAATATTTTAAGACAATGGCAATCTGTTGTTAAAATGGAAAGTATATAATAACCCTTTTATTTTTGTACTTCATATTTATTACTTACTTTAAATTTTTGTCGACTGTATTCTTGATTGCACAAGGCAAATATATTTCATAATATATGTTTTTCTTTAAATTATAAGTACCTACTTATTGCACATTTTATATCTCAGTTTTGTAAATAATTCATATTTTTTATTTAACTGTCACTGTTATGAACAATACAGTAAATTTGTTCAGTTTGTAATAAATTTACTTGAAGAATCACATATTCATAGAAACTAATTGTATAGGAGTGTTTTTGAATCCTAAATGAATAGCGCTGCAGTATTGTATTGTATTAATACCTTAACACATTGTTGGTGGGAGACGCCAAACGCCTCATTTGCATACTGTTGGTAGATTGCTATTGGTGGACGGCAGGAAACGCCAAAATATGTTGTCATTCAGTGAAGTAAAAATTAGATCTTGTGAGACGTGTACCATTACGTTTTTATCTTTATATTTTTTCAGTGTTGTCTTCTCCATTTTCATTTCTACCTTCATTTCGCTATTACAAATAATTTTTATTATTATTTTTTAGTATTAGAGTGGATTGATAAAAACCACCTTTTATTTTTCACTGTTTCTGTGTTTTTCTAATTCATATTGTTTAAATATTATAATGGAGCATCAAGCTCCAAAAGTAAAATAAAAATTTACATAATATATTTGTATTATAATACACATAACATTATTTTTTAGTTTTGCAGATTGCAGAGGCTAAATATTTGATTGTACTTAAATGAATGAAAAAACATGCTTATTTGACTTTTATTTGAAAGATAAAAATTTATGAAAATATGAGTATTTAAATGATGAGGCTAATGTGTGCTGTTTTTATGTATTATTGATAGCACTAACAAAATTATTCAGCTGATTATATATATTGGAAAAATATTGTCTTTTTTGTGAACGTATTATTTATAAATTTTAAAATGTTTAACCTGTTTTATATTTTTTGTAGTCATGTTACCGTGCTAAGCATTGCAGCAGTATTTACAAAAAAATGACTACACACGTAAAACAAGTGTTACGTGGATACGTAAAAAATGTTAAATGTACGATTATCATAGGTACCAGGAAGAAGTATTTTTCAAGAACGAACTTGTTAAATTAACTTTATACTGTTTTTTGCGAAATACTTTTTTTAATTACAAATGTCTTTATGCCGCACACTTTTATATTTTAGTTTATGATTAAACCAACAATAAATCTGTGTTTTACAAAACTCTTTTCTAATTTCATTCCTTTTTAGGTGCATAATCCAAAACAGTTGTTATTTATTATAAGAAGACAGGATTGCCATAGCAGTAAAGACATAACATGGTAAAATGAGACGTTCTTCAAAAGGCCTCGACAGTTGAACATGCTACACTCCTTGCCTTGATAAACTAAAGAACTTGAAATATGAGATAGTGGCAGAGATGAATCCTAATATCCAATATTCTTAATTCGCTTTCATTTTTCTGCTTTTTCTTTTGTCTTCACACAATTTCTTGGAAACCGCACTATTGAAATAGAAACCAGTAATAAAGTGAACTAATCTCAATGAATGAATCAACAAAGAAAGAGTTGCAATGCGTTGAGATTCTGAATGGAGGTGCTCCACTCCCGTGTGGGTGTAACCATTTAATTCAATGAATGTAACTTTATTTATAGTGATAATTTGTAGAGGTACGCCACTACTCGAGTCGGACGGTGTACCTAGGTTGTCGTAGAACCTACTGGACACTTTGCCCGTTGCCTAGAGGTCAAGTCGGACGGTACTGGAAACTACCGCGCTATTCGTACAGGCGACCGCTAGAATCTTCGGCGTAATGGGTGGCAACATATAGAAGTCAGCGACGCGCGCTTCACGGTATAATTTTAATGCGCTAATCAAGATAACCTAATCATTTCGCACTGCGATTACTTAAATGATCTTGCTGTTTCTGTTGTGATTAATTACTTGCTGGTATATAAAATATTTTTAATATGTATTCACGGCTGATTTGTCCCGGCAACAGAATAAACCATTTATAAAATATTATAATTTCAACAGCCAACACATCTTCAACCTTCACAACAGATATAACCTTTGTAATCGTTTAACAAGTTTTATTGCAAGATAGCTTTATCCCCCGGCAGTCGCAGTGGATTTAGTTTAAAAGTATTAGAATGTGTCCATAAGGCCGTTTAAATGAAAACAGAAATATTTAACTGAAACATTTATTAGCAAAAAAAACAGTGCAGTTTACAGAAAGTCACTTTTTTATTGCATGATCATCTCCCGTGGTCCCAGCTCTGCTTATTAGCTTCACGCCCACCATTAAGTTTGGCAATTGTGAATTTTTATTTAGCAGTGCATAACTTGTTCAACAACGATCATAACTACATATTGCTGTAACCTCAAATAATTTGGAATTATCACAAGAGGATGTTTTTCGGGTCATGGTACACATACTTCATTACTTTTTGTTCCAGGCTCGGCAGGTTTGAAAGTAATAGATACAGTAACATCTGACTAGTGACCACAAAGCTGTAATAGATTGGATGATTTGGTAGACTTTATCAAAATATTTAACAACTTCTATTCTTAATTATATTGTAGGTCTAAGTATATTTACCCATTACTGAATACTATGGATAAAGTTCATCAGCTAATCATCTATATATTATTATGTACATAGCTATTTATCGGCTAGAATCAAAGATACTAAGCCGAGTACTCACCCGCAACTTTGCTCAACTCTCTTTACCTTCTAGCAAGTCGGCTATTGTCACAATTTCGTTTGTGCGCTCCATTGAATCACGTCACATGTTTCGGAAATGATTGACACATTTAAAATGCTTAAATAATTTGCATGCTGCTGTAGTTACGATTGTTCAAGCAACATTGACACTATCATGTTGCAAATTGCAGCCAATGAAATAATTGTTTCTCCGTGGATTGAGAAATTAGTATTCAATTCCTAATAGGCGTACGGATACGAGGTTTTGTAACATCAACCTTATTCACCAAGCATGAACATGCGCAAGTACAGACCTTAATATATGACATGTTTTGAGGAGATGCAGAAGTGCTAAATATAAACCTTCACACTAGGTTGGTTGGAGATAAACAACATTGGTTTGGTTCTAAACATATTTAATATTAACATCAAAAGAATTACTAAGCAGTGCCATTGAGGTTATTTTTCAGAAAAACGGCACATCATCTAAATATTATTATTATTATTTGAAGGAATAACATAGATACAATCAGGAATGCTTTTACAAAATTCATGATTTCTTGTTTTATAAACAAACTAGCTTTCGTTTCCAGAATTTTTTCCCGTCCAATCTTGTCCTTTAAGATCCAATACAAATATGTGTTACATTATTTATTATAAATTATTTTCACCTGCCAGCATTAGAGCACATAGAGGTGTTTCACCTGCCAGCATTAGAGCACATAGAGGTGTTTCACCTGCCAGCATTAGAGCACATAGAGGTGTTTCACCTGCCAGCATTAGAGCACATAGAGGTGTTTCACCTGCCAGCATTAGAGCACATAGAGGTGTTTCACCTGCCAGCATTAGAGCACATAGAGGTGTTTCACCTGCCAGCATTAGAGCACATAGAGGTGTTTCACCTGCCAGCATTAGAGCACATAGAGGTGTTTCACCTGCCAGCATTAGAGCACATAGAGGTGTTTCACCTGCCAGCATTAGAGCACATAGAGGTGTTTCACCTGCCAGCATTAGAGCACATAGAGGTGTTTCACCTGCCAGCATTAGAGCACATAGAGGTGTTTCACCTGCCAGCATTAGAGCACATAGAGGTGTTTCACCTGCCAGCATTAGAGCACATAGAGGTGTTTCACCTGCCAGCATTAGAGCACATAGAGGTGTTTCACCTGCCAGCATTAGAGCACATAGAGGTGTTTCACCTGCCAGCATTAGAGCACATAGAGGTGTTTCACCTGCCAGCATTAGAGCACATAGAGGTGTTTCACCTGCCAGCATTAGAGCACATAGAGGTGTTTCACCTGCCAGCATTAGAGCACATAGAGGTGTTTCACCTGCCAGCATTAGAGCACATAGAGGTGTTTCACCTGCCAGCATTAGAGCACATAGAGGTGTTTTGACAAAGACTGTGAGAAAATCATAGAGCTCTATTCAAGAGTTTTTTAACGCGTCAGACAAATTAATACATATACAAAGGAACTTAACATTATGAATAGTTGTAAAGTAAAAATGAACAAAATATTATTTTTCTAATCAGCTCTAGAATTCGCGGTAATCTGTACAATATGACTAATTTGTGATAAACATTAAACCAACTGTGCAGAAGAACAGTTCTCAATAGATAATAATATAAATACACTTATTTTAAATCTAAAGTGTCTTCTCTATGAAACATTATTGCATTAACCGAATAACTGTTCTACTTCCGTAGTCTCAGCTTTAAGGACGGACAAGTTAAGATAAGATGTTAATGACCTAGAGGATATAGCTTTCAGTTTGGCATAGTACATATTATTAAAATATGCAATTTTATTCCTAAACTGGAAGTACATAATATTATCATACATATTATACTCATAAGCCTAAATCTAAGTACAAATCTAGCAAGTTACCTGATTAGTGTACCTGTACTCTGATTAGTGAATTGAAGCATGACCCTGAATGAATATTAAATACCAAAGAAACTCGGTAACAGATGATAAGGCAGTCTGCGGCTGTCACTGTCGGTGTCACATACAATCAGCGCCATGTCCGTCAGTTCGGTCAGTTCCCATACGCAGCTAAACCACAAGTGCTTATTCAAAAGCATTGGGCTAACACACTCCATGCAATATCGTGTAGGTATATATGACATTGAAAAGTGCAAAGTTTTAAAGGATAATTTGTGACTGTAAAATGAACCTTGAAAACGGCTTCTAGTGTCAAGTGTCTTGCTTTGTGTGATTTGATTTTTTAATGAAGCTGAATTTTATTAACAAAATATCTGTTTTGATCAATATACACGCTTCGGTCTTTGAGGCATGTTTATTTTCCACAGAAAATGTAATGAAGCAAAGCGTGGAGAAATTTCGCACCGCCTTTTCACAGGGGATAATAATATGATGTTAAATTTTTCACATTAATGAAATAATAAATATATATAATAGTATGTTTATAGTTCTAACATCATAACAAAAATACAAACACAATAAAAAATGTATAAAATTCTAACAGTCTAGAGAACTAAATAATTGTACATTCCACTTTTGTACTTAGTTAGACTTTTTCTTTCCCGATCTCTTCAGCTGGGATATTTGCTTGGCCCAAATCTTGTTGTTCAGGAATTCTCCGGTGAGATAGAGAACTATTCCAAAGCCGAGGCTTCCAAGGTAGAAGACGATCTTCATGGGCCAGCTCAGCACCTGCAGCACGGGGTAGACCCAGAAGCCGGAGTAGTAGAAGATGACATGCACCCAGATGAGGTACACGACCAGGAAGGCGGTGAGCGTAGTGAGGCCGCGCTTCACCGAGGGGTACTGACGGAAGGTCAGGAACATCTCTAGCACGATGAACACCACGATGTTGGTGTGCATCACGTGGTTAAGCCATGTGGGGAAGTAGGCGTCCAGCACCTTGGGGAACACGAGCTCGCGGTCCACGGCCATCAGGCCCCAGAAGGACACGCCCACGTACATGGCGATGGGGAAGGCCAGGGAGCTGAACACAAAGTCCTTGATGCGGCGGATGGCCGGCACCTTGGTCGGCACATTCTCATTCGATCCAATAAAGTCATTCAGCAGCGCAATGGAGAAGTATACGGTCTGCAAGATCTGGAAAAAGTTACTTTTCTTATTATCATTGCTCTACTATACCAATTCTAGTGGAATACAATTTGGGAGGGATGAATCCGTCACTCCTCGACCCACTGACCTCCAGATTCCCACTTTACTATTAGACTATTTTCAACATTCAAATTTGTTAAGGACACCCAAAACACTGAAGTCATACAGCGTTTAAACATTTACATCAAAGACAAAACACTGAAGTCATACAGCGTTTAAACATTTACATCGAAGACAAAACACTGAAGTCATACAGCGTTTAAACATTTACATCAAAGACAAAACACTGAAGTCATACAGCGTTTAAACATTTACATCGAAGACAAAACACTGAAGTCATACAGCGTTTAAACATTTACATCAAAGACAAAACACTGAAGTCATACAGCGTTTAAACATTTACATCAAAGACAAAACACTGAAGTCATACAGCGTTTAAACATTTACATCAAAGACAAAACACTGAAGTCATACAGCGTTTAAACATTTACATCAAAGACAAAACACTGAAGTCATACAGCGTTTAAACATTTACATCAAAGACAAAACACTGAAGTCATACAGCGTTTGAACATTTACATCAAAGACAAAAATAATAAATTAAATAAAAACAATTAATAATAATTATTTCTGTTATACTATCACACTGGTAATCTTTTAATATAGCTGGCCCCGCTTAATACGAATATTTTTATGAAATAGTACTTGATAAACTTGTTGAATTCCGCTGCACGCTTAATGTGCAAAAAAATTACAAATAGCATTTGGTTTCAACTTAAGTACTATGAGAAATAACTATTTATGTAGTGGGAGATGGTAAAAATGCATTAAAGTTACCTTTTTACTCAAAGTTAAGTTTGAAGGTTAGGAAATACGCAAAAATTATTATAATAACCCAAACTAACACCCTAAAAACCTATTTTGTGCATGTTTACTTAAATCCCGATTTAAATAGTTGTTTCCATACAATATTTAAGTAGAAATCAAGTGTTGGTTTTTTTAAAGAGCCTTTGCATGCAGAGGAATTCGACAAGTTTACTTAGGAGGGGCCAGAGCGCTAGAGACGATTAAATCTATACAACAATACAAATAATAATTATTATTATTGCCATTTAATGTGTTATATGATAGTAATAAACTATAAAAAGCAAATAATAAATATTTTACTATGGTAATAGATCAAATACAGCAATAAACCTAAATATGCTATATTATAGTAATGTAATGAATAAGGCTATCATAAGTATTATAAAACATGGTAAGAAAATAATAGATTTTTACCGCATCCCAAAATGTCAAATATTTCAGTTTGTTTCCGAAAGTTTTTCCAAAGGCGTTAACCGATGTAGGAATATTCACATAGTTCCAGTCGAAATAACAACTGTAGCCGAAATGCACGGCGGCTATCAAGTGCATTATAGTCCTCATCGCTTTAAAAACAGCCATCTCGTACGAGTTGACATTTAGGGATTTATCTTTACGCATTTTAACAAATAAAACGCTATACTTTGACAGATCCTTTTGAAAATAGAACACCCAAACAATTTCTCCGGGTAACAACTTCACTAACAGAACCCAGGCCAATTTTAGTAGAATAATATTAACTTCCAAGTTATCGCGAATTGCAATAATTATTGCGGTTCAGTTGACACTTTGACAGGCGCTTACCACAGATAATTTACTAATTATCTATTATTGGTTTATTTATTTTTTTATATTATCTATGGACTGGACGGTATCCATCATGGACCGAAAAAGCCCTGGACAGAGCATTAGTGCGATTTTGTATGAATGGCATTGAAGCCAAATCTAGGGAGAGGGGAAATTTCTTGGCAGCCATCTTGAAATACAAACTTTTGTGTGCAAAAGTGGTACAAGATGAGCTACTTTAATTTAATTTTTAAAGGAATTAAAACGGCTCAAGTTTTTTTGGGCATTTGATCAAACAGGGAATGGGAAATGTCATTAAAAAAATTAAATAGGTCTTGACATTTTCCATACACCTTCCCCTCTCCCCATGACTTGTTTTGTGAAATTGTTCTCGAATGGCTCCGTCCAAGGCCTTTTAGGTTCATGGTATCGAGGACGTGCATTGGGTGCAGTGTGCCGTGTGCAGTGCACCGAAAACCTTCCAAAATGCAAAACTTCCCACCTTCGTCAAAAAAATAAAAATGATTTTTCTTTGTTATGTTGTAGAAATAAATTGTAGGGAATTGGAAAGTTCATACATATTATAACAAACAATTTGAATTCGGGTACTTGATCCAGTCGGGAAAACAACTGCTAGTTTTACCGCGGTTTCGTCAATGTGCCCAAGACCAAGATCACATTGTGCAATGTGCATGCCCTTTCTAACCTAGCCAATAGATATGGATGCGTGTGTCATTGTGGGATTGGAGATGACTCCACCACTTGGCCAAATGGGACAATGTGATTGTGAGCATGACGATATAGCCATAATTATACTTAAAGCCGCCGCACATCAAGATTACCGAACTATCGGGTTTTATTATCAAGTAAATAATTTTTTAACTTTCGTTAAAACATTGCACCATAATTAAAATCGCCGAATTTCGTGATATGCTGCGTATACATTTGCGAGCCGAGATTCGAATTGTGGGAAAGGAACGAAGCAACCGCAAGAGGCGTTTCGCGCCATTTGCTGTTGCTTCGTTTCTTGGCGCGAAACGCCGCTTGTGGAAGACATTAATTTTATTGTATAAAAATGATTAGTTTTACAATGTGTAACAGGCATTGGCACACGAAGGATTTTGAAATGTAACGTTATCAAGTCAGTGCCATCGAAAAAAGACAGTTTGCAAATGGCGGTGATTGTTGTTGACACTTTTTACTGCTGATGTGTCTGTTGTTTTACCTCAAGTATACATATTTATGACTATTTTAAACAGTCTACTTAGAGACAGCACTAGGGCCGGCCGGTCAAACGGCGCCTGGCCCGAGTAAAATTTTGACGCCCTTTGTCAAAACCAGTAGACGACTAGGTAGGTGATCATAGTATTCGGATGATTTGTATTTTTGTGTAGCGCCGTTTTTGTGAAAAATAATCTCAAGGGCGATGGGTTAGGACTGTTGGGTGTTAGGTATTATCAGCGTATTGGCGTCTTAACAAATCGGCGCCCGGAGCGGACGGCTCCAACGCACCCGCATAGGGCTGGCACCGGTCGCGAGCCCAGGCCTGTACTCTAGTCGGCGTTGACATTCATGCAGTGAAAAAAAACGAGCCTTGTGTGTTTTATTTTTTCCTAGCATTTCCATATTCTCGGTAGAAAACTCGTACCTACGATTTTTATAAGCACGTTGAAAATGCACGCAAAGAGCTCATTCGAAAGAAAGTAATAAAATAGAAAAGTTTTTTTTCTAAAACCACGTGTAAATATAATCAAACCAGCAACCTAGAGAGAAGAGTATTTATTTGGACGGGACGTCTTCATTCCTTTAGCAAACTAAGTTATTTATCATCTCCAAAAACAAGAAGACAGGTACCACATTTAGCTTGAATTTTACAAAATAATGCAGATAATAGCCGCAGTCTACTGGCACTACTAAAATTAGGCATGTAAAGATTAAACTGTATTTCACCAATGATTGTGATTAAATTTTGAGGGAGGCTAAGTCCATTGCCAAAAGCTGGACGCCATTTTTTTAAAGAATGTTAAGATAAGAATATGAAGAAGAAAAATACGAACTATATTCCAATATGTCAAAAATTTAGTCCGCCCTCCTGGAGCATCCGTGATAGTGTTTTGAAGAATTTCAGGTATTATATTTATGAAGACGTAGTCATAAACTATAGCAAATAAAAACTGTGACATTGCGAGCACATAAACACAGCTACCGCAGCTAACCATGATGTATTTAGACACAGGGTAAGAATTTGACTGGTGAAAATCCTCGTTATTTGAGCCAGCGAGGGGATCGGTACTTACTCCTTATTGGATTACAGAATCGATAGTTCAGGCACGAACTTCATCTTATCATTATATATTTTGTTTATGTTGTATCTCATTCGATGAGGAATGCACCCTGTTCCTATGTCCGTGCCCGTATCGCGGTTTTCCTGACAGCCTTTCATATAAAAACAATTCAATCATAAATTCTCGGACAGGAGCTTATTCACACTGTTATCTCCGTACAATACATAATTATTTCCCTGATTAGATTCTTTCGCTTCCCCTTACCTCTAACATGCCCTTCAATAATTAAATTTATTATTATTTTGAAAAATAATATGCTTTCATTTCTTAAAAAAAAAAATGACTAACCTTCTTTTTAAATTTGGGAACCTATACTTAAATTAATTTTCACTAATATACGAGTATATAACTAACAACAAAACCCCGCGGGCAAACGGTGCGTGATGGTTAGGTTTTGTATGAACTTCATTTTCATTAAACAAAAAACACATTTCTTTGTTGGAAAAATCGTAAATGACAACTGATATCCAACACTGGACTAGACTGGAGTGATGACGTGTCAAATTACTTGAAGATCGTTGAGCTATTCGAGTATAAACATCTACATTCTTATTATATATACCTATTTGAGACACGAATGATGTTTTTAAATAAATTCTAATTACATGTTTCTAATTGTATTTCACATCTGACTAAGTGTAAACCGCCTGTGTTGAGATTGAATTCCTCATAAATAGCTGTGAAGCTAGGTTTATATTTTATAAAAACAAACAAACACACTACTATTAACATTTTAAGAACGTAAAGAGAGGATAAAGAATTTACAAAAGTTGTAATTAAGTTAGACAAAGAAGCAAAATGTTAGCAACACAAACAAACATAAATGAAGAAGAATAATGTTTTATAGTGATTTATTTTTGGGGTATTATGCCGTGTTGCGCTACCTCCTTCTTCAGGCAACATTTTAGGACACAGCGCAACACGGCATAGTAACCCAAAAATAAATCACTATAATAGAGGTAGTTACATGCAAAACAAACTTGTATACCTAAATATATTATATTTATTTATTACAAAATAACAAAAGATTTGAAATTATAAAAGTATGCAAAATAAACATTTTTTTCCAAACTATTCTACTACTCCATAAAGAGAGCTCTAGGAGCTCGTGTTTACGGGAGTAATAAGTATATACAAAAAGGAAATAATGCTCAAAAGGCGATGTGTAAATAATATTAAAAAACTACAAACTTAATTCAACATACAAATTAACATAATTCAGTATTCAAATTAACTACAAACATAATTCAAAATAAACAATTTTAGAGAATTATTATTATAAAAATAGCCAAAGTTTTAATATTTTTTTAATGCTGGATTATATAGATGAAATAAACGTATATTAAGGGTACAACATCATTGTCCAATTTCCAGAAGTTAATTAGCTTTTTGAATTATTCTTATTTCAAAGTTTCGGTTACCTTAATTTTGTTTTTGGACAATAATATACTGTCCCATCTTAAACCTAAACATGTGTGAAGTCGTGGTACTGAGCCGAGGTCGTTCTTAGCATTGGGATAGCTACTAGGCCCATATTTATATGGCATCTAAACGTTTAATTCTTTCACCACTTTACGACGTTCTAAATCACATTTTTCAATATAGTCCTCACATAAAGTATTATAAACATGCAACAATTATTTCTAGTGCTTTGTATTTTGCCTATCCCTAGTTCGCTTAAATAAAAAACAGCTTGCTCGGAAAATGATGTTCCATAAAAAAACTCACACTTAGGCGAACAGAGTGAAAGGTAGTCTACTCACCATATTCCAAGTGGTCAGAAATTTCCAACACCCCAAACAAAGAGCGTCTAGGAAGCCGTCAGCATCCACTTTCATGATTGGTACTTCGGGAAATATAACGCAAACTGCATACAAGAAGGTCGTGGACTTGTACACCGCCAAGATACCGTGCAATAAACGTAACATTGCTCTTTAAATGATTAAAAAATAATAATAACTTTGTTTATTGTTCTTTCTCAGTCTCGCACTTTAGAATACTCTACTCGTAAAGTCGCTAGTCGCCACAACACTGAACTTTATATATACTATTATACTAGCAATGTTAGCAAAACCGCAATAATGATCGCACTTCACAAGCCTCGTACTCTGGACCGCTCGACACTGAATAGAATACTGACTGATAATTGTCTTTTTGTAACTTTTAATCGCCTATTAAATGTATACTCACTGGATACACAATGAAAAATAAAAAGACCTCTGCGGAGTTTTTTTGTCGGAGATTAGGTTTTCTATGTATTTACTTTTTATACCAATATGTTTTTGCCATCATTAACTAAATATTATTAACCTTTACATGAATATCTTCTCTCCTGAGCGGTTATATAGGTATATATTCTATATTGTATGGATCAACTAGCACTGTTTGTCTGCAACTGTTTGAGTTTTCCGCCCTCTGTTGTGTGAAATCATCTCTAGCGCCCCCACTCCAACTCGTGTCTAGGTACCTCTAATGGTGTTTATATTATGATCTACTTTTAAACCAGAATGCCGAGTGAGGTCAGAGTCATATAAACTCCAATTTGCCAGGAATCGAACACCGCATAGGGAAGGGCCAACCCATATCATTCGACGCTGGAAAGGCAAAAGGGCGTTAACGACGGTTTACTCAAAAATTAGTTAATCATACAGTTTTGATTAGAATTTTCGTCTGATCAAAACTATATACTAAACTCAGTTTTTACAATGTATTAATAAATGTTTCACATCTTCTAATGCTATGTGTTTTGCCTATCCCAAGGGCGCTGATTTCGCAAACTTTTAGTAGAACAAACTGCTTTTGTTTTAATTTCTTTATAAATACAGAACTAAGCTGAAGTATTATCTTATGAACATCTTTAACTACAGTCAGGCTCACTAACATTTGCCTAGCGGGCTGGAGGTTGACAAAGTCTTGATGAAAGTTCTAGAAAAAAAAAATTAAGCATCGTCATTGTGTTTTTCAATTACCAAGACTCGGAAATGACATCAAAGTAAAATATTCTGAATAATTATCTCTCGACCGTTGATAAATTTCAATATTAGACATACATTTAAAATGCATGGAGTGGGGATCAGTTCTTTCCGGGCGCCGAATTGCCAAAGCGCCGAGGCGTTGATAATACCTTACACCTAACAGTCTTAACGGTGCTAAACAAAAATACAAATCTTCAGAATATTATTGGTTTTGAATCGCGCCAGATGCCGTTTGGTAATACTGCAGGGCAGGCCCTGAGAGTATGTAATCTGGTCACGGTAAAACAACATCTCCACATATACAGCGCCCTTGAGGTGATTTTGCACAAAAAGGGCGCTATACAAGTCATCCAATTATTATTTATTTATTTATTGGAAAATATCATAATAGATATTTCTTTTAATTTTCTAGTTGTTTTCCTTTGGTTCGACATGATAGGGCGAATTCAGATGTCCTTAAACAGTGTATACACACACATCGTCTCTTCATTGTTTCATTTCGCAGTTCTCCCCAGACAAAGAATCATGATGGTGGATAGTAAATTATTACAATTTCTCCATACATGTTTATGGAGTTTTGACATCCCTGAAACAGTCGCGTTAGTGTGTGTTTATGAAGGTAAAATACGCCACACGCAATACCGCTCTACAGATAAGCCTTGTCTAATGGCAATCAATACTGGAACCAATATTGATGATAGGGAAAACTATTTCGTAAAAGAGATTAATTAAAAATACTAATTTCGGCTGTGACTCTGACTGAAACTCCGGTTCAGTGAACTCTAGAACTTTTGCTGTGAATTTAAGTTTAATTTTTAAAATTGGAATTATTTGTCTAGAATTCAGACTATCCCCATTAAATGAGACCGAATCCGGTCCCCACGCATTGCTACTCGAGTGATAAAAGTGGGAAACGTTCCGACAAGATATTAGTGTACAATAGCACCTATCTGACTATTCCGTGATTTTTCACGGGTCTTAGCTAGTGATTTTGTGATTCATTAATGTTGTTCATACATAGTACTTCAGAATCTAAAATACGTAAAGCGCATACACTGCGCAAGATGATTATTTGTTTTAAAAATGTGCAATAGGATGACTTCTAAAATATTTCACGTTGAATAAACATTTTAACCATTCGAGCGATTTTCGGCATATTATGCCAAGTTTGCCAAAAGGTTTTGAGTGATCGCTTGCCATAATGTACCAAATTTATAGGACCTGACAATATGGGATAAACGGTGAAATCTAAGTGGATTAATGTTATTATTATTTTGAGAAATGGTATTCATTAAATTATATAATTATTATCTTTTATACATATGTAATACACCAATCGCTCGAGTGGATAATGTTATAATGCCTAAGAAAACGATGGAGGCAACAGATGGCCTTGAAATATTATTACTTCTTTAATGACTTAAAAAATATGTTTTCCGTGATGGACGAATGACGTCCATTATATTTTTTCTCTGCTTTGTGGAATGGATCAATGGGGATCTCACATAAAACTAGATTTTTTCTATGACATCACACAAGCATGCCAAAACTATAACAAGGATGGAACAACCGTGGCACGGTGACATTAAATGATTATGAAAAATAATGAAAAAGCCGATTTTTAATGTGTTCGAAAAGCGAATTGGTTGCCGTGCGAAAAAATACCAGCAACGCTTCAGTCTTAAAAAAACAGCTTAAATAAAATATTTGTTTTTTATTACCTTTTCATAGCTTCTTGGATCTATTTAAAAAAACTAGGGTAATAATTTTTGAATTTGTGTTATTTATAATAAATTTTTTATTGAAGTTTTTAGAGAAATATCACTTATTATTATAATTACGGGTATCATTCCATCATTATAATAGTGAGCACGAAAATAAATATAATGGTTTTATGTTTCATGTCACTTTCAGCTCGCGATATCAGTCTGTCCGTCTGTCGGTAGCAGACACCGGAACTGCACTAGTCATTATTTTATTTTTTATCGAGCGACCATATCTAATAATTAAGAGCTAATTCACGATCTGACAATGTAGTGTTAATTACAATTGATAACAGAAAATTGCACTGTTTCCCTCTATTTCCATTAATGTCCTTCGCAGGCACTGAAGGCACTGAGTTGTAAAAGGATGGACGGCACTCAACGCAATGGATTGTAAAAGCGCTTTGGGAATAAATGATTTATAATATAGAAACGATTATGATGACACTTTCGATACCTGTTTTTTACGAACGACACAACTTTTTAAAAGAAAACTGAATAATGTGATTATTTTACAAACTGTAAGGATGCGCCGTCGTACAGTGACCAATCTTCTCTGACAGGTTTAAGATTAAATCATCTTCATCAATACACGGCTTATTATACCTTGACGTCAATCGGTTTAAAATTTGAAGCAAAATAATTAATCGACAAAATAAATGTAACATGTTTTACGGAATAATCTAAGTCAGCTTTGTCAGTCATGTTTTGTCTCCCCAAATCTCTAAGCATTTTTTTTATAAAACAGCTACCACTAGAGAATTGATATAATAATTTACATTAAAAGCATTTTTGTAAAACTCATCGAATAAGGAAAACATCGAGGAAAAAATCTGTTACGTAAACAACTGGTCAAAGTATTCATAATAATACATATAAGAAAAATGTATAAACATCAAGGAAGTAATTTTTAATGTAGTGGTAAACAAAAAATTGTATGGAAACCTACTCTGTGCAAATTTTTATTTGTTTAGGAACAAAAGGTAGAGCATAATATCTGAAATAAATAAATTATTTTTTCAGTTTTATGTCAGTTCTAAATATTATTGAGATTAACTTGTGACATTTGCTTTAGATATTTTTCCGATTTCAGCCGAAGGTCATCAAGTGACAAAGCCCAGTCATGTTACATTCTAATAATTAATATAAAGCTAATAATTAAAGGCAAATACTGAGGCTAACGACCAATAATTATTGAGATCGATCGTAAATACCCGTACTCGTATTTAAGATGTAATTAAATGTGTTAATACAAAAAAAATCATGAAAATTGTTTTGTTTTGGCAGATGATTCAAAATATAGAATAAGGATTAATCACACCCAACTTTTGGCTAGTTTAACTACACTCACCATATTCCACGTGGTCAGGAATTTACCTCCCCCCAAAAACAGGGCGTCTAGGAAATTGCTATGATCCATATTCATACTGGGCGGGTTGATGAATATACATATCACGTAGAAGAAGTACAGATACATATAAACCACCAGGAAACCGTGAAAAACTTGTGACAACATCATCCTAGTAAAATTAATCTATAACTTTACAGCAAAAAAGGTGAAAATCTGAAATTTATTCACTCTTCACTCACAATCGAACCCAGGTAAGTACCGGCTGTTTTTTTCGATCTATCAACACCGAACGTCATAGATACTATGACGATTGAATATATTATATTGGCCATGTGAATATGTTGTATATCATTAACGGGAACAAGTTCTACTAATCGGATAGTGATAATATGGAACATCAGTTGGATAAAGGTATTCACAGAGCAGCTTGTCGAACTAAACATGCGATGTACTTTGGACATCGCTTGCCACTGGTCACTGAAGGAATAATAAGCATATTAGATTCAGCTCGTCGTTTGAAAACGTGAACAGCGCAGAGTTTGCGTGAGTCCGTGAGTCAATTTAAATTAATCGGTATTTGACAAGTGAATACTGAATGGTGTGCAATTGTGGCATTCTCAGTCCGCCCGGTAATAATCAATAGTTCTTACAATAACAAGCTCACAGTGCCGCGGGTGCTCAGCTTTTCCATACTGCGTGCTTTCTTAAGAATTTTCAGACTCTTTTTTACTGGCTTTATCTACAAATATTATATTTCTTGTATTATAACGCACATTAGTGATATTTCACCCCAATTTATATCTTATCCTACACCGATAACACAACACTTTCACTTAGATGTTCTTTTGAGGGGTGTTTTTTTGTAAACTTATAATGGTGGCTGCTCTGTCTACATACTGTTAAAATTATGTAGGTTAGGTTACGTTATTACAGCTAATTGAAATAAAAAAAAACAATTTAATTCAAACTGAGCAGAGGAATTTATGATATGTGTTTCTTGGAAATAATCTATAAAATTAATTAAATGAAATACCAACAAGTATTTAAAATTAAACGCGTAGTCATGTGCAGAATATTTTAATTATACTCAAAACATGTTGTTTTAGTAAATACTAAAATAAACCCGACAATACATATTCTTTTGTCACACGAAATCAGCACTAACGTTATTATGCCTACAGTAAATAGGTCTTTATTAAAATAGCAATTATTATATTAATCTGAATATAATCATTTTTATATTGGTTATTTAAAATATATCATAATTTTATATATATTTAAGTTGGTTGGTTAAGGGAAAAATGTCAAAAGAAAATTGAATAAAATATTGAAAACATCTGCGAAATAATCCGTCGAAAATTCCTAATTTAAAAAAAATGTCATTTTAAAAAAGTTTTTAAAGGAAGATGATCAAATTATGTCAGGTGATCAAATAATCATCATTTTGTGCACATTGATTTTGTATCTAATTAATATAATTATTCATAATAATCGAAATGTTACTAAAATAGATGTTGGTTTGTCTGAAAAGATGCTCCTGATAGTGTTGATAATAAATCAAAATTGTTATTAAATATTTTATCTAAAGCAATCTACAGATAATAATTCATTACCTAATTATTTGAACCGATGTAAATACTGGAACCTCTATCAGATTATGTTTTGGAATCAAAATATAGCAAATAATATCAGATAGCGTTTGTCTTCTAAATGATAAAACTTTATTTATGTTGAAATATTTGACGCTAAACATTAGCACATTTCATAACTTTTGGGTCAATTTCTTTTTAATAAATAAATTTTAACAAACCACGTAAAGGTAGCCAAACGTTAGTTTAACTAACCAAAACATTAATTGCAATCTGCCACAATACATTAAAAATATGGAAATGTCGATCCGGTAAGTAATGAAAGTTTTATCGAGGATAGCAGCATTTTAATAATTTCATCATAAAATAATGTCGTATCTTAAAATTTGATGACAGACGTTAGGCAAGCACAAACCAAATAAATCATCTGAACCTTGTGTACACACACTTGGGCAAAAATATAAGGAGAAAAATCTCTTCAAATTATTGGTAATCAGTTTAAAAACGGGATAGAAGGCCGTTTCCTGATGAAATTCGTAATAATAGCTTGATAATAATATATAATGATGAATTGTGAAAATGTCAGGATTTTTATGAACACTTGTTCCTACGTCGTGACAATACATTGGAATTTTACTAAAAGTTTATCAGGAAACCTATTAATTCATTCTTTATGGGCCTGCAATCCCGTTTTTAACCGGATTACAACATTTTTTAAGAGATTATTGATAAATTATTAATATTTTTGACCGGTAGTTTTCTCCGAGCACTGGAAATATTGCAAAGTATGGGCAAAAGAAAACCAAGTGTTTCGAGTGGGAAATTAAAATTAGGAAACAAAATAAACATTTCTACAACAATTTGTTTGAAGGAAGTAAATACTTGGTGGTGTGACATTATATATTAAATGAAGAAAAACACACTTTGTAATACACCTCTTTTATTTTTGAATTAACCAAGATCCCTAACCGGGTTTCGCTTTTCCCAAGCTTCGTCAACTTTATTAACTGTTCAGTTAATAATAAGCCCTGACGAAGATTTGTTAATTCAATATAAAAGAAGTGTATTACAAAGTGTGTTTTTTCATTTAAAATATTTCTAAAAAAGTTTCATCAGCTGCGAACTTAACACGAACACGAAAAGCTGGTAAAAAATTACTAAGTCATTGGTAATTTAAAAAAATGCTCGAAGAATACCTACAAGTGTTTTGAAATCTACCTTCAGTCTTCACCGATGTTGCATTTATTGCATGCAGAGTAATTAAATCGCTATTATATAGACACGTAGGACAGGTTTTTAAATATTAAATTTCTGCTATTTTCGAATGAGATAATGGCACAACTTAATTTCATAAATATCGATCATGGTCGAGAAAAAGTATATTTAAATTTCGGCGATGGTAGGTACCTGTCGGGAAAAGGCATATTTAATTTAATACCCATTTATTCGCATTATAAAAAATTTTACCAAGTGAACGTTTTTATTGCATGAATACACCTACGTATTTACGCAGGTTTTTACATTTATTATAAGATAAGATCGTTATCTATTCATTGCGTTATCATTGAAACTAATATTGTGTTACATTGACACCGGACGACTTGCTGTGATTTTTTATATAATAGATTGATTACATTGCCTTATCAAAGAATGATATTATTTTTTAAAACCGCGCGTTATGTTGTGATTTTTTTAAATAGTTTTAGTTTCTTTTTTGTACCTAATTGCTTACCTTCAGGAATTAAAAATAAATTACCACAAAATGCAAACGTTCACAAAAAATGTAGTTTATTTACTATTTTTTTGTTAGTAGTAAAAATATCCCAGTTAATTAGTACTATTGTAGTTTGTCAACTCCTGCCTTCGTGGGGAGAGATATATAATACATATTATGTATATGTTCACTTGTGATTTTTATTCATGTTATGTCCGAGAGGAGAAATTTGAAAAGGAAATCCTTTTGTTTTATGCAATGAGGGATTTTTTTAGGAACGTACTTGTCTGTTTATTTTCATAGTATGGTCATTGGTCAATGAATGAACTTCAAATAATTAATTATACCTACAGTAAAAAGTTGTACTACGCCACTGAACATATTATTCCTAGAAGTGTGACTTAACTGATTCGAAAGAAAACGGTTTTCGCCAATTTACATATTGCACTATTTATCGACTCCTAAGCCTCAGACAGTTGGAGAAATAATTTAGATTAGTGTAAAAATACCATAACAAAATTTTTCATCAGAAGTAAGGAATATTTGAGCTTACTCCGGGCGTATTTCTGTCGGTTTATCTTTTCAATTTTATTTATATGTGAAAATCGCACAAGAGTCCCAACTGCTCCCAACCGTCTGGATCAAGTGAGGCTATAGGGTATATTGTGAAGCTGAAGGTAGAGGGACGAAGCGGAGTAGTGAAAGAGGAAGGTGGAGAAGTAGCTGGCTGTTTCATTGGTAAAGCCATCTCAACCAAAGTTCCAATTCTGAATGGTGGTCTTTCCCAAGAACGATAATGAATGATACCCTCTAGAAGGTGCCGCAAATATACTGTATATATTATTAATAATTATTAATTCATAATTGCGTTTAATTAATTGAATAAAATTTACTTGCGCACGCTGGGATTTGAACCAGCGAACTCTGAAATGTTAGTCGAGAGCTTTACTCCGACCACTGAAGCTGTCGACTTGCTTCTGTATGTACATAATTCACATCTACGGACAGAATGATTTATTTTGTTAACAAATACAACACAACATATTTCAAAAACTGAACAAATAGAACACTTGTTCAGTTTTTGAAATATGACTCGTAACAGCAAATTAAAGAAAAGGTTGTGGCTCGTAGTCATGCCAGCACACGTAAGTGTTAAAAACTTCAAGTTTCAAGCCTTCCAATAAGGTCAATGTCATAATACTCAACGAACAGTTTATTAGCCCGCGTCCGCATGTGCCAATCCATTCAAGTGAGTAGGAACCTGTTACTTGAAATATATTATAAGGCCCAGTTGTTTCGTAGAAATTCAAATGTAACATTCTCATCAAATGCCATTTTGTTTTTTTGACAGTTGAAAGGTTCCCGTTAAATGCCAACTATTATGTTGTTTATTATTAGCTTGTCAATACACCAATGTTTTCAGCTTATTACAATTTGATAGAAAACTGAAACGCACCTTGAATCGGCGTTAAATGAGGACCTATCAAAAACTAAATAGCCATTTAGATACATTTATATTTCTG
Organism: Hesperophylax consimilis; assembly: GCF_061612785.1. Lineage (NCBI taxonomy): Eukaryota > Metazoa > Arthropoda > Insecta > Trichoptera > Limnephilidae > Hesperophylax > Hesperophylax consimilis. Next base: position 817,563 of record NC_142836.1, read on the forward strand.
CGAAACAACTGGGCCTTATTGAGTTTAACGCTCTTAAAAACAAATAACACATTAGAAATTTATTGTTTGAAGCAATTACCTGTATGAAAAACGCCGTTTTCATTTATCGTGCTAGTAATTTAGTACCTACGTGTGCAAAGCAAATATAATCAGTTGATTATTTTTTACTCGGGAAAGAAAAATAACCGTCTCTATTGTAAACTTTGATACCTAGTTACTTGTTTGTTATTTTCCAAGGAAAAAGTATCAACACGGTTGACCTTTGATTTTATTGTTAATACGAAAATCCAGCTCACCATGTCCCAAAACGTCAAGAACTTCATGCGGCCTTTGAGCGGCACGATGGTTCCCGTCATGTGGAAGCTCTCCGGGAATTCGAGGTGATTGAGGTCATAGTAGATCCCGAAGGCGAAGTGCGCGAATGCGAACAAGTGCAGGGCTTTGATTGCAGACATCTTCTTGCACTGAGACTTGAGCGGGAAGCAACCAATCAGCGAACGAGCCGCGGAACAACTGACTTATGACTAGCTATAACTACAACTGCGAACAGCGACACTTTCCGTCAGTGTCAGATACAGAATTGGGCCCGCGGCGGCGAAGCGGTTTCGCGGTGGAACTACGTGGACCCGATAACCAAACAATCACAAACCAAACTCCGGCTCAGTCTCGATAACAGAGTGAGGTTAGGAGGTCTCAAGTCTCAACTAACCTAACCGATTAACTTCAATACTTTATTGTTCTTTTAACAAAAAGATAAGGTAATTATTCGGGATCGCTGGCCACCCATATTTACATGTTGTAAAAATAAACAAATATAAAAAAAGTTAGGTTACTATAGGTTAGGTTAGGTTAAGTTAGGTTAGGATATGTTAAGTGAGGTTGAGATTGGTTAGGTTAGGATAGGTTAAGATAGGCTAGTTTAGGATAGGTTAAGATAGGCTAGTTTAGGATAGGTTAGGTTAGGTTAAGTTAGGTTGGGTTACGTTAGTATAGCTTTGGTTAGGAAAGGTTACGGTAGGTTAGGTTAGGTTAGGTTTTTTTTGGTTTGTTAGTATCTTCTACGGGTAGCTTGCTTATTACACACAAGGTTTCTCCTAATTCTTTTTTATCATTATGTACTTGCGTACTTTTATCTATTAATTATCATTTATTTCATTAATTATTTTAATTCTTTTGCTATTTTTTAAAAAGTATGTTACATATATTTCGCATGGTTTTTTCAATTTCCAAATTTCTGTCCTATTCTCTTCCGTTATTATAAATTTAATTTGAACCTGTCCACATCAAAAATAGAGCATTGTTATAATAGTTGGGTGCTATCCTGTATTGATGTTTTGTCGCACGGGCATTTGTCATCATCTATTAACTTTTGAGGTATTCTTTGAAGGGTATGTTAGGTTAGGTTAGGTTAGAATATTTTAGGTTGGTTTAGGTTAGGATAAGGTAGATTAGGTTAGGTTAGGTTGGAATATGTTAGGTTGGGTTAGGTTAGGTTAGTTTAGGTTAGGATAGGGTAGATTAGGTTAGGTTAAGTTAGATTAAGTAAGGTTAGGTAAGGTTAGGTTACATCGACAAATAAGACGTTTAAAAAGTGTCCCAATTGTCATGTTGATTAAGACGCCTGTCTCGGCAAGACAAGAGATCCTTGGTTCGATTCCTGGTTGTGACCGTTTTTGTTCTTTCTGTTTCTTGTTATTTTTCATTATTCGTTTAGATTTATTAGTATTATCTTCTTCTTCAAGCATATATTATATTGATAGGTACCTTCAAAATAAGATAAATTGTTCCTGAATACTCAATTATTCTTTTAGTGAGGTAGGAGTACGTTGATAGTAAAAAAACTCGTTTTTAACGATCAAAGAGCAAGTATAAATTAATCGGAATGAACATTGCCCCATGCGTTTGTATCATAGTACTATCAAGTCAACAATGTCGTTAATTGTCTGGGGAGAAGAAATTGTTATTGATTTTTTAATCGTATTTAACGAAAAAAATATACTAAAGTTTTATATGACGCATAATAAATAATATGCCTGGTTAAATCTATATTCCTATTTTTGTGAAATATCACCACTAAACAAAGTTAATAACGTAATGGTTTATTTATTATTTTTTTAAATGATAAACTAATGTTTATAAGATAAGGTTTTATGCATAGCAAAAAGGATAACAAATAATTATAAGCAATGATGATTTGTGTTTATTTATATTTTGATTCTACACTTTAAAATGATAATGAAATTTTGTGAAAGGAGGATGGGGGGGTTTTTTATAATCTCATGTAATCTCTGACCTTCATCATATTTTGAATATTACAAAATTTCGCCAACGGAATGAAATAGCAGATTTAAAAAACCTACACACACTCTTCCTTATATACATTACTTCATATTAAGTTTTTTTAATTTTATTTGTTGGGAGTAATAAAACAAATTAATAAAATAAAAATAAAAGTAAGGTCATCAATCCATTTAAATAATGTTCTCATTATGAGTTGAGTATCGGATACAAACGAAATAATTATATTACATTCTAAAGAAAAGAAACAATATACGTAGTTACAAGTGCAACATCGAGGATAGTAAGTACAGATAAACATATAATAATAATATATCTCCCCAGGGCTGGCCCCGAGCCCAACAGCGCCTGGCGCGAAAAAGTTTTACCGCCCCTAACTTGTAAAAATCAAAATAATATTCTGATGGTTTGCACTTTTGTGTAGCGCCGTTTTTCCGAAAAAATTATCTCAAGGGCTATGGTTTATGACCGTTAGGCAGAAGGTATTATAAGCGCCTTGGCGCCTCTCAGTGGGCTGAAAATCGCCTTTCATAGACATAGAGACTTGAATTTTCAAGGGTATTTTTTTTGGCTAGAAATGGATTCTGCTGATCATTACTATGCTATAAAATTTCGTACGAAGCAATTGCGTGTACAAATGAAGGAGTTATCATTTTTTTAATAAAAAATTGTATGGCACTGACATTAAAAATGAGGCTATCTCTGGAATCATAAGGTTGGCCATTCTATCCTTACACACAGATATACTACTATTTATTTGTATTTTTTTGACATACTTCGTATTGTGGCGCAACTTGCGATTTTTTTTTTAAATCCTCAAAGTTGAAAAAAACACTTTTTAATGTTGATGATTCATTTTAATGCTTAAATGCTTTTAGGCTTGCAGTGTAAATAAAATATTGTAAACTAGACAAAGCATACTCATATGTAAAGTATTTAAGCATTAAAATGAATAATTATAATGCTTTCATTCACTGCATATTATAGTGCCATACAAATTTTTCTTTAAAAAATGAAAACTCCTTCATTTGTAAACGCAATTGCTTCGTACGAAATTTTATAGCATAGTAATGGTCAGCAGAATCCATTTGTAACCAAAAATAATACCCTTGAAAATTCAAGTCTCTATGTCTATGAAAGGCGATTTTCAGCCCACTGTGCGCCTTGGAAATTCAGCGCCCTAAGCAAACTGCTCCATTTGCGCCCGCATAATATAATAGGGCCGGCCCTGTATCTCCCGGTGTAACGGACTATCGTAAAGTGGTTCACATTTGTCTATAATTAATACAATAAAGACGATATAAATTTGCACCTAGAAAACAGACAAGCCTTATATTATAATAAAATACAGTATTTGCACTTAATAGCTCGTAAATTATCGATTAATGGAATATTGTTTATAATAATGTTCGTTATATTAACAGCTAGAAATAAACTTTATTATAAAATTATATATCTCAGTGAAACGTGAAAGTAATTAACCTTATAGGGAACCAGAACGATTTTTACCTTTGCATGTCTCTTTGAACAAAATAACTCACTTTATTCTTATTCCACGTTTAATTAATTATTTTTTCTAACAACTTAATATGTATTACAACTTTAATTTAGATTCACACATATTCACAATATTCAGGGGTCACCCCTGTTAGTATATTAATAATACTCAATATGCAGGGGTCACCACTGTTAGTATATTAGCAGTATATACTAATGCCCATGGTGTTCGGGAAGTTAGTGCAGTTGGTGCACTAACTTCGGGGGGTGATACCATATTATTTATTTAATATCAACGGTATAAATACATCATAAACAATAATTACATTTTACAGTTAAATAAGAAAAATAAAATATATATGCAAAAGAGAATACTACGAATAATTTTAAATGAATGACAATTTAGTGTGACATTTTGTCGTACAATGACATCAGAAAGTATAAACTTATTACAAACTCCAGAAGGATATAAAATTAAAAGATACAAGTACATACAAACATATAAGTATACCTATCCTACAAATAATAAAACATTTAAACAACTTTTTTAAAAATTTTTAGTTTTCTGGTAAAAAAAACTTAAATTATTCAAAAGTGATATAAAATATATGTACATAGATCATCTTTTTATGATTTTCTGATACAAATTTTCGTTTGATAATCGCTAATATTGTATTAAATAGTTAAATATTACAATTTGAGGTTTTACCCATTATTTTATTCCTAAACATAATAAAAATATTCATCCTAGACTTAAAAGTCAATAACTGTAGAACATTAATATAAAAATAGGATATAATTATCCAAGGCAATATCTATATTGCATTTAATTCGGGAAGAATCTTGCGATCATACATAAAGAAATCAGCCATTAAAATTAAGATTATGTTGTTATTCTTATTCAAAGTACGATGCAGTTAAATATGACCGAAGGAAATAGGGTCAGATTAGCTAAGCGATAGCAGCGCCCCAGCAAGACTAAAGTCCTGGGTTCAATTCGTAGATGCGACTTTATCTGATTTTTCTGTGTCAAATTTTCGTTAGAAAATCGCCAATATTGTCTTCAATGATTCGTAATTTGAATTATCTAAATTAAAAAAATAGTAGACTAGAGGTTAGTACCATAAAAGTGCGCAAATCAAAATAGTAATAGATCATGTAAAATAAAAATAAATTTCAACGGTATTGTAAAATGAAAGCTACAGCAGCCCGAATGAGATGTTCAGTGCCATCTGTGGTCGACACGGGGAACTAATATATAAGTTTTCCTCTTGGACCAGAAGGTATCAATAATAATAATTATAGTTACTCTACTACGGCAATAGAACTATTCTCGCTTTTTCATGCATCTTTCTTTTTCTTATTTACAGTGTTGCCGGGTGTTTTACTGGAATTAATCTACAAGTTCAAAATTACAACAAATTTATTTCAAACAATAAAACATAATATAACGAAAGTTCAGCAAAATTTTCAGTAAAAATTACAGGATTATTGCACTTATTGGCGCTCGAATTTGTTGTCCGGCATTCAAAGTCCATCCTAAGACTTTAACATAGCTAAATGGTTACATATCAATTAATTTTACATTACCAGCTTCCTTTTATCTTTGCCTCAAAGAAACTCTCATGTGTTGGAGGGTTCATGGTTCACAAAATGCCCAATCGTTTGAATATGATCAAATTAGGTACCTACCTACTTACGGATATCGCGTGCCCACGTTATATTATATTGCCCACCGACCGCGACAGGGAAACAAACCTTCATGCGAGGATTCGCTACTCAAAACATCATAGGTGAAAGAAAAGTTTCAAATGTATCTTCATCGAATGACCCTTACAAGGGCTAGTTGAATTATACCGTTAAAATATTATAATAAAAACATGGTTCTCGATAGCCCAAGCACAAACACCAAATAATCTGCAGACAATTCCGTTTACACAAAAAAATTACAATTTAAAAAAAGATAATTTTGATGAAAACGTGTATTTTTTTTGTTATTGTGTTTGATTCGTAGAAGTCCATTATTTAAAAAAATAAGCATATGATACAAATTTAGTAATATATACATAAGTAGTATAATTTACGTTATTTTAAATGAATAAATTGTGAAATAACACAAATTCATCAAATAAAATCTAATCACCAGGGATTTAAAAAATAAAATTATATCGTATATGTTGCATCCCTCCTAATGCTGTGTGTATTACTACACCAAGGGCACTTATTTCGAAAACTTGTTTTGTTTTAATCTATACACGGTGTCCGGGGGTAAAGTGCGCGAACTTTGGGAGGTTATTCTACATGATGGTAGAACTAAAGAAAATAAAAAGATTAGTCAGTTTATTCGAAATTTCAACGTTTTAAGGTAGCTTTTAGGTGAAAGAGTTGAATTGTTTGTATGGAAAAATAAATTTCTTAATGTTTTGTTTTTTTTTTTTTTAATTGCCGGCAACCCGGGCGTTTATTGTAATAACATGATCAATATTACAAACATGAAAGTAACCCGCCTCACTAGAAGATTTCTGTTCTGAGGCGAGTAGAATCACCTCCCGAAGTAAACGCACTTTACGGCCGAGCATCCAGTATTTATAACAAAAATTATATTTTTCTTCTCATTTAAAAGTTTTCTTTCAGGCCTTGGACATTATTCTTCCCCAATAGCCTCCAGTTTTGTTTTGTTCGATTCTTTTTAGGTCGTCAGCCCTTGTCATCTGTGGGCGACCTTTGTTTCCCAACCAAGGACGCCATCCGATGATATTGAAATTCGAACGGTCACCTGTTAGCCAGGCTACGTGTCCAGCATGGCCCCACTTGAGTGTGGAGATTGTGACGGTACCTAATTACGGCTACCTTTGTCTTGCTTCCAATGCTGTCAATCAGTTTTTCTTTCGCTTTGAATGTTCGTTGTGTGAAGGTTATTATTTTATGTGAGTACCGCACAAGAGATTCAACTGCCCCCTACGGTCTGTAGCCAGTGAGACTATGAAATCCTCAACTTATGGTGAAGGGAGTGGGGGAAGTACCAGACTATTTATATCTGGTCACCAAACACGGATAAAAAAATTCAGGCAACGTTTCGATTTTGAGTGTTGGTCTTTCACAAGTAACAGCATTTTTTTTTATTTGAGTATAATTTGAGGAAGCAAACAGTTATACATGTGAATAAATTTTGCATTTAAGATGGTGAGTATAAAATAAACCAGTTAAGTTCAATTTCCAGTCTATCACTCTTCGACTACTACTATATATTATTCCAAATAAATACATTGTGAAATAACACAAATGAATAGAATAAAATTTTCTTTCATACGCCAGAATTTGAACCCGCCACCTACTGATTCGTAGCCTAGGATCGTAACCACTGAACCACGGAGGGCACCTACGTGGTGAGGTTCCATGATTGTGATCCGAAGGAGAATACTGATAGGAAGCACAAGATGATCTGTTAATACTGATTCGTAGCCGAGGATTGTAACCAGTGAACCACGGAGGGCACCTACGTGGTGAGGCTCCATGATTGTAATCCGAAGGAGAATACTGATAGGAAGCACAAGATGATCTGTGAATACTGCTGATATCTTAGTCATAATCTCTCATTTTTTTCGTCAACGTTTTTCACGTCAGTGAAAGAGCGGTCCCAACGGAGCTCTCAACAGCAAGCCCATATACGTGTTCGGAAGTGTTATTCTTGTTTTTGAGGATATGTCTAAGTTTACTGAACCTGTGTAAAGCATTATCATTAAGACTAGAAGAGCTAGTATCTGAAATCGCGGTCATGCTTCGGACCATCCTGGAAGCTGTTCTCCGTTGCGCGTCGTAAGCACGTCTTATTAATTGAGCCCGGCGAACAGTTAATTAACTTTTTGCTTTTTTCCGTCAAAGTCAAGCACCCGAATTGGTAAAAACAAACTAGAATTTAGAAAAGCCAGCTCGTGTCTCCACTCGGTGCTCGGATATTTTATTCGTAATACAGATAATGCGGAGTGCATTGAGATGGAAGATGGAGAGGTGATTAATCGGGTCAGTGGTCAGTCTATCCAGCTATAATGTTCCCAGCATGAATGGTCGCTGCTATAAAACTTTCTCCGCTTCTTCGCTTGACCAGGCCGCAGAGGTTTGTCACGAAACTATTTGTTCGCTACAATAGATTAATCAACTCTATATAATAAAGGGTATTATCCAAGTAATTTTATGAACGAAATATTCAATATTTATTTTTCGGAATAACTTCATTGAGTAAAACCTCAAATTGTAATTGTAATTCAATCCCGAAACGTTAATAATGAATATCTCTCGAACACGAACGGCGCGCGGAGATGTATTATTTTTTTGGCGAAGTTGTTCACTAAAATGCGGAGGGTGTTTTTTAATAACAAAAAAAAAGTATATCGACGTCTTCTTTAGGCGTATTTCCATGTTAGGTTAGAAATGTCAGCGTGAAACTCGCGACAGGGAAATGACAGGAAGATAATAATTATGGACACGGATTTCTATTGTAGCTCAAAGATAATAATTATTAACACTGTGAAACTCGCGACAGGGAAATGACAGGAAGATAATAATTATGGACACGGATTTCTATTGTAGCTCAAAGATAATAATTATTAACACTGTGAAACTCGCGACAGGGAAATGACAGGAAGATAATAATTATGGACACGGATTTCTATTGTAGCTCAAAGATAATAATTATTAACACTGTGAAACTCGCGACAGGGAAATGACAGGAAGATAATAATTATGGACACGGATTTCTATTGTAGCTCAAAGATAATAATTATTAACACTGTGAAACTCGCGACAGGGAAATGACAGGAAGATAATAATTATGGACACGGATTTCTATTGTAGCTCAAAGATAATAATTATTAACACTGTGAAACTCGCGACAGGGAAATGACAGGAAGATAATAATTATGGACACGGATTTCTATTGTAGCTCAAAGATAATAATTATTAACACTGTGAAACTCGCGACAGGGAAATGACAGGAAGATAATAATTATGGACACGGATTTCTATTGTAGCTCAAAGATAATAATTATTAACACTGTGAAACTCGCGACAGGGAAATGACAGGAAGATAATAATTATGGACACGGATTTCTATTGTAGCTCAAAGATAATAATTATTAACACTGTGAAACTCGCGACAGGGAAATGACAGGAAGATAATAATTATGGACACGGATTTCTATTGTAGCTCAAAGATAATAATTATTAACACTGTGAAACTCGCGACAGGGAAATGACAGGAAGATAATAATTATGGACACGGATTTCTATTGTAGCTCAAAGATAATAATTATTAACACTGTTTTCTATTGTAGCTCAAAAATAATAATTATGAACACTGTTTTCTATTGTAGCTCAAAGCTTATAATTATGGACACGGTTTTCCATTGTAGCTCAAAGATAATAATTATGGACAATGTTTTCTATTGTAGCTCAAAGATAATTACTCAAAGAAAATATTTTTCCACATTTCCGGCAGAATTTTAAATCTCTTTTTGTCAAAAATGTTTCAGTTATGTAGGTTAACGTTTTTATAGATATTGAAAATGCTACCAAATCAGGCGACTGAGGATGGGTTATATCACAGAATTTGAAAAATTATTCAAAATTTCAAGTTCTGTGAAAGTCATATTCGAATTCTGTTATTATATCATTATGGGCCAACTGCTTCACAAAACTGAAAAAATAATAGAACTTGGATAGAAATTTCACGGAACTTGAAAATTAACTTCGAAATTTGATGAATTGTTCAAATTCTATGAAACGACCCATCCTAAGTATTTTCTGTGTGACTCTCTTGTCATAACTGTGGAGCAAACATTGAGTTTTAAGAAAGATTTTTTTTTCAAATATTCAATTTGATGTTTTAATTTGATGGTTTTATCTATTTGCTCACGACATGACCCACTCCTACCGTAGCTTGACAATGGAGTGGGCAGGACCGGCGCCGGCGCTCGAACAACAATACCGTAAACATACATTGGATTGGTTTGCAAGTAAGACAGACACAATTAATTATGGATTTTCCATGTAAATCATTATAGAACATAACTTAATTAATGAGTTGCTTATTTTTTTATTTTAGAAGAAAGAAACCACTTTTACGCAAGTAATTGGACATGAACAAGAACTTTGTTTAAAACACCAACTAGAATTTTCACGAAAATCTAGAATCTCAGATATGAGATTTTCACTCAAAAATTATTTGGTGATTTATTTTTAGGGTATTTTGCCGTTTTGCGCTAGCCAAACGTTTCGGACAGCAATACAGTGTCAAACATCAGGGCAGATGTGGCAACACAACATCACATATCGGCCCTGATGATGGACACTAACGCTGTCCAAAACATTGACTAAAGAAGGAGGTAGCGCAATACGGCATAATGCCCCAAAAATAAATCACTTTAAATCTAGAATCTCTGCTTCATTAATGGTAAAATCCGGTTGTCTGAAATCTGCTTGTTTCGTGTTTATCCATTTTTATTTTGTTCCATTTTGTGACCTGCGATGTCAAAGCTCTTACAATAATTATTAGATTCAATTTGGGAGGCGGCAATGTGTACCGCCGCCCCGGAAACCATTTCTTGGATAATCAACACTCCTGCCATAGGTGACCCCAGTGACTTAGAAGGGGTGCCCGGGTTCATGAGGTGACCTTTGTCAAGGTCTTGGCGTCGTACGCGTTTGTCCACCTACTGCAGTGTGGGCCGGATCGGAAGAGACCTGTTGACCTTTCTAGTTGGACTCTCTCGACCCATCGCCTTGCACCGCAGTGAGAGGGATAGATTCATACATCTGTAACTCCTGGACACATTGAGCCCCAGATTCCTACCCACCCATCATACATTTTTCCTTCCCAGAACTTCCTCTCCTTTCTTTCCATAAAAAGACCCTCCACAAAGCATTTCCAAAGATGACATAGGCCCTGAGGGATTTTTTTTCCTTGAAGCCTCCTGTGTTGAGGTAATGGAGAATAACGATGACAATGATGAAAAACCTAACCCAACGGCAAACAAATTTGCATTGGTAGATACTTTTAATATCGCCCTAGTGAAAGACCTCCATTTAGAATCGAAACGTTGCATGAAATAGCTTTAGCCGTGTTTGGCGATCAGATCCTAATAGCCAGGAACTTCTGTACCTTCCTCTACCCGGATCTTTTCCATCCCAACTACCTTCGGCATCACAACATACCCCAATTGTTGGGTATGCCATATATATGTGCTAAATGGGGTGGGTGGGAATGCACTACCTTCCATTACCCATATCCCGGAAAAAGTCTAAGTTAATTTGGCACCTCCAAATGTCAGCGTCCGGGCGGAACTCAGGCCGGTCACACGCGCGCCGGCCCTGCGTATGTAATATGCATGGCAACACACAACTTGGAGACTAGATCGTGATGAGATTATGTATACTTATGAAGATAAAATGCAATCAATCACGATCCAAATCACTCTTGATGGTAATAACAAATATCATCGCGTCAATCCGTTAAATCCGATGACGATGCGCTTTCTAGCCATGGCACGGCCGCGGCGCAACACGAGGTTACCTGGCCATTTCATTTTCCTCTCAACCATCTATCGCAATCATTACGAATAATCAATAGTCAGATTACGGGAGCAAAGCGAGGGCTCTATTTAATATACAGTTCAATCGATTTATTAGCAGTTAGTTAAGTGCATTCAACGCAATGACGTACATATTTATATATAACTCAATGTTTCAACGTGTTTACTTGTATAGTGTCATGTAGATTGTAGATTAAAGAGTCCATCGTAGATTCTAATCAATTGTTGCCATGAACAGGAATTGGAAACCAACAACTGATGATCAAGCATATGGCTAGGGTTCACGGCCAAACTTACGTTGATCATCACCGCCCAATAATCCTAGATCGGTTGAACTGAAATCAGATTTTTCTGATGCCTATGATCCTACGACTATAACAATATAGTTACAAATGCGTGAATCGCAGATCGCAGCCTATTTCAGTAGCACTCTGTTGGTTTTTATTAGTTTACTAGCTGTACTCCACCAAGCGTTGCTGTGGATCAGTCTATCTGTGCAAATAGAAAAACAATATCGCGTGTTGCTTTTACGTCCAACAAAAAGGACCTTTTACGCAGTGTTGCCAAGTTAGCATATTATACGCTAAATTTGGCATAATTACTCCATGTTTAGCATAACTTTTATGCTTTTAGCATATAGCATATTTATTTGGCTTATTTTTACAGAAACATGAAAATAATAAAAACCAATTTTTTAACTAACAAAAATGATATCGATTGAAAAACTGGTGTCTCAATGGAGAAACATAGTTCACATTAAATGGGAATCCTTGACTTCCACTGTAGAGTGTTGGAATGAAGTCATGCAATATAAAGATGCAGCTAATAATAACCCCTTCGGTGATTTATGTCAGTTTGCAACGTCTATTTTAACATTGCCGCATTCAAATGTGGACATTGAACGTGTATTTAGCCAAATGAGTCTGGTCAAAACAAAACTCCGAAATCTTTTGGCGGTGAGAACCCTGAATGCCATTTTGTACGTGAGATTTGGCCTAAAGAGAGCAGGAAAGTGCTGTTATTCTTACACTGTTCCTGACGAAGTACTACGCTGCATTGGGACCAAAGAAAGTTACGACTCCGTCTCTCAGCCTTCCACATCAGCTGCTGTTAATGAAGAAGAAGAAGATGAAGATATTGATATTTTATTTCACTGATTTTATTTCTAAGTTAAATTTATGTTAGCTTTTTTTTGGCATTTTTTAAAGTAATTTAGCATTTTTCTGGCATATTTTTCCTATCACTGTAGCATATTTTGAAGTAGTTGAGTTGGCAACACTGCTTTTACGTCCAACAACTTTTTTTTCAAAAAAGCATGTTTGTCCAACAGATGGCGCTGTTTAAAAAATTTGTTTTACCTGTTACAGGTGACATCTTTTTGATATAGGTATATAAAAACACACGGCTATTTGAATGCAATATTGTATCAAAATTTTAAAGTAATCAGAAAGAACTTTCGGAGATTTAAGATTTTGAACAAACGAACATTCATTTTTATTTATATAGAATATATCGAAATAAATCCTTTTAATTTGGAGGTTTTCGGTTAAAATTGACACAAATAACATTTTTTCAATAAATTAGTTTTTTTCTTCTCGTCTAGATTGGAATTAAATTTGATTTGAAATTTTCACAAACGAGCCACCCTCCTCGCTCGCTTGTTCCCCAGCGTTTTAGTCTCAGGTTTATTTCTAGTTATTCTGGTCACTTATCATATATTATTGACTTTAAGTAGTTATTATTGCCAAGGTTCTGAAGAGTACAGATTCTGCAGTCAGGCTACGTCTCCACTCCACCCAGTCATCTAATGTTAGGCCTCCCACCGCTCCTTCGTTCTGTCGGGGTTATTATGGAGAATACATTCTGGCTAACCATCTAAAAATATCAAAGATTCTTAAGAGGTAGGCAGCTACATTTAAATAATCTGAAAGTACATATTTTAACAACACCTGAAAATTTCCAAAGACCACGGATAACATACTTACAGACCCTCACTGTCAAAACTCATTCAATGAGTAACAGATACGGAGTACCTACTTTGAATTTACACACCCCAACTGTTCTTACGGTGATTCAGCTCCCCGACATAACTAACTATAGAGTCTCTTGGAATACTCAATGTTCGATGGACAAAGAATCATAATGACTCAACGATACAAAACAATGACATCAATCAATACAGAAATGAAACGATGCCTATTTAGCGGTGAGAGATAGGAAACCCTACAACCTAAACCCTTTATTGTTTTTTTTATTTGTAAAATGATTTTTTGCTTTGATAACATGAGTCACATAATAACATGAATTGCGGACGGTTGAATAAAATTGACTTTAATCCATTTTCAACTTTGAAACAAAATAACTTTTATAAAATCACTTGTGTCGGAAAATTTTATGTCATATTTATTACACATCTATCATCATGGATCTAAAAACACTGGACAGAGCATTAATGCAATTTTATATGACTGACATTGAAGCCAAATCTCGGGTGAGGGGAAATTGCCTAGCAGCCATCTTGTATAACTAACTTTTCAACTGATTTGTATGCAAGGCGGTGCATAATGAGCTATTGTTATTTAATTTTTAGTGTTGTTAATGCAGTTATAGCGGTTTACGATTTTTTAGGATATTTGACGAGACAAGTAATGGGATACGTCATTAAAAAGTAAATAGTTTTGGAATTTTCCATATATCTTCCTCATTCCGCGGCTTCAAATTGTTCTCGGATTGCTCTGTCCGGCTCTAGGTCAATGTCCTTAAATAATCCAAATAAACACAAAACATAGGAATACATGTTTAGGGAGTCAAAACAAATGGTTATCAAAGTGGCCCCATATTACTGTATATAGAATTATCACCATAAATACAGTGGAAATTAATAAGCGAAAGAAACAAATACTTATGTAAACTTCAATTACACTTAAGACAGAACAAAGACATTGGCGTAATAACGAAGAAAGTAAAAAGTCCGGGTGGCAGTAATAATTACACGAGTTGTTCGAATCATATCGACTTCTATCGAACTACCGGCTCATTACCGCAGTTTCTAGTTGTTCTAAGCGGAGGCGATGGCGGTGATTCGTCATGCAGTTCTCTCGCTAAACTTGTTTTTCCACCGCTATTTGTGTTTTTTACTCTGCGATGGACGCCACTGCCAAGTGCAGTCAGCCATGTGGGCGACAATCCCCACCAACCAGATGCCTGTATCTGCAGCAAGATCGGGCTGAGGGGGCTCCACCCCATCTTAATCCATCAGAGCTAAGAGAACAGCAGAGAGAACAAACCCTATCCAAGTATTGTTGTTTTTCGTGTCCAGTTAAAAAATATGTACCTACTAGTTTTTTTAACTTAAGAATTATTTTCAATTCACCAGTTTAAGCTTTACTTACGTCGTTAAGATTCTGGGTTTGTTTCAGGGTATTGTCTCGTCTTAAACAGAACAACTCCACGGAACTGTAACAGTCGCAACTGGGAATTGAGTCCGGATCATCTTTCTTACCAGGACAACACTTTCCCAATTGAGAAATTAATATTACCTTAATGTGTATAATCTTCAAAAGATATTCATTGATAACTAATAATTATAATCAATGATAATAATCAACAAAATTTACAGTACACCTAACACAGGTACTTCCAATAGAATAATATTTACAGTACACCTAACACAGTTACATACAATATAATAATATTTACAGTAAACCTAACACAGGTGCTTACAACGTAATAATATTTACAGTACACCTAACACAGTTACATACAATATAATAATATTTACAGTACACCTAACACAGGTGCTTACAACGTAATAATATTTACAGTACACCTAACACAGTTACATACAATATAATAATATTTACAGTACACCTAACACAGGTGCTTACAACGTAATAATATTTACAGTACACCTAACACAGGTGCTTACAACGTAATAATATTTACAGTACACCTAACAAAGGTGCTTACAACGTAATAATATTTACAGTACACCTAACACAGGTGCTTACAACGTAATAATATTTACAGTACACCTAACACAGGTGCTTACAACGTAATAATATTTACAGTACACCGAACGCAGGTCCTTACAATATAATTTCGTTCATTTAAACATAATTGTCAGAACTTTTTAACTCTTGTCTCAGTTTTAATATTATCTGCATTTTATTATGTTTCATAACTTTGCCATTTTTCGACTAAGTATTATTATCGAATAAATTAGAAAATCTGTGACGTGGACAGGTTATATTTACTTTTGGCATGACCCTACTTTGTCTAGTATTTTTAGTTAACTGTTTAGTTCTGCATTGTTACTCTTAATAAATAAATATACAACTAACACTTCTTATTTGTGTACATATTTTTACAAATGCCTACACTTCAAAAAACCAACTCATTAAAATATTTGCAATAACGTAAAAGTGAATATTAAACTTTCACCTGTTGCGGGTTAACAGAATTATAATTAGTATAAACTATATTTAAAATATAAATGTAGTTACCTAACCTAACCTAACCCCACACGGTAGATGATTCTAGAGTGGATTTGCATAGTACCTGCCTACTACCCGCATTAATATGATAACCATAAATGCAGATTTGGAGACATCATCTGTCCTGATAATGAGATGAAGGAACTTCTGCACGGCACAACAACCAGCATTACACGCGCCGTGCGAATCTTTAATTTCTAAAACCTGTTGAACAACAAAGAAATACATAATTCAGAGTGATTTGTTATTCCTTACATAATGATATATTATATGCACGATGAATCATGGACGCGGTGATTGTCTCCAGTGGCACTGACCGGAGAGATGAGATGCGTCTATGGAGGAAGTAGTGGGCTCGGTACTTGGCTGCAGTAGAGTGTGCTTGCTTCGCTCTTGGCAAAGTCACCGACCGCGGCCTTGCAGGCGCAGCCTTCAATCAGCCTTTCAAAGGATTGCCGGCGATAATGCGTTTTCCTTGTTAATATCATGCAATCTAAATCCCTTCTCAACGACTAAACTTCAACGGAGCGCCATCGTTTGAACAACTTATCTCAAAGATTTTTATTATTACGTACCTATGTCAAAATAGGGTGTTCTCGTTAAGAATGTGATCCTGTGGATGTTAATTATGCACTATTTAAAATTCGTATGAAATGATTTGGGGTCCAGGGTACCTAGCACGGTCGATCGATATAGGATTCATCTATAATGTCGATAACTTGTCATCGTTCCCGAGCAAGACTGCAAATCATATCGTAAAAACAACAGTTCAGGTCGAATAAATTGAGAACACTTATTCGTTGCGAACTGTTGTTTGTTCTTTGGCGATCTGCAGTCGTGCTCGGAAACGATGAAGTTACCGACAGAGAAAAGCTTTATCGACCGACCGTGCTAGATACCCTGATCAAATTTTACCGATATATTATTATTGATTTAATGGACCGCTTCCTTGAAAATTATTTGATTGACGTATATGCAGATAAACAATCAATAACGAAAATGCGTTTCGTTTTAAATATAATACGTCTTCTGACATCGTGTTATCGCCATCACCCGCCGCTTGCAACCAACTTGATTTTACCGCCGGTATAAATAAAAATTGTCACTTTTGTCATTATTCTCATTTAATTTTTTTTTATTAAAGGGTTAAATTTGCGTCAGGACTGTAACTGGACATCTGCAACATTTATAACTGGTACTAAAAATCAAACATACTCGGAGACTCACTGTGAAATCTGGTTCAATGAATTTTAAAAATTGTAACTGATCATGTGAAGAATTCCGACAAGCGATAAGGTAGAAATCTACCGACCTTTCATATAATATTTTAACAGAAATTTATTTCAATTGTCGTTTTTCAAAATTGGATTTATGATATCCTGTGATTTGTCACGGGTCTGGATTCTATTTTCTAATAATATAATATAATTTTATGTTTACAAAATTTCAATAATTCTTTATTGAAATTTTGTAAACATAGTAAAATAATAATGAAAATATAATTACTAGTTACAATAATTTCGCCTTTAAGTTTAGTGAACGGCAAAGGCCTGGTAGGTTAGTTTATTTTAGTACGTAAAACAAGCACGTATGTAACACATATATGAATATTTAGATCACGGAACGCCCTGGTGATTGGCTGCCTAAATAAAGAAACATAAATGCAATAAGTTTAAAAAATCAAATTAATTTTGACAAAAAACAAATACGATGTTTCCTAATTGGAAATTCAGGGGAAGATTGTTAGAATTCGAGGTTGACAAGCATTATCGTTATGACTTCGACATTATTATTTCCTGTTGTTCCTGGCTTGATTGCTTAGATTGTCTTGATGGTAGCCAACCTCCGGTGTAAGATAATACGTGTTCCCGCTTACGGATAGTTCCCGTGAGCACTCAGCCGATGGTCACATTGTGCAATTACCCATTTTACCAAAAACCCGGTCCCTTTGATAAAGTTCACCATGGTTTTCATTGCGTATTTGGCTGTCTCCTGGTTGAATGTGACTTTCCAGGCATCTGAGACTTGTTCCCATCAGGGTTGAACATCTATTAGTGTTTTCCACTCCCAACAATCGCATGTATCTCCTGAGATAGCAATGTCCCGTCCGTTAGTAGGCCTACCAGTTCCCGCAGTTAATCTCTATCCATGCTTAGTCTAAGTCCAGAATCTGGTCCGTTTATGAGTACTTAAGATTATCTCATTCCGGATGCCCACTTCCATTCCTTCCTGTGCTGAGATTTGACCCACCTTTGAATTATTTGTAGTTTGGTGTGGCAAGCTGTCACTCCTACGACCGGCTCGGATCCCGCAAGTGGTGCTTCCGCTCCCTTCCTTGCTGGTCCGTCAGTCCGTATGTCCTGGTACCCACACGGAGAAAATGAGTAATGCTGATTAGTCATCCTGTTAAAAACGGGATTGCAAGCCGCTTCCCGATAAAGTTTAGGTAAATTCGTAATATTATCGGAACACGTGTTCATTTTCCTGAGTTTGTCTTAATAATATATCATGACGAAATGTAAAAAACCTAAGTACTTTTTGAACACATGTTCGGACATCGTGACAAAACATTGGTATTTTTATTAATGTTTATCAGGATACCTATCAATTTATTCCCTTATAGCCTACAATCCAGCTTTTAACAGGAATACGAATAATTTGAAGAGTTTTTTTAATAAATTTGCAATATTTTGTTCAGAAAGTTTTCTCCGTGCAGAAGTCTAGATCAGGAATTGGAAGTTAGTATTGTGTGCTTAAAAATGTTATTACCAAAGAATTCTTTCACAGAAATTGACCGGTCAGCGACTTACTTCCTGAAATAAATACTCGGTATTTATTTGTTATTTTACCAAATAATTGCATTATGCCAAATTTCCGACGAATTGCATTTCGTGCCTATTTAATTGTTCAGTCAAACGATCGCTCTTCATGATGACTCGCGGCTTGTGACAACACAACGAATAGGTCCGTACCTACTACAAACTGTACAGGTAAAAGTTTAATTAATTCCGTGAAGTTGGAGCTGTCGAAAGTTTACGATTACTTTGGTGAAATAATATAATTTGTAAAAGAAACTGTAATTTCAATAATATTGTGAATAAAAACATCATGTTTGTTTGTAACTTAAAAACACACACAAAAAGCATGTATTTCATTTAAATTTCAAAGTGTTTGCTTTCTGTGAAAATATATTTTTTAAATAATTTATTGCGCTCTTCTCCAAATCATCCAGATTTATTTGGTAATTTAATTGAGTTGGTCATTAAATATTAAAAAGACTGGTTCATACATATTATCACAATCATTCAATAAACTTCTATTGGGAGATTTCTTCCACACACGTGTATTGATTTTATAGGTGTAAACTGCGCGCAAGTCTATGTAGCTTCTAACTACAGTTACTACATAGATAGTCTACATAGACGATTTACAAAAATACCAAGAGCTTTGAAAGACCGGCAATATGAAGGTAGACGTAATGAACTAAGATTACCAACGATAAAATAAAGAAGAGAAAGGGGTGACTTTATTGAGAGTTTGAAATTTGTATCTATTCATTATAGTTTCAAAAAAATATATAAATCTCCGTGGACAGAAAAGAAATATTACATAAAACCATCCAATCCCAGGAAATAGTTCCTTGCAAATAGAGTAGTAGATGCATGTAACAAACTTCCGCAACATATCATCCATGATACTATTATGAACCAATTTAAAGCTCGATTGGATTTTTATTCGGAAAGAAGAAAGGATTAACCTATTTTAATTTTAAAACAACTCAATTAATGTTAAACTTCGATCACATTCGAGTGTTCGATCAGATATGAGCGCATCAGCAGACTGCTGTCATTAAATAATTATAATAATATTATGTATACCTACCTCCGTTTGGCGTTTTACAAAAATTTGTCTAAAAGTCCACAGTATTTTAGACTATATATGATGATTCATTGCTAATAAACAAACCCGATTTATTAAATTTTTTAGCGTGAATGAATTATTTTATAACTTTTTAGATTACACTTAAATTTTCATTAAACTTTTATTAACAGTCTATTACAATTGATGAACATACACGTCTCTCCACACACTTTCTTCCTTTTTTTTATTTTATTACTCACGTATTAGTCAAAATTAAGAACTGTTCTCATAATTAAGGTGTTGTTTGGACATGCAAAATAAATAATGAAATTCATTGTTTTTCACAATAAATAAATAGGTAATTTAACTTTGTATAATTTAATATACCTTGTATCATAGTGTACCGAGTCTGTAAATGTCTAAATAAAGAAAAAATAAACATATTATTTATTATCATTCAAACCTGCTAAACTACTTGTTAACAGCATTTTATGTAAAAACATGTACATTTTCAAACGGTATATATTTATAATAATGATTGATGATAATCAATGAATCAATTAGATTAACAGGTTAAATTAACGGAATAATATAATTATAAATATATAAATGGCAGTATTTATTATATAAGAAACAAGTACAAATGAGACATATGTCGATGTGGTACTTTTAAATTATCTAGTAGGTATTTTTTATTTTTTACTAGAGCAATCCCGATGAGTTACAAAAGTCATTGTAGGAGTAGGACGAGAGGAAATTATAATACGTAGATGGGAGTTAATAGGTGTAATTTTACATTGGTATTTTGATATCAAAATTATAAGTTTCACATACAAAACAGTACACAAATCAAAAAGGGAGATTAAGTAGAACAAACAAGAAGAAACAAAAAAGGAAACAGACAAGGATATACATATGAGCACAGAACCAAGGTAAGAATTTAGAAGAAGGTACTTACCTACTAATACCTACATTGGTAAAAATAGATCATGCTCTATTACAAATACAGGAGATAGAAAAGGAGAGAGAAATAAACAAAACAAAGTTAAACACGACAAGAATTACGAATTGTCGTTTTTACATGATTTAAAATACCTAATTATCTAAATTGGATAATGCAATACAGGAAATGGAAAGATTAAAAGTAGATATTCTTGGAATTAGTGAACTGAGATGGACTGGCAGCGGCATACACCAACATGAGAAGGGAAATCTATACTACTCAGGAAGTGACCCACAGGACAGAAACCGTCGAAACGGAGTTGCTGTATTTGTCATGGAGAAGTATGTAAAATTTGTTAAGAATTTTGTACCCATCTCGGACAGAATAATATTATTACAATTACACTGTCAACCCATCAACATGAATATTATTCAAGTGTATGCACCAACAGCGGAAGTGAGATATGATGGTGATGTGGAATCTTTTTATGACTCACTAGCCAGTACATTGCAAAGTTTGAAAGGGGGAGAAGTCAATTTTGTCATTGGAGACTTAAATGCCAAAATTGGTGAAGGTCGCCGCTCTCATATAGTTGGTGAATATGGCTTAGGCATAAGCAATCAAAGAGGTGATAGACTATATGAATTCTGCCAGGATAAAAATATGGTTGTATTAAATACCTGGTTTAAACTCCCGAAAAGAAGGCTTTATACGTGGAGATCACCTCAATCCATGATATTGTCAGGAACCAAATTGACTATGTGTTAGTAGACCATAGATTCAGGAACTCCGTAAAGAGAGTCACCACGTACCCTGGTGCGGACATTGGTTCTGACCATGTTTTGTTAACTGCCGATATTGTTTTACGCTTAAAACAAATAAAAAAGCCCAAAACCAAAATTAAAATGGATATATTTTTTTTTTTGTAATTATTTTTTATTTTTAATAATATGTTTACATGGTACATAATTCATTTTACATCTTGTATTTTTTTACTACTCTTCCATTGAAAGCATTTGCTTGTGTATGGAAGGGGAGTGTACATAAATGTTGTTGTTAGTTAGTACTTAAATAATTCTTTTTACATAAATGTATGTTTGCTGTAGTATTTTTTTTGATAGAAGTGAAGAATAATATATTAATTTATTAAATTTAAAAAAGAAAGGAAGTTATGGAAAACTAAGGATATTTGTGAGATTAATTAAGTGACAGTAGTTTTTTTTTTCAGAATATTTTTAAAATATCTCTTGACAGAGAGCAGTATTCGGGTTTTATCATTAATGCTTCTGATTTCTTCTGGTAGACGATTGAAAAAAGTTCTTCCCTGGTAAGTATAATGATGTTGTGCAAAAGACGTATTTAGTTTTGGGCATAGAAAAACATGTCTAAGTCGCGTTCTGTTTTCATTTAAAAATTGATATTTATCTTTTTCTTTTATAATTTGGATTAATGAGTTTTTAATATATAGGTCTTTAAATGTAGGTACTTGAAATTCTTCAAACAGGCGTTCTGTTGGGTAGTCAAAGGATTTTTTTAATATAATTTTAATAATTGTTCTTTGTATAATTTCAATTGGAAGAAGGTTACATTTATACGCGGATCCCCAACTAATAATAGCGTATTGTAAAGTAAATTAAATATAGATTTTTTATCGACAGAAAGTTTCTAATTCTTAAAAATATATATATTAATTTTCTAATTTTGTTTACTACTTGACATATTTGTTCCTTCCATTTCAGATTTTTGTCAATAATTACTCCTAGATATTTAATTTTATTTGTTGTTTTTAGTACTGTACAGTTTGATTTGCAATAGTTTTGGCTGTGAATTTTAGTATTATTATGTATGACAATGTTAAAATTTTTTGGAGTATCATTTGTATGGATTGCAAATGGAATTACAAATGTCTTTTCTTTATTAAGTGACAGTAAATTAGTGTCGAAAAAATTCTTGAGCGTGTTGATGTCTTCTGTGGCCTTAAATTCTACATTTTCCCAATTCGTATCACTTATTATTAATACTGTATCATCGGCGTATGACGTAATTTGACCATGTAAGGGTTGAAAAAAAATATCGTTTACATATATAGTAAATAGAATTGGTCCAAGCACTGTACCTTGGGGGATTCCAAAGCTTGTAATCTCTTGATCACTATTAACACGATTGATTTTTACTACTTGAGGACGGTTTTTTAAGTAGTCGGTGATCCATTTAATTGCGTTGCCTTTTATGCCAATATTATTCAATTTTTTTAATAACATCTCATGGGATATGCTATCGAATGCCTTTCTAAGGTCAATAAATATACCCGCACATTTTTTACCTTTATCTAATGATTCGTAAATGTATGAAGTTACGTTAGCAATAGCATCTTGTGTGCTGAGTGATTTTATAAAGCCAAACTGGTTTTTGTGTAATATTTTATTATTATCTAGAAAATTTACCAATTGTTTTTTTACTATTTTTTCAAAGATCTTTCCTATATTAGAAATTAGACATATTGAGCGATAATTCGTTGCTTGATGTGGATCTCCAGATTTGTAAATAGGTGAGATTATTGTGGTTTTGTAGTTCATTGGAAAAATTCCATTTGTTAAACTTAAGTTTATTAAATGAGTGATAGGTTTTATTAAGTGAGGTTTCATAGTTTTTAACATGTGTGTCGTAATAGAATCAAAACCGGGGGACGAACCTCCTTTCATATTTTCTATTATTTTCGAGATTTCACATTCTGTTGTTGTTTCAAACATTGAAAGTATATTACGTTTCTGTATATTTTTATTTTTATTATTTTCTTGGTTTGAAGGCTTATGAATATTTTTCGCAAGATTTTTCCCAACATTTGCAAAGAAGGAATTAAATATGTTTGCACATTGTTTAGGCTGTATATTGGCATCTATAATTTTTTTATCATGTTCAATGTACTTAATGTTTTGTGTTTTTTTTGTATTTTCTATGGCGAAATTAACAGTTTTCCACATTTGTTTATGGTTATTTTCTGAAGATAATATTTTATTTTTAAAATACTCTTCTTTACTTTTTTTAATATAAGATGTTAATTTATTTTTATATTTTTTATAGAAAATATATGCTTTTTCATCTTGGGGATTTTTTAAAGTTATTTTGTAAAGTTTTTCTTTATTTCTGATAGATATAATAAGTCCTTTGGTAATCCAAGGTTTTAAACATCTTAATTTTGATTTTATGTATGTTGTTATCTCAGTTGTCGAATTTTTAATGTGTTGTGACATAATATTTTCGAAGTTAGTCGAACAAATTTCAGTATCATCACTGTTTAAAACATTATTCCAATCTTCCTTTTTTAATTTTTCAGAGAGAATAGTCATATCTATTGTTGATTTTTTGGTTATTAAATTATGTTTTTTATGTTTAATATTATTATTATACAGAAGTAAGCATGAGTGATGATCAGTTATGTTAGTTTTCCAAACAATTGATTTTATTTTGTGAAGATCTTTAATGTTTACATTTGTCCAATTGTGGTCTAAACAAGATGGAGTATGTTCTTTTATTTCCCTAGTATTTTTATTTATGCAAGATATAAAATTTTGTTCAGTCATACAATTGATATATTCATTTTTGTTATTATTTTCTATTTTTTCATTAATATTAACGTTAAAATCTCCTACGACGAAACAAAGTTTATTTTTTAATTTTAATAATATGTATTTGAGGTCATTAATAAATGTAATAATACTCGAGCCATGAGTTCTATAGATAGCTATTAGATGGTATATGGATTTGCCGAGTTTGAAATGTACTTCGATGCAGTTTACTAAGTGTATTGGATGTTCTATTATGTTAACAATACTAAATTTATTGCTTGCAAATATTATTATTCCCGAATTTTTATTGATGTCTACTTTGGTAGAAATATAGTTGTACTCAGGTAAGTGATAAGGCGGTGACTCAGCGTTCGTAAATGTTTCGGATAACACTATAAAGTCCGGTTTTTTAATTAAATTATTTATTTTTAGAATTAATTCATCTAAATTTTTTTGAATTGAACGGATGTTTATGTCCATAATAATTATATCATTGATGTTTTTAGAAATAATTTTGTTACACGAATCGGTACATATACATTCATATTCTTGAATTTTAATATTTAAATCTAATTCGTTACTTAAGAAATCATCCATTTAATGCATTTTCGGTTGTATTTTACAAAATTATTTAAAAGATTTTTATTCAATGTCGTAGTTAATTCTTTCTTTGGCTAATTTAAGCATGTAAGATTGGAACTTACATGTTTCGCTGTTTGTTCGGTGGTCTACTTCATTCATTTTACTGTTCAAGGAGTTTATTTCTTTCTTCTTGTTAGCTGAGTTGCAGTTAGCGCATTTGGGTGGCAGTTCCAGGGATTTACACTCGGAGATGGGATGATCTTCTGAACAGTGCTTGCATGTTGGTTTATTCATTCTATTGTAGCATTTTTGTGCTGTGTGTCCAAATCTTTGACAGTGGAAACATTGGGTAAGAGGACTGCAGTCTTCTACATAGATTCTCATGAATCCTAGATGAATTTTTTTTTTATTAATAAGATGTAGTCTCATTTCGGGATTTGTTTGTAGTATTAAGTTTTTGCTGTTAGTTTTTTTGTTTGTAATGATGGCCTTAACTTGTAATATTTCTTTGTCTTGGTATTTTTCACATATCATTTTGATGTCGTTGTTTTGTTCAATGATGTCTTCTAAGAATTCTTTTTCGGTATAGTCTTTGTCAAGACCTTTGAATATTACGCATGGATCCGTTTTCAGAAGTACCTCCGCTATTATGGTTTTGTCGACTTCATTTATCTTATCTTTTAATTTTTTTGCGTCTTCTTTTTCTGGGCATGTTATTATAAGGTTTTTTTTTGTTTTTTTAATTTCGCATACTCGAATTCCCAACTGTGATATTTTAATCTTTTGTATTTTCTCTTTTATTTTTTCAGTGTCTTCTTCTTTTAAGCTTTTAATTATTATAGGAAATCGTTTTTCTTGCGTTTGTGATATTAAGTTTTTTACTGCAGAAGAGTATGAAAAAGGGTATTTTTGTGCTTGGTTTTTTTCTTGAATATCACACTTTTCTTGTAATTTAGCTAATTCTATTGCCATGTGCGATATCATTTCCATGATGTTATTTATTTCTTTCATCATTTTTGATTTGGTTTCTTTGGTAAGTTTATTTTCTTCGATGATTGTATGTAAGTCACTTATGTTTTGTTTCGCCTTTGTTATGAAGGCATGCGGATCAACCGCTTCCTCCATTTTTCCAGGTTAAAAAAATATATTTTCCGTAAATTTATGTATTTATATAATTTGTCTTGGATTGAAGGTGTTATTTTATTTATTCACCGCTTACGGCGCTCACTCGTGTCCAACACCGTTGGAGGTTTGGGCGACACTATATCTCGAAACTCCATGAAGAAGTGGTCAGAAATAGGGTATCTCAGACTTTGAACGATAATATTAGGCTACTCCCTTGTGATCCATCGATAGAAATACAAACACAATGGGATAACCTTAAGTCAGTTATACGTGAAACCTGTGATGCAAATTTGAAAGCTGATAAGCAAATTAGAAAAAAGAATTGGATGACTGACCACATTTTGAACTTAATGGATGAGAGACGTAAACACAAACATAATGAGACACAATATAAAAACTTACAAAGAACGATTAGACGTGAAATTAAAAAAGCCAAAGAAGAATGGATGAAGTCACAGTGTGAAGAACTAGAATCGTACAGTCGTAGTCACAATGCATTCAAACTTCACAAAAAATTAAAGGAAATTACAGGCACTTCTAGAAGAATTACTCCA
Organism: Hesperophylax consimilis; assembly: GCF_061612785.1. Classification (NCBI taxonomy): domain Eukaryota; kingdom Metazoa; phylum Arthropoda; class Insecta; order Trichoptera; family Limnephilidae; genus Hesperophylax; species Hesperophylax consimilis. The sequence goes on from NC_142836.1 coordinate 844,071, forward strand.
TCATGTTTAGTTGACGATTCCAATAAATTAATATTGGATGAAAAAGATATTTTACAAACATGGGAAAAGTATATTTACGATACATTCAAAGATATTAGACCTGACATTAATATTCCCAATGATCAATTGCATGGACCATCGATTTTGAAATCAGAAATTCTTCATGCGATAAAGACTTCAGACAATAGAAAAGCGTGCGGACCAGACGATATTCCAGTTGAGGTGTTGAAGCTCTTTAATGATGAAAATGTTGACTACCTGTTGAGGTTATTTAATTCTATATACGACACAGGGAATATACCCCAAGATTGGCTAAAATCCACCTTCGTGACATTGCCTAAAAAACAATACCCTAAGAAGTGCAGTGACTATCGATTAATAAGCCTGATGAGTCATGTCCTTAAATTATTCTTCAAAATAATACATGCCAGGATACGCAATAAGTGCGAGCAGGACTTGGATGACACTCAGTTTGGCTTCAGAAATGCGTTTGGGACGCGTGAGGCATTATTGTCTATCGATGTACTATTGCAAAAGTGTCGTGACCAAAGAAAATAAGTTTTTGCCTGTTTTATTGACTACGAAAAGGCATTTGACAGGGTAAAACATGCTGACCTAATGAAAATGCTTGCGGATTGTAACGTTGACACCAAAGACCAGAATTTCATAAAAAACCTGTATTGGTTCCAAACAGCAGAAATAAGGCATGGGAATGAGAGATCTAATGCAATTGCCATTCAGCGTGGAGTACGACAAGGCTGTATCCTGTCGCCACTATTGTTTAATCTCTATTCCAACTATGTCTTTAAAAGAGCCCTAAGTAATACTGAGAAGGGTCTTAAGATCAACGGAGTTGTCATTAATAACATAAGATACGCAGATGATACTGTGTTACTAGCTGACTGTATCGATGACCTCCAAGACCTATTAAATCTTGTTAATAATGCTGGTGAGCAACTGGGCCTAACAATCAACGTCAATAAAACAAAATGGATGACATTTGGACGACTAGATCACTCTGAATCAGTGATACAGTTAAATGGTTGCAATGTCGAAAAGGTCGAAAGATTTAGATACCTCGGCAGTATTCTCACGGAGACTCTTGACCCAGATGTAGAGGTTAGGTGCAGAATTGAAGCAGCAAGAACTGCGTTCATTAAAATGAAATCCCTCTTCTGCAATGATAATATCAACTTAAAACTAAGGCAGAGAATGCTAAAATGTTATGTGTGGTCGGTCTTGTTGTATGGATGTGAAACATGGACCTTGAAAGTAAATACCATGAACAGGTTAGAGGCTTTTGAAATGTGGCTTCACCGGAGAATACTCAAAGTCCCATGGACCGACATGATCACCAACACAGAAATTCTCAGGCGGGCTAGAGCAGAGAGAGAACTGCTTAGATTAATAAAAATCAGGAAAATTTCATATCTGGGTCATGTACTTCGAGGGGAGAAGTATCACTTGCTCCAGTTAATATTGAAAGGCAAGATAGAGGGTCGCAGAGGGCCTGGTAGGAGACAAATGTCTTGGCTGCGAAATATACGAGAGTGGACCGGCATTAGAAGTGTGGAGGAGCTATTCCGGGCAGCGCAAGACAAAGAGACATTTTCTAGAGTGATCGCCAACGTCGGGGGGACCTGATACGGTACATAAAGAAGAAGAAGAATTATCTTTCAAAGCCTTACTTTGAATTTTTGGATTATGCTGTCTGTTTTTATACATATCTGGAAGAGAGTTATAAAGTGTGTAGGCAATATAGTTGAGAGATTTTATTCCGTATTTCGTAGTGTGTGTTAAACAAATGCTGATTTTATTGTTATTCCGAGTATTGTGATGTCGATGTCTTGTTTATAAAGTAGCTTGATGTTAGTGTGGGTTGATTGTTGGGTAATTTGTAGGATGGTGGTCGTAATTTCATGTTTGGGAAGGGCTGTGATTGGAAGGATACCGAAATTGAATAGATGTCATTGACATGTGTGTCCCATGGAAGACCAAGAACGTTTCGGGAGCTCGGTTTTGGACCACCTGCAGGTCAGCTATTAGTTTCTTTGAGGCAAAGCCCCAGATACAACAAAGATGGGATAGGTGTGAATGTACCATGGCATAGTACACCGAAGTGAGTATAATATAAAGGGGTAGTAATCTTTGAAGCCTATATAGAACACCAGTAATGGGGGTAATTTTCTCCTTCATATGATATATGTGGAGATCCCACGATAGCTAGGAATCTACAATCAGAACCAAATATTTGTGTACGTTTTCTTTTCGAGACAGTTGTCACCAATCGTGATGATGAGGCTTCAATTTTTCTTGTTGCCGAAAAGCATTTAATGCGTTTTTTTACGTTAAGGATCAGTTTGTTTATTATCAACCAGCTTGTGAAATGGGAAACATCAGCATTCAATTTCGCTTCAAGCTCTGCTAGATAACTAACTAACCATCACGCCGTTTCCCCGCAGGGGTAGGCAGAGAGGACGGACCGCCAAACAACTCGGTCTTGGCACACACTCCTTGCCTCATTCACATTCATACATCGTCTCATATATACTCTTCTATTGTTCTGACTCTTGACATGGCCCGACTCAAGTATCTGATTCACTTGGTCGTGCCATGTCTTCCTTAGGCGTCTCCGACTTCTGCTACCATTCACATTTGCATCGTATATTCTCCTTACACTCCTTTCTTCGCTCATTCGCTCTACATGCCCAAACCATCTAAGCGTCCCTTTCTTGATCTTACTCATTACGCTTACATCAGCCTTGCACTCTTTGCGGATATCCACATTCCTCACACGATCATACATGGTTTTACCACACATACGCCTCAGGGATCTTATTTCAACAGTATTCAATCTACTTTCATCCTTTCTTTGCCAGTTCCATGCCTCACTTCCATACATCAGGGTAGGTACCAGCATTCCATTGTGGACTGCTAACTTCGCTTCTTTGGACAATTTTTTGTTAGCGCCAACTGCGTTCAGTCCTCCATTAATGGAGTTACCTGCATTTACTCTTCTTTCAATATCTCTGTCAGCCTTCCCATCTCTCGTAAACATGCTTCCTAAATACACAAATTCTTATACCTGCTCCAAGTATTCCTCATTCACAGCTATATTGCACACTGTTTTCGTACTTTCTCTTTCAAACACCATTACTTTAGACTTACTTACATTAATCATTAACTCATTCTTCACGCATACTTCGTTCATCCTAGACACGAGAGACACTTGCAGATCATCCATACTATTAGCAATCAGCACCGCATCATCAGCATACAACAGGCAACATACTTTCAGATTACTCAAATTTGCGCCCAATCCCACCTCTTTCAATTCTTGCATACAATTATCCATGTATAGATTGAATAACCACGGTGACATTACGCAGCCTTGTTTAACACCTTTTGTGATATCAAACCACCCCGTAAAACCACCGTTCACCCTAACACATGCAACGCTTCCCTCATATAGAGACGCAATTGCCTGAGTCAGATTCGCATTCACTCCATACTTGGACAACACCTTCCATAGCTTTTTCCTGTCGACTCGGTCTTATGCTTTTTGTAGATCTACAAAGGCACATAAAAGTTTTTGGTTTTTTTCCAGAAACTTCTCTGTGAGCATACGCAATAAGAAGATCTGGTCCATGCACCCCCTTCCACTCATAAAAGCACCTTGCACGTCCCATATTTTATCCTTTGTTTCCTTTCTTACCCTTTCAATCAAAATTCTACCATACAGCTTGCCAACTGAACTTAGCAGGCTAATAGCCCTATGATTCCCACATTCCATACGTGACCCTTTACCTTTGTATAATGGCATGATCACTGCCCTCCTCCAATCTAAAGGCGTGTAACCTTCCTTTAAACATTGGTTAAAAAGATTGCACAACCATGTGAAAATTATACGGCTACCTCCTTTAAAATATTCAGCAGCAATATTGTCGAAACCGACAGCCTTACCATTCTTTATACACTTAATTGATCTTTCTATCTCATCAATGCTAATTTTGGTGACATTCAGTCCATCATCATTCAAATCTGATTTGCCGCTAGAATCACTGTCACTCTTTCGTTTCTTCGCTTCTTCTTTCACTTCGCTTTCAAAGATTTCCTCGAAATACTTCATCCATCCCTCTTTTATTTTTTCCTCATTCGTCAACATTTTTCTTGAATTTTTTCTTTCTCTTTCTTTTCTTTCTTTTTCTTTCTCTGCTCGATTCGGTTTGTTATAAAAAATTACTGTATCGTCCGCATAAAGCAGTAGATTTCTTTTTATACCCCACTTTGTTATGTCATTAACATAGGTTAGGAACAGCAACGGTCCAAGAATTGATCCCTGGGGCACTCCACGTATTATTTTACCTAAGTCACACTCGACTCCACCCAGTTCTACTGCCGAAAAGTGATTCGATATGTAAGGTCGGGAAAGTTCCAGGGGAGTGCCAACGCTGCCAACAATGCCCAAATGTTTCAGTTTTTCGATCAATACGTTATGATCTACTGAGTCAAAAGCTTCTTAAATCAATAAATATTGCCGCCGTAAAATCACCACGATCGATTGTCTGTGTGATCTTATCATATTGTGTCTGTAGATTTCATATGAAATTGAAAACTGCACATTTAGGATGGGTTGCTTCACAGAATTTGAACAATTCATCTAATTTCAACGTTTATTTTCGGGTTCTGTGAAAGTCCTATTCAAGTTCTGCCAAAATATCATTAAAGGCTAGTTGCTTGACAGAACTGGAAAAGTAACAGAATTTGAAAAAAAAATTCACAAAACTTGAAAATTAACTTTGAAATTTGAAGAATTGTTCAAATTTTCCGAAACAACCCGTCATTAGTGTTGACCGTCTTCTGAAACCGTATTGTTTTGACGTCAGAATTTTGCCGTGTTCGAGATATTTCAATAGTCTTTCTTTAATGATTAGAGTATAGAGATTGGACGATAGGACGATTTGGACATTTTTAATAATATTTTCTGATTTAAAATTATATCATTTATATGATATAAATTTATATGATATATAAATTATATCATTTATATGATATAATTTTCGCAAATTTTAGTATGTCTAGAAATATTCCATTTGAAATTAAGAACACGAGGGTATCAAATTATAGTATTTTATGGTCACTGAGGGAATCATCAATATTTGATATTTTGCTGGAATCATTTGTCCTATTTGTAATGACAACGAGCTGATGTCGGTAGGTACCCTTGTGGAAAACATAGGGTTACTGACATATATATACGATTTCAAGGTGTGAATATATCTCCGCGCAATATCTGTGTTTTTTGAGATATCGATATTGAAATGTCCAAAAATTAGCGTGTCTTGTTTGTTTTTATTCAATATTAATTCTAAATTGTCAAAGAATTCTGTTATATCTGATTGGCTTACGGTAAAAAATATGTCCTCCTCTATCCATCTCTCAAATTAATGGCCAAGGTACTTACTTCAAAGGCTAGAAGAAGAACATAATTTGGGAGATGGGTACGCGTACTGAAGCCCCGGCTACCATTTACTGAATAACCTCTGCCATAGGTCACCCCAAGTAGTTCGCTACGTTCTGTGACTTAGCAGGGGTACCCGGGTTCAAGGGGTGAGGTTTGTCTAATCTGGACTGTCTTGTCTAGGCTCCCAGAACTTCCTCTCCTTCCTTTCCATAAAACGACCCACCACACAGCACCCTCAGAGATGACATAAACCCTGATAGTTTTTTTTCCTCAAGGCCTCCTGTGTTAGGTAAATGGATCTAATGTAAAAATTAGCGTCATTTTGAAAATTAGAACTGATTTTGTGAATACCTACCCATTAAGATAATATTTTTTAAAAGAAAATTTATGTGTCATTTTAGAAAATGAAACTGATTTGCCAAGAATTCAGATTATCACGACGATGCTGTGAAAATTTGCGGATACTGGGGAAAAGTGAGTGCTGCAAATTTTTAAGGATCTCTTAAAATTATTATCTCTTAGAATTAACAGGTTTGCTGATAAAATTTTGGAAAACATTATCATGATGTCGGAACACGTGTTTATGAGAATCGGAAAATATCACGACGAAATGCAAAAATATTCTGATTTTCGTGAATACCTGTGACAATATATTCGTTATTTATTGAACGTTTATCAGGAAACCCTCTAATTCATTCGTAATTCCTGCAATCGCATTTTAATCGGATTACCAATAATTTGATGATATTCTTAATAAATTGGCAATACTCATTTATCCCGTATATGTATCTGTCTATCTCTTTATGTATAGAAAGACGAGTGTCTGTATATGTTTTAACAGAAAATAATTCCAGTGCCTATAGTCTTATTTGCGGATGCGGCTTCCTTGGCAAAACAAAGATCATCCAACCCGATTGTAACCATCTGATTCTCAAAGTCAGATTATTGGCATATTGCTAGTCAATCCAAGAGAGCCTGCTACGCCTCAATACAAATGACTATCCCATCAAAACTGTGCTTTCACACACAATTCCCCCATTTCTCCAAAAAATAAATTTCCTCACATATTCAAATGAGGAAAGGACATTGTTCCGTTCCTTCCCACTTTTTAAAATTCACGTGCTTCACTCCTCGGTTGTTCATTCTGTCTTCTCCACTCTGGAAGTGGGAACTTTAGATCACATATTTTTTGGCTGTCCCTCTCTAAACAAATATCCTATCTTCTATCAAGCCTTATCTAAAGTTGTCTCCTCTCCATTCAACTCATATCTTTTAAGTCTGTTAATATAATTGTTAAATTTACCAATTTAAACCCCAGCATTCCGAATTTCTATTTATAACATATTTCTATATTTATAATATATTTCTCTTTGACAATTTAAGTTTTTATTTAAAAAAAAATATATATGTTACATTTGAAGATAATTTTTACACATTTGGTAAAGCCGAAACGGTAATTATATCAAATTCCCTCCATTGACAAATCTCGCAAAGTAGGTTCGGAAAATTATTAGAAACATCAGTGTATATTTAAATTAAACTTAAGCATTTTTCCTGAGATTTTTGCTCTATTTGAAACGAGTCGTAAATTATTAAATATTTTCGCTTATTATCGTTTTTTAATATTACCGCGTTCCCTCGTACATTTGTATTTACATACCCCCCTTTCAAACCATCTTTGAACAAAACTAATATACAAATTCACCTTTTCTCTCTCAATAATTTGAAATGATGGCCTAGAACACCCTTTGAAAAAAAAAACAATAGCTCTTTATTTGTACGTATGTATCACTATGAATAAATGTACGTATAATAATATTTTATGATATTAGAGATGGAAATAAACTAAGCGAATTCGTTAGTACTGAAGTTATATTTTTTGAGTTAATTTATACACATTTTAACCATTTGATGTCCTAATGAAATTCAAAATTAAATCCTAAAAAATCTGCCTTCAGGCTTACACCAGTCCCTGTCAACCAAACAAGTAAATCATGCCGCTGCATTTATCTTTTTTTTCCACGACCTTCTTGCTTGTGTTTCAATGGTTTTATGATTTATTTCTCAATAATTATCAATTTGTTGTACTTATTATGAATCCTGTCTAATGGTTTATTTCCTTGTATAGTTTTTTTCATTTCTTATAGTTCGTTCTTTCTGTATAGTTTGTTCATTTCATCTCAAGATTGTCAATTTGTTGTACTTATTATGAATCCTGTCTAATGGTTTATTTCCTTAAATAGTTTTTTTCATTTCTTATAGTTTGTTCTTTCTTCATAGTTTGTTTATTTCATCTCGAGATTGTCAATTTGTTGTACTTATTATGAATCCAACCATGAGGTTTATTTTTCCAAGCGTTGTACTTTAACATAAAAATAACACGTTTTTCATATCATTCAAGTACACCTTTCACCTGCGATAATAAAATGCTTTCATTCCTTTGTTTTCGCAAATGAAATTTAGTTTTGTCTTTTTTAAGATGGGACAATCCCTTAAATAAAGTCGGATCTTAACGACGTAAGTGAAGACGCCATGCCCCATGAAAATACGCGACGCGCGATCATGATGTCTTGGACAGACATACGGTTGAAATTTCCCTAGCAAATCTAGAATATTAACGACATAAGTGAAGAAGTCGTATCAAAAAATATTCGTAGCACCGCCCGGCGTAATAGACGAATCTACAGTCGAATTTGCCCTGGACGAATTTGCTTACCGCTAATTTTATGATTGAAAAACGTTTTACAAATTTTTTTAACAGTTTTACATTATATATTTCAATGGTAAGGTGCTGTTTTTACTAATTTTAAATATAAATAACTTATATCCATACAAATCGGTCTATGTTACGAATTTTTCGGAATTAATTAAAATGTGAGCCTCGAGCGAACCCCGTATTAAGTCTTGTGTCGCCTATTTGACGAATCCGTACACCACGACATTCTGGAAATATTAAAATGACATCGCTTGTTTACTATATTTGAAGTAAATTGAAGGTAACGTATATATTTCCTGCTTTGTAAAATATACTCGAGGTGACAGTGGCTCTGTAAAAATAATCCAAGGATTTATATTATAATGAACAGCAAGTTCTCGAACTTAATTGAACTTACACTAGGAAATAAAATTTTAAAAACTTGATTGAATGCATTTGGCATTTTATAAGTTCCTTTTATGATTTATATAAGTTTCATTATAAAAATAAATGTTTCCAATTCGCTGAACAGAGATCAGCACCTACTTCTATATCCGCGCATTAACGTAGAAACGTTGGTGACTAAATCAACGTAAACGTGGTGTATTTTTTGACGAGTCATTGACTTGGTTATCGGCACTTCAGCGAACATTAAATTTTCACCGGACAAATAGAATATAGGAAGTTTTTATCATCAACATGAAGTCCTTATCATAATAATCTATGATTTCTTGGCTGACAAATGTTGCAATAACATAATACGTATAAAGAAATCAATAGTTATCGACCGAATTCATCGAACAATCAGCCGTAATTTCGTAAATTATCACAATGTTTAATATTATGAAGTGTTGAACAAATAAATGAAAAATTTATCGATTTTTTTGTCAGAAATAATTAGTCACTGGCAGTAATGACGCTTTCTACACCGACAATAAAAGGTATCGTATACTATTAAGCAATGACGTGGATTTGAAGAAAATAACCCTATTTTGTCTTTGGAGTGTGATCAAATTATTGTAATTGTTAAAATTCACTTTTCGAATATAAAAAAAAACGAAACAGAGAAATGAAAAGAGTATATTATTTATTGTAAGTTTAATTTGTAGAACTCCATTTTATTTTTTTTATTTTTTATATATTCAATAATATTGTTATTGGGTTTATAAAAACAGTTTATTTTTAAACAAGTTCTGCTGTGAACTTGTTTAAAAATTGTTCACAGCAGAACTTGTTTAAAAATAAACTGTTGTTATGAACCCGATAACAATATTATTGAATATATATAAAAAAATAAAATAAAAATAATAAAAAAATAAATGAAAAATGAAAAGAGTTTTACCGCCAGAGGCCATTACGAGTATGAAAGTATATTACTAGGAAAAAAATGGATGAAAAGTTATAAGAATTTATATAGACTTTTCTTTAAATCGACTTCGGTTAAAATTTAACACTCTTCAGGACAGTACATGCGATTATTATTAAGTATTACTACCTTTTTATTAATATTTCCGTAATATGTACCAGCAATTCTCTGATTCCTTCACATAAAAATATAGTAGCATTAATATAGTTATTTGTGTTATATTTTGTGAAAATATTGTTGTTTTAAGTTTCCGTTTTATTTCACGTTAATATTACATTTTTTAAAATTTTATATTGTTTATCAGTTTTACATTACTGTAAGCTTTAAAAACTTTATAATTTTCGGTAGCTCAAATATATTCTGCTCTTTAATCAGTACAATCTACTTAAAAGTATATTTTGATCTTTAATCAGTACAATCTAGGGAAAGTATATTCTGATCTTTAATCAGTACAATCTAGGTAAAAGTATATTCTGATCTTTTATCAGTAAAATCTACGTAACATCAAATACGTACATAGTATATTCCTTTCTTCTCCCTTGTACTGCAAGGCTGAGAAGGGAAGAATCGTACCCACCTTCCCTCGCCGTGGCCACAGAGCAGAACCAGATATCCGGATAGTGAAACATTAAAAATACTTGAAGCTCACATTATTACGTAACTAGTACTAACACATGGGTAGTTGGGTGGAGGTAGGTGGTTCATTACATGTTTGAAGGTTGCTGTTATTTGAGAGCTACTGACGCAAACCGCTCACCGCAAAAACTCCGCAGACATAGACACCTGCGTCTTGCTACAAACTGCTAGTGACTAGTGACTCATGCCACACTGTTCCGTACGAGTACTTCAATACATCAAGATCATTTAAACTCAATTTTATATAATTACACAGTACAACATGTTAGCAGTTAAATTTAAAACGCGAAGGACGTGGTATATTTGAGTCCGGCTATTCTACAACAACCAAAATCACGTTCTGAATAGGTATGATTATGAGTTATGACTTGACGCCTGAGAGTTAAAAAAGTGGCTATAAAAAGTATGCTTCGGCACTCTAAGATTTTTCCGAGAAGCTTTATTCCATCATTCCATCCTACATTCTCGGTTACGTGCTTTACGCTGAAACTTGTTTATATCGTCTAACCAGTGGGCCATGGGCGTTATCCCCCTTCCGAGTGATATGTCTTGACCACTAACTGCCATTTACTTTGTATTTTTATAATATGGCCTTTATGGCCAATATTGTTTCCTTCCTAAAGCTTAAGTTTATTTCCTATTTTCTTCTGTTAATACAATCTTAGGATACATCTTTCTATCACACTCTCGAGTAGTAATTTTATCCCTACTTTACTTGCGAAAAATTTGATTGTATCGGGACATTCTACTACAGCCTATGAGTGACTTCTTCACAATTCCAGCTAATCTTTTCAAACCTCAATGTATGTTGTCCAAATTATTTCCCAATTATTGTCCTATGTTGTCCAAATTAATGCGTTCACTCCAAGCACGGCATTTGAATATCGAGGCCTGTGACATGCCCATATTGCCCATCCTCGACTCTCTGGTTCTCGTATTACTTGACATTGGCAAACTAATGCGTAAAAACTTTGTATCTTTGGGAAAGTGAAGGTTTACTTAAGTGATGATTAGTAATTAAATCAATGTAATATTATACGATACATCAATATTTTTTGTGAGTTGTCTCTTCATCTATATAACGAGGTTATTGACTTCGCTTTAACACCCGACTTACCATTTCGACCTACTAAGGGTTAGGAACTCATCTTCATTACGTTAATTTATTTTCTTTAGCCCCCCTAGTACCCTACGGCGAGTTTCTGAAATTGTGATTCCTTAATCCTATATCCTTTAAAAATACAAATGATATATTACGTGTTTACTCATGACATTATCAAATCAAATACCTACTCACGTTATTCACCAACGCTTGCAACAGGTTTATCAACTTACATACCTATTACAATCATATGTTGGCATATTAAAAATCATACTTAAATATTAAATGTCCCAAGGCTTAACGTGATATCTAATTATAGCCTCCACCTGAAAACCATGTCAACTTGCATTTGCACATATTATGACATATTTATTGCATTACAATTAGGGAGGGGGTTTGGGTACCGTCGCCCGGGAGCCATGTATTGGACAATCAACACATCTGCCACAGGTCACCGAGTGGTTCGATACGTTTGGTGATTTAGCAGGGGTGCCCGGGTTCATTGGTTGAGATGTGTGCAGGATACGCCTGCCCACCATCCGCGTAATGTGACAGATCGGAAGAGTTTGGGGAGACCCTTTGACCTCTCCAACTGGCCTCTTGACCCATCGCCTTACGCCGCAGTGGTAGGGATATATTCATACGTCCGTCACTCCTGGACACACTGATACCTCGATTCTTACCCAACCCTCATACATTTTACCTTCCTTTCTTCCTTTCCTTAAAAACGACCCTCCACACAGCATACCAAAAGATGACACATGGGGGTTAGTGTAAAAAAATAAAATCGTTTGCGTACACCTATCAGAAGTGCGTTATCTATTATACCGTTGTTGATAAGAGAGGTACACATTGTAGCGGTATCCGGCAATTTTAAATAACGTTCGTTTTGTTAGTATCTATGTACAAGCAATTGTAGTAAGCGGGCCTTGTAATACGAGAATCCTTTCAATTCTCCGATATCCACTCGAATAGCCTCGCTGCACTGGTACGAGACTAGGTAGCTACTAGCTAGGTGGCACGGTGGTAAGGTACCCGGTACGTAGTTCGACACCCGAGACCAACGTGCGGGTGCACGGGGACATTAATGGTCTGATAGTGCTATCGTCTTGACGGGAAAAAACACTAGAAAGGCCATAGAATGTATAAAAAAACACGTCCAATGTATCATACCACTCCCTATCAATAGAATTCTTGGTACAAAGTAGTTATCGGTACGTGCTGAGTGCTCAGTGCTCAGTGCTCAATGTATCTACTACTTCTTTAAACTGGTGTATTCTTGCCTTTTTTAATGTACTTGAGGAATTATCATGTTTTATTTTTGGGGTATTATGCCGAGTTGCGCTTCGACTCTATTTAGCCAACTTTTCGGGCAATGTTACAGTGTCTATTATCACGGCAGATTTAATTAAATTTATTCGTACCAATTTGACTTACCTATAACTAATTCCTTTTGGCTTATAACTAAGTTTCATAGATATATATACTTATAACTAAGATTAATTTAAAGTGATTTACAACAAAGGCTTTTAACTAATTGAAATGTGAGGAAAATCTCAAATCACATCTACTTGACGAACGTTCTCAATTTTTGATATTTTATTTACGCAAGTTTAGGGCCAGTTATTTCACAGAACGTGAACAATTCATCAAATTTCAAAGTTAATATTCAAGTTCTGTTATTATTCTCTTGTCGTTTAGTTTTAGTTTCTCTGAATGTAAATTAAAAGAGATCTTGAATATAATAAGTTAAGGCGAAGCTTAATGCCTAATCACTATTTTGATTAATCTTTATAACGAATTGGTGTACATTATGAATACCAAAAAATAAGCTTTGGATAAATTGAAAGTTTTCTTATCATTTCGCTTGAGTAGAATACAAGTAAAAAAATAATTACTAAATAAAAAATAAAAATGAACGCGTAAAGGAAACAACTTAAAAAATATAATATTTTAGCTAATATTAAGTGAAAGTTTCACTTGAATAACTATTTTGTTTTCTTATAAAATTACTTTTGTGCTTGAAATCAAACGTCAAGCGATTTTAATGCCTATTACCTACAATATAAGGTATAACAAGAATACACACATTTTTGGCTTGTAGCTTCCTCCCAGTTTGACGAGCTTACAAAAAGGGGAAAACTCCGACGGTAAATACAAGCTTTGGAAAAAGACACCACAAATACCAGGCAATAAAAGCTCTTTCACTTGATATATGAAATGAAGGAAACAAAAAACTAAAATACTATTATAAATAACACTTCATTCAATACCGTACCATAATATTCCCCCTTTATTGTTGTATTTTATTTTATTTCGATTCAATTTTATTATTCCATTATCCTGTTATAAAATTGTAAAATGGGGGGCTTCAGCACGAGATAAGTACTAAGTGAGACCCAATTTATCAAATAATGTTTTAAAATAAATAATAGTATCATATTAAAAAAAAAAATTACAAGGCGTATTATAGAAGTTGAGTATTAAAATTTGATTAATAATTTTTCAAGTTCTGTGTTATCACTTATCAAGTAAATTAATATCCTGACTTCGCTTCATTAAAATGTTTCGTTCTTATCTGATACTAGTTGACGTGTACCCGGCTTTGCTCGGGGACTTATGAATAGTTTGGGGTAAAGTTTTGAGGTTGTGATGATCTCATAACATTTAGCCAGAGTCAGTAAAGTTTTGAGGTTGTGATGATCTCATAACATTTAGCCAGAGTCAGTAAAGTTTTGAGGTTGTGATGAGCTCATAACATTTAGCCAGAGTCAGTAAAGTTTTGAGGTTGTGATGATCTCATAACATTTAGCCAGAGTCAGTAAAGTTTTGAGGTTGTGATGATCTCATAACATTTAGCCAGAGTCAGTAAAGTTTTGAGGTTGTGATGATCTCATAACATTTAGCCAGAGTCAGTAAAGTTTTGAGGTTGTGATGATCTCATAACATTTAGCCAGAGTCAGTAAAGTTTTGAGGTTGTGATGATCTCATAAGATTTAGCCAGAGTCAGTAAAGTTTTGAGGTTGTGATGATCTCATAAGATTTAGCCAGAGTCAGTAAAGTTTTGAGGTTGTGATGATCTCATAAGATTTAGCCAGAGTCAGTAAAGTTTTGAGGTTGTGATGATCTCATAAGATTTAGCCAGAGTCAGTAAAGTTTTGAGGTTGTGATGATCTCATAAGATTTAGCCAGAGTCAGTAAAGTTTTGAGGTTGTGATGATCTCATAAGATTTAGCCAGAGTCAGTAAAGTTTTGAGGTTGTGATGATCTCATAAGATTTAGCCAGAGTCAGTAAAGTTTTGAGGTTGTGATGATCTCATAAGATTTAGCCAGAGTCAGTAAAGTTTTGAGGTTGTGATGATCTCATAAGATTTAGCCAGAGTCAGTAAAGTTTTGAGGTTGTGATGATCTTATAAGATTTAGCCAGAGTCAGTAAAGTTTTGAGGTTGTGATGATCTCATAAGATTTAGCCAGAGTCAGTAAAGTTTTGAGGTTGTGATGATCTCATAAGATTTAGCCAGAGTCAGTAAAGTTTTGAGGTTGTGATGATCTCATAAGATTTAGCCAGAGTCAGTAAAGTTTTGAGGTTGTGATGATCTCATAAGATTTAGCCAGAGTCAGTAAAGTTTTGAGGTTGTGATGATCTCATAACATTTAGCCAGAGTCAGTAAAGTTTTGAGGTTGTGATGATCTCATAAGATTTAGCCAGAGTCAGTAAAGTTTTGAGGTTGTGATGATCTCATAAGATTTAGCCAGAGTCAGTAAAGTTTTGAGGTTGTGATGATCTCATAAGATTTAGCCAGAGTCAGTAAAGTTTTGAGGTTGTGATGATCTCATAAGATTTAGCCAGAGTCAGTAAAGTTTTGAGGTTGTGATGATCTCATAAGATTTAGCCAGAGTCAGTAAAGTTTTGAGGTTGTGATGATCTCATAAGATTTAGCCAGAGTCAGTAAAGTTTTGAGGTTGTGATGATCTCATAAGATTTAGCCAGAGTCAGTAAAGTTTTGAGGTTGTGATGATCTCATAAGATTTAGCCAGAGTCAGTAAAGTTTTGAGGTTGTGATGATCTTATAAGATTTAGCCAGAGTCAGTAAAGTTTTGAGGTTGTGATGATCTCATAAGATTTAGCCAGAGTCAGTAAAGTTTTGAGGTTGTGATGATCTCATAAGATTTAGCCAGAGTCAGTAAAGTTTTGAGGTTGTGATGATCTCATAAGATTTAGCCAGAGTCAGTAAAGTTTTGAGGTTGTGATGATCTCATAAGATTTAGCCAGAGTCAGTAAAGTTTTGAGGTTGTGATGATCTCATAACATTTAGCCAGAGTCAGTAAAGTTTTGAGGTTGTGATGATCTCATAAGATTTAGCCAGAGTCAGTAAAGTTTTGAGGTTGTGATGATCTCATAAGATTTAGCCAGAGTCAGTAAAGTTTTGAGGTTGTGATGATCTCATAAGATTTAGCCAGAGTCAGTAAAGTTTTGAGGTTGTGATGATCTCATAAGATTTAGCCAGAGTCAGTAAAGTTTTGAGGTTGTGATGATCTCATAAGATTTAGCCAGAGTCAGTAAAGTTTTGAGGTTGTGATGATCTCATAAGATTTAGCCAGAGTCAGTAAAGTTTTGAGGTTGTGATGATCTCATAAGATTTAGCCAGAGTCAGTAAAGTTTTGAGGTTGTGATGATCTCATAAGATTTAGCCAGAGTCAGTAAAGTTTTGAGGTTGTGATGATCTTATAAGATTTAGCCAGAGTCAGTAAAGTTTTGAGGTTGTGATGATCTCATAAGATTTAGCCAGAGTCAGTAAAGTTTTGAGGTTGTGATGATCTCATAAGATTTAGCCAGAGTCAGTAAAGTTTTGAGGTTGTGATGATCTCATAAGATTTAGCCAGAGTCAGTAAAGTTTTGAGGTTGTGATGATCTCATAAGATTTAGCCAGAGTCAGTAAAGTTTTGAGGTTGTGATGATCTCATAAGATTTAGCCAGAGTCAGTAAAGTTTTGAGGTTGTGATGATCTCATAAGATTTAGCCAGAGTCAGTAAAGTTTTGAGGTTGTGATGATCTCATAACATTTAGCCAGAGTCAGTAAAGTTTTGAGGTTGTGATGATCTCATAAGATTTAGCCAGAGTCAGTAAAGTTTTGAGGTTGTGATGATCTCATAACATTTAGCCAGAGTCAGTAAAGTTTTGAGGTTGTGATGATCTCATAACATTTAGCCAGAGTCAGTAAAGTTTTGAGGTCGTGATGATCTCATAAGATTTAGCCAGAGTCAGTAAAGTTTTGAGGTTGTGATGATCTCATAAGATTTAGCCAGAGTCAGTAAAGTTTTGAGGTTGTGATGATCTCATAAGATTTAGCCAGAGTCAGTAAAGTTTTGAGGTTGTGATGATCTTATAAGATTTAGCCAGAGTCAGTAAAGTTTTGAGGTTGTGATGATCTCATAAGATTTAGCCAGAGTCAGTAAAGTTTTGAGGTTGTGATGATCTCATAAGATTTAGCCAGAGTCAGTAAAGTTTTGAGGTTGTGATGATCTCATAAGATTTAGCCAGAGTCAGTAAAGTTTTGAGGTTGTGATGATCTCATAAGATTTAGCCAGAGTCAGTAAAGTTTTGAGGTTGTGATGATCTCATAACATTTAGCCAGAGTCAGTAAAGTTTTGAGGTTGTGATGATCTCATAAGATTTAGCCAGAGTCAGTAAAGTTTTGAGGTTGTGATGATCTCATAAGATTTAGCCAGAGTCAGTAAAGTTTTGAGGTTGTGATGATCTCATAAGATTTAGCCAGAGTCAGTAAAGTTTTGAGGTTGTGATGATCTCATAAGATTTAGCCAGAGTCAGTAAAGTTTTGAGGTTGTGATGATCTCATAAGATTTAGCCAGAGTCAGTAAAGTTTTGAGGTTGTGATGATCTCATAAGATTTAGCCAGAGTCAGTAAAGTTTTGAGGTTGTGATGATCTCATAAGATTTAGCCAGAGTCAGTAAAGTTTTGAGGTTGTGATGATCTCATAAGATTTAGCCAGAGTCAGTAAAGTTTTGAGGTTGTGATGATCTCATAAGATTTAGCCAGAGTCAGTAAAGTTTTGAGGTTGTGATGATCTCATAAGATTTAGCCAGAGTCAGTAAAGTTTTGAGGTTGTGATGATCTCATAAGATTTAGCCAGAGTCAGTAAAGTTTTGAGGTTGTGATGATCTTATAAGATTTAGCCAGAGTCAGTAAAGTTTTGAGGTTGTGATGATCTCATAAGATTTAGCCAGAGTCAGTAAAGTTTTGAGGTTGTGATGATCTCATAAGATTTAGCCAGAGTCAGTAAAGTTTTGAGGTTGTGATGATCTCATAAGATTTAGCCAGAGTCAGTAAAGTTTTGAGGTTGTGATGATCTCATAAGATTTAGCCAGAGTCAGTAAAGTTTTGAGGTTGTGATGATCTCATAAGATTTAGCCAGAGTCAGTAAAGTTTTGAGGTTGTGATGATCTCATAAGATTTAGCCAGAGTCAGTAAAGTTTTGAGGTTGTGATGATCTCATAAGATTTAGCCAGAGTCAGTAAAGTTTTGAGGTTGTGATGATCTCATAAGATTTAGCCAGAGTCAGTAAAGTTTTGAGGTTGTGATGATCTCATAAGATTTAGCCAGAGTCAGTAAAGTTTTGAGGTTGTGATGATCTCATAAGATTTAGCCAGAGTCAGTAAAGTTTTGAGGTTGTGATGATCTTATAAGATTTAGCCAGAGTCAGTAAAGTTTTGAGGTTGTGATGATCTCATAAGATTTAGCCAGAGTCAGTAAAGTTTTGAGGTTGTGATGATCTCATAAGATTTAGCCAGAGTCAGTAAAGTTTTGAGGTTGTGATGATCTCATAAGATTTAGCCAGAGTCAGTAAAGTTTTGAGGTTGTGATGATCTCATAAGATTTAGCCAGAGTCAGTAAAGTTTTGAGGTTGTGATGATCTCATAAGATTTAGCCAGAGTCAGTAAAGTTTTGAGGTTGTGATGATCTCATAAGATTTAGCCAGAGTCAGTAAAGTTTTGAGGTTGTGATGATCTCATAAGATTAAGCCAGAGTCAGTAAAGTTTTGAGGTTGTGATGATCTCATAAGATTTAGCCAGAGTCAGTAAAGTTTTGAGGTTGTGATGATCTTATAAGATTTAGCCAGAGTCAGTAAAGTTTTGAGGTTGTGATGATCTCATAAGATTTAGCCAGAGTCAGTAAAGTTTTGAGGTTGTGATGATCTCATAAGATTTAGCCAGAGTCAGTAAAGTTTTGAGGTTGTGATGATCTCATAAGATTTAGCCAGAGTCAGTAAAGTTTTGAGGTTGTGATGATCTCATAAGATTTAGCCAGAGTCAGTAAAGTTTTGAGGTTGTGATGATCTTATAAGATTTAGCCAGAGTCAGTAAAGTTTTGAGGTTGTGATGATCTCATAAGATTTAGCCAGAGTCAGTAAAGTTTTGAGGTTGTGATGATCTCATAAGATTTAGCCAGAGTCAGTAAAGTTTTGAGGTTGTGATGATCTCATAAGATTTAGCCAGAGTCAGTAAAGTTTTGAGGTTGTGATGATCTCATAAGATTTAGCCAGAGTCAGTAAAGTTTTGAGGTTGTGATGATCTCATAAGATTTAGCCAGAGTCAGTAAAGTTTTGAGGTTGTGATGATCTCATAAGATTTAGCCAGAGTCAGTAAAGTTTTGAGGTTGTGATGATCTCATAAGATTTAGCCAGAGTCAGTAAAGTTTTGAGGTTGTGATGATCTCATAAGATTTAGCCAGAGTCAGTAAAGTTTTGAGGTTGTGATGATCTCATAAGATTTAGCCAGAGTCAGTAAAGTTTTGAGGTTGTGATGATCTCATAAGATTTAGCCAGAGTCAGTAAAGTTTTGAGGTTGTGATGATCTCATAAGATTTAGCCAGAGTCAGTAAAGTTTTGAGGTTGTGATGATCTCATAAGATTTAGCCAGAGTCAGTAAAGTTTTGAGGTTGTGATGATCTTATAAGATTTAGCCAGAGTCAGTAAAGTTTTGAGGTTGTGATGATCTCATAAGATTTAGCCAGAGTCAGTAAAGTTTTGAGGTTGTGATGATCTCATAAGATTTAGCCAGAGTCAGTAAAGTTTTGAGGTTGTGATGATCTCATAAGATTTAGCCAGAGTCAGTAAAGTTTTGAGGTTGTGATGATCTCATAAGATTTAGCCAGAGTCAGTAAAGTTTTGAGGTTGTGATGATCTCATAAGATTTAGCCAGAGTCAGTAAAGTTTTGAGGTTGTGATGATCTCATAAGATTTAGCCAGAGTCAGTAAAGTTTTGAGGTTGTGATGATCTCATAAGATTTAGCCAGAGTCAGTAAAGTTTTGAGGTTGTGATGATCTCATAAGATTTAGCCAGAGTCAGTAAAGTTTTGAGGTTGTGATGATCTCATAAGATTTAGCCAGAGTCAGTAAAGTTTTGAGGTTGTGATGATCTCATAATATTAAGCCAGAGTCAGTAAAGTTTTGAGGTTGTGATGATCTCATAAGATTTAGCCAGAGTCAGTAAAGTTTTGAGGTTGTGATGATCTCATAAGATTTAGCCAGAGTCAGTAAAGTTTTGAGGTTGTGATGATCTCATAAGATTTAGCCAGAGTCAGTAAAGTTTTGAGGTTGTGATGATCTCATAAGATTTAGCCAGAGTCAGTAAAGTTTTGAGGTTGTGATGATCTCATAAGATTTAGCCAGAGTCAGTAAAGTTTTGAGGTTGTGATGATCTCATAAGATTTAGCCAGAGTCAGTAAAGTTTTGAGGTTGTGATGATCTCATAAGATTTAGCCAGAGTCAGTAAAGTTTTGAGGTTGTGATGATCTCATAAGATTTAGCCAGAGTCAGTAAAGTTTTGAGGTTGTGATGATCTCATAAGATTTAGCCAGAGTCAGTAAAGTTTTGAGGTTGTGATGATCTCATAAGATTTAGCCAGAGTCAGTAAAGTTTTGAGGTTGTGATGATCTCATAAGATTTAGCCAGAGTCAGTAAAGTTTTGAGGTTGTGATGATCTCATAAGATTTAGCCAGAGTCAGTAAAGTTTTGAGGTTGTGATGATCTCATAAGATTTAGCCAGAGTCAGTAAAGTTTGAGGTTGTGATGATCTCATAAGATTTAGCCAGAGTCAGTAAAGTTTTGAGGTTGTGATGATCTCATAAGATTTAGCCAGAGTCAGTAAAGTTTTGAGGTTGTGATGATCTCATAAGATTTAGCCAGAGCCAGTAAAGTTTTGAGGTTGTGATGATCTCATAAGATTTAGCCAGAGTCAGTAAAGTTTTGAGGTTGTGATGATCTCATAAGATTTAGCCAGAGTCAGTAAAGTTTTTACTTAACTTAACTTCGACTTTTATCTACTTTCTATAAATACAATATGCATGTTTTATATTTATATAAACCTCCTGGAAGAAATTCTCTAAATGAAAGTGAAAACCCTATCAAAATCCGTTGGGTAGTTTAGAAGAACTAAGCACACAAACAGACAGACGCAGATAGCGTCTTCATTTTATTGTATACTATTGTGTTTAATGCAGCAGCACGGCTCATAACCGGGGTTTCTAAATATTCGCACATTTCAGAACACCTTCGTAACCTTCACTGGCTCAAGTGCCCTGAAGGAATCCAATACAATTTGTGCTGGAATAAATTCCCTCCGGAAGATCCATAACAAGTCCTACAGAATTCAGGTCTAAACTAAAAACTTGGCTTTTCAAGCTGTAAGCCCTTAAATTAAATATACCATTCCTGAGAGTCTAATCCATATCTAAATTTCGCTAATAAACAATTAGTTAATGTTAATTAAGTGTTTATCTCAAGTGACCTACCAGGTAAATATGGTACTGTATATTATCTCCATATTTAGTTAGTGGATCGTTGTAAAAGTGTATTACCTATATATTTGTACAGCCCACCTGGGGTGACACAAAAACGGCGCTATAAAAATCATCCAAATACTATTATTATTTAAAGATTAGAGATTGAAATTTAATCAGTTCTTACCTACATACCTATTACACACCGCATTATATTATTACAAGTACGTTTCTCACATAACCGTTCCCACAAGAGCACTGTCATTTGGATGTTATTGTAATATCCAGAACTATCTAGCAGTTGAGCCCAAAACATAAGAAGCAATATTATAACAATATCCTACTTAAGTTGTCTCAATGTTCTTTAGAGGTAAGGGGGCCCAGAGACACGGGTCTGAATGGACTTGCGAGGTACTGGTGGAGTTCCTGCGCACTCTGTATGCAGCCGGAACAATGCGACAATAAACAGAGTTAGCGGAAGTGACTCGCCCAGATTGGTTATCCACTTCCGATGAGCGCGCATTGTGATCGCGTGCCGTGACTTGACACACCAACACACCAACACATCAACACACCAACACATCACAAGTACTCAGTATCTCAGCAACACAGCCAATTCAGCAACGTGCAACGAGAGCCCAACCATATACTCGTCTTCGTCACATTGTTTTATCGACCTAATTATCATCACTTTTTATCATCGGTTATTAGCCATTATAATGGTGCTTATTCATATAGCGTATTACATGTATGTAGGTATATAATTCCAAACGGATAACCATTCAGTAGAGCATAAACAAAATCACACAATTTGATTTATTTCCAGAAAGATCTAATTAGATAAGATAGGTATAGGTAAAACTTCTATTGATTAGATATTATTTAAAAGTTGGCATTGTAACATATTGGATGAATATAGGAAGGCATTTAATTTGGGAGGCGGGGACGGGTACCGCCGCCCCGGGAACCAATCATTGGATAACCAACACCTCTGCCACAGGTTACCTCAAGTGATTCGCTTCGTTTGGTGACTTACTGGGGTGTACAGGTTCATGAGGTGAAATTTGCCCAGGTCTTAGCGGTAGATATTCTCGGTAGAAAGACCAGTTGAAGGAGACCCTTTCACCTCTCTTGCCGGGCTTTCCCGACCCATCGCCTTGCACCGCAATAGGAAGGGATGGATTCACACGCCCATCACACTTACCCCTTAGTTTAACCTTTTAGCTATCTCTTATTCCTCTTTCCTTCCCAGAAATTTTGCCTTTCCTAAAAAAATCTCTCAACTACCAGAATTTGTTTTGTAAAAAAGGTATCCAAAAATCGCAATCCAATGTCTGTCTACATTTCCCAATCAAATTGTCGTATTATGAATGTATGCGTAAACCACTTTAGCTACGCGGACGACATGATCCTCCTAGCTCCGGCGATCAGGGGATTGAGATTACTGCTTAGTATTAGAGAAGAATATGGAAAACAGCTCATTGTAATGATGTACAACCTGAAGAAGACGGAATTGATTGCGTTCCCCAAAAAATCTAGATACGAGTAAGATGCTCCACGTACACCTTAACGGGAAATAAGAATAATTACGTACGAACGTGAAATACTTGGGGCACTTTGTTAATTTTATTTAATTTTATTTTATTTGGAAAACCAACAGTTATAATTATTACAAGGTATGGTGTAGTAAGTGTTAATTATTTAACCAATAATAGGTTTTCACTTAGGTATTTTAATTATTTAGTGAATATATATAATATTTATGTAAGAAAAAAGTTACATTAGCCTATAGAGATGGGATGGCGGAATGGAGGGGTATGGGATGGATCTAGTCTGTGTAATGTGTAGCATGTACGTATGTGTATTAATAAAAAAATAATAATGATAATATAATTATTTATTGATCTTAGGTTTCAAATTGTGGGGTGCTGAGTTAAATAAGTCTAATTCACTGTATGAAGTATTAAAATTGTATGAAGCACGGTGAATAAAAGCATTTTGTTTGGAGTTAGTGTTACATTGAGGGATGTTTAATGTGTGATTTTGTCTGGTTTGTCTGATGGGTATTCTTAATTGAATTCTTTCTAGTAATTCAGGGCAATCTATCACAGAGGTGGCAATTTTTTGTAAAAATAGTACGTTTGCGGAGTTTCTACGACTTTCCAGTGACGAAATCTTGAAAACGCTGCTGACTCCTAGTGACTCAGATGAGGACGATAGGTTCGAAAATCAAGGTATCGTAGAAAACTAATTTGTTTGCCCGCAGATTTTGCAAATGCAGCAATACTGTTAAAAAAACACTGCTCAGCGCATTCTGTACTGGCCTGTATACGTGTGAGACATGGTGTCACTACCGAACTTGCTCGATGGAACGTCTCCGAATCCAATATAATGACGCCTGTAGAATCATATTTGGACAAAGAAGATACAGCAGCGCATCGACAATGTTCACGGAATAAGGAATAACTGGATTTGGAGGAATGATGAGACACCGGGTCGCTGGAGCCAGGATGCGGCTAATGGCCTCCGCCAACACGGTGGTGACCGCAGCCTACCAGCACTGAGCGCCACTCCTGAGTGAGCGCTGGGCCCAAGCTCACACAAGACCACGCCTTACATAGTTGTCCTTAATTGCTAAATTATTTTTCTTTATCTATATTTGCGTTTTCACATATCTATTGTACAATAAATGTGTATGGGACGTGTGGGATTGCACTAACCTCCTCACGTCCTGGAATAAAAAAAATACTGAGTATTTAAGTTTAAATAGGTTTCATTTAAACATCCATTGATAAAAGGGAACTACTTCCTATATAAGTAGTTACACACCTAAGGACTAATTTTCTGCATGGCTTCCTGTGGGTCATATCGGGAGACACTCCTCAAAATATAATAATGTACTCACTGGTATTAATCACCACCATGGGCTGCCATTTATGAATATCTACTGAATAAAGAACAGTTGTGACTAACTAACCATCACGTTAATTCCTCACAGAGGAAGGCGTGGAGGACAAAACGCCACGCAATTCTATCCTATTCTTCATCTCCTGACTCAAGCGTTTGATCCACTAGACTAGACCATTTCTTTTTGGAAAGATCACTATCTTATATTATTATAATAGAATCAGAAAAAAATAACAATCTTCTTTTTTTTTCACTAACTATTTTTCCCCTTCTAACGATCGTGTAATTTCAAATTAACTTCCCCCTTCCACTCCTTCATCAATTATTCTTCTGCCAATTTGGGTTGGCTTTAATGTTTTAGCAGCATGCGTGGATTATCCGTTTTGACGAAGTAAATAAAAAACATTAGTCAGTACTGATTTCGATTTCGACAAGGCCGATAAGCATCCTTATGCAGTGCACTCTGCACAGCGCACAAGCAGTACAAGTAATGCGAGCCCAATATGTTGAAGGATTGTTCCACCTAAAAAGTTGAACGCCGTGATCTCAATTTCAATAAATTATACGAATTCCGTCTAGACCTTGATTTTGATTTGTTGCTGTCCGTAAAAGGTCTTCTGGCCTCCTGCGAGCTGCAGCCTGATTACTGTCTACTGTCAGACTAATTATCAAAAATACTAATTTTGATTGTGGGTCTGTCTGTGTTGATATTTTGTTTGTATTTATTATAGGGCGGAGACGGTTTACGTATAGTTCCCGTGAGCACTTGGGCCATAGGCCCATTGTGCTATCTCCCATTTTACCTCATTCCTTTAACAGTACATCGGTCCCTTTTATAAAGTTTATCAGGGTTATCCTTAGATATGAGGCTATTCTCTGTGAGGCGGTTCCACTATGTATCTTTTCAGGTATCATCTATCCTCTCCATTCCCCCTTGGTTTCCTGAAGGCCCCACAAGGAAGAGGGCCTCATGTTTGTGTAATTTGCTTTAAATGCATTTTTATTTTCAAAATTGGAACTGACATTTTAAGAATTCAGACACGCGATAAAGTACCTACCTACATATAAGTACATTTTGATGAATCTTTTTCTTGAACATTCTGCAGCATTTAACCTTATTCGGATGTGTTCTTTAAATAGCTCATTCTACAATTATAATTTCTAAAATTGTTAAATGTAAACAATCAAAATGATAAATTGGTGTAACTTTAGGTAGGTACCTACCTATCTTTCTGCGTAAAAACATTTGTAACCAAATGAGTTAAGTCTGACACATTATAGCAGTCGAAAGTGTCGATATGCCTACAAATTCGAATAAAATTGATAATATGATGTTACTTGTTAGTACTCAAAAGACGGGTTAACCTCTATTAGTTTCATTTAACTTGCCATTTTTTACATTACATGGTTTACAATAACTTATGCAGATTTATGCTGCAACATAACGTAACTGATTAGTTATCTTGGATTTAGATAACTTGACACGCAGTAATGAAGCCATGTGTAGATTCACTAGGTACTCTGATGAATATATTTATTTTTTACAATCAATGCAGATTGAATCTCTCCTACGTCTTTGAATTAAATGACTCGGAAGGTTTCAACAAGGACATGGCGCCAAGTTTGCAGTTGAAGACCAAAATATTTCATATACAATGATAAATAATTAAACAGTTCTCACATCAATTATCTGATAGTATTATTATCGTAATGTCTGTACAATTAAGGATTTTTGTAAACGGAAGTGGCGCCCTCTGTTATTTAAAAAAATAAAAAATTGACAAAACTTGGAATTTCTTAGTAGAAACGTTAGTACGTTGGGACAAAATACCTGTTCATTCAGTAGTTATTAGAGCAACCCCGTGCATCATGTAAGTTATTATACCGTAAGGTTCATCGTCAAATAAAAAAAACATTACTTCCATATATAGGTAGGTGTATGTTGTGCAGAAAGAATGAGTTAATCATTTGTTATTTTTTTGCCGAGCTATCCGATGATTTCACTACCGTTATAAGCCATGTGGCTACATGGCCAGAGATACACCATTAATAATTATAATTACTAAATACAACCGTTTGTAAATACCAAATACGAGTATTGAATGTTGGCAATAGCGATGGTCGTAATCAAGGCATTCATTTCTGAAACATCGATCATCGATTATTGAACATTACGAAATATCAAAATCCATTAGAAAGGAATGATGACTTTATTTGTTCTATGTCTTTTTCCACTCAAGAATGAATGTATTTAAAAAGAAATGTTATGTTTAATGTAAAAATATTTAAAGTTAAAAAATGAAATATTATCTGGTTTATATTAGTTTATATTCAAATGTTGTATAAACTAACTCAATAAATAATAAAAATAAATAAAAATAAACTCTCATAAGATGTTGTCATCTTCATTATGTTCTATGTTTTCTTTCGCTCTTATAAGATGTTGTCGTCTTCATTATATTCTATGTCTTCTTCCATTCTTATAAGAATTGTCGTCTGCATTATGTTCTAAGTCTTCTTCCACTATTATAAGACGTTGTCGTCTTCATTATGTTCTATGTCTTCTTCCACTCTTATAAGATGTTGTCAACTTCATTATGTTCTATGTTTTCTTCCATTATTATGAGATGTTGTCGTCTTCATTATGTTCTATGTCTTCTTCCACTCTTATAAGATGTTGTCAACTTCATTATGTTCTATGTCTTTTTCCACTCTTATAAGATGTTGTCAACTTCATTATGTTCTATGTTTTCTTCCATTATTATGAGATGTTGTCATATTCATTATGTTCTATGTCTTCTTCCACTCTTATAAGATGTTGTCAACTTCATTATGTTCTATGTTTTCTTCCATTATTATGAGATGTTGTCGTCTTCATTATGTTTCCCACGATTGGCCGAAGCGGCTGGTATTGTTGAAGTTCTAACTATGCCTATGTCCTAGTAGGGACTTACTGTACATCAATATTTTTATTTTTGAACACGGGAGGTAACATCGGGAGGGAATTTAATATA
The DNA here is from genome assembly GCF_061612785.1 of Hesperophylax consimilis. NCBI lineage: Eukaryota > Metazoa > Arthropoda > Insecta > Trichoptera > Limnephilidae > Hesperophylax > Hesperophylax consimilis. Next base: position 871,055 of record NC_142836.1, read on the forward strand.
ATTACATTGAATATAATTACCTTTTCAACACGATCTTAATAGAGATTATCATAAAAAAATAACATACTTACTTTTTATGTGAATACCGCACAAGATGTGAAGTAAGTAAGTTTTTATGTGAATGCTCCCAACCGTACAAAGCCAGTGATACTATGGCATTCCCAATTGGAGTATGTTGTGGGGCTGAATGAGGGGAAGGAGATGGAGAAGAAGAAGGTGGGGGAATACCTGACTATTCAGAGCTGGTCACCAAACACGGCTAAATCCATTTCAAGCAACGCTTCAATTCAATATTCTTATAAAATATAATATTCTTATAATATGTTCTTATAATATTTTTTCTTCTTTCCAAATACAACAATTTCATATGGATTTTAATTTCGTGATTATTTTTTACTTTGTAACCATAACCTTAATGTAACATAAATCTTTAATTTAAAATATGTTAATAATTTCACCAAATAATGCATTATTTAACTACACCATTATTTTTTCGCAAATGTACACTCCTCTTCCATCCACAAGCAAATGCTTTTAATGGAGGAGTAGTATAAATACAAAACATAAGCTTAATAAAACCTGAATTGTAATATTATGTGCCAAAGTTTAATTAGTAAAAAAGTGTTCTAGGGTATGTATTACAATTATGGGTAGAAATTCAGAATTCAAAATTCATTCCAGTACAGCGCATGCTTAAGTAATTAAAACTAATTTTAACCGTTTCAGGATTTCACCGAACTATTTCGGTTCCTCTCACCACTTGTTTCATAAACACGTACCTTCTTCTACACGATGGAAATTAAATTTGGCAATGATGCAAAAACTTCTAAATAAGTATAATAAAATTGAAATAGATGTAACCATGGAATAAAGTTTGTGCCCAATAGCCATTACCTGCGTATAACAAGGTGGTACTAATTACATTCTAGTAGATATTCAGTATGCAGTACCGTAATCCGTAGGTAATGTCAAATTTTCCTTCTCTTGCAAAGTTATTACATAATCCAATCAACATTGATTACCCGTCATGTCCAAAGTGCATTTTGAATTCCGTTTGAAATCTTTATTATACGAATTGAAGAGAGTTAGAAATGCAAAACGTTATTCGATTTAGCATCTTCTCTAAATAGAATAAAACAATGTCTGTTTCTGATCTTAGTTCTCCTAAACTACGTATTTTGATAGGGTTTTCACTATAATTTAAAGATTTTTTTCCGAAAGGTTTATATATGTAACACACGTATATTATATTTATAGAAAGTAGAGAAAAGTCGAGCATCAGCTATTCATAATATTTAAAAAAAATTCAGCCTGCTATGTTTGTGCTCGCAAAACTCGAAAAGTAGTTGACCGATATCGCTGAACACTTCAAGGTTTTTTCTTATTAGTGCCAGGAGTGATTGGAGAGTAGTTTGAATGGTACAAGAAGTCGGGGAAGCCCGAGGAATACTTAACGCAATAACTCTGCACCGTAATGAGATACGGAGTCGAATGAAAGTCAATGTAATGTAGTTTTTTTTAACAGAAACATTGTGGTATACGGTAGTCAGAGATTTGCAAAATGGGTACCCAAAACCATTTGAAATGCAAAATGGAAATGGGTCAAAACTTTTCCATTTGAAAATGCAAAATGCAAAATGGTTTTTAGAAAAGTATTTCAAATGCAAAATGCAAAATACCTTTTTCCAAAATGCATTGAAAATGCAAAATGGTTTCTCAGGTCAAACAATTAAAATAATTATAGAACTTTTAAACAGCATTGTCATTTAATAATGAACATCAATGTAGAACAAACATATTACATGATGGTAAATCAAAAAATGCCACGACTACGGATTATGAACCACAAAAAATTTGCGCGGGACAAATGTTGCCAACGTAAAAACATAGAAACTGCTATCTAACATTTGATATTACAGCGTCATGGCCCCATGTTCAGTATTTGAATCAGTATTTTTTTGTAATGGTATCGCTCAATTGCCAGGGCTTCTACCAGGGAGCAACTTGACAAATGTAAATTATCTCTCATAGCGAGGTTGAGGACCGACTGATATTTGGGGCTTATTAAAAAATTATGAGTGGAGATAGTAGGAAGAATGTTGCAAAAAAGCATTTAAAATGGAAAATGCATTGAGAAAAGCATTTAAAATGCAAAATACCCATTTTGCATTTCCATTTGAAATGGATTTATTTGAAATAAAGTACATCTCTGACAGTAGTGAATGGTGGAAGATGCCGGAGACGCCTGAGAAAGACATTAGCAATAGCCAAGCATTGCTGGGTAGGTACACTAGTATAGATGTAAATTATAGTTTATTTTTATTAGCAGACGTGTACCCGGCGTTGGCCGACTTTTTACAACTTAGCGCACAAAACACAGACGCAGATAGACACTTTATTTTATACTATGTAGAGATTAATAAATATTATGTTTGGATTTATGAAAAATCTGAATAATTTTTATGTTTTGCCTTTCCTCATCAGTCATCAGTCATCAGTATTGAGATTACTAGCGGTTTGGAGGAACTGATGTCTAAAATTAAAGTATTTTCAAATCAGTGTTTTAGTGATGGGCTGTTGATAATAAGTTCTAAGTCATGGAAGTTGAAAGAAAATATTCGAATACATCGCGGACTTATTCAGATGGTAAGTTCCAAGTCATGGAAGTTGAAAGAAAATAGACGAATACATCGCGGACTATACAGATGGTAAGTTCTAAGTCATGAAAGTTGAAGTAATTGAATGAATTTTTTATTCATAATGTCCATGTTCATGAGAGACGCGATAAAATAACCGTTATTGGTACAGGGTGGAGAGAAAAGCAGCTTTCCGATTAATTACTGTGATTTAATTGAAGCAAAGTTTAATTCATTATTTTTTTTATATTAGGTGAGGAAAATGATACCAATTAAGCATCCACCAATTGACTTTACATCTGACTTTTTGCAGTGTGATCGGTTTAATTTAATAAAAATATTAATATAAAATTGTAGTATTTTAGTTTTATAAAATAGTATTAAGTTATGTTACTATTTTCGTTCGCTCTGCAATGGTGTATTGTTGCAGATTGTAATCTCCCAAGTGTTTGAAAAAAAAGTTCAAAAATAAAAGTTATAAATTTTTCAATACGGACTTTTTTGACTAGCGAGAAGTTGTCGAAGGAAGTGAAGTTAGCTGTTTCCAATAAAGTTCTGACACGAATCCTGATGACATTCAGAAATGGAATTGGCGTAGGAAGATTGGGAGAAGACAAATAAAAATAATAAATGTAGGCACTTGCGTTGTATATACTACTATACTATGGTGTAGGTACCCTGTATAGTGTATAACCGATTTGTGAAAAACTGCATTTCGGATTGATCCCGCTTTTCTACGGACCGATGAAAAATTTGTCACTTTCACTTATATATTCTCCTTGACTTGGCCTCATTTATTTTCGTAATATCATTGTGTATTTTTAACTTTAAATTTTGTAAGTGAAACACATGTTATAAATAAGTCTGATGATTTGTCTGTGAATGTTTGGATGATGCATCATCAAATATGCCGTTAGAGACTAGGGATTCCTGCCATCTACTGCACTGTTGATAATTGACGTGACTCACAATGCAAAGTAATGACTTCATGTTTACGTTCATATTTCACGTTACACTTCGTTTCGCGAACAGTATTGGAGGCATTGAATGCATTGAAGGCATTGAAAGCATCATTACCTCCAGGCCTCCAATGGCCTGCTTCCAATGTAATAATTAATGATTTTCAGTAAAAAAAAACAATTAAACATATAACGTAGACTACTTTAGTACGTAAATGGATATTATTGAGATTTTCAAAATTATATTGGTATATAATTGAATATTAATCACGTGTTTTAACCAACTGATAAACAGCTATTAATGCATGCTAATATTTTATCAGTTGTGTAAAATTTATAACACGTTTATTTAATTTTTGAATATGAAAATTATTTATTTATACGCCTAAAAAGGCGTAGGCGCATTTGCGTAAAAGTGATACGTGATGCAGTGTACATAGTACACCCCGCAGATATTGCGTTAAGTATCCTTCGGCCATTTAAACAGATTCTAAACACTCCTGACACCAATAACAACACTTTGAAACTTTCTACTATATCGGTTGACTACTTTTCGAGTTTTCAAATATATATAGGTTAAGTTTTTATATATTAAGATTAGAACTATTTTTAAGATTAAATCAACAAATTGGAATGCATTTTATAATATTTATTTATTAAAATAAAAACGGCACGACATGTGCCATTATCATAGATATAAAAAATATAGTTAAAACAACAACAGCTGTTGTTGGAGCGCGAGACCATGCGTGCTGATCTGGCTACAGTGACTGCCCAACTGAGAATGACAGAAATCAAAGTACGACACGTGAAGAGCGAAAAAAGACAACTTGAACAAAAAATTATTCAACTAGAGTCTGATCTTGGACCTGTAATGCGGAGAGTAGCGGAGGCAATAGAGGCTAGCCTCTCATTTGCTGACATCGCCCGCAAACAGCCCAATGATGCTCACAAACCCCCTCCACTTACCCAATATGGACATCGTGTCGGAACACCAAGACCAGGCGTATGCGTATTTCCAACAGATGCAGACGCCACCAAGGATAGTGATGGTACCAAAAAAATTATCCAGGACATGATTCGGCCATCTGAGCTAGGCGTTCGGGTCACGGAAATAAAAAAGATAAGAAATAAAGGTATCTTGATAAACACGGCAACCGCAGGCGAGCAACTAAAACTATTAAATGTTCCCTGTTTCGACAAATCAAGCACAATTAAGGCCCGACTGCCGACCAAGCGATCTCCGAGACTAATATTTTTTGGGGTACCGCGGGACCTGACTGACGAAGAATTTTTAAGGATCCCCTTAACTGGGGTTCCCAACATTCAAGACATTGAGGGAACTATTGCGTGCTGTAAATTAAGTCACTTAGCTGGTGCTCGCACAGGAAACACTTGTCATCGTATTTATGAAATGCCAGCTATCGTGCGTAAATTACTTATTGAACAGGAGAAAGTATTTGTGAACTGGACTGTCTGCCGCGTCAGAGATTTTATTGGCCTTACTGTCTGCACTAAATGTCATATGATTGGACACTCGCACAAATATTGCAAAGATACTAAACCTACATGTGGACACTGTGCACAAGAAAAACACACCCGTGAGTCGTGCCCAAATGCAGCCATCAAACCAGTTTGCGCGACATGCACCAGATATGGTAAGCCTGCTGACCATTCAACCGGAGATAGGGACAACTGCCCAGCTTACATAGCTGCCCTCAAGAAGGACCTAGCTACAATAGACTATGGAGTGTAATATACAAGAACACAAGTGCCTAACTATCGATGACTATACTCCCATGAAGAACTGTCTGCGAATAATGTATATGAACGCCAGAAGTATACGAAACAAGTTTGACGAAATTGAGGAAAAGGTCAGAAGATTATGCGATATTTTTCATGTTCTTGTCATCACTGAAACGTGGCTTGATTTCGGAGAAGAAAAGTTCTTTTGCTTAAATGGTTTTTACAGTGCTTTTTCTTCTCGCCCAAATGAAGGAGGAGGAGGTGGGGCCATATATTTTCTGGATTCTATGAAGTGCTCTATCATTGAAAATTTTTCCAACGAAAATTCATTTTTAGGTATTAGTGTTTGCAGCAGTAATAGGAAACCAGTCAACATTTATGCCTGTATATCTTCAATATTTAAATATTACAATTTGAGGTTTTACTCAATAAAGTTATTCCGAAAAACTTAACATTTATGCCATTTATCGAAAACCTAACCCAAACAACATACACGATTTCCTAACACATTTTGAAAAAATACTGAACAAAAGCAGACAAGATACATTAATACTCGGAGATTTCAACATTGACACTTCCATAAACACACCTTCTTCTTTAAATTTTATCAACACCTTATTAACATACAATTTCTCAATACAAAATAAATCATATCCCACGAGAATCACTGATACAAGCAGCACTATTATAGATCACGTTATATCAAACAGACAAAACATTTTAACAACCATATCGAATATAGATGACCCGCTTAGTGACCACAATATACTAATTGTTGACTTTAAGAATAATTTTAAAAAAATGGTTTAATAATAAAAGTAAACCACGCTTTACTAAACCTATCATCAACAGTATGGCAGTAAAATCTTATATTGCGACTAACAAATTTACTATCAACTCAACCAAACCTGAAGACGGTTACAAAGATTTTAATGATTATGTCAAAAATGCATTAGAAGCAGGTAAAACTACACCAAACGTAAAAACAGGAAGGCGGCAACATCTAAATACACCTTGGTTTGATTCTAAACTGAATTTTCTAATCAAGGAACGAAACCAGCTTCACAAGCAGTGGAAATAAGACTCAGGTAATATTACTCTTGCAATACGTAAAAATAAACTAAGAAACATAATAACTAATTATAGGAGAAATCTGAAAAACAAATATTACATCAATAGCTTTCAAAAAAGCCTAACTAACCCAAGAAAAACTTGGAAAACCATTAACTCAATTCTGTCTAACCGTGTACATAAACCCACCAACACAATTGAATCTCTCATCGTAAATAATTGTGAAATTAGGGAACCCCGTGAAATAGCGTTGGCTTTTAATGAGTTTTCCTGTCAGTTGGAGAAAAATTGGCAGCTGCCACTCCATCATTCCCGGACGACTGTAATACAATATATGTACAACCAAAGGCACGACAATCTTTATATATGACTAGGACGAATAAGGATGAGGTAATAAAGGTCATCTCGAAACTTAGGTCGAATGCAGCGGCAGGAATCGATGGAGTAACACCGTGCATTCTTAAAACCTGTAAAGAAGAACTAGCGGGGCACCTAACCCAACTTATCAACTTCTCCATAGGCTCGGGAATATTTCCAAACCAGTTAAAGCTAGCAAAAATTATACCAATTTTTAAAGAAGACTGCAAGAAGTGTATTTCTAACTATCGTCCAATATCGATTTTATCGGTATTTTCAAAGGTGTTCGAGTCAATTATCAAAGATAGACTGATAAAATACATCTCTAGCAACGATATCCTAACACCACAGCAATATGGCTTTCGGAAAAACTCCAATACCCAATGTGCCACCTTCGATTTCATTTCTAACATTCAGCAGTACATAGACCAGGGCGAATATGTGGCAGCTATATTTATAGATCTGAAGAAAGCCTTTGATACGGTAGATCATGAAATACTTCTACAAAAAATGGAACATTTGGGAATAGTCGGGAAATCTTTAAATTTGCTCCGAAGTTACCTAGCTGATAGATTTTGCCTTGTCGATAACGGAGGGAACCTAAGCGACGTTGGAAAAATCACATGTGGAGTGCCACAGGGCTCGATTCTTGGACCTCTACTTTTCTTACTATACATCAATGATATAACTAAATGTGGCATCTTGGGAAAACTTAAACTTTACGCTGATGATACTGTGATTTACTACCATTGTAAAAATCTGAAGGAACTTGAAGCTTTAATGAATAAAGATCTCGCAAAGCTGGCTAAATGGCTTCGATTAAACAAATTAAGCCCCAATGTTAAAAAAACCCATTACCTTACTTTCGGAAAAAAAGATAACATGGGTATGAATATCATTCTTGGAAATGAAAAGCTACAACATGTTCAAGTAACGAAATATTTGGGGTTACTCATAGACTCTAACCTCTCGTGGAACTCCCATGTTGAGAATGTAAAATCCAAAATTTCCCCGATAACCGGTGTACTTTATCGACTCCAAGGTGTGCTCCCCACATCTTTACTGCGTGTAACATATTATGCTATGATCCACTCCCACCTGAGTTATCTAATTAGTATCTGGGGAACCATTACCAAAAAAAAAAATATCCGAAATTCAAGTAATTCAAAATAGAGCCGTACGTAATATATATAATCTGCCATGGGATACACATGTCAAAGATATATACTCACATACACAAATACTTCCTTTTACAGTCCTGCCAAAGTACTGGGTGGCGCAGATGGATCGGGTGGTTTTAAAATACTTGTCAAACTGTCAATTTTAAAGGTATTGGATTGAAATAAAGTGCAAAACGTGTAGTTACAATGGAAGTTTATTAACAAACAATTGGTAAAGCTAGTTTTTAAAAATTACATCCATCAAATGCCCTCCTTCTCGAGCGACGCATTCTTGGAGTCGGTCCTTAACGTTCCGCATTGCCCGCTCAAGCACATCACCAGGAATTAATGTGATTTCGTTGTGAATTGCTGCCTTCAACTCCTGAATGGTCCGGGGTTTGTTCACGTACACCCTTGCTTTTAAATAGCCCCACAAGAAGAAGTCACATACCGTGAGGTCCGGTGAGCGAGGGGGCCAATGGAGATCTCCATTACGGGAAATCAAACGGCCAGGGAAAAGAGCGCGCACAGCTTGCATTGATATCCTAGCGGTATGTGCAGTTGCCCCGTCCATAAAAGATATTTCCTTAGCAGTTTCATTAATGACTAACACAATCTTTCTCTGGTACTCCATAATAACATCTGCGTTTATTTATTTTAATGTATTTTATTTATTTGCCTTGTCCTTTCTAATGTTGTCTTTCCCGAAATGAGTTTTATAAACTCATTGGGAATAATACATTATTACTTTGTTATCATTTTGTAATGTATTATTTTGTAATAAAAAATAAAAAATATATATAAGTTTGAAGTATAATATACGGTATAAAGAGTTAAGGTTAAATATAAAGTTATGTATAAAGTATAATTGACGGTGAAAAGTGTAAGGTTAAACATAAATTTGAAAACTAACTAATGATAACAGATTTCCTTCATCATTGATATCAAAGTATTCATTTCCTAATCTATGCAAGCGATATATTAAACAAATTTGTTCTGTATTAGTGGCAATATTGGTTATAAATGTTATAAATATAAAATGTTATATATTGTTATAAATCAACCCAAAATAGTTCACTGTACAAAATACAAATCCAAATGTATAGCTTAGTTCCTTGTGAAATTAATTAGACCACACAAATCTATTTGAAGTGTAATAAATGAAAATATTAAAAAAAAAATATTCGAAAAAGAAAGAAATTAATATAAATGATACCACAAAATTGGCTCCAAATGTGATGTAGTTTCACCAGTTTCAGGCATGGACCACTCGTTTCCGGACACCGTGCATACCTGGAGTGGAATTAATAAGCTAATTTTCTCGTTATGGCTAACTGACCTTTTTATTATTACATAATTCTTTAATTTGATAAATAAATTTCATTAATAAAATGGTGCCACAAAGTGAATTTGCAAAATTGAAGAAATAAATATTTATATATTTATACATGTGCATAATAATTTAGCGGAACAGTAATCAAAACTATCTTTTTCTTTTAAAATTATATAGAACCCATGCAGAAGAAAAGTATTGTACTAACCTCAATTGTAATTATTACTGAGATATGTTATTACAAAAAGTACAATTTCTGGGAAAGTGTTGTCAACTGGATGAAATCTAGGTACAAGCGAGCATCTAAATGACTCGGCATTAATATTATTTTAAATTTATTGCCAATTTACATTTTTTTCTTTTTAACTTATTTTGATGGTTATACCCACCAATGTAATATATTATTGAAGAGGAAGATTATATTAATAAATCTAAATGAAATCGAACAAGATAAAAACAATTGTACCTTTGGGACATATTTATTATACGCCACATTTGTCGATATCATATTCAGAATTAACAATGTCATCTTGCAACTAGTTCTGACCGTTAGAGTCACGTGGGGTAACCGTACGCGGAGTGTAAGTGTTCGCAGTGATGTTTCTGACAAGATTGTGCCTGTTAAGCGCCCGCGCGTTCCTTAATTCAGTAGCCTTCTGGATCGCGCCGAAGCAGGACATGTGTACAGTGGATGCTGATTTGTCAATAAAAACTGGTAGGTAAATTACTTTTTTTCGTGCTTTTCTTAAATTTTTCATCTCCGTTACGGATGTGTGCTATTGTGTAACCAGCTGTGTCAGAGCGACGTGGTCTATTATAATTTTTGGTGAAATATTGTTAGTTAGACGGGTGCAAAGTTATAATTCTAATAAAGATAACCACTAATCTGATTTTTAAATTTTATTGAATTTTGGTGTGATGGGGTAAGTGTGCTGGGGTAAGCGTTCGCAGTTGGACGATTGCGAACACTTACCCCGATAGATAAAATTGACTTTATAGCATAATATTTCAACTCTCGTTATTTTTTAAAGTGAAACGCTTGTGTACGTGAGAAAGTACCCGGAGAGATCAGTTTGCACTCAAGAGCAGATTGAAACTGCAAAAAGGCTTATGAAAGAGGGGAAGAGTCAGCGGGCTGCTGCAGATATTTTTGGGATCAGTGAAGCCACTCTGCGTAAACGCCGCAGTAAAACTGCGTGCAGTTGTCATTTTTCCGTGAAACTATTGATCTAATAATTATTCATTTATTTTCAGGCCGAAATCGTTGATTAAAAAAACTGACGAAATGTTCTATGGCCTGACTATGCAGACAATGAGAAAATTTGTTTACGAGTATGCTGAAATCAACAAGATCAACCAATACCAAGTTGTCTTGACTTTCGATAAAGCCTTCAAGAAAGTTGCAACTGTGGGGAATGCGGTATCAGGTTTTAAAGTAAGCGGAATACATCCTTTAGACAGTGAACTCTTCACCGAAGCTAATTTTGCAGCTGCTTCTGTTACTGATATGTTCGAGCCCCAACCTGACGTATCCATTATCTCTCCGTTAGCTAATCAAAAGCAAAGTGACATATGATCAATAATTAGTGCAGATATTCTGAACAATCAGATCTCTTGCTATGCCGAAATACATGCGGCACCAAGCAGCCCACAAACGTCTCTCAGACCTAATAAAAATATTATTCGTCAGCTTCTTACGATCCGATTGAAGATGTAATTGAAGTTCAGGCCAGCTCTCCACCACAAGATGCAACATCAGTCTTTAACGTCCCAATATTTGTTGTAAGTCCTCTGCCAAAAGGAACACATACACAAAAACGACAAAAAAATGCTTGATAGTCTGAAATAATTACCTCAAGTCTCTATAAAAAGAAACTTCATCAGAAGCAGAGAGATGCAGATGCATAAATGGTCCAAAAACCAATAATTAAAACCATGGAAATCGGACGATCACCTCTTTTCAAGAAAGTCGCACCACAAAGCGTAAGGCGGAAAATTCCAGCGTGCATAACTGTTTAAAGAGAGCACAAAAACAGGCTTCTAGGGACTATTTTTGCCCACAATGCAAGGAGAAATATCGAGATCCACCAACAGAAGATTGGATAGAATGTATTGTGTGTAAATCATGGTGACATGAGAACTGCACAGACTACGATAAGAGGCAATTTAAGTGTGATAATTGCAATAGGGGGTACTCTTCGCGGTGCGAACACTTACCCTATGGTATGCGTATACTTACCCCGCACACGGGGTAAGTGTACGCAATCGACATGCATGTAAACTTTTTTATATAACTGTTTCATTTATGAACCATATGAGGTTTTTATGGTTGTTTGAGGTGCCTTAATAATCGATCATTTTAATAAACAAAAAAAAATGAGTAAAATACCTAAAGCTTTTTAATACAAAAATCCTAATGTAAAAATTGCGCACGGTTACCCCACGTGACTCTATCTATTTTTTTTACTGTGTCTTGTTCTATTTCATTTGGATGTAGTTTCGTTTAGATATTTATTAATGTTATCTTCTTCATCAGTGATATACTAGAATCTCTCAAATTAATTGTAATCCAGTTTAAAAAGGGATTGCAGGCCGTTTTCTGATAAACTCTTCGTAAATTCCTAATATATCTGAACACGTGCTAAAATGTGAAAATATAAGAATTTGCATGAACACGTGTTCCGACATTGTAATAATACATTCGTATTTTGTAGTATCGAATAAAATATTATGAAACTTATCATTTCATTCGTTGGGCCTACAATCACGTTTTTATCTGGATTTCAATAATTTAAAGAGATTCTTAATAAGGTAAGTTTTTAGATTCTCACGGCCAAAAGCATTTTTGTTGTTTGTTTTTGGGGTGTTATGCCGTGTTGCGCTAACTCCTTCTTTAGCCGACGTTTCGGACAGCGTTGCAGTGTCCATCATCAGGGCAGATCCGGTAGATCCGAAGATGTGTTAAAAAAAAAGATTCTTAATAAATTAGAAATATTCAATATTAGTCATTTTTCTCTGTCTATGTTCCTCATATTTATGAACAGTAAATAATAGAGTAGGCATCTCTGAAAAGTGTTGTTGGCTAAAATACACAGGACATCGTGGATTCCCAATGTGCACATGCCTACAAACCATTTGAAAGTGTAAGAACATCTAAAACACCTGTATCTCAAGCACGTAGATGACACGTAGACACCATGGTCACTGGGGAAGTGAAAGGCAGGAGAAACAGAGGAAGGTCACTGTTACCGATGCGCTGGACTGACCAATCTGACCATGTCTCACAGCCCATCCGTTAAATCGGAGACACAGGACCTTGAAGGGTGACGAAGCCTGTCTCATCAGGGCGATCTGCACGGGCGTGATCCCCGAAGGAAACGGCTGTTCAGAAAAAAACATGATCTATTTATTTATATTATATGCCCATATGGGCCTTTACAGACACTTTAAAAATACAGCTTCAAAAGTAAAATTTGCTATATTCCGTGCAGTTGAACACATGTACAATTTCTCAGAAAGTATTGCCAACTGCCTCCAACCTAGATACAAGCGAGTATCTAAATCACTCAGTCCTGCGAGGTATGTTTTTATAACTTTCTTTTAACTATATTCCGTGCAGTTGAACAGATGTACAATTTCTCCCAAAGTGCATACAATCTAGATACAGGCTAGTATCTAAATGATTCAGCCCTGCACGGAGGAAAATGAAATTTGCCGATTTATTAAAATCCTCTTAAACCAGGCCATTTCATAATAAAATATTAAAATCCTCATTACACGTTCTTGTTTTACTGATGGTTTGTTAGAACATCTGTCAATTCATTCGTTAAAAAAGTACGTTTAACAGTTAAATACGAATAATTTGACCAGATTTTTTTATTAATTAGCAATAATTTATATCAGTTAGTTTTCTCCGTGTGACATTGGTGTAGCAATTAAAAATAATTTTCGAGCGAGTAGTTCTTATTGTTGTGTTGAATGTGATTAGACTCAGTTAAATCGGGTCTGTCTATAATTCCATACTTGATTATTGTTGATTCCAGATAATTTTCTAATCTTCCTCCGAGGAAAGTGTCTTAAAAAATTAGCTATGCTTATCGATAATTCGCCATTTATATATAATCATTTTGTCCTGCGCAACTCTGCAGCTAGCCCAGGGAACACGGTACGATGCATTTAGGCGTTATTTCACCGCATACGCTGCAGTTAGTTACACTTGCATAATCATAGGACAATTTGAAACCTGTTCTCTTCGAGATACTTTACTGTACACTATTCTAATTTATGCAAATCTATGTGCATTATTATATCTGTTGGCGGTGCGGTTCGCGTCGAGGTAGAGGCGACGTGCCCTCTTATCAAATAGTGTATCTTGTCCACAGTGACATAAACTCCGCCATTAATTGGTCAATTATTACATTTATTAAATACTTGCTGACATATACCCGGCGATGCTCGTGATTATGGAAGATTTGGAGTAAAGTTTTGAGGTTGTGAATTCTAGTGAACCTGAAAACTGGGTATATTTTTGAGGTGGAAATAATATTTATAGAAATAATTGAAAAAGTTTGATTTTCATAAGTTTATATTTCACTTGATCGTGCCATGTCTTCCTCGGGCATTCACCATTCACTGCTGTATGACAATTATTAATAAAACTACATTATATCGACAATTATTAAAAAAACTCCACTATATGGACAATTATTAAAAAAACTACATTATATCGACAATAATTAAAAAAAAACTACATTACATCGACAATTATTACAAACACTATACTATATCGACAATTATTAAAAAACTACATTATGTCGACAATTGTTAAAAAAACTACATTATATCGACAATTATTAAAAAACTACATTATATCCACAATTATTAAAAAAACTACATTATATCGACAATTATTTAAAAAACTACATTATATCCACAATTATTAAAAAAAACTACATTATATCGACAATTATTTAAAAAACTAAGTACATTATATCCACAATTATTAAAAAAAACCACATTATATCGACGATTATTATAAAAACTACATTCTATCGACAATTATTATAAAAACTACATTATATCGACAATTATTTAAAAAAACTACATTATATCCACAATTATTAAAAAAAACCACATTATATCGACGATTATTATAAAAACTACATTCTATCGACAATTATTTAAAAAACTACATTATATCCACAATTATTAAAAAAAAAAACTACATTATATCGACCATTATTATAAAAACTACATTATATCGACAATTATTATAAAAAGGACATTATATCGACAATTATTCAACTCCGTGTCCCATTCCAGGGCAGAGATAATGCATTAAGTCTTCTTTGGCCTGCCAAGACTTCTTCTACTATTTCAACCACTCTCTAAACACTCCCGACACTAATAAGAACAATCTTTGAAATTTTCCGTAGTTTTTCAGAAATTTTCCAGTAGTGTTTAGGTCTATATGGGACAAACAAAAAACATTATTTTTTATAAATAGATGAACGATGTGTAATACATAACTGACGAAGTGAGTGACTTCGAAGCAGGACAAAGCAAGCCGACTGCACCATCACAGTTCACAATCTCTATAATATTAAAATAGCACTGAATGCTTGCCGTAATGTAGCGCGGCTAACGGCAGATGGAATTAAAATCATTCAATAGCGTCCTTGGTTGAAAACATAAATAGGATTACTTGGATTAAAGAGTTAGTAACCTCGGGGATAAATGATCGGTGATCGTCAAAAAACTGGACACATTTGGGCCAGAAGACCGATGAAAATGAGTTTCATGTTTTATCTTAAAATCCTTCGTCGTTTTAACTGGACCATTTTGCATTTCATCTGTCTGTAAATTCTGTCCGTTTCCGTTTTCTAAAATCTGCCGCAACCACATTATTATTCAAGCAAACCTTACTTTGACTAAATGGCTAACTTTTACTGGTTCACTAAAGATTCCTTTTTTAAATGTGAAATCTTCGTGTTTATTTTAACTTTTTATTCACATGTTTTCAATATTATGGTTCACCTGCCTCCATGAAGAGTGCTTAAAAAAATAATTGTCATTGAGATTTTTTGGAAATATGGTATGATTCCTTAATTGTTTTTTTAAGTTACGTAAAATATGTTATTTTTATTTACGTAGGTAGATATTTTAAAAACCTACCTGCAATTCTAATGTTTTCAGGGTAAATTTCGGTTTTGATTTGAGAAAATAAGAAACATACTTGTTTTAACGCGAGGTCAGGTAATGTTCGCAGAACTCCTAGTTAATTTCATAAAACAATTTATTTTTATTGGTGATTTTATTATGCACCAGCAGGAGGTATTAAAAAACCAGGCCTCGACCACACGAATAAAAGATTGTGAGCTGTATTTATTCAGTAACATCGTGTGTACGGCTGGTTTAAATCGTTTGACGCTTAAACGTCGGGTTCGCATCTAAGCATAGCGTATTCAATACCCTGTAAGCTAACCACCATTGCCATTAACATAATATATGAAAAGGTTTTTCAGAATTCGCAACACACCTAATAGATAGAGATCTTCTTTTAATAAATAGTCGGGTATAGATATACTACACAGAAATGGGATGTTTGAACAATCTAGAAGCTTTGGAAATAAAAATAAAAATAAATAAAACCAATTTAGTACATTAACAATTAGACTTGTCAAATAGCCCCATTTTAAAATTATTCTCCTCCCCTCATATCCCCCTGCATTTAAGTACACTTCACGTAGTATTATTATCTGTTTACTAAATTGTTGTTAGATGTAGGTACTTTAATTGTATTTGTGGAACCACAGTAATCTCAAGGACGATGCCGTGTTTTTACTTACGTTATGACGGCATTACTTTTTCTAAAACATGCGAACTGCGAACTGCGAACACCTCAGCGCAGGTTCTCCAAGTGAGGTGTTCACAAAACACTACTACTAATCCGTACAGATAATGATCATTAACTAGTACTTATATATAAACTGTTTGTAAGATAATAAATATTACGAGGAAATCGATAGAATATAGCCACAAGTTGATGCGTGTACCTCATAGACTAATATTATACAACAATGGTGTACCTACTCGCTCGAGTAGATAAATCAAAAATCCTTTTGACCACTCTCATACACGAAGCTGTACCTGTATTCCGTTTATTTAAATAATAGTGTAAGTATTAGGTGACATCATGGCTATATTATTTCAGAGAGAACTTGTATTTGTTTAGTGTAAGTGTCTCAATATAATAAGTAATAACAGAGGAGGATGATAACGTCACGACTTTTAAATCCAATTTAATAATGGATACAGAGAACTGCGGTGAATGTGAATTCAAATGTTAAAATAATTACTTTTCAACATCTTCATTTCCCAAAAAATCGCTCCTCACAAATGCAACTTCAGAATTACAAGCCTTTATGTGCCACGAATTGCTACTAACAAACGTAAACCTGGCTTGTGTAAATTAATAAATGCAATCGAAACAAAGCAAACCGTTTAATACTTCATGTCTCTCCTCTTATTGAAAAGTGTTCATCGATATCGTCTTGAAATAAACCCCATAAAGTTGTAAATTGTTGTCGTAATTAATTACGCCCAGAGGGCTTTTACATGTAGGTGGTACAATTTTGCTGACAGACAATTTTGAAACATGAGAAAGAAATAATAAAAAAATAAATTACCTTAAAAAATAATATATGCAAGAAACAAAAATAAAAAAACAAGAACATAAATTTAAAAAATACAGCGAGTTTACAAAACTACAACTTCCATTTAGGAATACTGTTGAAATAAATCTTTTACCTGTTCCACAAAATTCGCAAAGTTAATACTCCTATATCGACATCACCTAGTATTGTCTTCCCATAGTGTGAAACCGTTGTATTGTTGATATTCCAAGAATCCAGAATTAAAAGCCCAGAAAATTCTTTCATATCAGAAATTAAATAATAAGATTTTAAAGGGAGAGAAGTGGGAAGGTAAGAATTTTATTTTAATATTTTATTTTATTTGGGTTATTTGACATTTGAGTTTGACTATTATAGCGCTCGCTATTCATTTCTCCCACTGAGAAAACACACAATAGTGATGTGATTGAGAACGAATAAACAGGTTTCCTGATAAACTTTTAATAAATTACGAATTTATTATCCACGGTGTCGGAACACGAGTTCATAAAAAGAAGAATTACCAATAATTTGAAGAGATTCTTAATAATTAGTAATAGTCATTTTTAAAAATAGGCATTTGTTACTTCACCCAATAAAAGTAATCTTCATGAATTATTGTTTGACATTGTCCAGTTTGGTTAGGTAATAACATGGTGTCCGGAAACTAATGGAACAAGCGCGAAACTGGTTAATCCACATCACATAGCACAAAAAGAATTTGTTTTTTGATTTTCCTGTTCATTTGATTTTTCTGTTAATTTTTACCTTACTTATTTATCATCGCAAGAGTTATAAAACAACTATAATTGCCAGGTTTAGGATTCGAAAGCTAAAAAGATAAATAAACAGCTGATAGTAATCCCGTAGCAACCGATCATTTCGAATTCGACCAAATAAAATTCTAACTTCGTACTCAAATTAATCGAAAACGAACGCTCAAAACAAAATAATTAATACCTCAAAGTCGATTCCAAATGTAATGCAGATTTACGAATTTTCCACGTGTACCACTAGTTTCCGGATACTATGTAACTATAGCTATGAATTATCTTTTCCCATCATCGTATAAAGTAGCATAAAATAATAACAACATTTGTTTAAAAACTAATCGACGTAATTGCATGGATAAACAAACACCTTGGAGTTTTGTGTTGGGTCCTTTCCTTGGGTAGTGGTAGTGGCATCGGAACATTATAATAATGATTGCGTGGATGTATTTCGTAGTTCATTTAACGACACTATTATTGACAGTTGGCAGCCCTGGCTATTCATACTAGTAAGTTAGTCACCACTAGCAGCTCCTGCAGTCTCCTCTAGCCACTTCCTTCATCTGCAATCATCCTTGGTGCGACCTTCGGCCCACTGCGGAGTCAATGATTCCATCTACAACAGGTTGCCAGTCTGTGCCGATACGAACTACCACCACTGTGTTTATAGCGGCTATGATACATGCATTACAGCGTGTGCAGTACACTCTCTATAGACATCTACCAGCACAGCCTTGCAGGTTGGCAGGTTGTATCCTGCCGAGATTACTACCTGAGTCCTGAGACGTTATTGAGTCACGTTGATTCGATAGATCCGTGACGAATTAGGAACCGTGTTATAGTTGTAGTGGCATATAATATTATAAAATATATAGGTACACGATCAACACGTAAATGGACCGATATAAAATGCTGATCAATATTTTGGCCCGGGTGAGTTTCCCAGGTAAAAACATTATTTCCAATCCACTTAGAATCTGGCTTGATTATCTAAGGTATTTCCGTTGTAAATAAATATGAACGTTATTTTCATCATCACTTTTGGCTCTACAACCCCTGGTGGGTCTTGGCCTCCTCAAGAGTCTTCCTCCACTCACGTTATTTTATGGAAAAAAAATCCTCTTCTCTTTTTAATCGCAGTATTCGTCCGTGTCTAAGCGATTAATCAAAAATATTTGCACATAATATATGCACATAAGAAAACAACAATTTCGTTGTCCACCACATATATGTGTTACTGTTGGTCCGAAGGATGTGCGCGGTGGGTTATGCCCTTTTCTAACGCAACCGTTATCAGACAATTGAACATCAATGCTTCATCGTTTGTCTCGCAATACCAGCACAATAGAAAGTATGCCAGCGTTAAACGGTAGAATGCGGGTAGGTACTTTGACAACTGATAGTACTTACCTGCCTTATCTTGTAATATCTATGTCTGCCGGTTATCTGTGCTTTAGCGGAGATTATGGGGTATCTGGCAAGTGTATTGGAATCGAGTATAATATGCAGACTGCGCAGTGCACTGAGGCACTGAGCTGCGGGCTACTGGCTGGGACCCGGGACAGTTGGGATTTGGAGCGCTGTGCGGCGGAGGTTTTGAACCGTGAGGCCAACGGATGGTTGCTTGGTTAGCCAGCCGTGATCCGGTCGGCCGAGTCACACAGTGCGGCGGGGCTTAACGCCAACTGAACAAATATGGCATATTTTAATTTAAAAAAATTATATTGTCATTACAGTATTTATTCATTTGTTTATTTATTCACGCCGTGAAGGCTTTTAAATTTTAAAAAAAATGAGTATGAACAATATAAGCAGCTACAATACAAGTTATCATTGAGTTCTGTTGCACAAAGGAGTTCAATAATAGTATACATAATAACAATAGTACAAAATAAGTACTTAAGGTGCTGTGAAAGCAGTTGCAGAGCAATGTGTAGTAACTTTATTAATATTAACAAAAATAAACATGAAAAATTTGTCGTAAAGCATGTTTGTATTTAGAACACCTTTATTACGCTATATTGGGTATTTTACAGAAGAAAGCTAAATTAATACAGCGATAAAAGATGCACATGAAAAAATGTAAAAGCTATAATGGTGTATCCAAAGTTGTACAATGAAGTTTGATAATTGTATTATTCTAATATAATAACGTAGTTAAAGTAAGTTTGTAAGATAATTATTAATAAAAAAACATAAACAGTTTGTTTGTTGTAAAGCACGTTTGTAATTAATTTATTAATGTTTCTACACCTTTATATGTAGTTATTTTGATCAAGCATTCACGATCGGAACATGTTATACCTGGCGATGAATATACAGCACAAATAAACAAAAATATGATAAAAGGTTATTTTCATAAAATGTCCCTAGTTATTACAGTATGCACATGCGTAAAATAATAACAAAAAAACCGTTATGAAATCTGGAAATCAAACCCAATCCTTGCAACATTCGGAGTGCACTTCACATTGTTCATCGATTTTTCTAAAGCAAAATTGATAATAAAATCTAAATATCCCATGAAATATCAAAAAAATAATTAGAGTACATGAACAAAAATATTAAAAAAACCTGGAGAAGAAAAAAAAGGATTAAATTGAGTATGCGTGTGAGTGTGATTTACATATGAACGTGTAACGGTTTGATGGAGAATAAGCAACATTATTTTTAAACCGCAAGATAATTTTCGTAGACTCACTTTATTTTTTTCTAGTTCCTTCGTGGTATCACTTATTAAAGAAATGTACTTCAATTAGGAGCACTTTTTATGATTAAAGATTACATGTTAATCATATCATCTTAATCCAGGTAACGGGCCCTTACATATCAATGCAGTTAGTTTTATAGAAAAATGTATTTTTTTTTACACTCGAGTTGCTAATATTTTGGTAAAAATAAGAAAAACCTCCTTGCACTGTGCGGGGCCAGGTGCGGGGGCCGGCTGTTGGTTCCCCGGTACGCCGCGCTCCACAGTTCCACAGTCTACTGACGACCGGCGCGGGCTTTGTGCACTGTGTTCTGCGTGCCGTGTGCTTCCAGCAACCATCCTCGCCGAGGCTTTGTTACCTGTACAGTGTTACCTCGAGCCTTCTGCGCCGTTTTGTGCTTCTAGCTGCTCGCTTTAGTATTCACTCTAAGCAAAAGTACTGCTGATAAGTCAGATAGTTATATTAGTGCATTGGTTCATATCTCGAGAGAGATAAAGTTCACAGTTCGCGAGGAATAAAGAACGCGCATCAGTGGGCGCTGTTAGTCATCGAACTGTGTAACGGTCGCCAGTGGCACAAGTCCCCGGCCCCAGCCGGCATGAGGCCCGCGTGACGTCTGCCACGGCGCCATGGAGTTCCTGGAGTATGACTGGAGGAGTCCGTTGGGCTCGGACAAGCTGGTGCTGGAAGGGAGAGCCAAGAAGCACGACCCGGTGGCACGCCACGCCGCGCTGCAGACCCTGCGCGAGCTGGTGGGTGCCAGCCTGGACCTCGCGCTCCGGGACAAGTCCCGCTGCCAGGATGACCGCTTCCTCGAAATGTTCTTGTACGCTCGCAAGCACGACGTGCAGGAGGCCTTCCAGCTGCTCATCAACTACTACTCCTACCGACAGAAGAACCCCGCCATCTTCCGCGACCTGACCGCGGAGGACCCGCTGGTGGCGCGCGCACTGGTCGAGGGGCTGCCCGGGGTGCTCCGGGAGCGCGACCGCCGCGGGCGCTGCGTCTTCATCATATTCGCCTCCAACTGGGCCCCACACTACCTGCCGCTAGTGTCCGTCTACCGGGCCCTCATCCTGTCGCTGGAGAAAGCGCTGGAGGAGGTTCAGAACCAGGTGAACGGTTTTGTCATAGTGGTGGACTGGACCGAGTTCACCTTCAAGCAGACCTCCAACATGAACCCCAAAGTCCTGAAGCTGATGATCGAAGGCCTGCAAGATTGCTTCCCCGCCAGGTTCAAGGGCATCCACTTCATCGCGCAGCCGTGGTACGTGGAGACTGCGCTGACGGTCATCAAGCCCTTCCTCCGGGGGAAGACCAAGGAGCGCATCTACGTGCACGGGAACAACCTGTCGACGCTGCACGAGTATCTGACCAGGGACATCCTGCCGTCGGACCTGGGCGGGGAGGGCCCGTCGCACAGCACGGAGCCGTGGCTAGCACGCTTGCTGCCAACGTCCGCTCCGTGCGTGCGTGCCAAGGACTCCGTGCGTGCCAAGGACTCCGTGCGTGCCAAGGACCCCGCCGCGGCCCGGAAGGACGAGGCACCGCGGCCGGAGGACTGCAACGAGAAACGTCACGACGATTATTTTGAAAGTGCTAAAATCGACAAGGGATATAAAAAGTCTAACGGATTTTGTTTTATGAACAATAACGGAATGGAAAAAAGTGCCAAAACCCAATTATTGAACTGTGAAGAGGATATTTAGTTTGTAAACATTTTAGTTCGCGCAAATGTGACACAGTTTTGAAGTGTAAATATGAATCAGCGTTGGGATGTTGTTACAACGGAAATACGTAACGTGATATTTATTTTTGCTAAAAATATTTAAAAGTAGATCGACAACTACTACATTATAGGTATTATTTGTGAATTAAAATCTGTGGTAATATTTTATCGATGCGTTTATGTAACTATTAAGTATGTACTTATACGACTGAAACACTCGACTTACTTAACGATAGATATGTTATATGAATTGGGTAGTGTAAATGTGGACGTATTAGTAAACCAAAGGTGTGTGTTGAGGTGGCGGGGAGATGAGCAAGGGTAGCCGCGTGGGGCGCCGCGTGATAGCATCGGTGGTTCATATCAATAGCATTAGTTGAGACTCAATATGTCCATGGAAGCTCAAGTGCCAAACAGGTGTTTTGTGTACATATTATACATTGTTATAAACTTACTCTAAAAATCCCTGGCGCCACTCTACTTTTCGTTTGCCGAGAACAAAACAAACGAATACATTAGAATAGAAATACCTCAGACGTTGTGATCAGTTGGGACTCTCGTCTATTCTAGATTCTAGATGTATTTTTGAATGAGCAAATAATTTAAAATAGCGCAGACTTTAGACTTTACTTGTCAAAATGAACTCTAAAAGAAATACACCTTTCAATTATAGAACTGCAATAACCTTCTGCTTAAAAAATATTATATTACAGACAGGTACTTTATCGCTTTTCTGATGTCTTGGCACATCAGTTCCAATTTTGAATTGACACTTCAATTTGAATATTTCCGAGTTCATTGAACCAAAGTTACATCACAGACATCCTCAACCAAAATTAGTACATTTGACGACATCCTCAATGTCAACCTCACCCCCTATTCCTTTCCTGATCGGGAACCTATTATAAAATTTATTATCAACAGGTGTTTTGAATTTTGCAACCACCAACACTGATTGTTGTTGTGGTGGTTGGTTTTTTTATGCAGTGCAATAAAAGAGAGCATGAAAATAATGTTTTTGCTTGGGTTATTCCCTATTAATTGAAAGGCTCTGGCTCTGCACGCACGGCCCGTGTATTAATTTTTCCCAGCTTTATCTGGAAATAGGACGATCATCGATGACGTACGTATGACCTCTCCATGGGACTAATATATCCCCCTTCGAAATTACCAATTGAAGTTTGGATTTTAGAGCGCCCTTGCGGTGATTTTGCACAAAAACGGCGCTATACAAATCATCCAAATATTATTTGGATTATAGTCGTCTTGAATCTCTGCATCCTCTGGGATTTTTCCGCGGACGGTAGCGAGATACTTAAATACTGGAATTAAATTGTAATTATTGTGAGTTTAAAGATTATAATGACAATATGATGTATATACGTTAAATACGTTGTAGCGGGTATTCTACGTATATAAGTGGAAACGTAGAATAATGAAAGAACAAGAAATGCCATGTGGGCGGCGTGTTTCGTCATCCAAAAGTTTGAGGATTCTGTGTTTCACCTATGAAATTCAAATGGGATGACGATATACGATATTAGATATGGACATTGGTTTCCATTCAAATCTACGTATACGCAAGGCATTTCCAGTAGTAGAAAACAGAGGCGCGCTTCTAACGCAATTGGCAAGCCACGCTAAGTTCTCACACGGTTACTAAACTCCCCAAATATTTGAAAAAGTAATACATGGTGTTTTTCTTCTGTCACAGTTGTTGCTGATATTGTGGGAAATGACGCACCTACCTAGAGTTTATTGTGTCATTGCCTTATTTAATGTATTTGAACAAAAGACAATTCAATGATTTTCCTAAAACACAAAAACATCCATACAAGAAACTAAGGAATTGCCATAATAAAATTTGCATAAGAAACTGGACGAATTGTTTCACTGAATTTAAATAATTCATCAAATTTCAAGTTGATTTTCAAGTCCAGTGAAGGTTCTATTCAAGTTCTGTTATAATTTCAGTTTTTGAAGCCCCTGGCCAGTGATGATATAATAATATTACTTGAATAGAACCTTCACAGAACTTGAAAATCAATTTTGAAATTTGATGATCTGTTCAAATTCCATGAAATAATCCGTCCTAAGATAAATACAAATATCTTCACTATCATTAATTTAATCGTACACTCTTCATTGGCGCTTCCATTTTATATTTGAAATAATATTATAATCCGTTTAATTCCAGTAGGTCTTGTTGACCAAAAATAATATAGAGTTATTTAAATTCGGATATGCTTAGTGTTTACTTGTACGAGTATATCTATAATCTTGTAGTACCTTTACAAATATGTTTTCTTCTCGGTGAACAGAGTATAATTAGGTCCCTTCCTATTCGAAGTTTACGATATGATCGATGTGTTTAGTCTAATGATATGTTTGTATTTGCACAAGTCACTGAATGTATATTTTTGAAAATTTACGCTTTATATTGCAAGATTATTTAGATTATTTATTACACTTTCCCTAAATAAGTTCTTTATTAATATAAATGTGAATCTCATATTTTTACGTAGGAATATACATGTAGTGGTACAAGTTGTACAGGACTCCTATATTTTTATAAAAATGTATAAAACCTCTAAGCAAGAACCATCCGATTGTTGAAGAGTCTTTTCCAATGAATGTGTGTGGATATTTTTAATTAAATCCCAATAATCGTTTATCGCATTTTTAATTATACACCTTTCAAGACTTTCAAATGTCCCTTTTTAGGTACGAAGGCGAAACTTTCGACAATAAAGTGTCAATTATCATTTGAAAAACGAATTGTAAAAGAAAATTTGGTAGGAAGCGTTGATTTTCTTTCAGGAACAAATTGCATTTATTTTCATTGAGTATTGCCAATTTATTATTCTTATAGAGATTCTTCCATTCAATTTTTTTCAAAAATAGTTGGTAATCCGGTTAAGAACGGAATTGCAGATTACAGACCATTTCCTGATAAACATTTAGTCAATTCCTAAATGAGATATGAGAAAATAAAATGATTTTATGAACACTTTGTGATAATATATTCGTATTTTACTAAAAGTTTATAAGGGGCCCGCAATCCCGTTTTTATCCGGATTACCAAATAATTCGAAGAGATTCTTAATAAATCAGCAATACTTATTTTTCTCCGTGTGATGCTTAAAACATAATTTATAAAACCTTTCTTTACAAGCCAACTAAGCTGTGTCTAAATTTTTCATTGTTGATTAATTTGAAAGAGGTATCTGATAATATTGAAGTAATTTATTAATTTCCTTTACAAATGTTTACCCTAAAGGTATGGATACTCCTAGCTCCATCCATGTTAATCATATTAACATATAATATTATTCTTTTAACAGAAAAAAAATAATCGTAAATTTCGCACACGTTTAAATATTTTATAATTTGTATTATCTGTGCAGTTATTAAATTCGTCAATAAGCGATTACTGTTGATGGAACTTATTTGATTACTGTTGATGGAACTTATTTGATTACTGTTGATGGAACTTATTTGATTACTGTTGATGGAACTTATTTGATTACTGTTGATGGAACATATTTGATTACTGTTGATGGAACTTATTTGATTACTGTTGATGGAACTTATTTGATTACTGTTGATGGAACTTATTTGATTACTGTTGATGGAACTTATTTGATTACTGTTGATGGAACTTATTTGATTCAATCGATAACATTTCGTTATGGTTTTACAGTGTAAATACATGTAGACAGTTTATTTGTATTGCAAATATAACCAACATTTTCCGTGACCTTCATAATATATGCAAGTACTCTATGTGGAATGGTGTGACGATTGATTTAGTTTCATAAACGATTAATCTAAAATAGATTTTTCATTTGTTAGTAAAAATGGATTATTGAAATATAAAGAAAAATTTAATTAAAAAAGGTTATTATTTTGTTCATCGTCTATTGGCATGAATATCTAATCAAACATTCTTCATGAAAGACATCAGTGTTCGGTTGTTCAGCCTTGACTGGCCTTGACTATTATTATATTGACTTGTCACTTGTTGCTTGAATTTGAATTACATTGAAACAACTATTCACTAATCTAAAATATTTTTAATTTTTAATGGAATATGGATGTTCATAACCAATTTTAAAAAATGGCTTGAATAACCGCTCCGGATACAAGGAGAAAAAATACTGATATTCAATATTGCATATTTATTAAGGATCTCTTCAAATTATTCGTATTCCGGTTAGAACTGGAATTGCAGGCCCTTAACGATAATTTGGTAGGTTTCCTGATAAACTTAGTAAAATAACAATTTATTGTCACGATTCAAAACACGAGTTCATAAAAATCTTAGCATTTCATCATTATATTTTTTATTTTATTTTGGTGCAATATTTATGTTGGCCTCACTGGGTGGCTTACCCGTATATATATTATAAAGACAAAAGTGGGTGCATGAACACATGTTCCGATATTATTACGAATTTACTAAAAGTTTATAAAGCCCTTCTGGGCGGAAGGAGAGAGGCTCCTCCGACTACCTCTCACCCCAGAAGATAGGTGGAAACTTGAGTTGCAAAGGGCCAACGTGGGAAATGCCCATCTCATACAGGACCCCACCGAGAGACAGCCTGGGTTCTCACTGCCTCGCAAAACCTGGTCCGCCATCAATAGGTTAAGGTGCTCCCATAGCCGCTGTGCCCACATGATGCACAGATGGGGCCTTAAAGAGTCGGCGATGTGTGAATGTGGTGCGGTGCAGACTACCGAACATGTGG
The DNA here is from genome assembly GCF_061612785.1 of Hesperophylax consimilis. Classification (NCBI taxonomy): domain Eukaryota; kingdom Metazoa; phylum Arthropoda; class Insecta; order Trichoptera; family Limnephilidae; genus Hesperophylax; species Hesperophylax consimilis. Next base: position 897,951 of record NC_142836.1, read on the forward strand.
TCAACGAATGCCCGCTCCATTCATTCCCCGGCGGGATTGATGAGGTTCACATGGCGACGCCTGAGGCCCTAATATGGCTCGCAGATCTAGATGTCCCCCTCTGACCCCCCACCATACGAAAGAAGAAGAAGACTAAAAGTTTATCAGGAAACGGCCTGCAATAAGTTTTTAACCGGATTACCTATGGGTAATTTGAAGAAATTTTGAATGAACTAACAACACTTTCTCCTTGAACGCACACATCTCTTTAGTAGGTACAATGCGCTTGGTAGGCATATTGGGATATTAAAAATAATAATATATTACGAAATGCATTAAAAATTAGCATGAACTTATGTAGTTGATGTTAAGAATGATGTAATGAGAATGTCGCCCTGTCCCTCTGTCCAGAACAGTGTTGAACAGTTGTTTAACACTGAAACTAACATTCATTGTTTATTACCATGGCGGAAGAAAAATAAAGCATTGTTCTACTTTTCCTGACCAATCAAAAGGTTTTTCAAATCACAATGCTGAAACTGCGTCGGTATGAAAACACGCGGCAGTGTTGTCAAGTATAAATTATAGAAATAATTTCATACGATATATCGATGGTCATACCCGTTAGTATTTAATTAATAATCGACGTATCTTTGTCTGGTAAATAAATTGTTATTGCACGGAGAAAAATGAGTATCGCTGATATATTTAAAAACTCTTCAAATTATTAGTAATTCGGTTAAAAACAAGATTGCAGGCCGTTTCCTGATAAACTTTTTGTAAAATCTTAATATTTCAGAACACGTGTTCTTACATCTGCATTTACATTGATAATGTATAATGAGGAAATGCGAAAATATTATGATGTTTATGAACACGTGTCCCGACACCGTGATAATACATTCGTCTTTTACTAAAAGTTTAACAGGGAACCTATCAAATCATTCGTTAAGGGCCTGCAATCCCGTTTTTAACCGGATTACGAATAATTTTAAGAGATTCTAAATAAATTAGCAACACCCGTGTTTTATCGGTGTGGACAATAATATTATTGTGACATTTCTAATTGGATTAAAAGTTAATAAAAACCATAAATTGAAGATGATTATTTTGAATGTTAAAATTGCGTATGGCAAGCCAACAATGTACTTAATGTGTTTATTAAAATTCTATACGACAGCTGTAGAGCCATTTGCGTAAGGTTCTTCAAACAACCATCACCCAGACGACCCAGAGCTCCTTGCAGAGCTCATAAAGAGAACGACCATACCTACGTGTTTTTAGACATCCAAATTGCTACAGATACAACATTTGAACATTTATCGGTCCTCCGTTCATTGACTCGAGTTCCCCCCCAATCGGGAACTAAGTAGAGGCACTTTGTAAAAGTTTCAGGGCTTAATTAGGGAGACGGCCATTGCGAGGTGCCCTGTGCTCTGCCGCACTGCCCGTTGATTCCACAGTCCACCGCTACCGATTTTAAGGCCTGATTTACACTATCCTTTTTTTCATACTTACGATTTCATACACATGGTTGCCATTAGATAAGAAATAATATTTTGGGACGGTACTAAAGAGTCAAAAAATCACCTTGAACGTAACCATAGATTACAATAATCAATGTATGTGTCTGCGGTTTACGAGTTGTGTCACGTGCTTGATCGTTATCCAATCGATGTTTTTCGACGTCGTTTGAACCTTTATCATAATGATTTTTATAGGTGCTATGCCCTGCCAAAATTGCCTACCTGATCACCGTAACTTAATAGATACGATGTTCGTATAATGTATGAGGTTAAACCACCAAACCGTGGCAGCGCAGATGCCAATACAATAGTTGTCACAAACCTGTATTTATTCATTAAGTAATTAATTAATCTTGTGACAATGTGAAGTTAACACACATATATAATCTTTATTCTATGAGTCAACAGTACATATGTAAAGTTATCGTGTATGATTTCCTCAAAACAAAATTTCAAATCATCAAATATACGCGCGAAATTCACAATCCCTAACAGGAATACACATTTACAATCAGAAATAAACAGATATTGTTGTCTTTTTATTAATATTTAAAATATAAAACTGAATAAACATGCAAAATGGTCGGTGGATGCGTTGACATCGCGTTTGGGTCCCACCCAGGCGTAGTGTGTTCAATTATTCGGCTGGCTAAGTCCTCTATCACAACACAAGCAACATTCAACGATTTTAAAATATAGTCAGGTCATTCGTAACCCGGAAATGTACGTCTTTCTTTAAAAATATTAATGATGTGAAATAATGTCCGCGATCTTAAATTGTATGAAAATCAGTACCGACATACATATACCACTCATTGAACTAAGTACCGAAATAGAACAAGCCCTTTTTTATCCCGAATCGCTAGGAATAGTCAAAGTGATAAAAAAAGATGGTGTAAAGCAGTCTACGTCCCGAATTTCAATGCAGTTTGATGTAATCTATACAATGCTGAAGTAAGTAGGAACCAAGGAACGGGGGGGAGCTGCGTCACCACATTCCTGTGGATTCATCAACACGCATTCCATAAACAAACCAGATCCAGAACGTTCAGTAGAATTATTTAAGAAATGTCCTTTTCACTGGACAGTGATGTTCGATCGAAGAACTTCGAATTATTTCTTACACTGATAAGAAATATGAATAACGACTTGAATTTGTATCGAAGAACTTCGAATTATTTCTTACACGGATAAGAAATATGAATAACGACTTGAATTTGTATCGAAGAACTTTGAATTATTTCTTACACGGATTAGAAATATGAATAAAGACTTGAATTTGTATCGAAGAAAAAATGATGACACTTGAATGGAATTTGAATATCCAGGTAGGTTCTTTACAACCTTCCTCGCCGCCTCTTCCTGAAGTCACACAACATTCTTCAAATTAAGGGATGCTTATGAAATTAACGTTGGCGCTGGCTCCGACTAGTTGGGACTCTTTTGCGGTAATTACATTACCGCAATGTATTTTTTAAAGGCATTTTCTTCTAATGGTAAGTTTTTACCTAACAATGACATAATTAATGAATTAACTCATTTTTTTACATCGCCATTCAAAACGGACACTTTTCGAGGACAATGTTCTATTCGTCATGATGAGTTGTCGGGGCAAACTCTATGTGGAAGATGTAAGTAGGGGGGTCAATTTGGGGAATTATATGGTAGTAAGAAGGGTTAAAATATTCTAAAGAGGATTGTTTACAGGTTTTCTGTGATTATCATTATATTTGACGTATATTAACACATTTTCTGAAATATTTCCCATATAACCTGGATCTAATATTGTACTGTATTATGTTATTCAATATAAATATATGGTCATATTCTATTAAAGTATTTGCAAATTCCGAGTCATTATAGCTTTGTATATAATGAAGTGGCGTAAACAAAGCAATTTGCCTTTAATTCATTTAAAAAATCCTGCAAAAAATGCCTTAAAAAGTAGGTACGTGTCTAAGTACAATAATTTATTTTCATTTGAGTACTGTTTGGTAGCCACACACTGAATATTGAATAGGAGATGAGACAGATAGAGGGGCGCAACATATTATGCAAATAGTTGTTTTATGAGGAAAACGACAGCCAAGGACGCGGTTCACTCCGCAGAGGCACACCGCCATTAGCCACTGTAGCCAGTAACCAGTAGCCAGTAGCCAATGACCTCGGTTATGTAATGCAGCCATATTCTCTGTCCTCTGTCCTCTCTTGTCTTCTCTGGTAGAGGATGGAGGGACGGAACGGAGCAGAGAGAGTCCTCCAACAGACAATCTGTGAATAGACGGGATTGGCCTACCATAACTTAATGGAGATTAAACTAAAAACCTGTTGCTTAACCCATAAAGCACATTATGGACCCAGAAATGTGAAGAATTTTGTCATTTTTGAAACCGCAAGTGTACCAATATTTTTTTAATTTATGTTATTTATATTAAAATAGTTTAAGTTCGTATGTGTACCTTTTTAACATATATTATATATATTTTTTACTTTTATTTTCTTTATTAACGGGTCTACGCCACATAACAATATGTAGGTAATGAAAGTAAGATATAAATGATTAAAAATGAAATGAATATACCAAAGTTTATGAAAAGAAGAGTAGATGACGAATAGAAAGGAAGAGGATTAATCTATTTTTGGTTTTAGCATGGCATCTATGTCAAAATTTCACTTCTTTATATATTTTTTGAAATCCGTTAAATTAGAAATAGTTTTTTTTAATAGTGTAATTATGTTTTTAGCCTTTGACAGAGTCTGGCACCGGGCGCTTATCGGGAAATTACCATCGTATGGGATCCACCCAACCCTGCATAGTTGGATTGCGGACTTTCTGAGGGGAAGAACAATTCAAACCGTGGTTGACGGCTCTTCTTCCTCACCGCACCAAATCAATGCGGGGGTGCCACAAGGATCTGTGCTGTCTCCGACGCTGTTTTTATTGCACATCAACGATCTCGTTGAATGTGCACCAATTCACTGCTACGCTGATGACAGCACCGTTCACGAGGGTTATCTTTTTGACAGGCCCCCTTCCACCTATGATGTCCGAACAGCTCGGGAAGTTTTGAAGCGAAAAATTGACCACCACCTAGAGATGGTTCGTGCCTGGGGTAAGTCCAACTTGGTCAGTTTCAACGTCTCAAAAACCCAAGCGTGTCTGATTTCGGCAAAGAGGGAGATCAATGACTGTCTGGTGCAATTTGATGGGAGCACTCTCCCCAATAAAGACTCCATTGAAATGCTTGGAGTTACTATATCAGACCAGCTCAAGTATCGGGGATCCATAGAAGCCCGAGTAAATCAGGCCTCCAAAAAGTTGGGCGTCTTGTACAGGGCTAGGAGATTCTTCAACAGTGACCAGCTGCTGACCCTGTACAAGTCTCAAGTCCGCCCAACTATTGAATTTGGGAGCCACCTTTGGGCTGGTGCCCCAAAATACTTGATAAACCTGCTTGAGTCTGTGCAAAGGAGAGCGATCCGTCTGATTGACAATCCGTTGTTAACAGACCGATTGCCTTCTCTGATGCATAGACGCAATGTAGGCATGCTGTGTCTGTTCTACAGGTATTTCAATGGAGCCTGCTCCAATGAGCTAGCAGCATTGATTCTTGATGCACCGGTGCACGTGTGCGAAACTCGACGGACACGAGCTGAACACCCGTTCACGGTTGACGTTGGCTTCATGAGAACGGGCCGTTTTTACGACTCGTTTTTGTGTAAGTCAGCTCGTATTTGGAACGAGCTACCGGCATCTGTTTTTCCTCCCTCCTATAATCCGAGCCTCTTCAAGGCCCGCATTAACAAATCCCTTCCTACAGCCCCTACCTTACTCCGCCTCACAACGCCGCCCAACCGGGTGGTGACATAGTTCCCCTGTCTGTGCACTGCACAGGCAGGGACACTCTTGTGAGGTGTCACATAAAAAAAAAAAAAAAAAAAAAAATGTTACTTGATTGAATTTTAATAGTTTTTTTGTGGACTTGAAGTTTCAGCAGTGGTTTGATATTTATTTTTGAACTACATACTCATTGTAAATGGAATATTAAGCCATAATTTTCCAAGTGCACCAGATATGCCTGCAATTTAAAAAAAATCAAAAAGAGATATTCATAAAGTTAACTGATTTGTAGAACTTTAAGGAGTACGAACGAAACGCAGCTGACAAATAAGTAACAAGAGCGGGAAGGGAACAAGATGCCAGGACTGAAGAAGAAAACCCTGTCTGACCATAATCAATTTTACTAGACAGAGGAAGAAGCTGTTTGAGGCCCTGAATTGGCTCATTAACCCGTAAGTATCACTAATTTCGTTTGAACCTCATCAAATGGTACAAATTTTTTTCACAAAACTGCGTTTTACAAACTGACAACCGATTCTTTTTATATGACTCGGATAAGTGAAAAAAATTGAAGAAAAATGTTTGACGTGTCGCCGTTTTGTGGAAAATATTATTTTATCGTCGAATCTGTTGCAAACTATCACAAAACTCATAAAGATTAAGGATATTTTTGGTTCCTTTTTCATTTACCTACAAGTTCCGGAATACTGGGCTAACTGTATTTGCACACCGTTGGCGTTGCATTCAAACAAGCGAAACCGTGTGTCACAAAGGGTGTTTTATGTTCCAGATCGATGTTTTTTTTAATAACTTAAGTGATTTACAAATTTATAATTTTATTGATTAAAAATAATGGTCTTTAACAAAATATATGATGTCGGTCAAGTGGCCGCTACTGGTCGTGGCGCAAAGGGCCGTGGAGATTTTTAATGTACATTTTTCATAACATTTTCGCAGACTCTGGCGATATTTCAGCAATTTTGTTTCGAATGTTGCCTTAAGTATCCAAGTTGTGGTTGGTTTATTGGTGTACACCTGTCCCTTAAATTACCCCCATATGAATAAATCGGCAGGGATCAAATCAGGAGATCGTGGGGGCCAGTCGATATCACCACTTTTTAACATTATTCGGTTAGTCTCGTAATCTTCTCCGCGTTCACAATTGAGTAATTTAAATACGTTGTTGCGGCATAAGATGCTACACAATAAATGTTATGGACTACAGGACTACTCTCAATAACTGTCAAATGCCAACTTGTGCCAACTGACAAATGTCGTCCAAACCAAAATGGCGGCAAAACAAAATCTCTGGCACATAAATGCACCCTGGATTTGTTTCTGCAAAATTTGTATACGTTTTTAAAGGTAGGTCTATGTCTCGATATGATTTTGAAATGATTATATCCTAAAAATCATCTTCAAAACAGTGTCTCTAGACAACCATACAATCATAATTTACCTCTGTTTCTAGTTTTCTCAGAGACAAATGTTGACGCCGAACCTCCTCTACGCCGAATTTCCAAAAAATGGAATTTACAATCTAATAACAATGCTTTGGAATACACTGGGAAAGTTTTTTGTTGTTTGTTTTTGGGGTGTTATGCCGTGTTGCGCTAACTCCTTCTTTAGCCGACGTTTCGGACAGCGTTGCAGTGTCCATCATCAGGGCAGATCCGGTAGATCCGAAGATGTGACACATCTTCGGATCTACCGGATCTGCCCTGATGATGGACACTGCAACGCTGTCCGAAACGTCGGCTAAAGAAGGAGTTAGCGCAACACGGCATAACACCCCAAAAACAAACAACAAAAATGCTTTTGGCCGTGAGAATCTAAAAACTTAACTGGGAAAGTTGTCACACTTAAACCAAGAGAAGTTGGTAATATTGCAGTTATTATGAATCATCTCTCCCACTGCAACATGTCCATGAAATGTTGCAAAATCAAGTGGATATTCTGCTCGCTGAAAGAGGGGATTTGCATCACAGCTGAAACCAGTGTTGCAGTTAAGAGGTTGCATGTGCACTAGGTGCAAGTAGGTGTGCAGGTGGGAGGTGGACTTTATTAGCTAGAACCGTGGAGTTCCAGGTTACTGGGAACAGAAAGTGCCTCTTTGAATTAGGCTTGAAGGTGGGCTTAGAGAAGGCACTTGGCATGTCTTAGGGTTTCTCATTTGGCAGATGTGATACTTGTACTAGGAAGGAAAGTCGTCTGATGTAGAAAGTAGTGATGGCAATTACAAGGGTTATTTTTTCACTTGTGCAAAGTTCGAAGAGTGGGTATATCTACTCTCAGGTCGGTAGGTGATATATTATTGTGTGGGGAGATATATCCTATGAAGGAATACCTATGTATCTTCGTGTTCTGTTGGGAGGCCATTGTAACAGAGTTCCGGTGGAGTGTAAAGATGTGAAGATCATAAATATATCGAATAGGTACCTATCAACACGTATTTTGAATTCGCTCTAGTTTGCTCATAAAATGCCGATGTATTGTGTATATCTAAATGTTCAAGTAGTCCAATCACGTCGTTTCCTCGAGTAGATCATCTTCATTTAAAATGTGTTGAAGGTAATTTGTTTAATCAGTACAGATGCGTCTTGTCCTCTAGCTTGAAGGACTCTGCACTTATTGTGGCAGAAAATTACTGTACAAATATATATTTTATTATTTTTTAATTTTAAGTATATTATTATGTATTATGTATTTTTAATTTTAAATGTATTATTTTCTCTTTAAATGTATTATGTAGATTATATTTTTCATATTATAAAATGAAGGCCTCAGCACGGGCAAGCCACCCAGTGAGGCCTACATTACTAGAAAACTTAAAATGTAAAAAATATTGTACCAAATAAAAAATAAAATATACAGTATATCTATTATATATACCGCCGCCCCGGGAACCATCTTAATCTTACTCATTAGGCTTACATAAGCCTAGCATTCTTTGTAAATTTCCGCCATATGGTTTTACCACTCAGGAATCTCATTTCCACAGCAATCAGTCTTCTTTCATCCTTCCTCTGCCAATTCCATGCCTCACTGCTATACATCGGGGTAGGTATCAGCATTCCATTGTGGACTGCTGGCTTGGCTTATTTGAACAATTTTTCTTTCAATATCTCTATCAGCATTTCTTAGGTTATCCTAAGATATCTTTCCCTGGATGTCTCCTTCAGCCTTACCTTAGCTAGGTATATTATGCTAATAATGTCCAATTCAATTTAGGAGTAAAAAGTTTTTGAATCCTGTCTCAATGTGGCGTAACGTGCGATTGTTATCCGGTAAGAAATGTCTACATAGGTTCTCACCTTATTCTGTGGCTACGTGACCGCCGTCTGGCTCCTCAAGTAGTGTCACCGACCATTTTGACGTCTCCATTGACTGTCGATAACATTAAAATATAAAGTATTATACGAGCAGTACTCGCTCTAATCTCCAGGTAGACATTTATACTACAACATCGTACGCGAGCCTTATACACAGAGACTTCCGCTTGAATCGTCGGATGGCCTTTGTCCTTTTAAGGACGGGAGTATAACATTACAGAGGCAATGCGCCACAACTAACCAGGCGCTGCATTACCATACTTCTAGGTATTTATACTTCGTAAACTTAGAGGAGTGCCTACCTGAATACTGTACAATAAAGTTTCTAATAAACTATAATAAGTAACTTCTAACCAGAAAGCAGTGGCGGAACGATCAAATTATTTGTAACAATACAGTCATTGTGTATTATTTCGAATAATTTGATTATTTTTACTATCAGGAAACATATTGAAAAGCTTAGGAATAGATTAATAATAATAATAACTTAATATGAAGTAAAACAATAATAACATTACTTCTTTTTTTTATAATTTTTTATTATTATTATAATTTTAAGTGAAAATCTGTTATTGGATTTTATCTTTATTATTTAGTTTATTCTTATATATGTAAATAATCTGTTTTCCCAAATAAATAAAAAAAGCATCTAATGCTACGTATATATACGAGCCGAACTGCTAAGCTTAACTTCAACTTATGGGAAAGGAAAGAAGCAACCGCAAATGTGCGAAACGCCGCTTGCAGTTGCTTCGTTTCTTCCCGCAATTCGTGGCTCGACTTTCGTTTCAGTTCGCAAATGTATAAGGACCATAAGTCTAAATAATAATGGCTTCACAAAATTTGCCAACCATATCGTTGAAACAGACTACACCTTTAATAAAAACACAAGGGTCCATTTACTTCATTAAAGCGGTATAGGGATCAGACAAGACAACTTAAAACATCAATAGAAAAGTCATCAGCAATCAAATCAACCTAAATAAAAGCCCAATATTTAGGTCGTTCCCTATTGACAAAGTGCACTCTATTCCCAACCCCCTACCTACTCCTACTACCTCCTCCACGTGAAAACTTAATGTATTGATATCACATGTTACTTGTAGAATATAGATTTTAGAACGCCATTAAGTATAAAAATAAAAGTGGTGTTTACTAAGTTACTGTTTTATTTTAAGTTTTAATGTCACATCACAAAGTATCTGTTTCACATGAACAAATAATAATGTATTCCAGAAGTTATGCAGGGGTAGTGCAATGCAATATATTCCATATATCAGTATTATAAAATTGTTGTATATATATCAGGGTGAATTAACGTAAAATAAATTAAGTTCCGATTCACTTTCTAATATATTTAACGTATCAAAATTCACAATGTAAGGCTTAATTTAATACACGACACACACAACTTGTCACGCGAAACCCCGAAGTAGCAATGCTGGTTTATGGCTGTCTCACTCAGCCAAACTCACATATACCACAAAAATAAACAATGTATAAAACAGAAATAAAAAATGGTGGATTAGCGTAGTCTGCGCCGGTGGCGGGGTAGTGCTCTGGAAGAGTGCATTCGTCCCTCCTGAAACATTTCCGTGGCGCTGCAGTATCTCGGTAGGCGGAACAGTTGACGGTAAGCACATTGCAGATGACTGATTTAAGTAAAATGATTTATTCTTATTGTTATTTAATTTGTTAAATGGATTTTGTTTATTATTACGAAACTCAATTATTTTTTGACAGGTATTCCGATTTTGGTCCAAACATCCTTGCGACAATAATGAACAACTTCAATCTGCCACCAAATATTGCCTAGAGAAGGGTTTACTGTCGGATAATCTTATCTGTAGACATGTTTAAAACATAATTGTAAGCGGTTAAAGTTCCTATAATTTATAGTAAACTTAATAAAAGCAACAACCAACATAATTGCTTTCTAAATTATCCATGAATGATCACTAAAGATATATCAACCTAATCATGCTTTCAGAATAAGCCGATAATATTTGCATTAGCGGGTGCTTGGAAGCCATTTTTGATTCAAACAGTTTCGTGTTTTTTTTCATCACGTAAACCTGACGCAATAATAAACGGGATGGAATAATATTATTTACTTTGACCTATGAATCATCCATGTCAAAACAAACGGTCATTCGCAGAAAATTTTCGGCAAAAACCATGGAAATATTGTTGACTTTCTGGGAAGTTTCATTGTAGGTAAAATTGTTAAAAAGTGAACACAACTGTAAGCACAGGATTCTTTCAATTAAGGCAAATCTAAGGAGTGAGGAGAAATCTGGCAACAGAGGCGACTAAATTGTTAGTCAATTCTTGTGTTGTTTCACGTCTAGATTATTGCAATGCAATAAATACAAGTCTCCTCGGATACCAAATTAACAAATTGCAATCCGTTTGTAACGCTGCGACAAGACTTATCACCGGCTTACTTAAATATTCCCACATTACAGAGCATCTCGAAAATCTTCACTGGCTGAAACAGTCCAGTTCAAGCTCTGCTGGATGGTATTTAAATCGGAATGGCTCCCGCTTACTATCGGAAAAGCGTATTTCAGGAAACATCGATTCAAGACCCTCACGTCAGCAGCGTCATAAGCTATCGGAAGGTTGAAGGAACCAAAGCTAAGTTCGGTGAGCGTGCTTTCGGAGTGTCAGGACCTAAAGCCTGGAATAATAATGATATTTGGTTGATTTATATAGCGCCGTTTTGTGCCAAATCACCTCAAGGGCGCTATACAAATATATAATACATTTCTACAATGATCTATGTTAGTACTAACTATCTATGGAGATCATATACAGTACCATACCTAACCTGGTCGGTCACTTGAGATTAACACTTAATTAACGTTAACTAATTGTTTATTAGCGAAATTTAGATACATGATTTAGGACGTAATTGGAAAATTGGATATAATTGGAGTTTTCTATCATTTTAATCTCAGGAATGTTATATTTAATTTAAGGGCTTAAAAAACTTCTATGGACTGTAAATACGTATACAAGTGCTAATAAGTCATCCTGCTATTATTTATAATATCTATACCGAAAGTGAGTGATTTGTGTGGAAAGGTGCTCGAAACTGTGAGTTAGATTACAAAAAATCAATTTAATATCCGTAATCCCGAATAACTAAAGTGATTACAAAAAAAAATTGAGAATAAATCTTATAAAACTGTCACTCCATAGTTATCCATAGATAAAAACAAATCTTCTAACTGTCATCATCGGTATTGTACCTCTACTTCAATATCTAAAACCGGGGCAGGTTGATACATTAAATTTAACAGTAAATAATGGCTAACACTAGAGGAAAGGGTGCTAACATTGAACCTGAAGAAAAATTCAGCATAGAAAAAATTACACTGATTTTCGAAAAAAAACTAGATGCTATAAAAAAATAAATTATTTCAAAAATTGAAAAGCAACAACAGGACACCCAAAAAAGCATGGAGTTTATGAGCAGTCATTACGATGATTTGATTAAAAAACTAGAGATAACAATCCTACAAAACAAAAAAATTGAAAATGAATTTATAAACCTGAAAAAAGAGCACCAGGAGAAAAATACTATAATTAAACAATTAGAAATAAAAATTTCAGATATGGAGTACAAAACCCGCTCTAATTATATTGAAATAGCAGGCATTCCACAAAAAAATGGGGAACAGTAAATTGAAGTGGTTAAAAAAGTGGCAGCGGCGGCAGGAGTGGACCTAAAATACGGCGAAATTATAGAGGTAAAAAGGATACCTGATAGGCGAATCAATGCACCACCTAAATACTAGTGCAATTTTCAGATAAATTGACCAGAGACAAGCTTATTGCAAATAGAAAAAACATCAATTATGCTGCGATCAAAGATATTTCAACTGAAACAATAAACATAGATGAAGAACTGAGCCCTTACCATAAGGAACTTCTTTGGAAAACCAAACAAATCTCAAAAGAAAAAAATGCAAACGAAAAAATAATATACGTTAAACATATAGACGATTTGAAAAACATCATATAAATAAAATGGCTCAAAATAACAACTATTACAAAAATTAAAAATGGCTGACACTACATTAACCACGGAACCTAATGCAAAAAGAGCAAACTTACCTAACCTATCAACAATGAACAAAAATTTTAATATACTGCATCAAAATATTAGAAGCATAAACAAAAACTTTGACGAGCTACAAATATTAATTAAAAGTTTAAATTTAACCTGGGACATAATTATCCTTACTAAATGTTGGTTAACTGATAAACACTACCCTCTGCAAATTTATAAATATGTCTCTTACTCCACACTAATGAATAATACAAAGAGTGATGGTGTTATTGCATACATTAAAGAAGACACTGAAGTTGAAGTCAGAGAGATCAATATTAATAACGCAAACTGTCTAAGGATATCAATTGGTAAGGATATAACAGTTCTCGCAATATATAGATCACCTTCTACAAAAAATCTGGAGCCATTCTTAAACGCCTTACATTTTGAGCTTAACTTACTCAAAAATACTAAGAATGTTTTTATTATCGGAGATATAAATATTGATATCCTGGAAAATGGAAATCCAAAAAAATATGATTACATACATACACTAGCTCACCATGGTTTTAAAAGCCTGGTTGATGAACCTACACGAGTATGCAATGAAAGCAAATCATGCATTGATCATATTTTTAGTAAAACTGATAAATTAACTCAAACCATTATTTACCCTTCTTCACTGACTGATCACTACACAATACTTATATCTATTAATAATAAAAATACATCTATAAATCAAAAAAAGAAATCTGTCATAGCAAAGTCTGAAACAAATTGGGAAAACTTTAAAATCGAGCTACAAATTGCTGACTGGTCAAACCTTCTTGGCAATGATGATACTGATGCTGCTTGGAATTATTTTATTGACTTTACTCAGAACATTATTCTATCAAACACCATAACGACAGAAAAAAAGATATCTCATAAAAATATTCATATTAAACCCTGGATTAGTCAGAACATTATCAACTCAATCAGGAAAAGAGACGAACTCCACAGAAAAGTAAGAAACCACCCATTTATACCCAATGATATCCATTTACATCGCTTCTACAAAAGATATCGTAACATTTGTAAAAATGTAATCCGTTATGCTAAAGAAGCATTCTATAAAAAGAAAATCGAGGAATGTAATAATGATTCCCGGAAATTCTGGCAGATTATAAACGAAATTACAAACGCTAAAGCCTCGCACTATGTTAAAAACATTACAGAATTAAACATTGACAGGATACCAACATCTTTTGCAGAACATCCAGAAAAAATTCTCGACTTTGCAAACAACTATTTTTGCAATATAGGCTCGAACTTAGCGAATAAAATCAAACAATCTTCATTTACTGCCGAAAAAACAGTGTAGAATGAAAATGTCAATCAAGAAAACTCCCTTAACATAGTCAAGATAACAAGTGAAGATATAAGAAATACCATAGCCTCCCTAAACACAAATACCTCACCGGGAAATGAACTGATATCAAACAGAGCAATTAAATATCTACTAAATGAGCTAATCTACCCGCTGACGTACCTTGTAAATCTTTCAATGAGAAAAGGTATTTTTCCCACACGTCTTAAAGTTGCTACGATTATTCCAATATACAAAAACGGTCCCAAAAATGATATATCTAACTATCGACCAATTAGTCTATTACCTACACTATCGAAAATATTGGAAAAGGTAATAAAAAACAAATGGTTAAATTTTTGGATGAAAATAAAATATTATCAACGACGCAATATGGTTTTAGGGAAAATCTGGGTACTGGTGATGCTATAGCTAAAGTAACAAATACAATTATAAAAAACTGGATGATGGTAAAAAATGCTTGGCAGTTTTTATTGACCTTCAAAAATCTTTTGATACAATTGACCATGAAATACTATTTTTTAAATTAAAAAAATGGAATAACACAAACAACTCTAAATCTAATTAAAAGTTACTTAACTGGAAGAGTGCAGTATGTACAAATTGGTAATAAAAGTAGCAAAACTCTATCAATCAAGTACGGTGTCCCTCAAGGAAGCGTATTGGGTCCAATACTATTTCTCATTTATATTAATGACCTTATGAGTCTTCCCATTGAAGGAGACATAATGAGCTTTGCAGATGACACTGTCATTATATTCTATGAACAAAATTGGACAAGCACACATAAAAAAGCGGAGCAAGGTCTGACTGTACTCCAAAACTGGTTAAAAGCAAACTCCCTTACATTAAATGTGAGTAAAACTAAATATCTAACTTTCTCTAAAACCAAAAGAGGTCAACCAACGAATGAGCATACACTCAAATTACATGAATGTCTAAACAAATATCCGCAATGTTCTTGCCCGCATATAGTCCAAACTAAAACAATTAAATATCTTGGGATCGTAATTGACGACAAACTTCATTGGGATGCACTCATCAAAGGAACCTCAAAAAAGCTAACAAAACTCATCTATTTCTTCAAAAAATTACGAAATATCTTGTCAACTACAGATCTAAAGAGAGTATATTATGCTCTATACCACTCTCTACTGGAATATGGAATAATAGGATGGGGCTCAGCATCATCAAACCATATTAAACTACTAAAGAAAACTCAAAATTGGATCATAAAGACCATATTAAAGCTCCCCGTAAGGACGCCAACTACTGATATTTTTAATCTGTTTGATGTTCCAAGTTTACAAAAAATCTATGCTAAAAATATTCTAGTTCATCACTTAAAAAATAAACCCGAGGCAAACCCCTCTCACGATCATAAAACCAGAGCCAAGCAAACAGACATGCTAAATATTCCTAAATGTAATTCTACCTTTGGACAAAGAAACTCTGAATTTTTAGCAATTAAATTATATAATAAACTCCCTCTCAACATCAAACAAAGGAAAACGAAAAATAACTACATTAAGGACATCAAATCTCGGCTTAAGGAAATATCGGAAGAAGAACTAGCTAATATATTTAAAACATCATCTTAGTTGCTGAAAACGTATACTAACATATATAGTCCCCCTCAGCACAGGATCTCCTAGTGAGGAGGACTTCAATGATCTGTTTTAATTTTATACATATATTTTATTTCATGTGCCATACAAAAATGTACCTAATTATTTAAAAAAGTAACTAAATAAAAAAATAAAAAAAGGTAAGCTTTTAGTTTAGACCTGAATTCTGTTAGACTTGTTATGGATCATAGTTCTTAGATCTGTGGTCCATAAAATAGCGTACTTTAATACAAAGTGTGTGAAGAAGCGAATGAAAAAAAAAGTGTTTAATATGTTTGGTGTGTTGTACACATACGTCCATACGTGCAACTGTAACCTACTGCACGCAATCTTTTTAAATTATTTTCAAGTAGGTGTTATTTCCTGTTTTATGGAAAACATTTACAATATTAGAAAAACCACCGCAGGCCCCCAAGGGGTAGACCATTTTAAAAATTATGTATCACAGATTTTTTTCGTCGTGAAAATCACAGCAAGGATAAATAAAATGTTTTTTTTCAAAATTTGCACACACTATTTGTTTGGAAAATTATCTGAAGTGAAAATACCTGTTCACAACTGATAATCATTTGTATTAAGGAGTAAACCAAATTTAGGTAAGGAGTAAACCAAATAAAAACTAATTTAATAATAAAAACAATATTTGGATGATTTGTAAAGCGCCGTTGAATTTCGATTCATAAAAACAAGGGAAATAATTAAAACGAAGGTCATCTTTGTAATCTTGAAAATGTAAATATAATGTGGATTTCCTTCTTTTGTTATCGAACAATGCATGGCCAACATTTGGTTCCTTCATTTGCTCCGCCTCATACATAGCACACAGCTAGTGACTAGTGACTAGTGACTAGTGACTAGTGGCTAGTGACTAGTGACTAGTGACTAGTGACTAGTGACTAGTGGCTAGTGACTAGTGGCTAGTGACTAGTAGCTAGTGACTAGTGACTAGTGACTAGTGACTAGTGGCTAGTGACTAGTGGCTAGTGACTAGTGACTAGTGACTAGTGACTAGTGGCTAGTGACTAGTGACTAGTGACTAGTGACTAGTGGCTAGTGACTAGTGATTAGTGACTAGTGACTAGTGGCTAGTGACTAGTGACTAGTGACTAGTGGCTAGTGACTAGTGACTAGTGACTAGTGACTAGTGACTAGTGATTAGTGACTAGTGACTAGTGGCTAGTGACTAGTGACTAGCGGTTTCGGTTTCAACCCGAAACTTGCGTTTGTGATGTACATATTATTTATTTTCATCAAAGTTTATCGTTTAAAGAATAGTTGGTTATTGTATTGCTATTGTCTAACATAACGACTATATTGATTTTTGCACTACATAATATATGCTTTCGTATTTTGGTATTTCCTTTAAATAACTACACAACAATGAATCGGGAAGCGCTAAAAGAAAAGCAATACAATCAGCACTTAATTTAACACTTACTTTAATGAACGCTTGCAAGTTCATTTATAAAATGCTTAATTTCGGGATTCAAAATTCAGGTCCAGAGTATTTTTAACTTATTTAAATAAGTTACGGTTTCAGATCGGCCGAAACTAGGACAGAAACCGAAATTCAGTTTCAGTTTCGGCTGAAAATCTAGTTTTCGTCGGTCAACAACACGACACAAACATATTATGATAAAATACGAGGCAAACAAGGGAATAGGATTTTATTGTTGCTTATTTCATAATACTTTTTCTGTCGGCATTTACAAATTTACTTTTCTAAACGGTTTACAAAAAAAAAAAAATTTTTTTGATAAGTAAATGTACAGATCTCTTTCCTTAACTTTAACAAGAAATCTATTATGTATTAGTTAAAGTAAATCACCGCACGCCTCTGTCTGTACAATGTAAATACAGGAGAACTATATCGCCACTCGGGTTGGGCAGTGTTGTGAGGCGAGCTAAGGTTTAGACGAAAGAGATTCTGTAGGAATGACCCTGAAAACGGAAAAAGGTTGAAGCCAACATCAACCGTGTGTTGAAGTTGACTTACCAAATATAGATATATTTTATGCAATATTTGCTTTTAAACATTTTTAGTTATTATAGAAATCCGTTTTGGCACCAACTAATTTATATTGTCTAAAAATATTAATAACACAACTGCAGCAGAAAAATATGAAGTATTTTTATTTATAATTACTAAAATAATAATAATAACGACAGAACAAAAGCATTAATTACATAAATAAATATTATTAACAGCCCTTAATTTGCGGTATACAAACAGAATTTGAATTTTATTAATTAAATAAAATAAGTTGTGATAGGATAGTTTTTCTTACAGTATATCGTGTAGTAGGCATTTCTTAGCCAATAGTAATAATAAAAGTTTATTAAAGGCGAGAATATTAAATACAAATACAATACGCTACTTATGAGACTTCCAGGATGGCTAACGTGACTGCTGGTCCAACACGAGAAAACTTTAGGTTGGCAGATAACCAGATTCATCCGTTGTGTTAAACGGTCTTACGTCACACACGTAAGACTTTTGTGAAAGGATTTAGCTGCTTACAACCTACTATTGAGACAGCAACACATACAACCAACGCAACGTCATCACCAAACATCAGGCAGTACAGTGTACAATGACTTCGAGGTACTTTCAATTGTGGCCCTGACAAAGAACATGCGTCAGTGAATTTAGTTTGGAAGTTACAAAGCAACAAAGCAGAGATTGAACTTTTAGGAACAGCTCATATAGTCTAATAGAAATATTTGTATCGACCTTACTGACATGATGGGAAATATGATTTAAAAGGTGTTAGAAAGAGGAAACACCACGCTTTATATTTAAATCTAGAAGTTAGTTAACTAGTTAATAATTTAAATGTACACCTTTATGAAATCAAAAGTTTCGACCTATAAGTTTGAGAAAAAAACTTTTAATTAAATAAGTTTTTAATACAATCTTGTATTCATTATTTTTATGTGAAACGACAAAAAAGTAAGGAGGCATTAATGTTTATAATAAATTTGTCTAGTAAAATGTTTGTTTTTTCCATCAATAAATTACTCTTATTGTTGATGTTTCAGAAAAAAACTGGGTGATTTCTGTCGTATTTGTAGCGGCTAACATATTGCGCATTCACATAAGGTATTATTGTAAAGACTTATTATATTATTATCTATGACCGATTACTTTTATTCCACCTACCACTTTGTATTCGCGGTTTGGTTTCCTGTCTCCAATGCGTTGTAAAATGTACTTATATATATAAAATATATATATATATATTATATTATATATTTTATATTGTAAGCAAAGGTTGCCAGGGGCATTCACATTTAACGAATATATAGTTTATATGGAGGTAGGTAGGTAGGTACCTACTTATAACTTCTTTTTTTTAAATCAGCACTTCTTACTATCCGGCATATTTTTAAATTTACAGTCGTCAATTCAATACGTAGCTCATAGAATACTATATTGAAAATCATATAACTAATCTAACAGGATTATTATTTTTCACTGTACAGTTTAGGATTATTGTAAGCAGAAGTGTCGCCCTCTGTTATTTTCTAAAAGAATCGTTGATGTTTTCAAACCGCGGCAGCGGGTTTTTATCTGCTACTTTTAAATATTGTCTCAATAAATGTGCAACATTTTAAAGATGACAAAGGCTGATTGACGAAAACCAACAAATAAAATAATAACAATACATACCTACTTTATCATCAAAATACCAATTTTGGTTGCTTGTGTGTTTAACTTTGGTTTAACGAACTCGAAATAACTTTTAATTTAAGTGTCACTTTTAAAATTGGGAATCGATTGTGTAAAGCATATAAAGTAGTATTTTATTATAATATTTCATTTAATGTTTCTTTGTTATTTCACAATTTCTTCATTTAAAATAATGTATGGTATACTTGCGGCATGTTCCAGAGTGGAAGATGCTCTCAGTATCGCCTTGGTGTGAAATTACCTTTCAGAAATAAAACGATGCTTGAAATGGCTTTAGCAGTGTTTGGTGACCAGATCTGAATATGGGGGTACTCCCTACCTTCCTCTTTCCCATCTCCTTCCCTTCCGCACTGCTTTCAACCTTAAAAAATACCCCAATTGGGGATGCCATAGTCTCACTAGCTCCAAACAGTTGGGCGCAGTTGGGACTCTTGTGCGGTTTCACATTTAAAAAAAAAACCTTCCCATAAAATATCATTTTAACAAACAAATTAATTCACGTTGATTTATCAAGAATTCAGACTACCCGTGACTTACACGGGTCTGCGCTTGTAGATACCAATGGAAATGGGTTTCTGAAAAATGTAAGTTGGATAGTAGGTAGAGATTCCCTGGCACAGTGTTCACTTGGCCACGCGATCTGAACAAAGCTTGTCAAGATGCACGTGAGAAAGTGTCCAGTCATTGTAGCAGCAACAGCAATTTGTGTTCTTTCGTATACTTTCCGCCCGTGGGTTACTTTTTTTGACGATGAAAACGAGTGTGTAAAATATACGGAATTGAAGTCCCCCAGTTACACACACCGCTCACAGACTCACGATCACGCTGTACAGGGAACAGTAATGTGTACACGTTTTATACGTAAAAAAAGTGAACAATGCTTTTCGCTAAGGCTGTTGCGACCTTGCCTCCAATCACGCTCGGCTTCGTGTGAAGGCAATCTCTGCTCATACTACTCACTGCTCACAGCCTCCATCCGATATCCTGACCACAACGGACCTAAACAATATTATTTTACTTCTCAACCACACTTCTTACATGGACAAACATTAGTATTGCTAATTTATTAAGAATATTTTCATATTATTGGTAATACGATTAAAAAAGTGAAGTGTCTGAGTTTTCAGATGTACAATATAATTTCGGTTGTGGTGTACGCAACATTGAAAAATACATAAATCTTATTTTCGGTACATACAATGATTTTATGCCGCGGTTCTTATGACTGCTAGGTAATGTGCATAGTTGCCTTTCAAACAGTTGATCGGGGTTCGATTCTTAGCCGTTATAAATTTTTAAAAAACACACACACATTTAGATATACTTTTTAAAAATACACTTTGATTTTTTACGGGTCTGCGGGTATTGTAATAATCACCAAATACAGGGTGCAGTAAAATGGACAGTGTAGTTTTGAAGAACAGGTACATCCCATGTGGTGGGGGTAGGAACCTGGGAGGAGTCTCATTGTCTCGGGAAGGTCGTGCCGTTTTCAGTCGTTACCATGGTTTGGTCTGGACAATATCGGGTCTTCGCCTTCCGGCTGCAATTTGCGACTTCTTCCTGTGGGGCTGCCTGAAATAAAATATTTTTAAACCTCGGTCTTAGAAGAAATCAAAGATCGAATTCGGGAGGAAATCGCCGCTATACTTACGAAAACTTTAGAAATCGCCTTCATCAATATATCTCTGCTGGGGCCATTATCTTTCTGATGTCATCTTCAGCACTTGATGCATAAAACGGCATTATGTACCGAATAAAATAAAATAAACCCTATTTCTGTAAGTTGTGGCGTTTTTTTTTTTAAATAGCCTTCAAATTATATCTATCCGTCTTTGCCGCATCCTGTACTATATTAATACTATTTTACTACAAAAATACTATTTTTTATTTTTTATTATGAATATGTATTTTAAACAGGATGTCCGGGGGAAAGTGCACAAATCTCCAGAGGTAATCTAACTAATGGGAGAAGTAAAAAAAGAAAAATAAGATTTTTGGAAATCCGTTGATTTTTCCCTAAAAAAAATATTTTTTAATGCAAACAATTCAATTTTTATACCTGAAAACTACCTTAAAAAGGTGAAATTTCGAAAAAAAGTTATTCAACCCTTTTATTGTACAATCATGTAAAATCACCTCCCGAAGTTTGTGCACTTTACCCCCGGACACCCTGTATAGTATAGGTACTATAAAATTTTGTCTAATTTATTTAATGTACCTGCATTTCAACGTTACCATTGCCTTCCTGATAATTAAATAACTTCTATTTGTTTACAAATATGAATTAGGATTTGACTTTGAACCAAGCACGTTGCAGATTGTATGGAGAAGTCATCAAAATGATTTACAGACAATCGTTTTGAAATCTCAAGGTGGATTATTTATAGAACCGCCAGCGACCAGCAAGTGTTGTGCATTTATTATTATATTCAACAGCGGCAATAAATGAATATTATTCACATTTTTATAAATGTACTACGTCCTACGTTCCACCTAAAGATGAAGAGAGTGAGGATAGGTTCTATCGCGCTATACAGTGGCCGAGCTAGTACTAGTATCTACATATATATAACTATCTTTAACGACGGTCACTTTTATAATGTCATCATTAGACTACACTTATTGGAAGACAAATAATATAATAATTCTAGCGCAGACCTAAAAAAACAAGGGGAATTATAATTGTATGATTTGTGAAGCTGAAAATATTTGTATCGAGATCATTGCCTTTCAAAAACAAACATAGTCAATTTTTCATTAATTGAAATAGAAAAATACCTTTCGAATGACTGCAGTTAGTAAATTTTGTAAAAATCACAATATCTGTCGAAAACTTTAAAAATACACATTTCGAAAATATAAAATTATTAATTAATTTGGAAAAGTTAAAATAATTTCACTCAAGGAAGAAACAGAAAGAACGAAAACGTAGACGTTGCGTCTTGTACCTATTCTTAATAATACTGACCTCATCTTATCTATCCACTTGTATAGCACATAGCAAAAGTACCAAATCAACCTGTTTTTTACTATAATACGTCATTTGGAAATGTATTTTAAAATATATATTTTAAAAAAATCATTTTGACTAAGGATTGTACCTTCCTTCCCTGGAACTGGGGTCAACCGAGCTAACAACCTCGCCAAATGTCGATCGGATAGGACCGACATTTTTTCCGCTGTAATGTCATCCGATTTCAGAGAAATGCATATATGACCGTGTGTGTGTACATGATGTATAAAGGAAGACGCTGTTTGGTACAAAAAGTACCATTGTTAAAATTATATCCCATATATTATAGTTATATCCTGCGTTAGGTTTTGATGGTAGGCCGAGTAATATATCAGGTGATTTGATATTGGGAAGGGAAATAGAATATGTATATCCTGCGTCAGGTTTTGATGGAAGTCCGAGTAATCATAATAATCGTACAGTATTCAGCGCAATATATTCAGTACACGGAGAAAACTTACTGATTTGAAATATTGTCAATTTATTAAAAAACTGGTATAATTATTCGTTTTCCTGTTAAAAAGGGGTCTACAACGAAAGATTTGTCAAATTTCATAACAATCTATGTTATGAGGAAGTCGGAACAGATGTTCTTACACCAAAAGTTGATAGAATGCATTGTCATCGACAAGGGGTCTATCTGTCCGTCTGTTTCAGATTTTTTTCTCGATCGGATGTCGGAAAGTTAATTTCTGCATCCAAGACTCGCAATCATTACTGAAAACAAAAGTGAAATTCAAATAAATGAATTTTAAAATTAAACCACAAAAAACTAAGTTGTTAATAATATTTTTTTATTGATAAATGTTTTTTTTAATATTTCCGACTTTATGTCCGGGTTAAATCTTCCCCACAGGAAAAACTAAACCCTTCCACACACTTTTCCACAAATGATCATCTAGTCAATCCACATTATGCAAGTGCATTATATAAACATTATAAATACAACCAATAAAAGAACAACACGTCAAATCACCAGAGATCAAATGGTAAAATAATTCACCTACTCTATAAGATATTTTCATATCAGAGGGTTCGGCTCGGTAGTAAAACTATATCGGGTCTATTATGACTAATCGTTCGGTCTGTTAGAATAGTTTTTTTTTCATAATATATTTTATAAAATTCCTTTTTAAAAAATGAATTTGGTTCGTTTTAATAATATGGTACTATATTACGGCAGTCAATCAAGTTATGCTTAATTACTTTATTTGGTGAATTATTTTTAAAACTTGATTATGCCTAAATGTATACTTGGACGGCGCTAATATAGAACATCCCGATACAATATGTTCTATAGTTTCCGGAAAAGCCAAACATTTTCTACATAAATCATCAATTTGATTTGTATCTTTGATTATATGCTTCCTATAATTTTTAGTATTAATGACTCTATCCTGAATGACAAGCATAAATCCTTCTATTTCTGCGCTCAACTCTCCAATACTCAATCATTTGTCTGACGAAAGTTTGTCAACATACTTTTGGTTGAGATAATTGAAGTGTTTTGCGTGTAAAATTTTATTTGACCAAGAATCTAATAATTCCTGGTTGGGATTTATAAAAATGTTGTCATCCTTGCCGTATAAATTTAAAGGTGTAATGTATCTATCTGCCTTGCAAATTATTTTGTGCATTTCTGAGCTATGAGCTTTCCTATGGAAAAAAGTTCCTAGCCTACCTGATTATGTTTCAAAGAAGTTGTTTTGACTTTACCTAAATTTCTAGGTAAATTAGTTCGTTCTAAAGCTGAATTTGGATGATGGCAATTAAACTTTGTAAGGTAGTTATAATTAATCGTTCTAACTAACTAACTAACTAACCATCACGCCGTTTCCCCGCAGGGGTAGGCAGAGAGGACGGACCGCCAAATAACTCGGTCTTGGCACACACTCCTTGCCTCATTCACATTCATACATCGTCTCATACATACTCTTCTATTGTTCTGACTCTTGACATGGCCCGACTCAAGTATCTGATTCACTTGGTCGTGCCATGTCTTCCTCGGGCGTCCCCGACTTCTGCTACCATTCACATTTGCATCGTATATTCTCCTTACACTCCTTTCTTCGCTCATTCGCTCTACATGCCCTAACCATCTAAGCGTCCCTTTCTTGATCTTACTCATTACGCTTACATCAGCCTTGCACTCTTTGCGGATATCCACATTCCTCACACGATCATACATGGTTTTACCACACATACGCCTCAGGGATCTCATTTCAACAGCATTCAATCTACTTTCATCCTTTCTTTGCCAGTTCCATGCCTCACTTCCATACATCAGGGTAGGTACCAGCACTCCATTGTGGACTGCTAACTTCGCTTCTTTGAACAATTTTTTGTTAGCGCCAACTGCGTTCAGTCCTCCATTAATGGAGTTACCTGCATTTACCCTTCTTTCAATATCTCTGTCAGCCTTCCCATCTCTCGTAAACATGCTTCCTAAATACACAAATTCATCCACCTGCTCCAAGTATTCCTCATTCACAGCTATATTGCACACTGTTTTCGTACTTTCTCTTTCAAACACCATTACTTTAGACTTACTTACATTCATCATTAACTCATTCTTCACGCATACTTCGTTCATCCTAGACACGAGAGACTGCAGATCATCCATACTATTAGCAATCAGCACCGCATCATCAGCATACAACAGGCAACATACTTTATGATTACTCGAATTCGCGCCCAATCCCACCTCTTTCAATTCTTGCATTCAATTAATCGTTCTAAGTTTTCTAAATCTGTATTGGACCATTTAATTTTGCCAAATGAGTACGTTAATAGAGGTATTGCCCTCTATTAACGTACTCATTATTTGAGTACGGGTATCCTAAATATTTATAAACCTCATCCCTTTTTATACAATTTTCATATAATTTATAAATTTCTGCCTTTTTTGCAGATTTTGCCTTTCTCTATATGGATCGTTCTAAATTTATATAAACTAAAAGTCATTTTGATATCATCTGAAAAGTTTTTGACTACCTTGATCATTTTCTCTAAATTTCGTTCAGAATTCGAAAATAATTTTAAATCTACCATTAATAATAAATGCGAAATTGTACCATCCTCCTTTGCATTACCCTTAATTTTTATTCCAAATTTGCTTTAATTAAAATTTTAGATAGAGGATTCAATGCTAAGCAAAACCAAAGAGGACTCAATGAGTCTCCTTGAAAAATCCCTCTTTTAATTGAGATGCCCGGTATTACTATTTTCTTACCTTTTAAATTGATAAGTAAATTGGTATTCCAAAAGGATGTAATATTTTCCAAAAAGCTAATAATAATTGGGTTAATTTTATACATATTTAATACTTTGATCAGCCACGAGTGCGGGACACTATCGAAAGGAAAGCCTTTTGGTAGTCTATATAGCAAGTATGTAAATTACGCTTTCGAGTTAGAATCTGTTTTAGAATTACAGAATAAATAACTAATTGTTCTTTACATCCCATATGTTTTCTGCGACAACCTTTTTGCTCTTCAGATAAAATATTTTATAATTTAATAATATATTTTTATTAATATATGTATTTAAAAAAATTATACATTTTTGTTGGTTTGACTGAGGATTAAAGTTTCCTCCCCAGGGTCTGGGGTCAACCGCGTTAACAACTAAGCCAAACTCCGATTGGTTAGGACCGATATTTATTTTGTGTGTTAACTGCTGTATTGTTATCCAATATCGATACTACTTATACATATACTCAATTCTCGTATATGTCCATACGTGTGTATGCGTGATTGTCACCAAAAGTAAATAGAATGCATTGTCATCGACAACGAGTCTATCCACCGAGTTGTATTTAAAAAAAAAACAGATCCGCTCACTCCTCATTCCTGTTGAGAATAAATTAGTACTGGTTGAATGTTTCTTTTTTCTTAATAAAGAGAGAAAAAACACTCAAAGAGTTCAAATACTTGTTATTTTGCGAGAATTGTTTGCGTGACATATTATCGCCAGTTTGTGTTTGTAAAGATAATAAAATGTCACTTCGATCGTGAAAAATCGATTTACACGTTATTACTACACTAACAAAATATAATAACAGACATAAAAAAACCTATTTTATCATTATTATTATCTCCACACTATGTAGGTACCTACTTAGTAAATAAGTTCGAAGTCAAGTCTATACAAAGCAAAAAAGGTTTATTTTTATCATCACATTAATGTAGTCATCAATCATCAATATTTTGTAATATTTGATGAAACTATAGTGGTGTGCTTTTTTTACATTCTATATATCTTTGGTACTGCTATTTTTAAATTTAGGATCTGTACATATGGTAAGTAAAAAAAACAAAAAATGATAGAACCAGAAAAAAGTACCGGAAAAAATCTGATAAAAAAAAGATTATAACGAAAATATTTACACGAACAATATCCACAAACCATTTTTCCAGCATTCAACTCCTACAAAAAATACATAAAAATTGAGTTTAAAAATTGGCTTATTATTGGCAATAATATTGAGGTAAGTACGTTTATTGACATCAAATAATAGTAATAATAATAATTTGGAAGATCTTCAGCGTCCATTTGCAGTTTTTTTTAATAATGGAGTTACGACAGCTGATTTAAGGGATTTTAGGAATTCACTCAGGCTAACTGACCAATTGAAAATGTGAACTAGAAAGGGAGCGATTTCATCACTTCTTCGATTTCCTCACGGCTTGTTTGGTGAGGTAAGTAGTAACTTTCTTACTTACGTTTTCGCTATTGCATTCAGTAAAAGATGGTTCTGGGACGGACGCAATTGTTAGGGAGCGTATTCACTCTATTTTGTCGAGAAAAAACTTGGAAAAGATTTCTGGAGCTATGTTGATTGTATTTTGTGCAAGGACAAAGTTCCACCTGCTTTGTGATTTGGAGCACTAACCCATTGACGGCATCCGAAGCAATCTAATAAGTCAGTAAATATAACGGTGTTTGGTGACACGACAGTTCATTAAAAAAGTCCACGGAGATGTGTTTTGAACCAGGCCGGTATAATGTGCTATATCAGTGCGTGTTTTTTTCTCAAACCAATGTTTACGGATGTTGTGGCGTGCATTCAATTTAAATCCATTTTAGTTGTAATTACAGCTTATTATTGTTCGTAAAATCGCATTATCACATTATTTTAGTTAAAACTTATGCGGTAGATTTAATGGCACTTCCTGCTTTAATAATACAAACTTGGATGACTGTTTCATCAAAACATTGCTTGCTCATCTAATTACAGTTTCTAATAACCGGAAATCGTGCGGAAAGATAAAGTAATTTTATTTTACTAAAATACGTAACTTGACCCACATTATGCATTCAGTTCGGTCATACCAACTATCAAATTGCAATAACATTAACTCCACACAGGCCCAGGGGAATTGATTTTCCTCAGGGCCTGTGTCATATTTTGGGATGATGTGTGGATGGTCTTCTTATGGAAAGGAAGGAGAGGAAGTTCGGAGAAGAAAAGGGTTAAGAGGGGTGGGTAGTGGGTAGGTCCAGAAGTGACGAACTTATGAATCTATCCCTCACACTGCGGGGCAGGCGATGGGTCAAGAGGGTCCAGCTGTAGAAGTGAAAAGGGTCTTCCTCAACCGATCTCTCTCTATCCGGTCTGCCATGTAGCTGGTGAGCCATAGACATCCTTGGATGTTTATGTAGTGGGCAGACACGTTCACCGTCGAGACCTGACCTAGATATTAACCTCACCCCACCAACCCGGTAATCCTGCCATCCCTGCCAAGTCACTAAACAGTGAACATTTTGGGTGACCAGTGGCATAGTGTTGATTATCCAATAAATGGTACCCATAATTAACCCTGCCGCCTTAACTAATCCAACTACAAAATAAGTTTTATCGAAGGAAGCAAACACTTTGTGATGTGACATTATATATTAAATGGAAAAATACACTTTGTAAAACACCACTTTTATTTTGAATTAATATTAACAGCCAACCAGGTTTCGCTTAGCTCAAGCTTCATCATGGCTTATTATATCAACTAAAGTTATTTTCATACAGACACATATATATAGAAGAAAATAAAACAATGAGTGAAAGAGATAGAAATAAAATACACGAGTAAAAGAGATAGAAATAAAAGAGCAGACACCTTATTAGTGCTAGAACGAGAAAGGATGTAGACTGATTACAGGATGGGTAGGAAGGAAGGGGGAAGGGAGGAAACAGTTTTATCAGAGGTTAACGGAATAAATTAAATATTGGACTATCAGCTAAATTGATTTGATTGTTGATTTTTTATGCTTCCGATTTTGTTGTCCGTGTTAAATCTTCCCCATAGGAAAAACTAAACCCTTCCACTCACTTTTCCACAAATGATCAGCTAGTCAATTAACACTATGCGAGTGCATTATAAAAGTAAAATAAATACAAGAACAACAACACGTCAACTCACCAGAGATCAAATGGGAAAAAAAAATCACCGACTCCAGATATTTTCATATCAGATGGTTCGGCTCGGTAGAACTTCTAACAGGGCCTATAAATCCTACTGATCCCTCAACATAAATATTTAAAAAATCTTTCGTTATCCTACATATATTCAAAATGACCGACTTTTGCAACTTAATATATAAATTTTTTGATAGATCTAATACGCCTAAATTTTTAATGAGAGAGCTAGGTATAATGCCAGTAGCCGAAATAACGAATGGTAGTATTTTTATAGTCTGAGAATGCCAAATTCTTTTTATTTCGTTTCCTAAATCTGTGTATTTTCTTATTTTTTCATTAACAGATTTTTGAATGTTACGGGAATTTGGAATAGCGACATCAATGATATAAGTTATTTTTTTTTATTTTTTCATGTAAAACTATATCGGGTCTATTATGACTAATCGTTCGGTCTGTTAGTATAGTTTTATCATAATATATTTTATAAAATTCGTTTTCTAAAAATGAATTTGGTTCGTATTCATAATATGGTACCTACTATATTACAACAGTCAATCAAGTTATGTTTAATTACCAAATTTTGGTGAATTATTTTTAAAACTTGATTGTGCCTAAATGTATACTCGGACGATGCTAATATAGAACATCCCGATATAATATGTTCTATAGTTTCCGGAAAAGCCAAACATTTTCTACATAAATCATCTTTTTGATTTATATCTTTGATTATATGCTTTCTATAATTTTTAGTATTAATTATTAATAATTAATGACTCTATCCTGAATGGCAAGCATAAATCCTTCTATTTCTGCGCTCAACTCTCCAATACTCAACCATATGTTTGACGAAAATTTGTCAACATACGTTTGGTTGAGAAAATTGAAGTGTTTTGCGTGTAAAATTTTATTTGACCAGGAATCTAATAATTCCTGGTTGGGATTTATAAAAATGTTGGCATTCTCATCGTATAAATTTAGAGGTGTAATATTTCTATCTGCCTTGCAAATTATTTTGTGCATTTCTGAGCTATGAGCTTTCCTATGGAAAAAAGTTCTTAGCATTTCCACCTGATTATGTTTCAAAGAAGTTATTTTGACTATACCTCTACCTCCTAAATTTCTAGGTTAATTAACTCGTTCTATAGCTGAATTTGGATGATGGCAATTAAACTTTGTTAGCGTAGTTCTAATTAATCTTTCTAAGTTTTCTAAATCTGTATTAGACCATTTAATTATGCCAATTGAGTACGTTAATAGAGGTATTGCCCAAGTATTTATTGCTTTTACTAAATTTTTAGCAGATAGATTGCATTTTAAAATTTTCCTGATCCTAGTTTGAAATTTAATCCTAATATCATTTTTAATACTAGTATGGTCTAATCTACTTGATTCTGGGTATCCTAAATACTTATAAACCTCATCCCTTTTCATACTAGTAATTTGGAAATTTCTAAATATACTCTCGTCCCCATCTACAATTTTGACTTTCTCTATATGGATCGTTCTACATTTATCTAAACCAAAAGTCATTTTGATATCATCTGAAAAGTTTTTAACTACCTCGATCATTTTCTTTAAATTTCGTTCAGAATTCGAAAATAATTTTAAATCTACCATTAATAATAAATGCGAAATTGTACCATCCTCCTTTGCATTACCCTTAATTTTTATTCCAAATTTGCTTTAATTAAAATTTTAGATAGAGGATTCAATGCTAAGCAAAACCAAAGAGGACTCAATGAGTCTCCTTGAAAAATCCCTCTTTTAATTGAGATGCCCGGTATTACTATTTTCTTACCTTTTAAATTGATAAGTAAATTGGTATTCCAAAAGGACGTAATATTTTCCAAAAAGCTAATAATAATTGGGTTAATTTTATACATATTTAATACTTTGATCAGCCACGAGTGCGGGTCATAATAATAATTTGATTTATTACTGACGGCTTTTTTAATTTCGAGGGTTTCTAAATTGTTTAACCTAATAACAATTCCATTTTTATGTAATATTGTAGTCCCAGAGTTTTATCAAATGAATGGTTAGGTTCTAGTAGATGATTCGCGAATTCTGAAAAAGCATTATTATTTAAACACCTCAGGTGTTCTTTTATTCATATGTTTACGTTCCGGGCCGTTTTTCCGATATAAAAAGCAGAACAATCATTACAATTAAGTTTATATATGCCCGAGTGGCTAAGTTTATCATCAATATCTTTAGTGTCAATTAAGTATTTACCTAAGTTATTATTAGTATAAAAAGCGGGCTTTATTTCTGGAGGGAATTTTTTTACACTTAAAGAAGAAAAGTTATTTGTATACAGTACTCTACTCCACTGGAATTGGTGATTAATATTCATATTATTATTAGATTTATTGAAAAGAAATTTATTTGAAGCTATTTGTTTCAATTTTTTAAATAAGAATATTGTCTACTAGTTTTGTCTCATACCCGTTATTTACAGCAATTTGTTTAATTATAGATAATTCCTTGTTAAAATTGTTTTTGTTTAATGGTACGGTAATCAATCGATGTATCATGGAGTGAAAAGCTGAATGTTTGTGGGATATCGGGTGGTTAGATGAATTGTATTTTCAACTACAAAATAATATCATCTTTATCCTGGTCATTATGCTTGTTGAAGGCGATTCCCTCTGGGTGCCACTTTCAAAAGATCTACGGCTCTCCGATCCTATCGCTATCCTAATCAATCGTGATCGATAAATTATTAAGCTTTTGAAATTGAGAGATTAAAGAATTTTGTTATTGTTAATGCATTGATTGTCTGGCCACAATCTGGGGATTAAATTATTTCAATTGTGTAACGAAACGAGATCTGTGAATAAAAATGAAATAACAATATTGTAACAGTTGTTCGTCGAAATGGTATTACATACTTATGCAAGAAGCGTTTGCCCGACCGACCGCGAGCTGATTCCCGCCCGACCGTTATAGGCCACTGCCGGCCAGGTGAGGTCGGCAAACTACATACACACTCATCCAAATGTACAAAACACACCTTCGTGCAATCTTCTGCATCTGAAAATACCTCGCCTCCGCTTACTGAAGGTCTAAATAAGTGGATTTGTTGATGCGGTTACGCCGAACCATTAAGTCTGATCTTGTCGAGATCACTAAACGATCGAAACAGGTTTAATTAAGGGATCAGAGTAACAAAGTCGTTTTTGCATGGCATGTTTCATTATTATTTGGTGGACAAAGTGGTATCTTTTTATGAATGGCGAGTTACTCTGTTATAATTGGATGGGCCTGATTCAGTTCACAGTAGATCACACAGCCGAGCCGTCTGAGTCACTGGGCATGAAACGTGAAGCCGCGGTGGTAGGTGATGGTGGTGGCTGGCGGCATATGTTTCCACTTGTGGAACCCGCCGACGCGACGCTTTCAACCCGCTGTCCTTTGTTTCCCAGTTACTCTAGGAACTCCAACGATACAACATTTATTTTATATTTCAAATTCATTAATAGTCTGCGAAGAAGAGGATCTATAAGGAAAAACACATCCGTCTCAGAATTTTACAGATTCATCGTGTAGTCAGTCGCAAATAGACGCAAGATTTATGGGCAATAGACGCAGTGTCAAATAGATTGTCCTGTCTGAATTGTAATTCAGTCTTTGGTAGGATTTATATGTATGGCTCATCCGCCACGCAATGATAATCCTCAACTTGTATACTTCACACGTGATTTTTATATTTAACTAGCTGAAGTCCCCGGCGTTGCCCGGGTTCGATTCGATTTTTTTCAAATAAGTAGATAGTCATTTTCCTATTATTTTGAAGGTTAAGTGTGCAAAATTTTATGAAGAAGTATTAAAATTCTGCTTTAAGGGGAGAGAAAAGGGGATGGGGTTGGTTTTTTGAAACATCTTGTAGGTATTGACCTTCCTCTTATTTGAAGGTCAAGTGTACGAAATCACATCAATCTCAGAATAAAACTGTAGATCTGTTTAAAAAACACATCCACAAGAGCCATACTTTGAGTATGGTTCACTCTACCTTTAAACCTCAATATGAATAATTAGAAAAAATAATATTTAATGCGCAATTTAGTCACATTTCACCGGTGCGTTTTTCTTTGAAAACTTTTTTTTACCAAAAAATGTAATCTAATTTCAAGAACTGCTCTATCAGATAATCTTCATTATGTTTGAAATACCATTACACTCCAAACATTGGTCTTTTAGCTGGTATCACCATCACCACTCTTCGTCATCTCTATTCGACACAGGTCCAAAATCGTGGTTCATTGACACCTACCCATACTGTCTTGTAAGGAAGCTCACGTAAAGACCAACTGGGTCAGTTCTTGTTTTCGATATGTTGTAGGTTTAATAGAATCAGAGCGGAAATTAAATCACAAACCTTGGTAAACCTATCCATGTTCGCACCCACGCCATGCCAAAATGCAGATAATGATGTCATTGGGCTATGAAACTAAAAAGCATCATTTATAACAGTGAGCGGTTTCTTGTTCTAATGCCCTGCTCGAACAACGTAGCCTAAATATTGCTAACATGACAACTTGTTTTAAATCTAAAGCACACGTTGTCAATATGTGGCTGGCGATCCGATAGTGGGTAGTTCTTTTTTAGACATTGCCATGGTGAATCTGTTTATGCAACTCACAGTGCAGCAGCGAAGAAATAATCGATGTTTTTTTGTAAATTTTACAAACGAAAAAAAAAAATTATATTATTGTAGAAAGCAATCACTTTGTGGTTTGACATATTTAAAATTAAATAATAGTATATTAAAGTTTAAGTTGGGGAGGATCTTATAAAAACAACCTAAACTCAGTAAAAGTCTCGCAAAAAATTATTATAAAAGTAATACTTAAAAAAAACTCTACTTTCCCAACAAAATTGCTTTTTAAATTGTGTCCAGTACCAAATATTGATGATATATTTAAGCAAACTTCCATTATAAAAATGTGTAAAGAAAAAAATAACACAGAATATCAAGAATTTTATAAACTCATGAGAAATGGAAATCAATTTATTACGCCAATCTTTAAAACAACTCAAATGCAAAACCATTATATTTACCAAGCCATAAAAAACTACAATAATCTCCCTTCCGAATTGCGCTGTATTACGAACCAACAAGAACAAATAAATAAAATCAAACTTTTTTTCCAAAAAAACTTATATTAAACAAAAATAAAAAAATATATATTTTATTTTTAAACTTCCGATTTAGTTGTCCGGGTTAAGTCTTCCCCAAAGGAAAAACTTAACCCTTCCACTCACTTTTCCACAAATGATCAGCTAGTCAATCAACACTATGTAAGTGCATTATATAAGTAAAATAAATACAAAACAATACAAGAACAACAACACGTCAAATCACCAGATATCAAATGGGAAAAAAAATTCACCGTCTCCAGATATTTTCATATCAGAGGGTTCGGCTCGGTAGAACTTCTAACAGGGCCTATAAATCCTACTGATCCCTCAACATAAATATTTAAAAAATCTTTTGTTATCCTACATGTATTCAAAATGACCGACTTTTGCATCTTTATATATAAATTTTTTGATAGATCTAATACGCCTAAATTTTTAATTAGAGAGCTAGGTATAATGCCAGTAGCCGAAATAACGAATGGTAGTATTTTTATAGTCTGAGAATGCCAAATTCTTTTTATTTCATTTCCTAAATCTGTGTATTTTCTTATTTTTTCACTAACAGATTTTTGAATATTACAGGAATTTGGAATAGCAACATCAATGATATAAGTTATTTTTTTAATTTTGTCATGTAAAACTATATCGGGTCTATTATGACTAATCGCTCTGTCTGTTAGTATAGTTTTATCATAATATATTTTATAAAATTCGTTTTCTAAAAATGAATTTGGTTCGTATTCATAATATGGTACTACATTACGGCAGTCAATCAAGTTATGTTTAATTACCAAATTTTGGTGAATTATTTTTAAAACTTGATTGTGCCTAAATGTATACTCGGACGGTGCTAATATAGAACATCCCGATATAATATGTTCTATAGTTTCCGGAAAAGCCAAACATTTTCTACACAAATCATCAATTTGATTTGTATCTTTGATTATATGCTTTCTATAATTTTTAGTATTAATGACTCTATCCTGAATTGCAAGCATAAATCCTTCTATTTCTGCGCTCAACTCTCCAATACTCAACCATTTGTTTGACTTAATTTTGTCAACATACGTTTGGTTGAGATAATTGAAGTGTTTTGCGTGTAAAATTTTATTTGACCAGGAATCTAATAATTCCTGGTTGGGATTTATAAAAATGTTGGCATTCTCATCGTATAAATTTAAAGGTGTAATATTTCTATCTGCCTTGCAAATTATTTTGTGCATTTCTGAGCTATGAGCTTTCCTATGGAAAAAAGTTCTTAGCATTTCTACCTGATTATGTTTCAAAGAAGTTATTTTGACTATACCTCTACCTCCTAAATTTCTAGGTAAATTAACTCGTTCTATAGCTGAATTTGGATGATGGCAATTAAACTTTGTTAGCGTAGTTCTAATTAATCTTTCTAAGTTATCTAAATCTGTATTAGACCATTTAATTATGCCAAATGAGTACGTTAATAGAGGTATTAAATATATATATATATATTATTATTATAATATATATTATTATATTATTATTATTATATCTCATTATGAATTATGAATCTAAGTAAGAATCGTGGCTCCCTTATCAGGCACAAGAGCTCCTCTTTTCTGATAAGGTATACATGACCATATATGAACCTTAATATTATATTTTGCAAAATATGTATGTAAATGTAACCCATATGATGTATATTAAAATAATAAAAAATAAAAAAATAAAAAAATAAGTGGATAAACAGGTCTTTAAAACACGCGCGGCTACGCCGTCGTGCTCGAAATAAAGCAAGTGTTTTAAAGACCAGTTATCCACGAATACTTTACGCTATTTTTTTTATTGGTACACTTTGAAAAAATGAATATTGATATTATTATTAAAAATTTGGAAATAAGAACTATTAATGAATTCGTGATGTGACATCACAATATCTTGTTGTCATGGAAATTAAAAACACAAACATTAATTTGCAATCTGTGACATAAGATTAATAGTTGGATTTATAGTTAAAAGTTGACATAGACTTCACATTTTGTTGATTTGTTGATGTTGCCATGGTAACTTTAAAAAACGCGCGTTCCATAAAGTGCGATTTAAACACGCTAGAGCGTACTTTAAATGAGTAAAAAAGGGCTGCAATAAAAAAAAAAATTGTTTATAACCACGAGTTTTTAATAATTTTTGAACCGACCGGTTTCGCTTTACTCAAGCATCTTCAGGGTACAAATTATTACTACCACGAGTTTTTAATAATTTTTGAACCGACCGGTTTCGCTTTGCTTAAGCATCTTCAGGGTACAAATTATTATTATTAGTAATAATTTGTACCCTGAATATGCTTGAGTAAAGCAAAACCGGTCGGTTCAAAAATTATTCAAAACTCGTGGTTTTAAAACAAAAATTATTGTATTTCATTTTTAAAAAAAATATTATTATGGTATTTAAAATAAATTTCTTTTAAGTATTGGTTTTTTCAAGTAAATTTGTCACCAAACTAACTAGACTTCTAGATTCTAATTTTAAAATTGATTCGAGTATATTTGAAGGTTATATTTGAATATACAGCAAGCGTCCAACCCCAAAAAGACAAAAAGTTTGAAAAGCATATTACGGATTTCTGATGTGAATATAAGTGTTTTTTTCATAATGATAATTTTTGTAAATATATAATTTATCATGTTTATAAATATATTTCCCATGGTATCCTGCATTTTAATGATTGGATTCATTCTAAAAAAAATCGAAAGATCAAGGAGATTTAATAATAATACATTTATTTCACATAAAATCATACAATAAAACATGCGGAAACTTTGACACTAGCCAACTAGAAATTTGTATTAATTCATTATACGTAGGATGAAGGTTTCCTTTGCGATGATAGGCGAGGCATACTTTTTATTCTGTTGTGGACAGAATAAAAAGTCAACCATCGAAATGTATAAAAACAGATACAAAAGATGGATGTCTTCTATCAAATGGCTGGTGAGGTATATCTATGTGGTCAATTTAAGTAGGATAACTAAAATGGGTGGTTAGTACAAAATTGAATTAGCAAAAATCGGTTCCGTTGGAGCTTAGATGATTTCAGCAGATAAACGATCTCATTTGTATATGTTAATACATAAAACTCGATTTTGGCACGAAATTGTGGGTTTGTTCACTTTCTGTATAACTATGTCAAATTAGCGAAGATATTGTCGATCCCGAGAAGACCGGTTATTAAATTGGCAATCGGATAAAGGGCTGCAATAAGTGACCAAAACTGAAAATAAGCTAAATTTGTCCAAGTCGCTATAAGTGTATTATTCTTTTTTTCAAATTTTAGAAGCATTTTCTACTTACATAGGTGATGCATTCGAAATGTATAAAAACAGATATCTTTTCTAGAAAGATTCCAACTTTTTCCTTCCATGATCGTTGGTTAGGTGGGTCCAAAGTTTGGGAAGCCCAGCTGAAGGAGCTTTAATCTGAGATAGATATTACGGAGAGAAGGCTGTGACTCATGTTTATATTGGGCTAACGATTAGTTGGTAGTTGTTTCGTTGACCAAGTTGTTACATAATATAATATAACCTCTCGTTGGACTATTCGACTGCTGAAGTTAGCCAGAACACAACACATCAACACGGCGCAGACACGAGACACAGCCTGAGACACGGGTGACGTCATTTCTTCAAGTACCTTACCAAATACATTGAACGTCAGAACTCAGAACCTGAATGAAAAGTTCAGCAGATTGAACCAAAATCATATCGTCTGAAGTGTCTACCAAGAAATCTGCACAACCTTCTGAATAATAATAATTGCTAGATTATTTCTTATGCGCTCTTTGATAGAAAAAGTTCTAAAATACATAGTTTTACGGAAGTTTTCTAAATACTTTTACATTGGGTATTATAGAAGAAATACAAAAACTCGTTTAACTTAATTATTTACATGTACCTATAATAAAACATTGCGATACAAGATATCCTTGTTGCCTACCAGTCTTTAGTTGAAGTCTTAAAAGTATTAATCAATTCGAGAGTAGCCAAATGTTATCTATCGATCTATAGAGTAAATGACAATATTATAAAATCACTCGTTAAAATCCAAAAAGCCGCAGATAAAATGATTCTGAAAGTCTCTTTAAGAACTAGCACTGATGAAATCTTTAACAAACTCAACATCATGTCAATTAAACAACTCTGTTCTGAAATAATACACATTTTATTTTGGGTTTTTAAGCTGTGCTGCGCTACCTCCTTCTTTAGCCAACGTCGACAGGCTAAATAAGGAGGTAGCGTAACACGGCATAATACCCCAAAAATAAATCACTGTAACACTTTTGGCCGTGAAAATTTCAAATCATATCCAACAATCATTTACATTCATAAATTCAAAACACAAGAAATAACAACTAGCACGTATATTAGAAACACTAGATCTGAGAGTCAAAAACCCGCTTTTAAATATTTTCCCACTTAACTGGTCTTTCCCGTCTATTCCCTCTGTCTTTCTCATTACTTTATATTATTCATACTACTAAATTTTAATAATATATTAATGAAATCCTCAGTACGGGAGATCCCAGTGAGGATATCATTATCTCTTTTTGTTACCAAAAAGGAATATAATAAAACATATTATTATTATAAGTGTGTCTGTGAGTAGCTTTTTATACATATTTACAGTATCATTCCGGAATCGATGAAATTTTGTACACTTTATATTCAAAAAAAGAGAAAGTTTACTGTTTACAAGATAATTGTAAAAACACCCCCATTTCCTATTCCCATCATTAAAAGCAGAAATTTGGTGATTCTTAATGAAATTTTGGACACTTGAAATTCAAATTGAAAGAAAAACACACACTGTCTAAATCTGATTTCTAAAAACACTGAAAGTCAGTATATAAAGCTCGGACATCGCCGGGGAAGTTATTGTCTAGTTTAGGTACTTTAGAGATTGCATCCTACCCAAATCCTAGACGTCAGTGATCGTACCAAAACTTTTTTTTGATTGAGAATTTTTCAATTTCTCCCATATATTCTTTCTGTCTCTTCCAACTGAAAAGCTGTACAAACACATCCTAGTAATTATAATGATAGTTGATTCGCAGATCCGGGTTCATTACTCGGCGGTTACTCGTAGACTATAAACTGCAGAGTAGTTGTTGTTATATATAGATCGGACGGTTCTGCATACAGTTTATTAGAACATCGGCCGGTCCATCCGAATCTACTTGCAAAAAAAGGCTGCGGAAATTTGGCTGAAATGTTGCCTTGATAAAATCACGTAATCACCATGAGAATATCTGGTAGGTATCTCTAATACATTCTCGTTGTGACTCGTATGAAGTTACTTATATCTTACCTGTCATACTCATAACACGTCGGTATAAGAACGGATTAATTGAGCACGTTATTCACGAGCATGCGTACTGTGTATAGAGCCCGACCCCAAGGTATGAGAAATGAGAACGTATTAAGATTGTGGCAGACTTTATTAACAATCTGGTGGATTTGACAAATGAGTACCTTAAAATCAAAAGGTACCTACCTCCAA
The DNA here is from genome assembly GCF_061612785.1 of Hesperophylax consimilis. Classification (NCBI taxonomy): domain Eukaryota; kingdom Metazoa; phylum Arthropoda; class Insecta; order Trichoptera; family Limnephilidae; genus Hesperophylax; species Hesperophylax consimilis. The sequence goes on from NC_142836.1 coordinate 937,491, forward strand.
AAACCGAATATTTGGCATAAGTGAGAAAACTGTTTAAATGCTTAAATATCATTAGCACGTTTTGAAATTAAAGCTTTTGTTAATAAGCAATAACTTTGGAATTTTTTTAAATAATTTCATTTTTCCACATAGATTTTATCATAATGAACGGTTCCATGCTAACTCAACACAATGGATATTCAACACACTTTTAAAAAGTGATATAAAGTCATTAGAAACGATGATAAAAACTTTTTTTTAACCTCACCTAACCTAACCTATATAACCCAGTTAATAAAGTTTTTGTTTTATCACTTTCAATGACTTTATATAACTTTTTAAAGATGTGATGAATTATCATTTTGATGATTTATCCGGTCACCATTTTATACATAAACCTTCCGGAAGAAATTCCGTAAATGATAGTGAAAACCCTATCAAAATCCGTTGGGTAGTTTACAAGAACTAAGCGCACAAACACACAGACGCGAATAGCGACTATATTTTATACTATTTAGAGATATGATAAATATTTACTCAAATATGTATAACAATATAGAGTCAATCTTACGTACAATGTAATATGCATAACAATATAGAGTCAATCTTACGTACAATTTAATATGCATAACAATATAGAGTCAATCTTACGTAGGTACAATGTAATATGCATAACAATATAGAGTCAATCTTACGTACAATGTAATATGCATAATAATATAGAGCGAGTCGTCTAGATTGATGTCTCGTAAGATTGTCATGGTTGACGACATTTCATTTGGGTTCCAATGACTTTTTCAACATTAATCGATTCATTGACAACGATAATATCTATAATGTATGACTTAGCATTGACGAATAAGTTCGATTTAAATTGTATTTAACGAAGATTAGTCGAAAATATCGAATCATTCGGACTCGGAATCACTAATTCATAGAGTGAAAAAGTTCTCAGAGTTCCCATGTAAAATTTGTCAAAGAAAATGTTTTTCTCAGCGGTCGATATACTATCCTACGCTTAGGTATACTTTGATGGTGATTTCCAAATAGGAAATTTAAAATACTGTCATTAATGACTTGCGATTATTAGCGAACCACTTTAACCACTTAGCACTAATTAATTGAGATAACTAGGAAACGTACTTTTACTAGTGAACTAGTGATGCAACAACTTCACTGGGATTCCGTCTCGTATCTTCGGGTAGTGGGAATTTTGTCATAATTGCCTCTGTCTCTCAGTTTTATTTAATTGATGAAACATCAACTAAATACGCAATAAATTCCCACATTCCCTCAGAACTTGGAACTCCGTTTTCTTTTCCTGTCGGCTAGAAATTCAGTATTGATAATGATGTAAATAAAGAAACGTAATACCTATGTACTAACTCCGTTTCCTGTGCGATAAGTTTGTCTGATTATTATCGGTATTTTACCTAGCTATGTTGTCGATTAGCAAAACAAATATTACTAAAAATGTAGTAACTCACAAATGGTTATCTTAACCGACAAAGGTAATCAGCGCGCATTTTTTTAATGTTTTAGCCATGAAAATAATAGCTAGGTTATTGCGGAAATTAATTGAAAGCAGTGAGGAAGATGACAGAATAAAATAATAATAAATAAAATATATTGTTAAGGCCACGAAGATGACTGTCGAGTTTCCTTTTAGCACAGCATTAAATAAATATTATTTAAAAAAGATTACTTTCTGCAATGGTGCCAATAACGCCTTTTATTGTGATTATAATTATGTATAACGAGCTATGAATCAAAACGCCCTCGAAATAATCTTATTGCAGTAATCCTATAATATCAAGTGGCCACTGGCCACTGGTCACTGGCTACTGACTACTGGCTACTGGCTACTGGCTAGCTACTGGCTACTGGCTACTGAAAGTGTCTCTAAATTTTATTTTTTTAATATTTTAATATTAAATGTTACTTTTAAGATCTATAATGGTATGACTCGGAATAGCCAAATATTTCTTGCATAAATTTTAAAAACCCTACCGATAATACTTTTCAAAAATTAAATCTTCATATGGTATTATATAATGTACATAAACGCTAGAGAGGGGGATTAAATTATTATATACACGCTGTTATATATTGAAACGATATAAATCTAGAACGATAGTGGTAAAAAATGGTGGTAAAAGTGTAGTGTCTTTTGAGCTGAAAACTTCGCCTACTATCTGAAATTCTCTTGAATTCGTAACTATGTCGTGCTGTTGGATAGACGGTCGAGAAGAGGATATAACAGCTGAGCAGTGATCAGTGACAACCAACCGGTAACCAGGTGACTTAGTACTCCGTAGCCACACTTACACTCAGGTAGCCAGTAGCCAGTACCCAGTAGCCACTGACAGTGACCACAGACCAGGGGCGTGCCGTACAGTCTGTTCTCGGTGCCTAATCATTCTTTTGAGACACACTGATGTCAGGAATCACTGGTTAAACTAAGGGACGTACGTAAGCAGAGTTAAATTATAGTATATCATAATAATAATAATTAGGCTATGCTAGGCCCTGCAGGCGGCTTTTGGTGGGCTTTATTCAATTTCTCTGACAGTAGAGTTTTGCCCCCTTTGTATGTACAGCAGCAATTATTAGAATATGTGCAAAAATGTACTTGTCACCTAGGAACCTATTCATTTTTCTATTCTGATAAAAACATTTGTGAATGCGCAATATACGTATGCTGTATAAAATTTACTGGACGAATGAAAACTAATTTCTACTAAGCCAGTTATCCCCCGGGTTGGTAAGCAATCGTCATATACCGAGTGCTGCAAGACCATGCCCAGAAAATTACGCTCGTTATACTAAGGTAACGGTCTGCAGCGCAGCTCAGTGTGAAAAGCGAGCTGAAAGTCGACAAAGCCAGTGGGCCGGACGGAATACCTGCCTTGGTCCTCAAGAGGTGTTCTACAGAAATAACTCCAGTGCTCGCGAAATTATTTAGGCTCTCTCTCAAAGGTGGAAAGGTGCCAGATCTTTGGAAAAAGGCAATCGTCCACCCAATCCCAAAAAAGGGGGACCGCTCCGACCCTTCTAACTACCGCCCCATAGCCATCACTTCCATACTCTCGAAGGTATTAGAAAGGGTGGTTAACAACAAATTGCTCACATATCTCGAGAATAACAATATCCTAAGCGATCGACAATATGGATTTCGTCGAAACCGATCGTATGGCGATCTACTCGGATATGTGACGCATATTTGGGGGCGGTACATGGAACGTTTTGGTGAAAATCAAACCGTTGGATTGGATATCTCCAAAGCCTTTGACAGAGTCTGGCACCGGGCGCTTATCGGGAAGTTACCATCGTATGGGATCCACCCAACCCTGCATAGTTGGATTGCAGACTTTCTGAGGGGAAGAACAATTCAAACCGTGGTTGACGGCTCTTCTTCCTCACCGCACCAAATCAATGCGGGGGTGCCACAAGGATCTGTGCTGTCTCCGACGCTGTTTTTATTGCACATCAACGATCTCGTTGAATGTGCACCAATTCACTGCTACGCTGATGACAGCACCGTTCACGAAGGTTATCTTTTTGACAGGCCCCCTTCCATCTTTGATGTCCGAACAGCTCGGGAAGTTTTGAAGCAAAAAATTGACCACCACCTCGAGATGGTTCGTGCCTGGGGTAAGGCCAACTTGGTCAGTTTCAACGTCTCAAAAACCCAAGCGTGTCTGATTTCGGCAAAGAGGGAGATCAATGACTGTCTGGTGCAATTTGATGTGAGCACTCTCCCCAATAAAGACTCCATTGAAATGCTTGGAGTTACTATATCAGACCAGCTCAAGTATTGGGAATCCATAGAAGCCCGAGTAAATCAGGCCTCCAAAAAGTTGGGCGTCTTGTACAGGGCTAGGAGATTCTTCAACAGTGACCAGCTGCTGACCCTGTACAAGTCTCAAGTCCGCCCAACTATTGAGTTTGGGAGCCACCTCTGGGCTGGTGCCCCAAAATACTTGATAAACCTGCTTGAATCTGTGCAAAGGAGATCGATCCGTCTGATTGACAATCCGTTGTTAACAGACCGATTGCCTTCTCTAATGCATAGACGCAATGTAGGAATGCTGTGTCTGTTCTACAGGTATTTCAATGGAACCTGCTCCAAGGAGCTAGCAGCATTGATTCCTGATGCACCGGTTAACGTGCGCGAAACTCGACGGACACGAACTGAACACCCGTACACGGTTGACGTTGGCTTCATGAGAACGGGCCGTTTTTACGACTCGTTTTTGTGTAAGTCGGCTCGTATGTGGAACGAGCTACCGGCATCTGTTTTTTCTCCCTCCTATAATCCGAGCCTCTTCAAGGCCCGCATTAACAAATCCCTTCCTACAGCCCCTACCTTATTCCGCCTCACAACGCCGCCCAACCGGGTGGTGACATAGTTCCCCTGTCTGTACACTGCACAGGCAGGGACACTCTTGTGAGGTGTCACATAAAAAAAAAAAAAAACTTTTCTGCGCAGTGTCTTACAGCATTAGGTTATGTCGATTGCTTACCGAAATTGTTCATTTTGACAGCAAATTTTTAATCAAATCGGTTTGAGACCTCTAAAATTTGAAATTTAACATTTACATCTAAAACATCATTTTTGATACATTTTTTGTTCATAGGCACAGCTCAATTTTCGAATTTTATAAAATCCGAAAGGAACCGAACAAAAATAGCCGGTTCTTTAATAAAATAATATTGGGCGATCCAGAGGCAGCAAACTTACCGGGACAAAAAAATACGTGACAGGAATATCATCCTAATGAAGTTGAGTTCATAAGTTAGATTTTTTCTTTTCAATATTTATTTGTGACATTTGACATTTTCAATGTTTGTTTGGTTAGACATTTATCTTTTTGATTTTGTTATTCGATGTTTGTAAATTTTTGGTCTTCGAAAACTTTTTTTTTAAATTTTCTGGGATAATTGGTCAGAAAATAGGTCGGGAATTTTTTTTTAATTACACATTTGTTATATAATGAGAAGTTTGGAAATTTTCATGTCAATAAATATTATTTCTTCTAAAAAATCTTAAACTTGGAAAATGGGATATAACATTTATCTTTTTGATATTACGTGGAAGTTTGAATGTTATAATTGGATAAAAATTTTAATCTGAAAAATTTGTCGGAAAATGAGTGGGGAATTTTTTTTTTTAATATACGTTTTGATATAATGTGAAGTTTGGAAATTATCCATGTTTTTAAATTTCGTGTAAATTTTAATTTTTCTGAAAAAAATTCTTCCAGGAAATTGTAAAAAATCGAAAAAAAATTGGGCAGAAAATGGGTCGGGAAATTTTTATAAAAATACATCTTTGATAGTTTGAGAATTGTCCTTATAATTACTATATTTATATAATTAATAATAATTAGGAAAAAAACATTTGCTTCTTTTGAATTATTAATTTGGAAACACGATTAGCGACCTTAGTCAAATTTAAACAATGCAATCAATAAATAGGGATACTCGACATGGGTATAATTAATAACCATTCATATTTTACGACAATTTACTGGGAAATCAAAGGGGGTATTTTGTTATCGAAAATAATTTGGTTTCCATTATAAGCACCTGATTATAAATAATATAAATTGATGGTCTGTAAGTGGCTTCATCACAGTTTGTTAATGATAATAACAATTACGTAGCAGAACTTCTTCATAAATAAAGAGTATTTTTTACTTAGTTTCAGTACTTACCGAATGATGTACCACGGACGGCCTATATAAGCGGACACACGACCTTGAACGAGCGGAGATCACGAGCCGGTCAAAGGCACAAGACCTGATACTGTCTCTTTTAGTGAGGCTGAAGAGTATCTAAAGGAATTATTTAGCTTTCTTACATAGTCGTAGATATCGCACCGTGTCGTGTTTACCGTTAAGTTTTTTATAACTGTTTGCTTTTATTTAATCTTTCACAAAATTTTATTAAAATTTTAAAAATATTTATTCGTGCCTTGTGTTTCCTTTTTCCAGAAATCTTTTTTTTTTCAATTGATAACCTATAATACCAAGACGTATGACAAGAATGTTAAATTATTTGTGATTTTATCAGCAGTGACGGCACCCCACTGGCGGACAACTGCCGCCCGGTGCCAGCGCTCTGTGCAATTTCTACTCACGTCACCCGTGTAGCCGTGTGGGTACGCAGATAACTGCAGTTGGTAACCGGGAGGAGCAAATGGAACAAGTACCGTTGGTCCGCTCTGCAGAACACTTTTTTTGCCTATTTGTCCGCGATTTACGACAGGCCGCTGCAGAGAAGCGACCCACTGCCTGTGCCTGCTGTCTACTGGCCGTTGAATGCGCGCTGTACCACCAATATGCCCACCAACTGCAATAACTCATAAAATATATCATTATTTAATTGCACGCACTGAAAAAATAGTAAATACAAACTAGAAATGCTTTCCAAGCTGATCTGAATGTAGCCACTGAACATTTGGTTCTAGCCCATTTAGCATACGCTCTGTTTCTCTTACAATTGTCTGACATAGTCAATAGCCATCCCATTTGTATTTCATAGTATTTTTCTGTTTATTCAAAGAAATAAAATAATGTAAATTGTTGAAGAGAAAATTATCTGATCTTTTATTTTTATAAATAATAGTAAAATATCAGTTGGATAGCACTGATATATTAATATTGATTCACTTGCATGTTCAAAGTACCTTAGTATGTATTATTGAAAGAATTATAGTACGGTTTCAGGCTACAATTCTGTTATAAATAGATTACACACTATTGGTAACTCGTATGCTATGTTTTTAATATGCCTCTATTGAAATAAAAAGCGGTACTAATAAAACATTTGCTTTTTAGGAAGAAATGTTATTTTAATCAAATATGTCGACGACAGAGCATGTTTCATTCCCCACACGATGCTATCTCTGTGAACAAGAATTGTTCATAAAATTAGTGCGAGAAGCAACTACATGAATTGGAGCATGGAGTCTTGTATTGTAGTAAGGTTCCTACTAGGTCTTAAATGGAGCACGGGTCTAGTGTTGATGAGGTATTGGTACAGGTGCGCGATAATTAATCACACTCACGACGATTTTTTAATAATAATAAAAATATGCAATTTTTCTGCTCTGTCACAATTCAGGAATGGTAATTGCATTAAATTAATGATGATATACTTTATTTTATTTTTTAGACTCTTTCGTAATTCTCTAACTAACTATGGCCCATAACAATACCGTTTCATAATAATAATAATAATAATAATATTTGGCTAATTTATATTTATATAGCGCCGTTTTCGTGATAAATCACCTCAAGGGTGCTGTACAAATATATTTCTTAAATAGTTGCTACAAATGTCTAACTAAGTACCACTGTTACCATCTGATTGTTGTATTTACTTGACTGATTTTATGTTACATTCGTGTGTTTTATGAGGAAAAATGCTTAACTGGATAAAAACCTGTTACAATTAATGATGATAATTAACGTAGTTTTATATTGTAATTAAAGACTCGATTTGCCAAACTTTTGGATTGCGAAACACTCCCATGTCGCATTTCGTGTGTCTGTCTTTATTTTATGATTGCATGTTTTATATAAGCCATAAAGCATTAGTTAAGATTCATACCAGGGTCAGTAGGGTTTTTAGGTAACAATTTTATTTTTCCCTACCGATAAAATACAAGGCCTCTAAGTCTATAAAAGCCAGGTAATATTTAAAACACCCATATGAGGTAAAAATTGTGAAGCGCATATGACGCCGTTCTATTTGTATAAAGAAAATTAACTTTAAATTCAGTAAATTTAAATGACTCACCACTTCATGGAATATAAGAATCTAGAAAATAAAATAAAAAATCATACCAGGGTATCAAGTACGTTATTTTTTTATTGAAATCATATATTTTTGTATTTGTTTTTATTTGTATTTTTTACAATAAGTATACAATGTTTACAAGTCATAGGTACTGTTTTAATTTATACTACACTTCGATTAAAAGCATTTGCTTGTGGATGGAAGAGGAGTGAAATTTGTACTAATTTATTTATTATTTTTCTGGAAATCGACAGTTTACATTTAATCAGTTTGTACATAAGTATTATATAGCCAAAATAAAACCAATTATGGATTTCCTCCTAAGCTTCCTCCTATTCTGATCGATAAAAGATTAAAAAAATATATAACCACGAATTTATTTGATGTATTATTACCGACCGGTTTCGCTTACCACAAGAATGATCGGGTATAAAATTAAACGTAGATCATCATGACATATATTTTTTTCCCAAATATAAAATCAGAAATGCTAATTTCGGTTGTAAAAGTTTTGCATCATCCGAGGCAATATAACTACGATATCTTGATTTGGTTATAAAAAAACCAGCTGAAGTCACCGGTACTGCCCGGGCTTTATGTAGAGATTTTCTAAAAGTAATTTTCCTCTTATTTAAACGTCAAATGTGCTAAATTTCATAATGAAGTAGCAAAATGTTGCTTAAGAGTGGAAAATGTGAGTGAGAATGATTTTCGAAATCCCATTTTGAAGGTCAAGTATGAAAATTTTCACCATTCTCGGAATAAAACTGTATATTTGCTTAAAAAACAAACCCACACCGGGATACCCCGCTTTATTATAACTAATTTTGTTTTAAACTAATTTAATATGTAAAAAAAGGTAAAAATTTCATTTTCTTGGCAACGTATTGACTGGAAAAGACACGTCCCTTCACTTTGAAACTATTTTGAATGGTTTTTGGAGCTTGTTTGGTTTCGAAATGAGAATATGCTTAGTTCCTACCTGGATGTCATTTATCCAGTTCCTACCTCTTCCCAACCATCACCTTGCTCGAAAAGTAATTGAAAATTAGATCAATGGCAAATAAATTGTTTGTTTTGAAAGAAGGATTGGGACTACCTTGGATGAAAGTAGTTGTTTTTTGTGTATACAATCTCGTTGAAAATTAAAAAGAAGGAAATTGACTATTGTGGAAGTGCTTAAAATCGTTTTAAGTACTCATTCGTTTTGTTGTGGCGATAATTATCTCTACTTATCGCGGTGTAACTCACTATGTTATGATTTGGTTGTTTGCTCCTTTGTAGAGATACAATGGTAAGTGATTGGTTATCATGTTTTCCTTCCTTACATACATTGTTCATCACCACACATACTATCAGCCAATACCAGCAAACGAAAATTCATTTCATTCGTTTAAATCATTGACAGTTTCGTATGCAACAGACCCAAAATCCGACCCTGTTGACAGTTGACACTGTATATAGTGTAGACACTCTTTCAATGGGTAATATTCATTCTTCAAATACCTATATTGAAGTTGCCCGTGTCAAGCTGTAGTCGGTGTCCAGTTTATGCATTATTCTGCCCTAATAGAATTTGGAAAATGTCTCACAAAACCACCCAAATACAGGTTTATTGTAGAATATAGATGTTTTTGGTATGAAGTTCTGACTGTATGCTTCACCGTGTCCTGGTTGTGTTTTATGCATTCCTTTCCTCTGCGATATGATGGGGCGCCAACTGAATAGTGAACGGACCCATACAAATTCACCACTTACATAACCGAATCCAACCTTTCATATTGCCAGGGCCGGTCTCAAATAACTGGAAAATCGAAACCATATTGTACAATGTGATTCCCTGGAAATATGATTCATTTATTCCTTCAAGTCAAGATATATAACTCCCGCATTCCCCTTATGTTGATCAGACTGCGATAAATTCTTACTAATTTTGTGTGTTTAAAAATAAAATCTAGTCAATTTGAATCTAACTCAAATATGGCCATAAAGAAAATAATAGTTTTTATAGTGAAATAACTTGCTTAGTTAAATCTTCAAATTGTAATATTTATTAAAATTACTTTATAAAGTGTTGCGTTCCCACAAACCGTTCTCCAATGGTGACTCGATAATCGACCTAACTAGGAGCTGGCTAAATGAGATCTGAAAACACCAAGTTTGTCTGGGAGCATTCTAACTGGTCCTGGCGACTACTGGCTACTAGCTTCCATCTTGCAGACTTTCAAGCAAGCTCTTTGAGTGCATCTAGCTCCTTGCTAACTCACTTCCCAACATTAAGATAGGAGCCAAAAATACACGTTAAGAAAAAGAAGATAATGTTGGTAGCTATCATGCGAAGTGTGATAAAGTTAAAAATGATTTAAGTTGATATGGTCGAATTAGCTCAGTGGTCGGAGCACTTCCTCGGCAATGAAGAGGTCCTGAGTTCAATTCTTTTCTGTTCAAATAAACACTTTAACTAAACTTTCATTGGCTTTATTAAATATCCCTTTTTTCTGTCAAAGCCAAAAAAACGTTATGTTTTTCGGGTATCTAGCATTGTAGATCGATAAAACTCTATATAAATACGATATTAACGAAATCTTTCATCTATGGTCACTTAGCAATATTTGCGAGCACGCTTAGATTAAATATGATTCCGACAGTCGGTAGACAAATTCGTTGATTTTAGGTATCGGATAAGCTGTCAATATGCACAACTGTTTGAATAATATCGTTTGTTATGCAAAATAAATAACTTGTTAATTAATGGAGGTTAACCTAACCTAACCTAACCAAGCTCTTGTAATTGAAAGAAATCATATGCCCGATCCATAGACTTAATTAATTCATCTAAGGCGTGATCAATTGATTCCGTTCCAACATGGAGAAACTAAAGTTGTTAAATTATCGAAGAAAGCAAACATTTAGTGGCTTTACATTATATAAATAATATTTTTACTTTGTTTTAAACCACTTTATTGAGTTATATAGATCGACCTGTTTCTGTTGCACTCAAATTTCTTCAGGACTCCTCCGTGCTTTCTCTTTCTAAATAAAAGAGAAAGAGAAAGCACGGAGGAGTCCTGAAGAAATTTGAGTGCAACAGAAACCGGTCAATCTATATAACTCAATAAAGTTGCTTAAAACAAAATTTAAATAAAAATCATTCATTAAAGTTGTTAGTTATGAGTGTTATGACACTTATGACTATAGACTCATTTTAACGTCAAAAAGTACAAGCGAACTGCCATAAAGTGTATTAATTCACATAAAGTTATTATTTCAATTCGCCATTGTTAATATTGGTTTTCTTTTTTTACTTTTACGTAGCCGTCTGAAGTTTAGGAATGTCAATTCATAGACAGATGCGCCTATGTTGCCAGCGTGGGTCGATTTCTTATTTATTGCATTATCAGTATCGGCCTGGCTATCACCTGCGCGACCGTGCACAGGAAATCGGTATAAAATCGATATTGCAACGTTATCGTATTCACTGTGCTAGACCCCGACGTAAAGGTACGAATTTTTGTAAGTTGGATCAGTTCCAATACCTACGGACTAAGAGTACTCTGTGGACCTTCTAAACATATAGTACTGTTTGTACTGCGATAAAACCTGACCGTTTATACAGATAACTATAATTAAACCATTGGTTTTATCGAAGATTAAATATTTGCATATTTGTATTGGTTCAGTTGACGTATTTGTAGTGTAATGGTTATTTATTCTGCTTGGCTACTCTTCTATGATAGTCGCTCTTAGTAATATGTTTTTTCCACAAAGAGTGTTAGAATTCTCTTCTCCATCTGTCCGAAAAAATGGCAATCAAGAATAATAATATTTTTATTTATTTATTTATATTGGGTTATGAATGTTTTGGATTAAAGTTTTGAGGTCCTGAATCCCACTGTTCCTGAAAACCGGGTGCATTTTTAAGGTGGCAATAATATTATCGTAACAATTGAAAAGCTTGCTTATATACACATACGTATTTGATTAATTTGATCGTGCCATTTTTTATTCGGGCGTCCCTGACTTTCACCATTCACTACTCTATACCAAATTATTACTATTAAAAAAAAAACTACATTATACTCGACTTTTAGTCGACTCCTTATCTCATTCTAGTGTAGAGTTAATGCGTTAACTCTTCCTCGGGCGTCCCCGACTTATTCTACCGTTCAAACCACTGTCTAAACACTGCTGACACTAAAAAGAATAAACTTTGGTCCAGTAGTTTTCCAGTCCAGTAGTTGAGCCTATAGTTATATATTATAAAATCTCTCGATGTGGATCACTCGTCAGTGGGCAGTCCTGGTCCGGACACTATTTGCTTTGGGCGCTAATTGCCGCAAGGCCGACCCTGCATTTATATTTTCTTTTAATATGTATTAGTCCATTACTAAAGCCTTTAGTCCCGCTCGGTTAACTGCGAGATAAACGTCCAACGAACGGTTCAAGCTTTATTATTTGCTTGGAAAACCGGGGTTTAAGTTTTAACTAAGATTATTTAATCGGGCTCACTAGTAAAAAAGTGAAAGTTATTTTACAATACAATAACTTGGACCTCTAAAATAGTAATATGTAGAGTGGTTTTGTAAATTACTGTTGAATAACTCAAAGTTATCCCGTTTGTAGTGATTTTATGGCACTCGTAACTTGTTGTCGCCTGATTTTTTCTCGTTCACCCAACAACTAGCAATTGGACCCAACAACTAGCAATTGTCTTACCGGGCCAGGCGTCTTAAACCTCTCTTGTAATGTTGACTTTTTTTCTGTGTCTTGTTCTGTTTCATGTTTCGCTTAGATTTATTAGTATTATCTACTTCTCCAATGATATATTACATTCATGGGTATAATCTCCAAAATAATTTAAAAAGAAAAGTTGTTCTCGAGTCTATTTTTAAATTATTATACTAGATATAGGTACATGGTGTATCGGCACGTACCCGACAAACTTTAACCAGCTATTCCTTAGCACATTTGGCATAAAAAATGTTATTGGCACTTGGGCATTATTGGGCACTGCTGTCCGGTAACATTTTTTGTCCATTAAAAACAAAAAATAAATTAAAAAATCCACACTCCGTCACTGTCATTTGCATTGTTTCTCGTGTTCATCAGCTGTTATTAGCAAGTGTGTCAAAAAGTGTCCTCGCTCTTTCGTACACACTAAATAATAATAGTTAAAAATGAGACGAATGGTGCCGTGCCATTTCGTTGTGATTGTAAAAGCGCGCCAACGTAGGTACTTACGTACATTATTCAACGAAACTCGAACAAAATATTGCAAGACGGGTTTTCAAACTTTGACAAAGATAAAACATTGGTGACATGTGGTGAAAATATGAATAGTAAATTTTTTATTAAAAAAAATGTTACCGGACAGCAAAGTGCCCATAACATTTTTTACTCCAAATGTGCTAAGGAATAGCTGGTTAAAGTTTGTCGGGTACGTGCCGATACACCCTGTATATTTATTGTTACAAAATGTATATTATGTCATCCAAGTTGAAAGTTTATTTATCTTGTGGGTAACATTTTTCAACGATGAATTATTTCAGTAAGTAGGTGGAAGACTATCAAATAAAAATAATCACATAAAAACAATTTAAATTTTAAAATATTAAAACAATACAACTTCGATACAGTTTTCATAGGAAAATTGATTTAGTACATCGGAGGGCGTAAATATAATATTAAAAAAGCAATTTAATCAATTTCAACTCTAGAACAGTGATAAATCAAAAGCAAGTTGATTTGTATTTAAATCCCTTACTGCGACATCTTCTGATGATTTGAACAAATTCATTAATTTTGCATCACGCGCCTAGCTGGAAAATGTCTAGACTCTGCAAAAGTTTTCCGTTCTCACGGCAAAAACAACATTTTCTGCTATTCCTGTAATACACGTCATGCGTCTCGCCAACAGATGGCGCTCCGAGTCTCTAAACCAGCGCTGTAGGATAAACTTGATAATAAAGGTTTTTCCTACCTATAAACAATGTTACTATAAGTATTATTTTGTTACAATACTAGCTGACTTGCACCCGGAGTTGCTCGGTGTTATTCATTCAATTGTTTGTAATAAAGTTTTGAGGTTATGAATTCTAATGTACTTGAAAACAAACATTATTCGGATTGATAAGTATTTGTTTTACTTGATCTTGCCATGTCTTACTCGGGCGTCCTCGAATTCTTCTATTCATATTAATTCACATAAACGTCATGCTTTGTCCTTGCCACAAATAATTAGTTGATTCATACTTCCTCCGGCCTCCCCGACTTTCTAACATTCACTTCGTGTAGTATCATGAAATCCACATTATTACTTTTCAAAAACTACATAATATCGATTTTTGGGGTGTTATGCCGTGTTGCGCTAACTCCTTCTTTAGCCAAAGTTTCGGTCGACGTTACAGTGTCCATCATCAGGGCAGATGCGTAGATGGGATGTAGTATGGGCAGATAATGGACACTGTAACGTTGTCCGAAACGTTGGCTAAAGAAGGAGTTAGCGCAACACGACATAACACCCCAAAAACAAATAAGAAAAGTACTTTTGGCCGTGAAAATCTTAAATCATATTATACATAATATCTACTTTAATTCGACTCCGTATTTCATTTCAATGCAGAGAAAACGTGTTAAGTCTTCCTCGGGCTTTTCCGCCATTCACTATTATATGACGTAATGTTACTGTTATAAAACTACATTATATCGTGTTTAATTCGGCCACGTATCTCATTCCAGTGATAATGCGTTAAGTCTTCCTCCGGTGTCCCCGACTTTTTGTACCATTCACTACTGTATACCATATTTTTACTATACAACAATTACATTATATCGAATTTAGTTCGACCTCTTAACGCATTCCAGCGCAGAGAAAATGCGTTAAATTTTCATCGGGAATCCATGACTTATTCTACCACTGAAACCACTCTCTAAACACTCCTGGCACTAATAGTAGTTTTTGAGTCTCTGGGGCACAAACAAAAAAACATTCACTTGCAAGGACAAGGGATTGCAAGGACGTCATTTTGAGCTGCAAAATGGTGTGATATTCGGAGGTGTTCACGACTTTATCAGCACAAGGGAAGAGCAGATTGCATTTATTAAAAGAAAATTGTAAATGAATAGGGGCTCTGCGCCATTAGCATGCCATTATTATAAAATATGCAAAATATCGCTACAGGTTGATATTGTATGCAGGTGTTGATATTATTGAATTAATGTAGATAATTATTTGGGCAACGTTTACAATTCAGATGCTTGGTAATCGGAAGTGGTTAGAATTATTAAGGTTTTTTTATTATTCTTTACACAGTTCATTTTTTATTACTATCATTGAGAATGTTTAGACCACCAAGCTAGGCACATGCCTAGGTTGGTGGTTGTGATGGTTGATTATATATAAAGTACATTAAAAGAATATATCAAGTATTAAATATAGAAGAATTAAAAATAAATATAGAAAGTATACAATATAAAATAAAATAAGGAATTTAAGAGAATATAAGAAGTATATAATTTAAAAAATATGTATAAATTCAATTTACGAAATCTACGTACAATATACATACTAATAAGAAAAAATAAATTGATGATATTTTGTATGTGCGGGTTATTGTTTTTGTAAAGTATATTAAAATATTTTGAAAGAAAATACCAACAGTTTGAAATATAAAGGAATTTAAAAAGACATAATAAGGAGTATAGAATTTAAAATAATGTGAGAAGTTAAAATAACTACTACTTTAAAGTGATTCTTAATTTATTGTTTGGACCGTTAGTATCCCCAAAATTATCAAAAAAATCCTTTTTCCTAACACACACGGAGAAAAATTACTGATATATAATATTGCTACTTTATTTAGAATCTCTTCAAATTGCAGGCCCTTATCGAATGAATTGATAGGTTTCCTAATAAACGGTAAAATTTTAATGAATTATTACGATGTTGGAACACGTGTTCATAAAAATCATAATAGTATTAAATAAATCAATCGTGAACATAGTAAATGTCGTTAGGGGTCACCAATAATTTATGGCCACTCTCCGACCTGCAGGTGAAAGACGACTAAAAGAAAAAAAATATGGTTTTTTTCCGAAACGAAATTCAACATCAATCTTACTTGTGTGTATATTTCCATAAAAAAAATATAGACAGGCAGTGTCGGATACTGCCGCAGTAACTTACGAGAAAAATTCAATCTGTTAGTTAAAGTCTAGATCGATATGTATAGTATCTTGAAATTATAGACAGGCAGTGTCGGATACTGCCGCAGTTACTTACGAGAAAAACTCAATCTGTTGGTTAAAGTCTAGATCGATATGTATAGTATCTTGAAATTATAGACAGGCAGTGTCGGATACTGCCGCAGTTACTTACGAGAAAAACTCAATCTGTTGGTTAAAGTCTAGATCGATATGTATAGTATCTTGAAATTATAGACAGGCAGTGTCGGATACTGCCGCAGTTACTTACGAGAAAAATTCAATCTGTTAGTTAAAGTCTAGATCGATATGTATAGTATCTTGAAATTATAGACAGGCAGTGTCGGATACTGCCGCAGTTACTTACGAGAAAAACTCAATCTGTTGGTTAAAGTCTAGATCGATATGTATAGTATCTTGAAATTATAGACAGGCAGTGTCGGATACTGCCGCAGTTACTTACGAGAAAAACTCAATCTGTTGGTTAAAATCTAGATCGATATGTATAGTATCTTGAAATTATAGACAGGCAGTGTCGGATACTGCCGCAGTTATTTACGAGAAAAACTCAATCTGTTGGTTAAAGTCTAGATCGATATGTATAGTATCTTGAAATTATAGACAGGCAGTGTCGGATACTGCCGCAGTTACTTACGAGAAAAATTCAATCTGTTAGTTAAAGTCTAGATCGATATGTATAGTATCTTGAAATTATAGACAGGCAGTGTCGGATACTGCCGCAGTTACTTACGAGAAAAACTCAATCTGTTGGTTAAAGTCTAGATCGATATGTATAGTATCTTGAAATTATAGACAGGCAGTGTCGGATACTGCCGCAGTTACTTACGAGAAAAACTCAATCTGTTGGTTAAAGTCTAGATCGATATGTATAGTATCTTGAAATTATAGACAGGCAGTGTCGGATACTGCCGCAGTTACTTACGAGAAAAATTCAATCTGTTGGTTAAAGTCTAGATCAATATGTATAGTATCTTGAAATTATAGACAGGCAGTGTCGGATACTGCCGCAGTTACTTACGAGAAAAATTCAATCTGTTGGTTAAAGTCTAGATCGATATGTATAGTATCTTGAAATTATAGACAGGCAGTGTCGGATACTGCCGCAGTTACTTACGAGAAAAACTCAATCTGTTGGTTAAAGTCTAGATCGATATGTATAGTATCTTGAAATTATAGACAGGCAGTGTCGGATACTGCCGCAGTTACTTACGAGAAAAATTCAATCTGTTGGTTAAAGTCTAGATCGATATGTATAGTATCTTGAAATTATAGACAGGCAGTGTCGGATACTGCCGCAGTTACTTACGAGAAAAATTCAATCTGTTGGTTAAAGTCTAGATCGATATGTATAGTATCTTGAAATTATAGACAGGCAGTGTCGGATACTGCCGCAGTTACTTACGAGAAAAATTCAATCTGTTGGTTAAAGTCTAGATCGATATGTATAGTATCTTGAAATTATAGACAGGCAGTGTCGGATACTGCCGCAGTTACTTACGAGAAAAATTCAATCTGTTGGTTAAAGTCTAGATCGATATGTATAGTATCTTGAAATTATAGACAGGCAGTGTCGGATACTGCCGCAGTTACTTACGAGAAAAACTCAATCTGTTGGTTAAAGTCTAGATCGATATGTATAGTATCTTGAAATTATAGACAGGCAGTGTCGGATACTGCCGCAGTTACTTACGAGAAAAATTCAATCTGTTAGTTAAAGTCTAGATCGATATGTATAGTATCTTGAAATTATAGACAGGCAGTGTCGGATACTGCCGCAGTTACTTACGAGAAAAACTCAATCTGTTGGTTAAAGTCTAGATCGATATGTATAGTATCTTGAAATTATAGACAGGCAGTGTCGGATACTGCCGCAGTTACTTACGAGAAAAACTCAATCTGTTGGTTAAAGTCTAGATCGATATGTATAGTATCTTGAAATTATAGACAGGCAGTGTCGGATACTGCCGCAGTTACTTACGAGAAAAATTCAATCTGCTGGTTAAAGTCTAGATCGATATGTATAGTACCTTGAAATTATAGACAGGCAGTGTCGGATACTGCCGCAGTTACTTACGAGAAAAATTCAATCTGTTGGTTAAAGTCTAGATCGATATGTATAGTATCTTGAAATTATAGACAGGCAGTGTCGGATACTGCCGCAGTTACTTACGAGAAAAACTCAATCTGTTGGTTAAAGTCTAGATCGATATGTATAGTATCTTGAAATTATAGACAGGCAGTGTCGGATACTGCCGCAGTTACTTACGAGAAAAATTCAATCTGTTGGTTAAAGTCTAGATCGATATGTATAGTATCTTGAAATTATAGACAGGCAGTGTCGGATACTGCCGCAGTTACTTACGAGAAAAATTCAATCTGTTGATTAAAGTCTAGATCGATATGTATAGTATCTTGAAATTATAGACAGGCAGTGTCGGATACTGCCGCAGTTACTTACGAGAAAAATTCAATCTGTTGGTTAAAGTCTAGATCGATATGTATAGTATCTTGAAATTATAGACAGGCAGTGTCGGATACTGCCGCAGTTACTTACGAGAAAAATTCAATCTGTTGATTAAAGTCTAGATCGATATGTATAGTATCTTGAAATTATAGACAGGCAGTGTCGGATACTGCCGCAGTTACTTACGAGAAAAATTCAATCTGTTGGTTAAAGTCTAGATCGATATGTATAGTATCTTGAAATTATAGACAGGCAGTGTCGGATACTGCCGCAGTTACTTACGAGAAAAACTCAATCTGTTGGTTAAAGTCTAGATCGATATGTATAGTATCTTGAAATTATAGACAGGCAGTGTCGGATACTGCCGCAGTTACTTACGAGAAAAACTCAATCTGTTGGTTAAAGTCTAGATCGATATGTATAGTATCTTGAAATTATAGACAGGCAGTGTCGGATACTGCCGCAGTTACTTACGAGAAAAATTCAATCTGTTGGTTAAAGTCTAGATCGATATGTATAGTATCTTGAAATTATAGACAGGCAGTGTCGGATACTGCCGCAGTTACTTACGAGAAAAACTCAATCTGTTGGTTAAAGTCTAGATCGATATGTATAGTATCTTGAAATTATAGACAGGCAGTGTCGGATACTGCCGCAGTTACTTACGAGAAAAATTCAATCTGTTGGTTAAAGTCTAGATCGATATGTATAGTATCTTGAAATTATAGACAGGCAGTGTCGGATACTGCCGCAGTTACTTACGAGAAAAATTCAATCTGTTGATTAAAGTCTAGATCGATATGTATAGTATCTTGAAATTATAGACAGGCAGTGTCGGATACTGCCGCAGTTACTTACGAGAAAAATTCAATCTGTTGGTTAAAGTCTAGATCGATATGTATAGTATCTTGAAATTATAGACAGGCAGTGTCGGATACTGCCGCAGTTACTTACGAGAAAAATTCAATCTGTTGGTTAAAGTCTAGATCGATATGTATAGTATCTTGAAATTATAGACAGGCAGTGTCGGATACTGCCGCAGTTACTTACGAGAAAAATTCAATCTGTTGGTTAAAGTCTAGATCGATATGTATAGTATCTTGAAATTATAGACAGGCAGTGTCGGATACTGCCGCAGTTACTTACGAGAAAAATTCAATCTGTTGGTTAAAGTCTAGATCGATATGTATAGTATCTTGAAATTATAGACAGGCAGTGTCGGATACTGCCGCAGTTACTTACGAGAAAAACTCAATCTGTTGGTTAAAGTCTAGATCGATATGTATAGTATCTTGAAATTATAGACAGGCAGTGTCGGATACTGCCGCAGTTACTTACGAGAAAAACTCAATCTGTTGGTTAAAGTCTAGATCGATATGTATAGTATCTTGAAATTATAGACAGGCAGTGTCGGATACTGCCGCAGTTACTTACGAGAAAAATTCAATCTGTTGGTTAAAGTCTAGATCGATATGTATAGTATCTTGAAATTATAGACAGGCAGTGTCGGATACTGCCGCAGTTACTTACGAGAAAAACTCAATCTGTTGGTTAAAGTCTAGATCGATATGTATAGTATCTTGAAATTATAGACAGGCAGTGTCGGATACTGCCGCAGTTACTTACGAGAAAAATTCAATCTGTTGGTTAAAGTCTAGATCGATATGTATAGTATCTTGAAATTATAGACAGGCAGTGTCGGATACTGCCGCAGTTACTTACGAGAAAAATTCTATCTGTTGATTAAAGTCTAGATCGATATGTATAGTATCTTGAAATTATAGACAGGCAGTGTCGGATACTGCCGCAGTTACTTACGAGAAAAATTCAATCTGTTGGTTAAAGTCTAGATCGATATGTATAGTATCTTGAAATTATAGACAGGCAGTGTCGGATACTGCCGCAGTTACTTACGAGAAAAATTCAATCTGTTGATTAAAGTCTAGATCGATATGTATAGTATCTTGAAATTATAGACAGGCAGTGTCGGATACTGCCGCAGTTACTTACGAGAAAAATTCAATCTGTTGGTTAAAGTCTAGATCGATATGTATAGTATCTTGAAATTATAGACAGGCAGTGTCGGATACTGCCGCAGTTACTTACGAGAAAAATTCAATCTGTTGATTAAAGTCTAGATCGATATGTATAGTATCTTGAAATTATAGACAGGCAGTGTCGGATACTGCCGCAGTTACTTACGAGAAAAATTCAATCTGTTGGTTAAAGTCTAGATCGATATGTATAGTATCTTGAAATTATAGACAGGCAGTGTCGGATACTGCCGCAGTTACTTACGAGAAAAATTCAATCTGTTGGTTAAAGTCTAGATCGATATGTATAGTATCTTGAAATTATAGACAGGCAGTGTCGGATACTGCCGCAGTTACTTACGAGAAAAATTCAATCTGTTGGTTAAAGTCTAGATCGATATGTATAGTATCTTGAAATTATAGACAGGCAGTGTCGGATACTGCCGCAGTTACTTACGAGAAAAATTCAATCTGTTGGTTAAAGTCTAGATCGATATGTATAGTATCTTGAAATTATAGACAGGCAGTGTCGGATACTGCCGCAGTTACTTACGAGAAAAATTCAATCTGTTGGTTAAAGTCTAGATCGATATGTATAGTATCTTGAAATTATAGACAGGCAGTGTCGGATATTGCCGCAGTTACTTACGAGAAAAATTCAATCTGTTGTATCTTGAAATTATATTCAATTTACTCAATTCATTTGCCACTGACATAATTTATTGAATATATTAGTGGTATTTAAACTATATGGCTTTCAAATTATGTGAATACCTCACCACCAAATGTCAAATCAATATATTTAAGTTTTCCTTGAGTGGTTGGTTTGTTCAAATAACATCCAAAATAATTTATTAAAAGAATTTGTGAAAGTGTGCATGGTGTTTTTAGTATAATTATCTTTGAATCCTTCTCTTATGTATCTTTTAGAGTTTTTGAGAAACACGCCTCGGATTGTGGTGGACGCGGTGGACTCTTTCGCTGCAGCAGCTGGTCCAGTTTCTTCACCACCTAGGATTCTTGCTGCAGAGTCTCCATCTTCTATCTTCGTGTCACCTGTTCCTATACTTCATTTTACTTAACTTAACTTCACTCTATTTTTGTAATATTTATATTTTTTGTAATACCTGCATCAACTAGAACGGGAGACCTTCCTAGTTGGACAGTCAAAATCTATGCTGTAATATTTTTGTAACAAACAAATAAATAAATAAAAAAAATAAAAAACTGTAAAGCGCCCCTGAGGTGATATCTCACAAAAGCGGCGCTATACAAATTATCCAACAAATCGTCACATATTAAAAATCTCTTTCTTAAAAAAATACTTCGTTCAGTAAGATGAGATGATTAATATCTGAGATATGATACCGTTTAATTCTTGAATTACGTGTCGAATCCGCAAAGCCGAAAATAGTTGGTTCACTTTATGTCACAAATTTCACGAGATTAAATAATAGCGGCGCTGTCTAATTTTTTTAAATATAAACTGTCGCTCATTTGCGTACGATTGCTTCCACACACCGGGCATCAATTTTTATGACCTTTTTTAGGTCAGAAGTCTATAAATAAATAGTAGGGTGTTTTATGATCATTCCAGATAAATCGTAATCGTCAAGAAAAGAATCGCGGCATCATCAGTTCTATGGTTTAATCATTCGGGGTCTCAATGCATGGATGGAATGATGGGATCAGAGGATCTGAGGGTAGAGGACACGGTAAGTCACTTCTGATAAAAAACCTCAACTGTTTTAATTATTCCGAAGCCAAGTGGGGGAGTAAGTGGTACCCAAAATTACTATGCTACTTATATTAACTTAAATACTTGACATATAATTTTAGTGTCTTACGTATTCCTGCGCAAATACATAAGTTACCATTAATAATTGACTGAAAATTTAGGGATTCCTATAGTTTAAAAGCCCGTAAGACAGAAACATCATGGGGTCGTCGCGACATCCACTTGGTTACAGACGTTTCGTTTGGCATCTTGGCCTGTCAAGAGTTAATGTAGTTTCAGCCGCAGCCAACAGCAGAATATGTCCAATGCAACCGATCCTCTTCACGGTCCCTCCAAACCGCGAGCATTTAGAGCGGACACTCGCCCTTGAATTTATTCATGCATTAACCGATTGATTAACAAAGCTGCATTCGACGGCATAGGAAACCAAAGACAAATTGAGAAATAACTCTGAGTAAGGGAGAGAGAATCAAGTCCGAGTGTCGCTGATTACACAAAAAAATTGATAATACTTACCACTAATAATGTAATGTTATGAGTAAGTATGGTCAAATATTTTTTGATACAGATTATGGATTTGGTCCTTCTCGAAAGAAGCCTAATTGAATATGTGTTTGAAGGTCCTAGCAACACGATGCGCTGATTTAAAAGCATTCATTAGAATGTAGTAATCGAGGTAATGTTTCAAAATGCTCAAATTCTTCCAAATGAATCATCACCTAAATATTGAACAATCATTCGATTGGATTTGGCAGCAAACATTCTTGATTAACTTAATTTCGATTGGTCGGAAATCGATGTGCCCCTCGCTGCGGCGTCGATTTTCGCCGTCGCTTGGGGGAGACGTGAAGATATCATTGGATTTAGGGTGCTATTGGGAACACGAAAAAAACATTTCGTGTTTTTTTATGCAGTCAAATAACATTAACCTTCAAATTATCCCTAAAATTTGTGATCTTCGGATGATATTTATCAAATAAAAATAAAAAAGCCTACGCAAGACAGAAGTGAAACTTCTAGTATTCCTCTCTCTCTATTTTCATTTCATCATCTCTATTTTCTCTCTTAGGTTAGTTTGAAAATTAGAGGTTAAATAATTCAACGACGAAGCATGGATTTGCTTTTTCTAATATTTTCTTATAGATGAATGACGTTCGATTAATGTATAGTTCCAAAAATTTTCAATTTATTCACAAGTATACAATATTACATAAATAACAATATTACAATTAAAAATTACAAAGAAATTACAATGACAATTTACCAATCATGTGCCATTTTCATTGTCAATTTCATGAATATCATTTCCTAATGTCGTGATAATTGGGTTATGGTAACTAAAGTGCGAGATATATACATGAGCACTTAAATCCTTAATGAATCGTGCAAAAACTGCATCGATTGTTGTCCCGTGTCGGGAGAGAACGTTCGTGAGCGGCTCCCCCACCTCAACAAGCGCATATGGTGAGAGAGGGACAGTGAACGGTGAGCGGTGGTGGGGGTACCCGCATTTTCGTGTCGATCCTGACTCGGTTTTACTCCGTCCCAGAAAATTCATTACGCGCCTAAAGAAGTTTCACTTCAATAATAATGAATTATATGGGAGTGTACAATTACGAATAGTATTTTATCTCCCGCTATTTTTATGAACACATCTTCCGACATCGTGATAATACGGTCGCTTTTTTTTTTAATTATTTTTTTTTTCTAACTTTTATTAGGTTTGTCAACAGTGATTCATACAAAGCTCTCGCAAATACAATTACATTTAACATGGTTGATACTATAACTAATTACAGACAAACACAACATAATGGATAATATGCTTCACAGTATATTACACCCAACAAGAACACCGTAAGTATAGAATAATGTACATGTATGCACCGACACACATACATGTATATACATATATATACACACATACATACACACCTACACATACATATACACACTCACATATGCATTACATTCATATATACACTTACATTACATAACAGTAATAAGTTTTTAGAACAACACGATAGGGAGCTTTAAGTCTTGTTAACAGATGATTTGAAGGTGGCCAATGATGACATTGTCAAATCAATGGAATGACTTTTATACGTCTCGTTCAAATTACGGCACATTCTCGCATTTTACTAAAAGTTTATTAGGAAACTTATCAAATCATTCTTTAAGGGCCTGCAAACCCGGGTTGCGAATAATTTGAAAGGATTCTTAACGAATTAGCAATATTCAATATCAGTAATTTTTCTTCGTGTTTGAGGTTGATATAGGTCGAGTTTTACGAATATACACTTAAAACAACGAATCTTTCAAATATTAATATTTCTAATAATGCAGTCGTCCTTCGTGTTCCCAACAATGCGCGCTTCTTAGGACACCAATTGCGGCATCAATGGACGCGTGGCGTCTTTAGCTTTTTGGTGTCATGACCATTAGGTCATCCATAATGATATCCATCACCGACCAATGTTTTAATCGACATGAAATAATGGTTGCCCGTAAAACGTCCTTAGTTGGTATGAGGGACTCTCAGACAATTAATAACCTACTATTTAACTGAACGCACTTAACTTTGCAAATGGAGGCTCCGCCAGTAAACATATTTTTGGTTAAAAAGTCTACGGATTTTTGATGGTCTGTTAGTTCATTATATGTTGCTTAATAAGTTTCTGTTAGTCCCCACATTATTTTTGAATTCATTTATATTCGATTTTTTTTTGTATAATTTAACTTTTTTGATATCGCAATGGACTTACTTTCTTTTACATTAAGGTTTTTCTTAAAATTTGTTTAGTGCAAAGATTGTGCAGATTTTACATATTTTATATAAATTAAAACTTACATACATAGGTTACTACTAATCATTAAAATAATACCTCATTAATATTATAGACGAGAAGACGATTTGGCGAAGGTGTTGAAGACAAAGGAAGAAGAGCTGCATGCTCACACACCTCACAAGACTGGACAACCTGGACAAGACTGCAACAGGCACTTTATTCCAATATACTTCCGAGACATATAGTACACACCCCGAGACACATAGTGCACACTCCGAGACAAAGTGGGCGCACTCCTTGATCAGAGACTGTGGGAGCAGGGAGCCTGCAGGGAGCCTGATGGATCATCACCGGTCACTAGGTAACGACCTGAAAGATGAATTATCTGTTTTCTCTTGTACCCAATGCCTACCTTTGCGGTTCTTCAAGGAAAAGGCAGTTCGCAATCTTCGGAATAAAGACTCTTCCCGAACCCCCATCGACTGTCGTTCTCACTCTATATTGGGTTAATTAAATAACTTGATAATGTCTCAGCTTTCCCCTACTGCTCACTCCCCTATTCCACTCAGCAACCTTCAACACTCAATGCCTTAAAACTCCCCTTTGCCAAATCCATCCCTTCGTTATCCACCCCATCGAGCACCCCAGCAGTCGGCAGTCGACAGAAGTACCCAGCGGTACTGGCATTTACTCCACTCCGCGTCGCCCTTCCTTCCCTCGAGCAGAAAAGTCCGCATTCGCCAGCCACCAGTTTGCCATTGATTGTTGTGACGGACGCTCGCCGCTGAGAGTAAGCTGTTGTAAATAATCAACTATTTCGCAACAACAATAATAAGAATATAAAACGTCGAGTGAGCAATTTGAGTGGCGAATTATTGCCGGTTGGGAAAGCAATAGAAAATCAAAAACCGATACTGTCACGCTCCGCGGAGCACCGCCATTGCCCGCCCGCACCGCACCGCCATCTGCAGACACAAGCCACAGTTAGCACGTCCAGTACACTAGTACAGTACAGTCCCAGCACGAGCTGCAGCAAGCGCGCCGATCACCGTGTCCAGTGCACTCCCCTCGAGATGTGCATCGCTTCCTGTCCTCTGGTAAGCCCTACCCGCGTTCTTTAGCTCAATTACAGCATTGTTCTTGTGAAAGTTACGAACCAACAAAAAAACTTAGAAAAATCTCTGTGTTTACCATTTCGTAACAGTGTTGCGCCACCTTTTATATTTTGTTATGTCAGTTGAAAGTTTGTATCTATTCTCGAAACGGGTAGCAAGAAAAAACATTTTCGATGACCAAACTAAATAAATTTGACCAAAATGATTTGCAACGTCAGGGGAAACACGTCACTTTTCGTGCATGTTGTAATGTTGAAAATATTTCGTGTTAGACCATTCATTTTTTGTGTGAAGGTACTTATTATGAAAGGCAAATGATGGACGGTAAAACTAAAATAAGCCAACGAATTTAGCATTTTGAATTTATTTTCTTGTGAATTCACGTCGTGGTCAGATTTTTTAAATGCCTTCACAGATAATTTTGAAGGAAAATTCATAGGTACATTTCGTTAGTTCCTTTTATGAAATCGAAAATACTAATTTCGGTTGTCTGTCTGTATGTGGTTCGATGAACTCTAGAACTCTGATTTACTTTGAATTTAAGTGTCATTTTCAAAATTAAAACTGATCGTGTGTTAAATTCAGACAAGCGATAAAGTATCTACCTTACTATGATGTTATTTTCAACAGAAAATTATTTAATTATTGAAGACAATATTAGCGATTTCCAAACGAAAATCTGAAACAGAAAAATCAGTAAAGGATACGGTCACATCTAGGACTCGAACCCAGGACCCTTGCTTTGCCGGGGCTAAAAAAAAAATTGAAATAAAGAAAATTATTTTTCTATTGTCTTTTTCAAGAAAGTGAACATTAAAAATCCATGATTTTTTGACCAGTCTACTCTGCTATATACTATATTTATTTTTTTTCAAAGTGTTACCACGGAATAAACATATTTAGGTACCTTCCTACGTGAAGTCTTGTTTTCGTATTTAATATTATTTCTTTTAAAAATAAATAAAGTTTCAGCTTATTTATGTAACGCAATTAATCCGATTCCGAAAGAAATATGAAATTAAAATAATAATGCAAACACGCATACTGATGTACATAGTATACAGTTCAGGCAGGTGTGTATGTATGTATGTGTGTGTGTGTGTGTGTGTGTGAGGAATGTTGGTAAACATAATTAAAACATTTTCAATCTTAAAAGTGGATTGCGTTTTAATCACGAATATCTATTGAATACTGCATAAATGCAATTTTATTAAAATCATCGACTTATCACAAACCAGTGCACTTTTATTGCCAGTGTTATCACGACATTGATGAAGTACTTACCTGTTATATTTGTATGTGACTATTTTAAGACGCAATACTTAGTTTTTATTATTCTTTGTGGAATACTTTTTTTTACCATAGGGTTTTTTAAAACATTTGTAATTTTTTAAAAACAAATCAATAAAAGTTTATTGAAATCTTATTCTCATTAATCATATACATAATTAACAATTCGACAAACTTGTATGTCTACTGCACCTTAGGATTTTAATAGTATTCAGCCTACTTTATTAAAACACACTGCTTTTTAATTTATTATTAATAATCAATATTTAGGTATACCGGTCTGTATGTATTATCAACGCAACATTTCGTATGCAAGTCAATACATAGTTTTATATTAATCAACATTTCGGTATACCGGTCTATACATAGTATTATATTAATCAACATTTCGGTATACCGGTCTATACATCGTATTTTTTATATTAATCAACATTTCGGTATACCGGTCTATACATAGTATTATATTAATCAACATTTCGGTATACCGGTATCGACCGACCATACAGAAATACCTACTATGAATACCTACCATGCATAGACATAGTATTGTATTAACCAATATTTCGGTATGCCGGTCTATACATAAAATATTATCATTTATTACTTTTTAAGTGTCAGCCAAATAACGTAGGAACTGCGTGGCTAAGTGAAATTCGTTCCAATTTTAATATTTTTTTAATAAAATATAATAATCATCATTCATCATTTTTTGTTTAGAGACACTTTCAACTAAACAGTTGGAATGACTACGGAAGGCGAAACAGCTGTCCACATATGACAATAAAAAATTATGTCAAAATATTTTTACACAATCGGTCTGTTTTATGAAATTAATTATATACGCGTGTAATATACTTGGCTAATTTAATATGTGTCATTTTTATTAAACACCTCCCAAGAGTATTTACAAAGCCAAAATATTTTTTTTATATAATACATCATGACTAATTTGCCTTAAATGTACTTAGGCACTCCCTAATAAATTAAAACAACGCATCTGGGTTCACATCTCAAATATTATCTATATTTGCCCAGCAAGTAATCAAAACTAATTTCGGTTGTGCGTGTGTCCTGCGTAACTCTGGTTCAACAAACTCTATAACTCGGATTTGCTTTGAATTTAGTGTAATTTTCAAAGTTTTAAAAATTGGAAGTGTTTGTTTGGAGAGTTCAGACAAGCAATAAAGTACCTACCTATAATATAACTTTTTCAAAAGTAAAGTATTTTAATTATCTTTTTCATAATCAGATTTGTCAAGATTTTAGACTATCCCGTGATATTTGACGGGTCTGTGGGTGTTAGTTAAAAAATTAAATCACAAATTTCGGTTGTGTGTCTACTTGTCTGTCCTGCGTTTAATTCTGTTCGAATTAACTGTAGAACTCGGATTTGATTTATATGTCATTTTCATAATTGTAACTGTATGTTTGAAGAATTCAAACAAGCGACAAAGTACCTATAATTGAATACTATTTTAACAGATATTTATTTTAATTGCCTATTTCAAAATTGGAACTGATTTATCGAGAATTCAAGCTATCCCGTGTTTTTTCACGGGTTTGCGCTAGAATGAAAGATGAAGATGAATTCTGTACGTATACAGGTAGGTAGATTTATAGAATGGCTGAATTATAGTATCAACTGTCGGTTTTTTTATAAAGATTTTCTTGTCAGATATGTTTTAAATTTCCAAAGTAACCAAGTTCACAAGTCTAGCGTGTTGTACACGAGAGTGCTATTATAGCTTTTTAGCGCTACGTGCTCATATTTTGCAGTTATAAAACGTAAAAACTCCAACGTTGCCGAGTTAGCATTGTTATACTCGTATTATAGCGATAACAGTATTTTTACATTGCCGTTTACGTGAGTTTGCCCGACCGTTTGTATTCTGTACTGTACAGAAGACGAGAACCTAGATTCAAATTCAGATCACACAGACTGATTGGCTTTGTTCAACAATTGTGTATGTGTCCCCATGACAGTAGATAATGAACGAGTCTGCTGACAGCAGCTAACTGGGATATCCGACAGGAGTTAATCTGACCTGACCTTGTGAACCGGCATAGGTCAAAAAAATGTCATCAACAAAAAATGCGCATAATTTACACTGTCACGTTTTTGTAAGGTGTAATCGGCAACGACGAACGACGAACGAAGATATGACTTTTTACTAGTATAGGAAGTAACCTGTGTATATTGATATCTTTATGTATCATTGCAAGATTCTACCCGAAGTAAATTCAATCTTGATAGTGTCTTAATAACTCTTAGACGAATAATGATACAGTTAATATGACCGAAGGGGATAAGATCGAATTAGCTCAGTGGTAGAGCATAGCCCCGTTTAAATATGCCTACGAAGAAAGCGTTAGCAGAAACCTGGACTCAATTTGAAATAATAATGGCCTTGACCTCTGGACACGCTCTGAAGCAGGCTCTATATTAGTTCTATCTAACAGTATCACGTACGGCACGTGTAACTAAATTGCTGGCTCATTAAACTCTGATTAAGTACCCATCATAATGACTTATAATTACAAAGTTTTTTTGTTAACATGAAAGAGATCGTGTTATTTTCGCTGAATTTCTATTTAAAACTGCACTATCCTATCAATATTTCGTTGCAACTAAATTGAAAACAAACATGCACGATCATTACATATGAATGCAATATGGTTGTACTGTAAACACATTATTTATTTTTGGCATTATATTACTTCAATAGTCACACGGAGAAAACTTACTGGCATAAAATATTGCTAATTTATTAAGATTCTCTTCTAATTATTAGTAATCCGGTTAAAAATGGGACTACAGGCCATTAAATTCATTAATTTTCAGGTTTCGTAATAAACTACCAGAAAATACGAATGTCGGAAAATGTGTTCATAACGATTCTAATATTTTCGCATTTCGTCACTGTGGATTATCAGTACAAACGCAGGTGCATGAACACGTGTTTCGTTATATTATTAATATACTAAAAGTTTATTAGGAAACGGTACGCTATCCCGTTTTCAATTGGATCTTTAATAAGTCGTCTTTTTTTCGTGCATATATTCGAGGCGTAGTCTGTCGAAGTAATTACACTAGCCTAGTTGAGTTTTCCGGCGTTGCCCGAGCTTTGTTCTGCATTGGGGTCCAAAGAGGGATTGGAAGGTTTTTAGAAATCTCTTGTACACAGTGACTTTCCTCTTATTTTGGATGTCATGTGTGCAACTTCATCAATTGAATTAACTAAAAAAAACTGTAGATTAGCATAATAAACAAATCCACCCACAGACAAGACACCTTTCTTTATTATTTTTTATTGTATTTAGGAATCAAACAATTTTATAAGAATATTAAACACATGTAAAAAGAATATATGATAAACCAAGTCAAAATGTAATTTATCTATTTATAGATAATCAAATTATACATATGTACTAGTCGATGTGGGTAAACAAAGACTGAACTATTGAACAAATAAACAATAAGAAAAGGAAAACGGTGAAAATTGCTATCTTTAATTAATGTATCAAGAGATTCAGCCAGTAAGATTCAATGTACAGGTACAGTTTTAAATGTCTACATTTTGAAGGGTTTTGTTTGGTATGTTTTATGTATCTTATTATATAGGGGGTTGGCAATCTTTTTTGTTATTGTTAAAAGTCGCGTAGGTACACGAGATAACCTTTTATTAAAATAAAAACTAGCTGATTTATCCGGTTTTGCCCCCGAGTTTTTTTTTAAATCGCCTGTATACTTGTGCCCTTCCTCTTATTTTGAAAGTCAAGTGTAAAATTTAGGTTTTAAAATTTAGTAACACTAATCTCGGAATAAAACTGTAGATTTGTATAAAACACAAAGCTACGCCGCCACACATACTCGATAGATAGACTAGCTGAAGTCCCCGGCGTTGCCCGGAATCGAAACAGAGTTTTTAAGACAGTATTTTCATTCTAATTTAAGGTAACGTGTGCAAAATTTAAATAATTTAGTTAGTAGGAGAAAAGCTTCTTTAGATATATTTATATATTTAGATGTAGAGTCGAAAGACAGTGGCGTACGTACTAAAGGTTCTGGTCGTGGTCTGAGGTCGTAGGTGTTACTCCTGGTGGCAGATGTGAGAGGGATAGCAATATAGCCTACTATATAAGTCTTAAAAAATAAGAGAAGTAATTCGTTTTTTTGTCCCATGAATCTCCGCTTACGATGTTTTACTAACGCGTCGATTTATGATACTGCTGCATAAATGTCGTAACACTTGATAAGTAAATATTTTTTCAACTATCGGCAAGTTTCGATTATACCCATCACTACAGTAGATGCAAGCGATGGCGCCAAGGAGGGGGTTGCCGCGGAATTGGGTCGATCGATACATTTTCCGGAAACATGCGCAACAACAATGTCTAACACCATCTCCAGTCCGCGAATGAAACCTGCACCGGGGAACCCAACCTTTTCGAGTTCACTGCTCTACTAGAAATGTGTTACGTGCTCTATGGTCGATTTCCTCGCGGGGTTAAAAACCCTCCCCACTTTGCGGGACATTCTAATCAATCTACACACGTACAGACTACAGACGTAGCTACTTCCGCTGCGAAAACTCTTTTAAAGCACAATACATTTAACGTGATGCTTACAATAGTGGTGTTCCATCGCAATGTCGACTATTACAAAACAAAACGCCGTACGTGATGATTCACAAGTTTTCAGGAGAGCGAAAACGGCTAATAAATTCGGCTAAAAATTATATACCACAATTTTTTCCACTCGAAATACAAGATAAAACAACTAATAATTACGTGTAAGTTGTTGGTAAAAATTTGGGAAAAAATTCGGTTTATGGGAGTCACTCGAATAACCGAAATTTTCTAAATTTTTCGAAACTTTTCTTTTTTTAGTTGGCACTACTGAAATTTCAAAAGTAATTAAATAGTCATTAATTTGATTTTCTTAAGTCATAGTTAAGAAATAAAACATGGTTTCTATGTATCGCGTACGAAATTTCAAAACTCTATAACTCAGTTAATAAAAATCAAGCTAAATCAAGTTCAATTTCGGTTATTCGAGTGACTCCCATAAACCGAATTTTACCCAAAATTTGTATTTATCATCATCACAATGCCGACAGTTTTGAGACAAAACGCGTTATACCAATTGGCTACTTTTGCATTCAATACAGAAGAAAAAAATACCAAATATTTACATAATTCGTAAAAAATATATTTTCAAAATACAAATTTCTGTTTTGGGTCTGTCTGTCATTGTAATTCTGGTTCGACGATTTAAGATTTGTTTTGAATTTAAATGTGATTTTCAAAATTGGAACTGTTTGTGTCAAGAAATCAGACAATCGATAAAGTACCTACCTACCATAACGGAATATTTAGACGGAAAATTATTTTAATTGGCCCCCAATCCAGATATAAAAATAGTTAATACCCCAATTAATATAAGAATCTTGAATAATATTGTATTTATTGAAAGGGGACTAATCGAACTAACAAATAAACCCCCTTACGATTATATTGAAAGAGAAAGTGAATTAGTTTCAGGGTTTAATATTGAATTGGAGCGGGGAGGATTTGCGTTAGTTGGAAATAATTTACTATTTTAAATTACACGGTATTTCGTGTGACGCTCTGATAAAAATGTCTATTTTTCTCTTACGCCCTTTTGGCTTAAGACAACGATATAATATAATGGAAGTTGTGCACCAGCACCAGGTCCCAACTCGAAGTTCCAGCCCACGGGGGTCTGGACGGGCGGCCGCTCTGTCAGCTGAGCTCCCATTATCGACCTTACATAACAGCTGTAATCAGAAGCGCTGTACTTTCGATTTTTTCGGACAGTCGCACGCGTTTGCTTTTCCCAACTGAACGCTCTCCCCGGCTCTCTCGGTCCGCTCGGTCCGCTCGGTCCGCTCGGCTCGACTCAACATAATAATCTAATCCGCTTATTCGCCAGTTACGACATTCATTATTTAATCATTTCACGACGCTTTTTCGTTGTTTTTTTAA
Source organism: Hesperophylax consimilis (assembly GCF_061612785.1). Taxonomy (NCBI): domain Eukaryota; kingdom Metazoa; phylum Arthropoda; class Insecta; order Trichoptera; family Limnephilidae; genus Hesperophylax; species Hesperophylax consimilis. The sequence continues at coordinate 970,940 of NC_142836.1, forward strand.
CAGTCGTTATTAGATTTCCGTTTAAGGCTTCGCTGAGCTTGCTATAAAGAAGATTGCATTGTTTAGTGGGTTGTTATTGTCAGACGGCCTTATAAAGAACGATGTTTTGACACATTTAATTAAATAGTTTGTTGTTTAGTGTTTGGTTATAATATGCCGGGAATCGATTAGCACTCCGAAAGCACGTGGCCTTAGTTTTATCGATTTTCTGCGCGAGTTTCCCAGGGGATTCGACGAACAGGTACAAAAACAATCCATTATAATTTTGTTTTATGTTCGCGTTTTAAGCATCATGAAATGCAACCTGAATTACTTTTTTTCTTACTATGTTGTTGTCATCAAAATAAAGTTTTGGCAAGTTGTTTAACGTTTTAGTTTGAAAATTATTTATCGTGCGGAATCGATACGTTGACAAACTGTAAGTAAGTAGTTGGTAGTTAGTCCCAACTTACGTTTTAAAGAACTTTCAAGTAGTCGAAACCGATAGTAATATACATTGTGAAATAAAGCTGTTCAAAAACCAAATACTAACTAAATAGCATTTGATACACAAACACAGATAGCTTATCTGATGTGTGCTTCATTCTACATTCTAACACAAGTTTTAATCTAATAACTACTAAGGAAATCTAGATTATATGTAGGTAGGTATTATAGATAAATAAATTAAACCTCAGTCGTAATATTACTTTTGTGGGCTAATTTGATAAATGATCATTACATTTGAGAAAAGTGGAAATATAGGTAGCTACTTTACAAAACTAATATATATTCACATAATTAACCCTTTGACTCCGTACTTACTTTACGAATAATTTATTTTTTCAATGACACCAACTTTGTTGTTTAACGCTTTATTTGTATGCAAAAATTAAAAAAAAAATCAATTTCAACGAAATGAAATATCAATTTCGTTTGTGATACGAATTGATAGTTTTATTTTAGCTCGCTAAAAATCACGCCATTTTTTCTGCAGGGGTAAGCAGAGGGCGATCTCCTTGCTTCATTCTCTGCAGGGATAAGCAGAGGGCGTTCTCCTTGCTTCATTCTCTGCAGGGACATTCTCTGCAGGGATAAGCAGAGGGCGTTCTCCTTGCTTCATTCTCTGCAGGGATAAGCAGAGGGCGTTCTCCTTGCTTCATTCTCTGCAGGGATAAGCAGAGGGCGTTCTCCTTGCTTCATTCTCTGCAGGGATAAGCAGAGGGCGTCCTCCTTGCTTCATTCACATTTATTCTGCTATACCGACTCTTTATATGACCTGACTGCTTTTTGATTCACTCGATCGTGTCATGTCCTGAAGCCCTATTGTTATTATGTTGCTTTAGGATTCAATTAAACGATGGACGAAAACACAATTTTAAATGATTGACTCGTTTTATTGTGAATGTTTAAGGTTTTAATTCACTAAAGAAGAATATAAACTATTAAATCTAAACGAAATATGAAACAGAACAATACACATAAAAATAGAAAAGTCAACGGTCTCTACTGGGAATCGAACGCGAGATCTCTTTCTTACCGGGACAACGTCTTTAACCATTCGGCCATTGGGACCTAATTATTTTACAAGTACTGTGTAAATATGTCATTTCTTTCGATATCATATTTGAAATTGAGATTTGGTAATATAATCTTGTAGCTAATGTTTCCCATATTTTTGGCTGCCATCTTTTAGAATGATTACAAAGTTCTAAAGAAGTGATTTGTAATCTAAATAGTGTCTCGGATAAACAAATCCGATTTTTATTTATATTGACTAAAAGTCTAAATGCATATTCGGATTTAATTGGCACAACTTTTATTTTAATAACTTTTGAAAGTTATATCCATCAATGTAATCTAGCATTGACGAAGAAGATAATACTAATAAATCTAAACAAATTGTGAAACAAAAAAAGATACAGAAAAACAAAAAAGAAACGGTCTCTACTGGGAATCGAACCCTTACCAGTCTTTCAAAGTTTTTCCAATAAAAGTTGTTTCAGATTTTATTCGATTGTAAAATGACGAAGAAGGGGGGCAACGAGCATCACAAACGTAAGGACGTATAGGGGTGCCAACTGTGATTCAGACCACTACATGGTGGTGGCCACCTATAGGAGCCGAATTGCAAACAACAGGACACGAAAATCACCAACTTTTCCAAAAATCAATACGGAAGCTCTAAAAACACCAGAAGGCAAAGAGCAGTATCACAACGCCCTTGTAAATAGCCTACCAGATCAGATCACTGAGCAGAACTCCCAAGAATCACTCGAAAAAGATTGGAATGATATAAAAGAAGCAATTGTAAGAGCAGTGGAATCAAGTGTCGGAAACATGCCCAGACAGCCCAGGAACCCGTGGTTTGATGAAGAGTGTGAAAGAAAGATAGCTGAAAAGAATATACTCAGAAAGAAGTACTTGGAAACGTCAACAAGAAACAAAAGACAGGCGTACGAACAAGCGAGAAAAGAAACGAATAAGCTGATACGGGGAAAGAAAAGAAAATTCTTGAATGATATACTGCTAAAAATGGAACAGGACTTTGTCAATAATAATCCTAGAGAAGCATATAGGGGAGTAAACTTCTTCGAGAAGGGTTTCAAACCGAATACAACACTATGCAAAGACGCTGATGGATCAATTATATCAGATAAGGAACGAATAAAAACAGTGTGGAAAAACTACTTCTATAAACTTCTCAACCCTAATAGCGACCTGAGAAGTCACCCTATCAACATCCCCACTGAATCAAGTAATGAAGAATCAGCGAATCCACCAACAATGCAAGAAATAAATGCTGCACTAAAGAAACTTAAAAACAACAAATCACCTGGGAAAGACAACCTCCCGGCAGAGTTGTTCAAATATGGAAATGAGCATCTGAGAAATCTGCTACTCAATTTAATAACTAAAATATGGACACTGGAAAAAATCCCAGAGGAATGGCAAATAAGCATAATATGCCCAATTCACAAGAAAGGTGACAAATTAAAATGCGAAAATCATAGAGGAATATCACTTCTATGCACAGCATATAAAATCTACACCATGATACTGAAACAAAGAATTGATAAATATGCAGAAAACCTACTGGGAGAGTATCAGGCAGGCTTCCGCACCGGTAGATCCACAACAGACCAACTATTCACCGTCAGACAGATCTTGGCAAAGTGCTGGGAATTTGACATAGACATACACCAACTATTCATTGATTTCAAGCAAGCATATGATAGCATAGATCGGGAGTGTCTATATGACATACTACTACAATTCCAGATTCCACCTAAATTGGTTAGGCTCATAAAAGCCACAATGTCAGACTCAAGATGTCAGGTCAAAATAGACGGAGAATTGTCGGAAGAATTTACAGTATCACAGGGACTTAAACAGGGGGACAGTCTGGCTCCCACTCTCTTCAACATTGTGCTCGAACATGTAATACGAAAAACACTAATAGACACTGGCTCCAATATTTGTTTCAAGAGCAGTCAAGTTGTCGGATATGCGGATGACATCAACATTGTCGGAAGATCAATTTCAGCCATTAAGGAGGTCTTCGACCCTTTAGAAACAGCGGCGCGGGAAGTAGGACTGCGAGTTAATGGTGACAAAACAAAAATGATGGTACAGAGCAGGAACCCCTCACACAGAAGAAGAAGTAGTGCACTATTTAAAGACAACTACTCATATGAAGTGGTCGATCAATTCACCTACCTGGGCTCCAGCCTGACAGAGAACAATGAGGATCCAGCAGAAATCAGAAGGAGAATCACAGCAGCCAACAAAACATACTTCTCTTTGCTGCCAGTGTTTAAGTCACGTAGTGTCCACAGAAAAACCAAAATAACCATATATAAGACCATTGTAAGAACTGTATTGGCATATGGATGTGAGGCGCTGACACTGACGGTAAAGATGGCTGAAATGCTGGATACTTTTGAAAGAAAGGTGCTGAGAAGAATATGTGGACCCGTGAAAGAGGGCGAACAGTGGCGTATCCGGCACAATATAGAATTGTACGATATATATAAGGCCCCTAGCATCTCTGCACACATGAGACTCCTCAGGCTGAGATGGGCCGGGCATGTACAGAGAATGCCGGATACACGCGTCCCAAAAAGAATTCTGACTGGTCACCCAGGTGGAAAGAGAAAAGTGGGAAGACCCAGACTGAGGTGGGAAGATGAGGTAAGAGGGGATGCAGCACAGTTTCTCCAGGTGACAAACTGGAAGTCAGCCGCTGAGGACAGGAGGAGTTGGAGGCGACTGTTGCAGGAGGCCAAAGCTCGATATGGGCTGTAGCGCCATCGAAGAAGAAGAAAATGACGTGAAAATACAATACTATATTATCAGTTAGGTACCATTTTTAATCCGGCTTGTCTGATATGGAATTATGATGATGGAATACCCTACCACAAAAAATTCTTTGACGAACTGCGTCAAGCTTAAAGAAGATCGTTAAATAAATTCAACAAAGTAGTGGGAAAGTAACCTTATCGATTCTGGTGGAAAGTTTATACAACACGAATTTCTTGTCATGGAATGTACGAAATGTATCGATGTAGGCACCTACTTGTGTAAGTATGCTATATGGAGTTGTACATAATATTAATGTAAATACATACACAGGGCCGTCCCGAACCAATGGGCAAGTAAGGCAAGGCCTCGGGGCGGGACTTTCAAGGGGCTGCAAATTTAAGAAAAAAGAGGAAAGGAAACACTTTTCATAATGATTGGCTTCTTGGAAAATATTTAAGAATCCCATTTCCAATACCTAATTTAGTAATTATATTGATTGATTTCTGGGATATTGAGCCATCAGCGCAACTGAGAGTCAACTTCAAATTATTCATTAAATGCTCGTTCATAGATGGCACTAATTTAAATATTTCAGAAAAATACCTTTTGCAAGTTACGCTTCATGCGATATATGAATATGAATAAATAGTTTTGTCCTCAAAAAAACACAATTCTTTTAAAAAAGACATACAAATGCAATATTGAATAGAATCACAGATACGATATTATATTTGTATGCCTTTTTAAAAGGGTTTTAATACGGACAAAACTATTTATTCATGTTCATATTCCGTATATTTTGAAGCATAACTTGCAAAAGTGTTTATTTCCTAAAATAATTACATTAGCAAAATCTGCAAACAAGCAGTTTATGAATAATTTTAAGTTTACCCTTAAGGCACGGACTGCCTTTCAATGAATTGGTAAATAAAAGATCACGCAAAAGTCACACTATCGGACGGTGTTCTCGTGTTTGCAAATTGCGTCTTAAGTCATCACAATTTGTGAAACAGAAGCACAATACAAGTTGACAAACTTACTATCCTTCTCAAGATAGCTTAATAATATTGTGTTTTTTTATTTATAACAAAAACACATTTGGCATAATACATATATTTAGACAATAGATAGGTAGTCCCCCGAAGCTGCCACATGACTGCTTGTCTGCAGGTTCTACCTCAATATAAATCCATTTGTATTTATATATAAAGAAATACATACTTTCAAAGGTACAAAAATATTTCAATAGCCTTCCCGAAGAATAAAATTTAAAAAATTAACTTATTTGGTATCATTCAAGAAAAATGTCAAATAATTCTTAACGTTAACAACCTCACCACACATCAACACTCTTTTCTTTTTTCTTCTATGTTTATTTTACTTTTTACTGATATATAGATTTTTCATTCATAAGTCACATCTTTCATACTTAAACTCTCATTTTCCTCAGAGGCATATTTATATTTGAACTTATTAAAAATCACTGGTACACAGTACTCCAGCGTTCGGCTTCCATACTTATTTGATATTTTAGGTATTTGCAGGCCTTTTTTCTGTAAGACGTGTGCTGTGACTATGCGACTATGTTATAATTATTTACGAACAAATTTACTGCCTTTTTCTAAAGACTGGATGCGCCATCTTGTATTTGGTTAGGCTTAATTTAATCTCGCTTCCCGGAAATAATTTTATTTATTTACGAATCTAAAATTTACTGAGCAAGGTACAAAAAAATATTACATTAAATTTACGATAAATAATATGCGTTAATTATATGTTTTTGTAAATGGTATTTTTTTAACATAGCCTTCACTCAGTTTTGGTTTACTGAAAACGGCTACATGATTTATCTTCATACCTATTTCGCCCGTTTATCGATTAGTTGTAAAATTTTATTGAATTTGAAGTGAAATAGCTGAATATCGATTATGTAAAACTTTGGTGATAGATTTGACATTATTTCATCGTCAAACCTTACACGATGCTTGCACGTCAGAAATAGTTGTAGGAGCCGCACTAAGTCCAGCGGACGGTCCTGTACAGTGTACAAAAATGGCGGACTGCCTTTATCAATATAATGTAACGAAAATGAAATACATAAAAACCTACATATTTAGAGTTCTGATATACTCAACAGCGACAGCACAGTTCGTGGCGGCTAAAGACTTATTTTCAAGGTCTGTTGAGAAAAAAACTTAATAACGATTCGCATTATTGGACACAAAAACCTCCATTGTTACTTTAATCAGTTATTTTGTAGTTAAGAAATTATTATTCCAATCCTTTTTATTATGACTTTCAAAGTATCCTATCCTATATACCTACTTCAAATAATTGAAATCGTATCAGACATGGACAATTAACAATAGGTAGGTAGGTGAAATGTATTACAAAATTAAAAACCCTAAGTAACAGCAGAAAATAATAATTGTGAGCGACCTCGAAAACGTCGTTCATAACATATAATGTCCATGCACTTTATTACCTTGGCACACATTCCTTGCTTCATTCACATTGATACATCGCCTCATACATACCTACTCTTCTATTCTGACTCTTGACATGGCCCGACTCAAGTATCTGATTCACTTGGTTGTGCCAAGCTACCATTCGGATTTGCATCATATATTCTCATTACAATCCTTTCTTCGCTCATTCGCTCTACATGCCCATACCATCTAAGCATCCCTTTCTTGATCTTACTCATTACGCTTACATCAGCCTTGCACGCTTTGCGGATCTCCACATTTCTCACACGAATCTACATGGTTTTACCACACATACGCCTCATGGATCTCATTTCTACAGCATTCAGTCTACTTTCATCCTTTCTCCGCCAGTTCCATGCCTCACTTCCATACATTTTCATTGATAATATTGATGTATTATTGTGTAATGGTTTTCGTCTCTCCTGAACATCTCGTGTTTTGCTAAAAACACAAAGGTTTTCGTCTCTCCTGAACATCTCGTGTTTTGCTAAAAACACAAAGGTTTTCGTCTCTCCTGAACATCTCGTGTTTTGCTAAAAACACAAAGGTTTTCGTATCTCCTGAACATCTCGTGTTTTGCTAAAAACACAAAGGTTTTCGTCTCTCCTGAACATCTCGTGTTTTGCTAAAAATACAAAGGTTTTCGTTTCTCAAATAATCTCAAACCTCATTGTTTCTTCACTCCCTTTCCCCTTTTGTATGGAAATTAATCCACATATCAAACACAATTCTTGATTGAACAAATGCAAATATCGGAGTATTTTTTTTCTAAGTAACTACCTTCATAGTCTTCTTGTAGTACAGTTGAACTGAATCATATCAAATATAAACCAATATAACAACACCCCCATACACACAAGCCCTGCTTATTTATGGGGGTGCATCAAATACTAATATTATGTAATTAATAACTGTACTATATTGTGTAATTATATTATGTAATTGTTATATTATCTAAAAATATATATATATATATTAGTTCCTAGCTAGGCAGATTGCCTGTTCTTAGGATTGTCCCAATGTTACATTTAAATATATACCTACAGAGAGCAAATTGTTCGGAATAATTCCAAATTGTGAAACACCTTCTATTTATTTACATTTTGCGCTGTTAGGTTAGGTTAGATCACCTAAGACATGTTTCAGAACAAATCTAAGAATGAAATAAGTTTTTATTTAGGATTAACAGGTGTAACAGATTCTACAAACTGCGTATCATCGAGAATATGCATTATATTTATACAGTAAAAAATGCTGAGTCAACAAAACTGTAGATCGTTCAAATAAAAACTATGTGGTCTGAAGCCAGCAGGCCTTACTGTTTCGTCAGTAGTCAGTGCAGAAGTAATGATTGTTCCGTTCAGACCGAGAACTTGTGTGCTGTGATTATAACTTTTAACACATATATCAAATCTAAGATAACGTTCATGTTTTCAAAGTTTGGTTTCATATTTTGACTTTTTTATTTGCCAGGAAACCGCAAACGCGCTAAATTTAGACGATAAAAGTGTATCCTACGTTAAGCAGTGTGTGATAAGACTTAATTAATTCAATTTGTAACTTTAACTACGTGTAGATATTTAGCAAATGTCAATATGATTTACTGCAGGCATGGAAATTGCAAACAGAATTATAATACTATAACGTAAGTTTAAAATATGCGAATGAAAGTTTACAGTTTCAGTACTAAAGTTGAGAGTTTCTGTTAGTGGGAAAGTCGAGAATGGCAATTAACCCCGTTTTGTTTGTTTTCCGCAGTAAGCCCCCGACACCGCGCAGAGAGATGTTCGGCCCCCCCGGAAAGGGGTCGCAGGGTGCGCAGGGGGCGCGGGGAGCTCGCACCCCCGAGGAAGCCGAATGCTCCCGAATCCCCATCGGGCCCTTCCGGCGCTCCGCCTCGCTGCGCCTGCGCGGAGAGCGCTCGCACCGCGCGCTGGCGGGGCGCAGTCTGGAGGCGTCCCCCGTGGGCCCCGGCGGCTTCCCGCCCTTCCCCGCCATCACGGAGGCCCGCGAGTCCGACCCCAGCCCCCCGAGGGGGCCCCCCATTCAGATGAACGCCCGACAACGGAGCCTCGTGAGTGTCACTTTCCTTCGATGCTTTCTTACATTGTTCATGTCTTCTGTTATTTATCAGATTGCTATTGGTATTATTGTATGGACTTACCGTGGGCTTTCCCAGACTGTTTTCTTACATGCATTTTAACGTTCATAATGCTTTTGTTGAAAAATAGAGTACTAAGTTTCATAAAACAAGCCATTAGAAAATGGTTTAAAACCTACGTAAATTGTTTACACCGGAAAATTGAAAAGTGTCAGAGCAAGCCCCGGTTAGACGTCACATGTAACGCCTACACACTAAACAGTTTAAACACACCTATGTTCTTCGCTCATAATATTATGTGCGTACGCAAATAGGTACCAACGTACATGTGGGTATCTACACTGCCTACCCTTACGCATGACCTGACTTTGTTATGGACTATAATTTATTATAAATTATTATCATACAAAACAAATTAATGTAATGTATGTGTTAGGTAAATACATGGTGAAGAGTAACCTAATCAATGTATTTTCTTATTAGCTATAATCGAACCACATCCACGGAGTTGGTACAACGAATATCTAGTATTTAAGTATGTAGTACCCAATGACCTTATGTAGTATCTTGTAGGTACTATCTTTAGGTACTATTTAAAATAAATTTGGTGGTATGTAAGTCGTACGTGAATCTATAAAATAGATCACCGAGAAGAGGCTTTGCGTGCGATAGAAACCCAAAGTTGAATCGGCTCCAAATTTCGTTCTGTGAAATAGACCATAGAATAGATAAGGTAGATAAATAGCTTTTTTATATTTTATTTCCTGCAGGTATTTGCGGGTATTGTTTTCTTTTTTTTCAATTATTTATACGGTTTAGCGACCGGCTTTTTATACAACCTCAAACAATGTTTGTTTTTTGTTATTTAATTTCATATTCCGCCAGAAGGTACACCTAAGTTATAAAATGTGTGATATAACATTTATCTTGTAAAGTGGATCACTTTTGTTAGTTGCTGCATTTGCTCGAGCGCCACCATCTTTAATTCTCAAGCCGCGCTATAATAAATGCACTTACAGTTAAAGAGACCTGTTTTCGGACTTCGTTCTAGGAGTTTAGTATGACTATTGCATGCAACCATTTATATTACGCTTTTCATACCGTTTCTGTAATATTTTGTATTCCATATTGTTAAAATACGTTGGTGGTGATGTAGAAATATTAAGGTGAGATATTTTGAATACATTTACATACTTACTTTAAATAATATTTATGTGGTAAAAAGTATAATAAAATATGGAATTATAATTTATTTGTTATTTTTAAAATAGTTGTATAAATTTACTGCTTTCAAATTCATCCACATTTTCTATTTAAATCTTTAAAATCAAGGCTGGAATATTGTTTTCCTGTTACTTTATTGTTACTTCTTAGATAAATAGGCCTCTTACTTTGATTTTTTTTTTGTTCCCGCCAAGATAAATTACAGCTCGACCTGAGAAATAAAGATGGCGTTGGCTGGGGCCAAAATGGCTTTTTAATTACTTTCCTCTCGACTAATTTTGTAGCTATTTTTAATAAATTATAGGTAGCTTAATATTTCATACATTTATTATCACAAAAATAAAGAAAAGCTATTTTAAGGACGTGTTTCGCGATCTGAAAGTCTGACCATTCTTTGCTTAAATTTTAGCATGATAATTTATCTTCGTTATGAAATTTTCATTTTGATCGAATTTAATGGCGATATACGAAGTCAGACAATGCAAGAGAAACAGAAAGCGTGGTAAATGGGCTAGAATCAAAATGTACTAAGTCGATGGCGACACCATTCATTTCATTCTAGTGTGTATTATGTCAGAGTAAAAGTATAATGATTACAAATGCTTTTAAACGAAAATCAAGATATTCCTAAAAATAGGATTACCTATAACCGAAAACCTAAAAGAAAAGACGTAAAGCGCCAATGTGTCAAGAAGTTCATTGATTTTTGCATATGGTTGCTCGCATTGCAAGAGTTATAATATTTTTACATATGGTTGCTCGCATTGCAAGAGTTATAATATTTTTACATATGGTTGCTCGCATTGCAAGAGTTATAATATTTTTACATATGGTTGCTCGCATTGCAAGAGTTATAATATTTTTACATATGGTTGCTCGCATTGCAAGAGTTATAATATTTTTACATATGGTTGCTCACATTGCAAGAGTTATAATATTTTTACATATGGTTGCTCGCATTGCAAGAGTTATAATATTTTTACATATGGTTGCTCGCATTGCAAGAGTTATAATATTTTTACATATGGTTGCTCGCATTGCAAGAGTTATAATATTTTTACATATGGTTGCTCGCATTGCAAGAGTTATAATATTTTTTACAAATGGTTGCTCGCATTGCAAGAGTTATAATATTTTTACATATGGTTGCTCGCATTGCAAGAGTTATAATATTTTTACATATGGTTGCTCGCATTGCAAGAGTTATAATATTTTTACATATGGTTGCTCGCATTGCAAGAGTTATAATATTTTTTACATATGGTTGCTCGCATTGCAAGAGTTATAATATTTTTACATATGGTTGCTCGCATTGCAAGAGTTATAATATTTTTACATATGGTTGCTCGCATTGCAAGAGTTATAATATTTTTACATATGGTTGCTCGCATTGCAAGAGTTATAATATTTTTTACATATGGTTGCTCGCATTGCAAGAGTTATAATATTTTTACATGTGGTTGCTCGCATTGCAAGAGTTATAATATTTTTACATGTGGTTGCTCGCATTGCAGGGCTTATAATAATAGTTATACACGTAGTTGCTCGCATTGCAGGAGTTATAATATTTTTACATATGGTAGCTCGTATTGCATGACTTATAATAATTGTTATACACGTGGTTGCTCGCATTGCAAGAGTTATAATATTTTTACGTGTGGTTGCTCGCATTGCAGGTGTTATAATATTTTTACATATGATTGCTCGCATTGCAAGAGTTATAATAATAGTTATACACGTAGTTGCTCGCATTGCAGGAGTTATAATATTTTTACATGTGGTTGCTCGCATCGCAGGAGTTATAATATTTTTACATATGGTTGCTCGCATTGCAAGAGTTATAATATTTTTACATGTGGTTACTCGCATTGCAAAAGTTATAATATTTTTACATGTGGTTGCTCGCATTGCAGGGCTTATAATAATAGTCATACACGTAGTTGCTCGCATTGCAGGAGTTATAATATTTTTTACCTATGGTAGCTCGTATTGCATGACTTATAATAATAAGGAAGTTGAGTGAAAAATATTTTGACTTATAAAAAATATGTTCATGTAGATCAAAAAATATCGATTCTAAATATATAAATATATTTCTATATTATTATTCTTACAATTAGTTAAACGTTCTTGAAAAAGCATTCAATAGCAATATACTGTATACGCTCCACGATTGGTCGAAAGAATTCTGTCGTCACATGTGTCGTGACTTGTACGTACAACGGAACACCTATGGTGCATCTCTTTCTATTACATGAGAGATGGTCGATTTAGATGAGAGAGGTGTATAGGCCAAAGGTTTATTTGGGTTTGTCAAATATATGTACGTATTTGTTATTATTATTATATGAAATGGATTTCTAAAGATACATATTCGTATAGTGCTTTATAATAATATGTTGTTTATTGCATAACTTAGATGTTTTTATTATTATACATGTCACAAAGCATGTGATACACTTCAGGCCGCCGGCCGCTCAGAAAAGTCTCACAGTGAACTGGGCTGTAAACCGTTATTTTACTTTTGGTCTTTACTTTTCTGCGCGGTGGTCCTGAATTCGCGCGGGGAACGTCAACAAGTAGCGACGGCGATACCGTACAAGTACCGTATCGGGCGTGAAAAGCAAATATTCTAACTTAAAATATTAATTTAACTATGAAATCTTAATCAATTTTCTTTTTTTTTTAATAACATCAATTATAATAGACGGTTAACATTGGTAAAAAAATTACTGGAATTCCTTGTTGAAGAATTAATTTTTTTTCCATACATAATGCTTACTCGACGTGGTTTTCACAGTTCTAATGACGTCACACTACACCCCGCCTGTTACCGCTCGGATTCCGCTCGTTTTGGCGGGCTTAATAAAATTTAAACTTTGAGAATTAATTTAACTATGAAAACAAACTTTAAAAAAAAAAAAAAAAATACCAGTATTTAAGTTTGAATGCGAACATTGATAAAAAAAAATAAAAAAAATGGACTCAACTTCCTTATTGTTATACACGTGGTTGCTCGCATTGCAAGAGTTATAATATTTTTACATGTGGTTGCTCGCATTGCAGGAGTTATAATATTTTTACATATGGTTGCTCGGATTGCAGGAGTTATAGTAATTGTTATACACGTGGTTGCTCGCATTGCAAGAGTTATAACATTTTTACATGTGGTTGCTCGCATTGCAGGACTTATAATAATAGTTATACACGTAGTTGCTCGCATTGCAGGAGTTATAATATTTTTACATGTGGTTGCTCGCATCGCGGGACTTATAATAATATTTATACACCTAGTTGCTTGCATCGCAGGAGTTATAATATTTTTACATATAGTTGCTCGCATTGCAGGAGTTATAATATTTTTACATATGGTAACTCGTATTGCATGACTTATAATAATTGTTATACACGTGGTTGCTCGCATTGCAAGAGTTATAATATTTTTACATGTGGTTGCTCGCATTGCAGGGCTTATAATAATAGTCATACACGTAGTTGCTCGCATTGCAGGAGTTATAATAATTGTTATACACGTGGTTGCTCGCATTGCAAGAGTTATGATATTTTTACATGTGGTTGCTCGCATTGCAGGACTTATAATAATAGTTATACACGTAGTTGCTCGCATCGCAGGAGTTATAATATTTTTACATATGATTGCACGCATTGCAGGAGTTATAATATTTCACATATGGTAGCTCGCATTGCAGGACTTATAATAATTGTTGTACACGTGGTTGCTCGCATTGCAAGAGTTATAATATTTTTACATGTGGTTGCTCGCATTGCAGGAGTTATAATAATAGTTATACACGTAGTTGCTCGCATCGCAGGAGTTATAACATTTTTACATGTGGTTGCTCGCATTGCAGGAGTTATAACATTTTTACATGTGGTTGCTCGCATTGCAGGACTTATAATAATAGTTATACACGTAGTTGCTCGCATTGCAGGAGTTATAATATTTTTACATGTGGTTGCTCGCATCGCAGGACTTATAATAACAGTTATACACCTAGTTGCTTGCGTCGCAGGAGTTATAATATTTTTACATATAGTTGCTCGCATTGCAGGAGTTATAATATTTTTACATATGGTAACTCGTATTGCATGACTTATAATAATTGTTATACACGTGGTTGCTCGCATTGCAAGAGTTATAATATTTTTACATGTGGTTGCTCGCATTGCAGGAGTTATAATATTTTTACATATGGTTGCTCGCATTGCAGGAGTTATAATAATTGTTATACACGTGGTTGCTCGCATTGCAAGAGTTATGATATTTTTCATGTGGTTGCTGGCATTGCAGGACTTATAATAATAGTTATACACGTAGTTGCTCGCATCGCAGGAGTTATAATATTTTTACATATGGTTGCACGCATTGCAGGAGTTATAATATTTCACATATGGTAGCTCGCATTGCAGGACTTATAATAATTGTTGTACACGTGGTTGCTCGCATTGCAAGAGTTATAATATTTTTACATGTGGTTGCTCGCATTGCAGGAGTTATAATAATAGTTATACACGTAGTTGCTCGCATCGCAGGAGTTATAATATTTTTACATATGGTTGCACGCATTGCAGGAGTTATAGTATTTTTACATATGGTAGCTCGCATTGCAGGACTTATAATAATTGTTATACACGTGGTTGCTCGCATTGCAAGAGTTATAATATTTTTCATGTGGTTGCTGGCATTGCAGGACTTATAATAATAGTTATCACGTAGTTGCTCGCATTACAGGAGTTATAATATTTTTCTAGTGTAATTATTTTATTAGGATTAAAATATAGTTTTAGAAAATACAATAATCATTAATAAATAAAAAAGATTTATATCCTATGCATCTTGAACAACGCGTTTGTTTATTCATTTAAATTTTATCGACTATCAAATTGTAACAAATCAATCAAAACTGGCGTTTTACCACTTCAGCCATTTATGTGAAACGGTACCGACATACTTACAGACTAGAGCCTTCCTGTCTTGGTACAAACAGGTAATAGCCACATAGCGTGAATACAATTAGCCACGGGAAAACGTTGGAAAATAGATTTTTTAATTCCTAATTAATTCGCTACAGTTTCGCTAGTCATATTTCCTACCTTCTGTCTCGAATGATAATTTTCTTAATTATGTATCGCTCTCTATCCATAAATTGGCTAGTGATGCGAATCTTGTAGCATGGTGCCATCCATTTTTGAAAGATTTTCACGTGCACAGGATTGTAAACATTTATACACTGCGTCTTGCGTGGGCGAAGTCGAGAAAATATCGAATGGTCACAGCCACTTGAAAGCGGTGCGATGTTGCGCGGGTCTTCAGCGACGCGATCAGTTTGTTTGACATTTTCACGAAAAATGAAATTAGTATAATGTCTATTAAGTATTATGTTAAAATTATTAATATATTTTTAATTATATAATTTTTTGTCGTACCTCCAAGTCACCATCGAACGGGTTGAGGATGGTGGTCACGCAGGACAGCGTTGCCTCTTCGAACGGTTTCGCTTTATATCGCTTCAAACGGCGCGGGCGTCGCAATCGCAAAGGCCACATCCCGATTGGAGATGCCGCAGTCACACTCCCACTATCAGCGAGCACTTGAGGATCTCGTGTGCATAGTTCAGCCTTTGTTTTTAGAATGTATTGAATTAAAGTAACGTGTTTGAATAAAGAAACGTAAATCGAAAAGGATGGAAATTAATTTAAAGTGGAGTGGGAATATTACATTATTTCAATTTGGAAAAATAGAATATTCTAACCCCCAGTGCCCCTTTTAAATACCATAATGTAATGGTAGCCAATAGCCATAGTGATTTAGTTCCCACGTATGAACATTTTCCCACATTGTGTTGAATTTCATGATGTATTTCCCATGAAATCATTTGAAGTCGTGTATTTATGATGTCATTTGTTAAATTTATAATACCAGACAATGTAGGCACGTTTTATAAGAAAAATATTTATTTTTCAGTCGCTGAGCCTCGCACAATCCAATCAGAAGTATAAAGCAGCCAAAACTCCGAGCAAGTCTCCTCTCAGGTCCACCGGCAGGACCTGCCTGTGCTCCGTGCCACCACAACACGGGGTGGCACCGCCCACTCCACCCGGCTCCCCCGAGGAGGTGGAGGTGGACGATGACCTGGACTCCCTTCACAGCTACAGTAGCGTGGCCACCACGGCCTCGTGCGACCACGCCTACGTGGCTCGCAACGGGACCACCTTCAGCGGCAGGAAGATGAAGTACGTGGTGCACTGTTCAGCTCACGCCGGACAAACTGGCGAGGAATATCTCACTCCGACTCAGAGAGCTCAGCGGCAGATCAGAAGGTTAAAAGCACTTCTAAACCAGGCTAAATTAGACTTGGAAAAGAAAGACAGCGACATTTTTAGACTTACGAAGGAAGTCGTCGAGCTGAGACTTTACAAAGCGTCCCTCGTGTCACCGGATGAAAAATCCACTTCCAGCGATGCCGTCACAGTCAAAGAAATCACGTGTGACGAAGTCCAAACTCCCGACTCTCCCAATGTCGCCGATCTGACGGATGATGGCCCCTTGAAATCTAGCATGTATAAGAATGATAATGTAGATTTTAAGAATAATCAAATGCCTTCTTGTAGTTATAATCTCAGTGATTTGCACAGCTCTCTCACCGATTCTGGTCATTTTGAAGATTTGTCTAACTCGTCAATTCACTCCAAAGATTCTATGGGACAAAATATTCAAGACAAGGCTTGCAGTACCGATAACCTTGACAGAGAAGACGAAAGAAGAAAACTGATTCACATTTATGAAAAGAAAATTGAAGATATCACGCGGAGGAATTCGGATGAGACGCAGGAAATGAAAACGTTGCATAATGACAGAGTGGAAGCCATCTTGCAGAAGTTAGCAGATGTGAACACCCGGTACAGCGAGATCATGCCAGACTACGAGCAAGCTAAAGAGCGCATCAGGGAGCTGGAGAAGCGGCTAGAAGAAGTGAGCAAGCAGCTGACAGAGCAGGAGGACAAGCACCACAAGATGTATCTGCATATGTACACCAAGGGGCAGCAGGCCGCACAGTTTGAACACGCTAATCAGGTCAGTCGCTACTCATACAAGCATCTCTCCAAACAGGTGGGACTGTAATCGACAGGGTGCCTCTAGAGCTAGAGTGCCTTCTCCACTGCAAGCCCAGACTCTCTCTCCAACTTGTTGTTTAGTTGTTGTACTGCTCTGAAGAAGGCATGCGCGTTAATCTCAAATATGCGAGATTTCCATTTATAAATAATGTCATTTATATCTGTATTAAAAGCTGTAAATGAAGTCAAATTAAACCCCGATCAAATGCTTGGAAGGCATCTAAGCTGACCATTACACCACCAATCGTGAGAACAGCAGAATAAATTAATTCAAATGTGTACCTACTGAAAATATAAGAATTACCGTAATTTTATTGTACCTACTATCGCAGACCTGTGAAATTTCGTGAGATATTATAAATTTTAAGATTTGCTTGAAGTATGTGCCTAGAAAACAAACATTGTTAATTTTAGAGGTGATCAGAATTTTATTTATCGAAAGAACACCGTTATAAACTTGAAAAATTGCGACATTTGTGAAAATTTTAAACAAAATAAATACACGTTTCAAATAGGTGTAGAATTATTAATAATATAATTTTGGGACCTACTTTATCGCTAGTCTGAATTGTTCCCACAGTTAGTTTTTTTTCAAATTTGAAAATGACACTTAAATTCAAATTCTAGAGTTCATTGATCCGTAGTTACAGACCGAAATTAGCATTTTCAATAATAAGTTTCGTCACGTTTTTAAGAAGTTAATTTACATATTTGTTTTCTCCTTTTCAACCCTTATAGTGGATAATTACAATCTGTTCAATATCTCTTTTGATTACAATTTGTTACGTCATAATATAATTATAGGTATTGGAGCTCACCCACACTCCACAGAATCGAGTATCAGTTCCTGAATTGTTACAAGAACTTCAGATCACGCAACGAGAATTGGACAATTTGAGGGTAAATACATTTTGTCATATTATTATTATATGAATTCATAATTCAGAACACATTGTATACATGAAATAATTTCAGTTATTACAATCACACCTTTTTTTTAAATTCACTAACCGAGTAGGTATTTATTGGTACTTATGCATGAACATAATTTTTTGTAATGCTTACTTAAAATAATATTTTCATTTTCATTCTAAGAATTACCTAGTACCTACCTACATTTTATACATGAATTGAGTGAAATGAGATTTTTTGCCATTCTACAACATTGAAAACAAAATATGTTATTTATTATACATTTGGTACCTACCTCTTAATATATCACATGTTTTTTTCCTCCACATGGCACATAGAGCCTAGACTGAGCATTTGGATAACCATTTATATTACATTAGAATAAAATGATAGTCACTTTGCTATACTTACCATTTCATGACCAATAAGTCTAATGTTAGTTGATTGTTATCATCTATTGTCATTTTTTCGGATAGTCTTGCAGTGTCGACTGTATAGCCTTCCTAGGTCTAAGAATGACAAGTTTAGAGTTATGAGGGGACACTGCAAGGCTGAGAAACATTGGCTTTAGGAGGTAAAGTGAACCTCCTATATCAACCATCATGAGATAATGTAATGTATTGTCTGTATTCTGTATAACAATAAGAATATATTTGTTAGAATTATATAATATTAGTTGAATAATAATTCCATAGAAGTTTTCTGTAGCGGGAAATATGTAGATGGAATAACCCATTGTATCTTTGCCATAACCCAAGTATTTTGCAGGATCAAACCTACTCGCCGGAGCGTATGTCGTCAAAATCACAAATACTTCTAAGTGCAAAGGAGGCTGTTTCGCTTTGGGTTCTAGGCGCTCGAAAGGTGGGAGTCGCTCAGCAGTACTTACAGGAGATACTAGTTACAATTACATGGCAATACCTAACCTAAAATGCTTTTCTTCACTGGCAGTTGGAGCGCTGATTCAAACAGGGACCCATTGTACTCTAATATTGTATTTCAGGAGCATCACACCTCTTTAATAATTCAAGCGTGCGTTCAAATGTAATGCTATACGCAGAAGATTCCATATCAATAAGGGCACTCCCTACCTAAGCAGTCTCATAACAGCTTACATGCTATTATCCAATCATTAACAATAAACCTTAAAAGCAGTGTAAGGTTTGCAGCTGTTGTCCATGAAATTGAACACTACAGCTGCAGCGGAAGAAGTGAAACTAATTTAAAGCATAAAACAAAACAAAAATATCTCAGTTTTTAAGCACGAAATTATATTTTGTTTTGTGCCCTTTTCCAATAATTGGCTACTTTTCACATACCTACCTACTTCATCTGAAGTTGCGAGGTTTCAGGTCATTCTAATACATTACAGGAACTTGTAAATGTTTTAAACTAAAGGATCTTATTATGACGACCATTGTTCCCAAAATTGTGCTAGCCGATGCATTGTTTTCGACAAGTGTGAAAATGATAAGCAGTATATTAATATTTGCCTGTTTTCCTGAATCACCCCATCAATGTCTGCTTGAGGGATACATAATATTAGATTTTACAGAAAAAACAAATATGCCCGTTGGAAAAATAATTGTACAAATACATTAAATAGCTACTATTAAAGAGATGTGATGTTTGTATATTATTATCCTGAAGATCTACGTTTATGCATAATGGGCGCTCGAATCACCACTTCAATTATTTATTATTTTTAAGCCATTAAACAATTTATTAGCACTAGCGCATGGTAGAATTTCGCACATCACTGATAGATTATTTTTGTCCTTTAATTTGTTTAGTTTAATCTTTGACCTTTGACACAATGCAGGGAAACAGCCTCTTTTGACAAATCACAAATTACATTGGTATTTAAAGGTGACATTGATTTCGTTAGTAGGTAGAAACAAATATCTAGACAATTTGAAAAAAGCAGATAAAAGTAGGTATTTCAATTTGAGGTGAATCGCATGCACATATTTTCATCACATCACACATAAGTGACGACCAAGAGACCAAGACGATTGCAAGAGTTAGTTTGTAATGTACCTACCTAATATTGAATATCAAATTGAAAAGAATGATGCCTGCAAGTGGTTAAATCACAATTATCTTCTATCGGGCATCATCTATTGTTGCATTAGTGCAATGAGCAATAATTCAGATTTCAGAACAAACTGCACTCTTATTTGTATTTTATGTCTGTAGGACTGTAGGTGTAGATGTATGAATGTATTGTTCTCTACATCTGTTGCAAAGAACAAACTGCACTCTTATTTGTATTTTATGTCTGTAGGACTGTAGGTGTAGATGTATGAATGTATTGTTCTCTACATCTGTTGCAAAGATATTGTATGTTGTTTGTAAAGGTGTAGTAATTGAACAATATCAAGAGGCGTAGCATTGCAATTCATATAGATAATAACATAATTAATTCTTTTTTGGATTAAATGTCGTGGAGTAATGCTCCATGGTAGGCACTTAATTTATTTAGTAACATTTTCTGTTTCATATTTTACATAGGTACATTCCGTGATATTTTAGCTTTATCATTTTATTTTATAAGCAAATATTTGTGAAATTTTATTTCCGTTCTTCGCTTCTTACTAACGCTTAATTGAAATAATACAGGTAGAGGAAATTATTGTATTTTGTATTAACAATAATTTGGTGATAGGAATACTGAAAACATTATAATATTGAGAAGTGGCGGAAACGGTTTCATAACTCCATATTAAAACGAAGCATGTCGCATGATGTACAGATTAATAATTGACTTGTTGATATAACTGTGATATTATCTAGACTTAATGAATGCTCCGCATTTCAGGCAATGTACAAACGCATTGTAGAAGCGCAAGCAGGATCAAGAAGAAGTGTGGACCCGGAAGTGACGCTCCAGTTCCTGAAATCCGCCATCTACTATTTCCTGACAGACAGAGAAAACCACCAGGGACATCTCAACGCCATCGAAAGCATCCTGGGCTTCTCCGATAAAGAAAAGGAAACCATTCAACGTTCCAGACATACATAGCTTATCCCAATGCATCCACATAACCCTTTCCCTGATGCCTTGCCCTTGAATAGCTGGAAATGTAACAATTTCTCTGAAAGCTAGCAAAATCAATTAGTTGTGTACTTTGTACAATAGTTAGTCCAAAATTCATATAATATTTGACAACGACGAATGTCTGTTCAGTATAATCCAGTCCATCCAAAGAGTGATATTAGATTTCAAAGAACGTGGAAATTCATGACCAGTAAACATAAAAGAAATCATCTAAAATTGAAAAGGAATCGTCCACTATAAATATTATATAATATTTCAGCAATATTGAAGAATATAATTAAATGACAGGAATATGGTATGGCAAATAATAATGCCTCTAAGTTAACTAAATTTGGTGCCTTTTACTAGTGTATGGATAAGGATGGTTCCTATTATATTTACTTTTGTCAAAAAAGTTCTTAAATGTTAGTTTGGTTCCGTATTCTTTGAACAGTCACTATACATTCATTACAAAAGTTGAATGTCTCCAAAGATTAACATTTTAATAAATTGATGATTTGTGTAAAAATAATCTTTTAAAATGAATGTGAAACGTAAGTAAATGTCTACTAAACTGGCCACATCTGTTGTTTGCAGTTCGGATTGCCAAGTTCGGTTGATAAGGGAAAGGGTTTTTTATGAATCTCTCCAGCTTGAAGAAGATTTAGTGAATAGTGTGATAGGAACTAATAGAATAGTATAGTATCTTCAGAAGAAGACACGTATTCAACTGCTTCGCTGACGGTAGGATGTAGAAAGGTTGTCTTTATTTTTTATTTAACTAAGATTATTGTGATATGTTGACAAAACCTAAAAAATGTTATTTTTAAATTAAAAATATATTTATTTTTGTGGCTGATTAATTATTTAAAGCTAATTAATTGTATAAAATAAAATTAAAATATGATTGCAATAGTATTTTTTTAATACCCGGAGAAATAAAGGTAGTGACAGACCACGCTCAGGCATGAAAGCTTTTTTGGACATGGTTTATATAAATTATATGTTGAGGTGCTACTACGCTATAATCTTTCTCAGAGAGGGGGACAGTACAACTGGGGAACTGCTGCAGAATATCATTTCTTTGTATAGGATCTGTCACCTTGACAGATGATCACAGCGGTCTGTACATTTTCATTTGTAGCCTGGCTAGCAGATCACAGCGCATCATCGTTGCCACCTGAACACTTATAACACATCATCTGTCAGGTGTGACTACGCGATCGATATGGAGTTATATATTTGATGTGTATAGCGTAATGTCACCCCCTTAAAAAAGTGGTAAAAATTTCACAAAGCTTACCCAAAAAAATTAAAACCTCCCACAATAAGGAAGTTGAGTGAAAAATATTTTGACTTATAAAAAATATGTTCATGTAGATCAAAAAATATCGATTCTAAATATATGTATAAATATATTTCTATTATTATTCTTAGAATTAGAACGTTCTTGAAAAAGCATTCAATAGCTTTAAACTGAATACGCTCCACGATTGGTCGAATGAATTCTGACGTCACATGTGTCATGACTTGTACGTACAACGGATCACCTGTGGTGCATCTCTTTCCATTACATGAGAGATAATAATAATAATAATACTTGGATGACTTGTATAGCGCCGTTTTTGTGCAAAAACACCTCAAAGGCGCTGGTCATAATCATTGCGCTGCAAACCAAACTACTTTAGCAAACTTTACTTTTCTCATCAAGGTCTGGTTATTTCAATGTTTTCTCGCCAGTGGTCAATGTACAGTTGAAGTTATTTATCCAAGACATGAGGGAACCTGGAACTCTCCTGGTGCTAAAATGATTTTCAAGTGGTTTCCCTCCAGCTCGAAATGATACTCCGATGTTGCACTACGGCTTGTCTACAGTTTCTTATATCCATTCACACTCCACTTTTTGGCCAGAGGGCATTTCCATACAAACTTTCTTGCATTTTACAGACATTGCAGGTGATACAGCTGATAGTCAGTACAAAAGTACAAACATAATGTAAACTTATAAAGGTATAAGAACCCACTATAATGTTACTTCTTTTCCAAGGACTCGAGGAATCAAAGTAGTTATATATAGCAAATGGTCATAAATATCCGAATACAATACTCGGATGCTGTTTGAAGATAGTCTTCTTTTGGCAGTTGTGTTCGGGGCGCAGTCCGTAATAATATAAGAGCCTCAATGAGTGAGATGACATTTTTTAATAATAAATGGCCTTATATACTAATATTAAGTATGTATATGTTTGTGTGTGGGTGAAAGTGTTAGAAGTAAAAATAAATAAAAAAGGGGTTGGTTGGATTTTAGAATAGTTTTATTGTTATTAAAATAAATCACTTCTTGTTATGAATGATTCCGTCATACTTCTGCTGGAACCACTTCATGGCGTCCTCTTTAGTCAGGCGATGAGGGAATCCAACCTTTCCACGCTTGCGCTTCCTGTGAGCCACGTTGAATCCTGTTGCAACACAACCAACATACACCATTAGCCTTTATTACATCTATTAGAGGGCGAGGATTATAGTGGATACAACACATGTATCTACACAGAATGTTAAAGACAAGACCATCTTTATAAATAAATCTGTTTCTCATTTTTAGTAATCCACCGAGCCAGTCAGAGATGGGTGGAAGTTGCAAAGAGATTTTTATCTAGCACATCGTTGACTAAGGAAATTCTCAGAAGACAGAATTTTCTTGAACAAAAGATATGCACACTTTATAAACACTTTTTGTGAATTGAACATTGTTAGTTTTTTTACAAATGTAAGTAAGTAAACGTAAGTAAGTAACGTAAGTAAACCGCATCCGACTTTAAAAAAAAATATTAACATGAATTCTGTAGCAATTACTTCAAACACATGAAGAAGTATGTTCAAACACACTAGAGACAAGTAAATGGCATTCAGCCAAAAAAAAAAATATAATACACAATGATTTCAACTTAATTACTAATGGAAAGAAGTATTTAAGTTAAATTTTGATTATGTCCATTACTAATTATGCAGTTAGATTTTAAGCATGTTGTGGAGGATCTTATTCAGAACTTAATGCAAACTATTAAAGGAATAATAATTACCGGGGCGTCCCAGAACAACGTAGAAATCTAACCCGTAGATACCAATGGAAGGGTCGTACTTGATTCCCAAGTCAATGTGTTCCTGGATACCAAAGCCAAAGTTGCCGGTGTCGGAGAAGTTGCCTCGCACCAACTCGTATTCCTTTACCTGGGGGACAGAAACAACTTCATCAGAAACAACTTCATCAGAAACAACTTCATCAGACACCACATCACAGGGAAAACAGTCATCAGTTAGCGGGAATATCATGTATCTCTTATAAGTAATCTACCGAGCCAGGCAGAGATGGGCGGATGTTGCAAAGAGATTATTCATCTAGCATATTTTAGCAACGGATATCCTCACGTGAGACAGGATATACATTAATGGTAACATATGCAGAGGTATTATTTCACTTCATATTAATGAATCAACATCAGTTAGAAGAATTACCTCATTATTTTATATAATTTATTGATTAAATTCAAAAAAACTGTTCATTGGAACGAATGCTCTAAATTGTAATATAATTATTACTGATTAGCTACTGCAAAATGGTTATGTCATACATACGCAATAACATGTCTACAAGATGACTAAGAAAACATTACAAAATGTCCACAGTGCCCTTTTGCTGATTTCAAACTCAGATATTTGTGGTAAATGATTAAAGATTTTTACTTACAAGAGAAAATGGATAAGGAAGTATAACTGTCGGTATGAATTGAATGCACCAAAAGAGGGGAGAATTATCATCACGGTAATTGAGCGAAATGTGGGTCACCCTAAAGAGGTTCTGACACAGCCAAGCGACTTGAAAACAAGCATGTTTGATTGTTTACAATTTTTACTTGATGCTTCAGTCATACAATCTACGACATGCTTGCCCAAGCTTGATGCGATTTTATATTTTTGCTTGACATGCGGTTGGACCGTGTTCGTGACCGGCTTGAGATCAAGCACGAGTAAAGTGGTATCTTAACTTGTACTGTTCATGGCACCTAATTCGTTTATTTTTATTCAAACTCAAAGCTAGAGTTAAGAATGCTTTATCTAGGTTATATTTCGTTTCAGTAACACAAAATTCACTTTGTTTGACCATGTGCATCAAGCTGCTTGAGCAAACAGAAAAGATTACGTGCTCGTCGTCAAACCGTTTGACCGTGTCAGAACCCTTAACAAACCCCAGTTATCCAGCAGTGTAAAGCAAAAAGTGACAAACTCTTATCAGCATCCAGAAATATGACTTACCTTAAGTCCCCTCTCGAGGATTTCTTCGGCTTTGACACCTCGGACCGTGCAGTGGACGGCGATCTTTTCATTCCTACGGATACCGAAGGAACGCACGGTGTAGCGGGCCTTGGAGAACACGGGCTGTTGGCCGGTGAGCTGTTCCAACACCTGGAAGATCACAACACCCATTTAACAAATATCTATATCAATTGGCACGAATTACAGCATTCTCCAAGGTTAAATTAATTAATTAATTAAAATGGTTTGTTTTTCATTTTTAGTAATCCACCGAGCCAGTCAGAGATGGGTGGAAGTTGCAAAGAGATTTTTATCTAGCACATCGTTGACTAAGGAAATTCTCAGAAGACAGAATTTTCTTGAACAAAAGATATGCACACATTATAAACACTTTTTGTGAATTGAACATTGTTAGTTTTTTTACAAATGTGTATAAGAACAGGACAAACACTAATATTAACATGAAATCTGTAGCAATTACTTCAAGCACATGAAGTATATCCAAACACACTAAATTGAATAGCATTCAGCACAAACTGAAGATGCTGCAAGAAATAGGGGTAAAGTGCAAGAATCCTGCAAACAATTTAAAAAAATTACACTTGATTACAACTAATGGAAATAACTATTCAAGTCGGGTGAGTTGTGAACATGCACATATAGGTTTATAGGTTGTTAGTTTTGATCTTTTAATAATTTATGCCCATTTCCTTTAACTCTTAGAAAAAAAATGATCTTTTACCATCTCCCCCAACACAAATAGTAGTTTCTTAGGTAATTATTTACCTACGACTACCGTTTGAGAAAATATTCCGTACATGTTAGGTTAGGTTGGATTAGGTAGAATTAAATCACAAACCAGTCTATACAAACCTAGCGTAGCCCACAAACTACTTGAAAACTGGGATATAACTCTAAAGGGGACGCGAGCAGGCGTTATTAAAGGGGCAATTTTTTGTAGTAGTAAAAACGGTAGTCGTAGGTAAATATTTACCGTTTCTTATAGTAATCAAGCTGAAACCAAGTGCTATTTTTATTTATTTTTTGCCATTATGAGGCGAGTGTGGAAATTCACTTGACATTTTAGGTTAAGTAAAAAATATATATATATAAACAATTGCAAATCACTGAACTAACCTTGGCGGCACGGGTCAATCTATCACCAGATTCACCAACGCAAATATTCAAGCATAGTTTGCGGATGTGCAGATTTCTCATAACATTTTTGGTGTTATCTTTAATAACTTTCCCCTCCTTCGCTTTCTTCACAGTTTTCACAGGTGCTACGGCCGGCTGAAAATAATGAACGACATTGTTATTACAGGCTATTATATTTACCAGCTCCGTAACATAAACTTAATTTATCTAAATATTTTTTGTGTCGATGGCTGTTATCCCAAGAGTGACATTTGGAACGTGTTATTTTCGGTCACATATTAGGAAATAGATTAATAACTTCGGAAACTTTTAATAATCAAATCAAGTAACTGAATCATTTTTTATTTGTAATTCGTGAAGCACTGATTAATATAAGCAAAGATTATTAAGATATTTGAAGATTTAAAAACTAGTAATCAAAATAACACACCGCCATGATGCCCGACGAATCAAAAAAGGACCGCAAGTGTGGCCAGACTGCGAAACATTTTGGTTACTAACTTTGAAGGCTATTATTTCAAACGTTTTGCAGCCAGTAAAGAAGTTGATAGCGTGTAAGTAAAAGGCACTATTCATAAAAAAAACGAGAACGAAAGAAAATGCTTGTGAAAATAGCGTGACAGTGGATACATTTAACCATTCATCACGGAGAAAATTGTTTTAATTTTTTTGGGATAACTAAATAAGTAAAACATCAAATTGCAATATTTATTTATTGAAAACAATATTAGCGACTCTCAAACGAACATTTGACAGAAAAAGATCCGGTCGAGTTTAGGAATTGAACCCATGACTTCGGCCTTGCTAGGGCTTTGCTCTACGACCATAAATAAACCACTCACTCCACCACTGAGCATAAATAAACCACTCCACTGAATTCTTTTTTGTTTTCAGTTCGATTAAGATTTTGTTATACTTGCTACACTTTTTTAAGACATCATATTTGTTTACGTTGGCAACCGCGTTCCGAAATTTATATTAATTTTACCGCCGTGGTTTTAAACACATTTGAATAGGAAATTTAAAAGAAAAATGGATGATGATGATGATGAGAGAATTTTGGATCCAACTGAGCCACAAACCACGTCTAATATCCCTCAAGAAAGGATAGCAGCCCGAGGATTGCGAATTCAAAGACGACAAAATGCTCTCAAAAGGTATCCAAGCAACCAACATAATACATTAATTATTTTATTGATAGGGTGAGAGAGAAATAAAGATATGTTATGTGAGAGTTAGAATTAGGAAATTAGGAAACAGTGAGAATTAGGAAACTACCATGTCCTGCTATTTTACTTTTCCTTTTTTCCCTAGAAATTATAAAACAATAGTGTGGAAATAACTTTAAAATTGTCTTGCCGTTAGAATAGTTTACTACATATTATGCGCAATCAATGACTAAACAAAATACCCAACATTAATTTCGATATTATTTGTTGAAACCAACAAAGATAGCTTTGCGGCTGTCGTAAGGGAAATGGATAATAATAGATGGGTTTGGCACAAATACTGTACTTCCTGTCATGGAAATAATAGATGGTTTGGCACAAATGTTGTACTTCCTTCATAAAAATAATAGATGGATTTGGGACAAATTTTGTACTTCCTGCCATTGAAATAATAGATGGGTTTGGCACATGTGTTGTACTTCCTGTCATGGAAATAATAGATGGATGTTGTACAAATGTTGTACTTCCTTCATGGAAATAATAGATGGGTTTGAGACAAATGTTGTATTTCCTGTCATGGAAATAATAGATGGGTTTGGCACAAATATTGTACTTCCTGTCATGGAACTAATAGATGAGTTTGGCACAAATATTGTACTTCCTGTCATGGAAATAATACATGGGTTTGGGACAAATGTTCTACTTCCTGTCATGGAAACAATAGATTGGTTTGGCACAAATGTTGTACTTCCTGTCATGGAAATAATAGATGAGTTTGGCACAAATATTGTACTTCCTATCCATATGGGCTGATATCTTTAATTATTTCAAAAAGCAGAACTAATCTACCAATGATTAAACACTCTATAATAAAATGAATGAATGGTAATGGTAATGAGTAAACACTCTTGGAAGAGTAATTTTGTCCAATATATATTATAATATGAAGATTTTAGAATTGAACAATATTCCATTCCAGAGCATCAGGCCCTACAGATGTGGGGGAGGAGGAGGCGACGGGCCCCGTGGAGCGCCAGGCGGTGGCCAGTGCAGCCCTGCTGGAGCATCTTCAAGCTGACGGGGAGGAGGCCGTCACCAATGTGCGCGTGGCCAGTGATGCCCGCGAGGTGCAGCGGAGGTTCGCAGAGGCCTTCAAGAATAAAGGTCAATATATTATGTTACACTCACAGAGATAACCATGTAACTAGTAACAGAGTATAAATAGAGTAGAATATGTGAAGGACATTAGCAAATGGTCAGAATCTGCATCCCAGAGTAGAGGGACGTTTTTACAATCAAAGTACATATTTATTATTTGTGAATCCAATCGCGTGGAAAACAGGAAACATCTTTTATAAATCCATTGAAATTATTCAGTCTGTTGCTAAACCACGAAAAAACTTTTAGTTTTAGTAGCGCAAGTAGCACTTTGCTAAAAGACAGTGCATTTTACTTTGCCGATTAAGAAATAATTAACCTACTTTTGATATTGACAATACTTAATACTAGATAACCACAATTTATTGAATTATCGTTGTAAATTCCAGAAACTTTGGCAAAACTGGAGGAGGAAGCGAAGTTGGCCGAAGAAAAATTCCAAATTATATCAAAAAATTGGAATCCCATCTTGGAGCTGAATGATCCTATTGAAATAAACGAGGAGATCATGAAACAGAAAGAACGGTGCAATGATTTGATAGAACAGAAAAATGTACTCATTAGCAACCTCAAAGACGAAATGAAACTTGTGGATGAAACATTTTACAGAGATTTACAGAAACAGGTCCGTTCATATCCAAACTTTGTAGCAGATATAAAACCCTTTACTTTTCATGTTCTTCAATAGGCTGCCTAGTTATGTATTTATTTGTGGTTCCACAGTTAAAGGACATCAAAGAACTCAGCGAACGCATTGACGCCCAAGTAGTGCTGATGAGAAATGCGTACGAGTCTCAACTCAATCTTATTGAAAGCGCCATAGAAATGGAGCGAGCCCTCACAATCGAGTACAACCGCAAGCGTTGGGAAGCTTTGTACAAGAAAAGGGATAAAGAAGAAATGACCAATATTCATCAAAAAATGGAACAGGTAATTAACAATCTTTCTGGACAATTTCATCGCATTTCATTAAACATTATTGGAATGGAACAATGGACTGAATTTACAGTCAATCTCTCTTCAGAAGTTCACTAATTGGATGGAGTCTTTTACAGATTGGTGATTTTGAAAGGCGAATGGATACTTTGACCTTGGAACACAGAGAGAAATATAGAGGAGCTAAGATCCAACTGGAGAGAGAAATTCAAACCCTTCAGCAGGAGCTGCAGCAATTGAAAGCTACTTGCATTATTAATAGCGAAAAAATAGACTACAACTTTCAGGCAAGTACCACCTACAATATTAGATTCCATCTCCTCGGTGAATTTAACCTCATCATCTTTTTGCAAGAAAATAATAAGGATTTTACTTTGCAACAGGTTTTGAAAAGGAGGGAGGAAGAAAATGTATTTGTCAGATCTCAACAGAAGAGGAAACTGAATAAGATGCAGGATGTCATCAACGGTCTTAAAAAGAAGATCAAAGATGCTCAGAGAGACGGAGCAGCAGAAGAGGCTAAAGCGACCAAAGAGATCTGTCGCCTTCATGACGTCATGCTCGATCTCCAAGTTAAAGCGGAACACTTTGCCGGCGTAACACAAATTCATTTTATATAAAACCAATACAATACTAGTACATATGTAGTTACTTTTATATTCATCTTTGTTTTAAGGTCAATGAGAGAAAATATCAACAGCTCTGGAGAATGAACAGAGAAACGGCAAACCAATTGATTGAACAAATAATTGACACTGACAAAATAATAAATGAAAAAATCCTCGGGATCGAATCGCCTGCAATCAAATTTAAAATACTGAAACAATCAGATCTCCCATCTCATCAAACAGCCATGGAAAAAATACAAAACATTGGTAGATTAAAAAGTTACCGGTAAACATCAGAAATCAATTTTTTTTTACCTAATTTCAGTTTTAAAGTTTAAAAATGTTATATTTTTAGATTCCTACAGTTGTGCATCATTAGATGCTGCTTCCGATATAACCAACACTTCTTCAGAAAATAAGGCCTACAATGAATCAAGGAACAAACTGGTAAACAATATACTGTTAGGACGGGTTGTTTCGGAGAATCTGAACAATTCATCAAATTTCAACGTTCATTTTCAGGTTCTATGAAAGACTTATCCAAGTTCTGTTTTTATATCATTGTAGGCTAGTTGCTTGACAAAACTGAAATAAAAACAGAACTTGAAAAAATCTTTCACAGAACTTGAAAATGAACGTTGAAATTTGATGAATTGTTCAGATTCTCCGAAACAACCCGTCCTTAATGAATGTCTAATAATAATTGATTATGAATTAACTAAATCATTTAAAAAAAGAAGTAAAAAGTAAAAGCCCCAAAAAAGGGTGTTAATAAATAAATAAACTTCAGGTAGGCCATATACTGAACTTGGTGGCTGATAGCTCCGGCTTTCTGATTGAAGAAAGGCTGTGGCCACTTCTGCAGAAGTATGAGGATGGACCAGTTTTAATATGCAAAATGGATAACGTCTTTACTGTAAGTAAATATTATGCACATACATAGTGGTTTTGTAAAAATGCTGAAAATGTTGACCTTTAGGCCTTTACTAAAATTAAATTTATTTTGAAATTTGGAAAGAAAGGCATAAAACCGGTGTTTTCATATTGATTGTAGGCTTTGGAAATTCTACACGAGGAAGATGTCCTTATGCTGTGCACATATTTTTCCAAATATGCCTATTGTCCTGTCTGTGATGACAATGATGGTAAAGGAAAGGACAAAAAAAATAAGATTCCGGCTTTACAAGAAGTGGTATGTTTTAAAATCCACTCCCAAGGTATTTAAGTCCATCAAACACATATACTCTGAACATGAAATGTGAACTTTTCAGATAGTCAAAGAGAACGCTGATGCTGGCAGTCAACAGGATTCTGAGATTGGGTCAGTTACAGAAGAACAGCAAGGTAACATTATATTTTCACTCCTGTTTACTACGCACCAATGCTCCTTACAACAGATGTAAAGTCATTCATATAAAGAGTGCTTAAGGTCAAACAACATTATCTACAAAAAAACATGCAAATAATTCCAGGTCTTAAAGTCAAATAATGTGATCTATTAAAAAACATGCTATTATTCTAGGGCTTTTACCTAATTTTTCAAACATTTACGGTTATAACAAATACCTACAAAAAATATCTTTCCAATAATTTGAGGACTTAAAGTCAAACAACTTTATCTACAAAAGACATACCAATAATAAGTAGGGGTATGATTTATTTGTAGATGGCATTATTTGACTTGGACCTAGAATTATTTGTATGTTTTTTGTAGATAACGTTGTTTGACTTAAAATCCTGGTTAAGTTCCTTCAAACTTAAAAATCAAAACCATAACTCCCAGACTGGCGCGAACATGTGAAAATAATGTCAATATTAATATTTTTGTGTGATTGAACCTGCAACCTCAAAAGTCAAATGCGTGGGATATTGCTATTACATTATGGAGTCTGTTTTAAGTAGATGTAAGTAGTATGCTGAAAAGAACATGTTGGCAAATTATCATTTTCAAAGAGTGACAAGTAAAGGAGGCAGTTCGTTAGTAACCCGTCAGATTCCGTTCAAGTTACTTTCTTTTAACCAATGCATTTACTTTACAAAAATATTTCAAGGTGACCAGACAGATCAAAATATACGTAAAAAATGTCAGGGAGAATTTCCTGAAGAAAATATTTCTGGAAAATCCCAGGGTGACCAATCTGTTGATAAATTACCCAGAAAAAATCCAGAAACTGCTCCGTAAGAACATTCTTATGAATATTATGTATTTTATACCCGCCTGACAAAATTATTCAGAATGAAGTAATTTAATTCTTGTTTTCAGAAAAGCTGCTTCAAGAATGGAATTGAAGATAACAAAATCAGAGCAGCTTTTGGTAAAAGAAGTGGAACAAATATTCAAAGACTGTAGCGCCAATCAAGGTATGTATTATTATTTGGTAAACACTTCTGTTTTTATGTATGTAATTTAATATAACAATGATTTGAAGAAAGACGGTCTGTCCGATTGTCAATTCATTGTTAACAGACCGATTGCCATCTCTAATGCACAGGCGCAATGTAGGCATGCTGAGTCTGATCTACAGGTATTTCAATAAAGCCTGCTCTAAGGAGCTAGCAGCTTTGATCCCCTGTGCACGTAATTGAAACTCGACAAACACAATTGGAACACCCATTCTCATTTGATGGTGGCATATGAGAAAATCATTTCTTCCAATCATTTTTGTGTATATCATCTCATATGTGGAATGAGCTACCTGCAAATGTTTTTACTCCTTCATATAACTCGGGCCTCTTCAAGAACCACATTAATAAATCCCTTCCTAAAGCCCCTACCTTAATCCCTGCCTCACAATGCTGCTCAACCAGGTAGCGATATAGTTCTCCTGTGTTTACACTGTTCAGTGAGGTGTAAGTATAGCAAACTAATATCTTGATTGGACAATGTTCTCAGTGGTAAAGAGTGTCTTTCTAAACCCACCGTATGTTTCTCTTATTGAATGAAATTCCTAAAAGTCACTAATATGTGTATTAATAATGGATATATTTAATTTCCAGAGGTGGGGGCTGGAGCCCTGGCAGGGATGGAATTTGTGATTGGCACATCCGAAACGGACTTGCACAGCCGGATGCCAGTGACTTGCAAATTTGGTCACGACCTGAAGGTTTCCTCCGTTCATGTCCTGAACGCTTTGCAAGAATTCATCGCCAGTGTGGTAGCTGCCGATACAGCTGCTAAAAGGTACACATTGCGCGACCAACCGTCCTATTGTTATTTATACCGATCATCTGAAAATTGGTTTAAGGGTTTCTAACATTGTATATTATTTAATTCTCAGGCCCGTGCTATCCAAGCTGGACACAGCCATATCTCGCAGTTTGAAAACTGAAGACGTAGTTATGTTCTGGAGCAAGTACAAGGAGGTGTTTTCTCCACAGAAAGAAAAGCTCTGGGACGGCTTGTTATTCGGCCTCAATAAATATCTTCCAGTTTTGCAAGGTATGGAAAACAATGATGTTTATGGGGCCAATCCCATTACACAAATATGGATGTTTTAATTTATTTTGGTAAAATTATGAAAATTTTAATTTTTACGTTTTCCAGAGAGACAAAAACTTAACGATGAAGTAATACAACTCCGCAAACAACATTCTGATTTACAACATTTACTGAGAGGTCATATACCCGCAGCCGAGATACCAAAAATAACATTTCTCTCCCCGATTAGCAAGCACGTGAAACCACCGCAGTAGTGACCGCCTCCGTGGCAGACCAGTCAATCGAGTAAAGGGGAACAAACTAAGGGCGCGTAGAGTGGGGAGGCAGAGTGACCGTCTGCCTTTCCGTGACTTATCAATAAATGAATCTGACAACTAGCATTGTAATAGTCACTATTTAGTCCTAGAAAATAAAATCTGCCCACGAATCCTTTTTACAATAGAGTGCAAATTGGTGGCTATGTAAAAAACTTGACAGCAAACCCCAAATCGGGTAAACAAAACTTCAGGCTTGTTTCCAAAATTGAATATTTAGTTAAGACACTTTTACAAATGTGTTACAATTTACCAACCTCGCTCATTTTTAGCGCCACTAAGCCAAGCTGTTTGGTTCGCAGGGTCCGGTTATTTAAATGTGGGCTCTTGGGCGGTCAACTTACGACAGCTCGTTGAAATGACACCCAGATTTGATATTAGGACAAGTCTATCAATTTGGATGTCTATGACTAACACCTTTACCCCAGTAGTTTTCATCTTTGTGGTTTATTGATTGGCTCACGTTATTTAAATGTGCTCTCTTGGGCGGTCAACTTACGACAGCTCGTTGAAATGACACCCAGATTTGATGTTAGGGCAAGTCTATCAATTTGGATGTCTATGACTAACACCTTTACCCCCAGTAGTTTTCATCTTTGTGGTTTATTGATTGGCTCACGTTATTTAAATGAGCTCTCTTGGGCGGTCAACTTACGACAGCTCGTTGAAATGACACCCAGATTTGATGTTAGGGCAAGTCTATCAATTTGGATGTCTATGACTAACACCTTTACCCCAGTAGTTTTCATCTTTGTGGTTTATTGATTGGCTCACGTTATTTAAATGTGCTCTCTTGGGCGGTCAACTTACGACAGCTCGTTGAAATGACACCCAGATTTGATGTTAGGGCAAGTCTATCAATTTGGATGTCTATGACTAACACCTTTACCCCCAGTAGTTTTCATCTTTGTGGTTTATTGATTGGCTCACGTTATTTAAATGAGCTCTCTTGGGCGGTCAACTTACGACAGCTCGTTGAAATGACACCCAGATTTGATGTTAGGGCAAGTCTATCAATTTGGATGTCTATGACTAACACCTTTACCCCCAGTAGTTTTCATCTTTGTGGTTTATTGATTGGCTCACGTTATTTAAATGAGCTCTCTTGGGCGGTCAACTTACGACAGCTCGTTGAAATGACACCCAGATTTGATGTTAGGGCAAGTCTATCAATTTGGATGTCTATGACTAACACCTTTACCCCCAGTAGTTTTCATCTTTGTGGTTTATTGATTGGCTCACGTTATTTAAATGAGCTCTCTTGGGCGGTCAACTTACGACAGCTCGTTGAAATGACACCCAGATTTGATGTTAGGGCAAGTCTATCAATTTGGATGTCTATGACTAACACCTTTACCCCCAGTAGTTTTCATCTTTGTGGTTTATTGATTGGCTCACGTTATTTAAATGTGCTCTCTTGGGCGGTCAACTTACGACAGCTCGTTGAAATGACACCCAGATTTGATGTTAGGGCAAGTCTATCAATTTGGATGTCTATGACTAACACCTTTACCCCCAGTAGTTTTCATCTTTGTGGTTTATTGATTGGCTCACGTTATTTAAATGTGCTCTCTTGGGCGGTCAACTTACGACAGCTCGTTGAAATGACACCCAGATTTGATGTTAGGGCAAGTCTATCAATTTGGATGTCTATGACTAACACCTTTACCCCCAGTAGTTTTCATCTTTGTGGTTTATTGATTGGCTCACGTTATTTAAATGTGCTCTCTTGGGCGGTCAACTTACGACAGCTCGTTGAAATGACACCCAGATTTGATGTTAGGGCAAGTCTATCAATTTGGATGATGACTAACACCTTTACCCCCAGTAGTTTTCATCTTTGTGGTTTATTGATTGGCTCACGTTATTTAAATGTGCTCTCTTGGGCGGTCAACTTACGACAGCTCGTTGAAATGACACCCAGATTTGATGTTAGGGCAAGTCTATCAATTTGGATGTCTATGACTAACACCTTTACCCCCAGTAGTTTTCATCTTTGTGGTTTATTGATTGGCTCACGTTATTTAAATGTGCTCTCTTGGGCGGTCAACTTACGACAGCTCGTTGAAATGACACCCAGATTTGATGTTAGGGCAAGTCTATCAATTTGGATGATGACTAACACCTTTACCCCCAGTAGTTTTCATCTTTGTGGTTTATTGATTGGCTCACGTTGCTGAAATTGGTTTGTATAAATAAGAAATAAAATACATTAAAGTTCATAGCCATATGGCACATTTATTTTGACCACTACATGGCAACTTCTATAAGAATCAATGTTGTTACTTTATATTTTGATAGGTTATTTATATAATAATAATTTGGATTAATTCAACAACCCGCCTGACCTGCGGAAGTGGCAGTGAGGATCCGATACGCCCGTAGGTCAGGTTGGACTGTAAACTTTTAGTGGTCACATTTTTAAGAATACCTCCAAGAAATTAAAAACTCTGTACTTCTTTAGAAATCGCTACACTGTGTTAATTTTATAGTAAATTAAATGTTATTTTGTTAGTTTTCTATAATATATGTATGTATGTTTATACTTCTATGATTTACTGAAACTATTGCGTATATAAATTTAAATCACAATAAAGCAATAAGTCTAAACTGGACTACACAATAATATTTGATTAAATTCAGCCCCGGCTGCAAAGCGCACCATGTATTTATAAGTCTGTTGTTCCCAAATGAAGTATGTACTATGCATATACACTGAGCGAGAGCGGGGCTGATGAATCCAACTAAAACCAATTCCTTTCTATTGGAAATATAACCTGAAGAATAACATAGTAGTGTTTGTTGTATAAATCGTAAGCTAGTGTGCATTTATTTACATCTCAAACGGCATTTGTTTGTTTACTGACAAAAATAAAGATATTAAAGCGATTTGAATCATCTCTGTAGCAAAGCAGTTTTAAGGTAAAAATACTAAAAACTAAATATAAAATGATTATTTTTATAATAACTTTGCATCTACGTAATAACAATAATATAAAAATGTAATTGAATATAAAGTACGTTTTAAGATGGTGTTCATACCGCCTGGACTAGTAACTCAGTTTCTAAACGTGAAGGATGATTAGTGGACTCTAGTCCCAGATATGTCTGTTTCCGCTAGCAAGTTCTAGCAAGCCTTGGACCTGACTGAACAAGCGGAGCTGTTAACCAACCAACCCAACCAATGAACCATAACAAACAGTAACCTATCAGATCAATTCAACAGAAAGAATGCTCTTGCTCTTCTTCGTAAATGTATAAAATTACTCAACTTTAATATGAACCGGCTTGTGAGTACGGGCAATCGGCTTGCCAACTGACCATCTGGCCAGCTGACCAGCCGACTAACCGACCATGAAGATGATTCATTGTGTATAATATTACGTTTAGCTTCCGACTAAACAGAGTTTCGATAGTAATTTTTTTTTCCTAAATTTTTTTACTACCACACTGACAGTTCTAAAAATACATGTATAAACATATTATGTCTTAGTATATTAAAAAAATATATCTACAACAAACTAAATATTTATTGAAAGTTCCACAAAAAATGGATACCAAAAATGGTAAGTGCTGTAGGTTTACAAGCTGCATTACAAACAAAATAATGGCACGATGGATAATTTCAACATAATAAAGGTATAAAATGTTTTAGAAGACTACATGAATATCACACTATGTTTAGCGACGGCTTCCTAAAGCCTTGTTCAAACAAAAAGCCAACAACAGAACTTGCAAATTCAAAACAGAGCCGTCAACATAATAATATAATGTATGTATGTACGTGTGTAAAGAGAAGGTGGACACCGCTCCCGTTAGTTAGCGTTAGTTGTGGATTAGCGCTGCGGGGAGACCTCCCACAAGCCAGTAAGTTAAGTGTGTAATATTTATTAAATAAGTAAGTACGTGTCATCGTCATTAACCCAGTGTTGTTGGTGTCGTATGCTTTTTATGTTTCTCTCTTAACTCTAATAGTTGTTTGGGATATTACTATCTAATTCACTTTGCCTCAGCCAAAAGTTACAAAAATTATATTTTGGCTCGCATCAATCACTTGTAAAAATAGGCTTTATATTTTCTTTCTCTTCCTTTCTCTCGTCAGTCGATAAAGCATTCTCATATAAAACATTCATTGTCCTAGCACATAGAAATACACTGATCACAGTAAAAGGTCTACTCCAAACTGACCCGATGGTCGCGCACCGTCCGCCTACACCGCCCGCAACAAGCTCCCTGAGATCCATCACAACACACCGACACATACCGACACTTGGCACTGGCAGCGACCATTGCACTGACAGCTTGACCGTCAGTTTGGCGGCACACCTTTCCAACAAGGACGCAGCATATGGACACACAAGTAACATACATCTCTTAGTAACTCTACCTTCTAGGAATATAATATCAAAAGCCTACATGGTAGCGTTAACAAAATATGATTCGCATTCTTTATTATTTTTATGTGAAGGCCGAAAGGATGGGAAAAGGCGGATTAAAATTGCTTTAGCCTTTCTTTCAATGTCCTAAAATTTAGTAAAAATATGTTATTTGCAAGTTCAATAAAGTTAGAATTTGCACTCAAATGGATATGGAATATCACATTACGGACAAACACGTAAAACAACACACTTAAGGAGCTATGAACTTGGAAGACTGCCCCCTAGTAAAATTACAAGGCTTTTTATCAAAAGTTAAATTTCTATGTAACTAAATACATCAAAAGAAATCAGATTAAAGGATCCATATCAAAGAATAAACCTACAACTACTTATAAATAGCAATAAACTAGTAAACCTTTGTGCTGTCCATTTGATGCGCCTAAAGTGTTTAGTATTTTATGACCCTCTCCACATACAGTACAGTAT
Organism: Hesperophylax consimilis; assembly: GCF_061612785.1. NCBI lineage: Eukaryota > Metazoa > Arthropoda > Insecta > Trichoptera > Limnephilidae > Hesperophylax > Hesperophylax consimilis. The sequence goes on from NC_142836.1 coordinate 1,010,085, forward strand.
AGTATAGTATACAACTTGACTTAGGTAACCTACACCTACGTTAATAAATGATTACAAACAATATGAAAAATAATAACATACATATTCTCATTCTGCGTGTATATAATGTATAAATAAAATATTCTGTTAGTTCTTCCACATAAAACTTTCTTATATCATTGAATATCATATTCAACAAACTCATTATGCTCATTATTATTCCAGAAAGTAACTCCTTAAATATAAATGGTGTTTATATATTCTTCTCACAGATCCACAACTTGCACCCGCAAGTCATCGCATATACTGTTACTGTTACATATATGTAAAAACATAATTAATCAACTCGAGAAAAGTCCAACAAACACAGGCCTTGATTGTCTTTAAACTCCCCGATCACAAATGCATTTGCTGAAGACGTCGGCACTTCCTAGCAGTCCGTTCCCGAGTTGCAATTTACCTGAAACAATAATGCATCAAATTGATATGTCATCGCGTCCAATAAAGTATGTTTCTAATTTTCTCTTGTTTCATAAATCAAAACCTCACTCAATAATCACCTGAATGGGTACGCAGTATGGTTGGTTACTGCTGCTGTAGGGCGATGGGGGTGTGCGCCTGCATGGGAATGGGTGTGTGCGCCTGCATGGGGTGCGGCTGCGGCGTGTGCGCCTGCATGGGGTGGGGCTGGGGGGTGTGCGCCTGCATGGGCTGAGGCTGCGGCTGCGGCGTGTGCGCCTGCATGGGGATGGGCGTGGGTGTGTGGGGCGGGGGCGGCGAGCCGATGGAGGAGGGCGACAGCGGGTGTGCCTTAGACAGCGTGTCCTGCAGCGACACCTGCGTGCCCTGCGACGTCATGCCACCCATGCTGGACACGTATCGGTTCACCAGAGGCACAAAGCTGAAAACAACACAACATGTACTTGCTGAATCAAATTCTCTGGAGCATAAAACCTATATTTGTGATTTTGCTCTGCCATATAAAATAATATTTTTACTGGCACAAATTAAATTTTAGAAACCCTTTTTTCTCTCGTGACTTCTAATATTAAGATTATCATAATCTCGTCGGTGGACTTTTAGAAAAATATTTGTTGTTAACAGTGGTTGTTATATCTGATCCATAGTCTACTTTGGTAGACCTATAGAAAGATGTTTGTTGTTAACAGTGGTTGTTATATCTGATCCATAGTCTACTTTGGTAGACCTTTAGAAAGATGTTTGTTGTTAACAGTGGTTGTTATATCTGATCCATAGTCTACTTTGGTAGACCTTTAGAAAGATGTTTGTTGTTAACAGTGGTTGTTATATCTGATCCATAGTCTACTTTGGTAGACCTTTAGAAAGATGTTTGTTGTTAACAGTGGTTGTTATATCTGATCCATAGTCTACTTTGGTAGACCTTTAGAAAGATGTTTGCTGTTAACAGTGGTTGTTATATCTGATCCATAGTCTACTTTGGTAGACCTTTAGAAAGATGTTTGTTGGAAAAAAATCTTTTAACTGGGTCTATGCTTCGACACATTTTAAAATATAATGTATTAACAGCTGATATTCACCCCTTGGCAACAATTTTTCTCATATTTGACCTAAAAATTCTAACTTTGGACTCGAATTACTGGAAAATGAAAAAATTATACCACAAAATGGACTCCAAACATTATGTAGATTTACCAGTGTCCCTATACTACGAGTTTCCGGCCCCCGTGTAATATGTTCTTGTGAACAAAACACTACGCGGCAAAAACATCACATGGATGTAATTCACAAAAGTAGAATTATATGTAATACCAGAGGCGACTCTAGGGATCCAGGCGTGGTAGGTCATTTGAAATAAATGTATGACTAACTTTTATTTGATATTGTGAAAAATGCCCATATATTATTATCTATATCAATTTGTGTACCCATATATTATTATCTATATCAATATACTCAGTGTGAAGCTAAGAGTATGGTGGTTCCGTGGTGCGAAATGATGCGACATTTATCAATTCCATTTAAATTTATTTGACAATGATCTTTTACGTTTTTTGTTTTGTTTCATTTATTTATTTATTGGACAATTTATATAGCGCCGCATTTGTGAGATATCACCTCACGGGCGCTCGTTATTCAACTTTATTCTACATCGATAACAACATAAAGATTTATTCCAAACCCTTCCCGAACTGTAGTTGAAAAACAACCATTGTTCCACAAGCGTGTAAAATGAAAAAGCGACATAGGTTTATGTCACTATCTCTTTAAAACATGTAATATTCATCGTGCTATCTCCATCACGGCAATGACCTAAGCTTTCTTCGGTACCTAATTTTTACTTAGACGAAAGACATAGCACCATCTCGTTTATTCTATGGCACGCATAGACAGAAGATGCCAAAGTCGGGACATTCTTTGAATTGATCCAACGAATCGTGTGGACTTGTGAATGAAAGCTTCTATTAGATAAAACAGATGTCTCTGCTTGTCACTCGCCGCCGCTGTTCGCAGCTCCGCTATTTCGCGGTACATTTCAAATGAATAAGACCAGTTGTTTTAATGAACATAATTTATTATTATTGTCTTATAATTTTGGGAGGTCAAGCACCCATTGACCTAAGGGAAGAACCGCCCCTGTGTAATACCAACCTCAAGTCACAAACACCAGGCGAGTCGAAGGCACTGGATGTGTTTGTGTTGGTGGCCACACTGTTGATGGTGGCGATGCTGTTGGCCGAGAGGTTGCTGTGGTTCTCCCGGTGCACGCGGTTGTGGTGCCTGCAAGCAAGACATACGGATATCATTACACATCTAAACTCTAAACATACTGTTAGTAGTGCCTAGTGCCAGTATAGAGTGGTGGCACTACATGCAACAGTCACGTCAGGTAAGACTTACCGGATGAGATAGCTGTCTCTAACGAAGGTGCGGCCGCAGACGCTGCATTCGTAGCACTGGCCCGCCGAGTGCGTGCGGATGTGCAGCGCAAACTGCGACTTGGATGTGAAGGTCATGGTGCAGCGGTCGCAGGTCAGGGGTTTCTCCGCCACGTGGGACCACCTGGTTAAATAATTGAACATTCGAAATATATGCACCTCCATTCCATATTTGTTATTTATAAAAATATAATATACATAATACATTTAAAATATAATCTTGTGTGTTTGTGAATGATGTGTGTTTTATATTGGTTTTGCGTGTTACGTGTAGGTTTTTTTTTTTATGCTATGAAATTTTGGTAATACCTATTATCTTTTTTGTTCTTTCATCCATTTTGTAATTTTGTGTTTGAATTTATTTTTGTTTTCCTCAATTTTATTTTCAAGTGTTAGACTGTTGAATGCTTTTGTAGCATGGTATTGGTAGTGTCTACTATGTTATGTACCAAGTGTAAATATTTTGTTATGTACAGTAGAACCCCGTTAATTCGAACCCCGATAATTCGAAAAAACGCGTAATTCGAAATTTTCGAAAAAAAAATTTCCGCTGAAAAATTTTTTCATACAAATTTTTTTTTAATTCGAAATTCGTTAATTCGTAATTCGAAATTTATTTTTGTCCGCGCACGAAAATTTGTTCGTGTAATTCGAAAAAATTTGATTTTTGCGAAAATAAATCATAATATTTCGTAAATCTGAATCTAAAAGTCAGCCGTGGCGGTAAAACGCCGAAAAATGTATTTTTACGTGGTTATACATCGTCCTAATTAGTATTATTATTTTGTAAATCTGAATCGATTTACACTGGAATGTCGTATTTTTTCAAATTTATTTCGAATATCCGAGTTTAAAGGGCCGAGAAAATACATTTTACGCGGATATATGTCGTATTTTTACGAGTTTACGCCAAATATCTGCATTTAAAGGGTCGGCCGCGACGAAACTCGGCTGCGTAATTTCGATTTACGCGTAAATATATCGTATTTCATCACCGCGACGGAAATCCGCCGCGAAATTTCAATTTACGCGGAAATATATCGTATTTTTACTAACTTTACTTCGAATATCCGCGTTGAAAAAATACGGCGTGACGGAAATCGGCCGAAAAATTTCGATCCATGCCGAAATATGACATATTTTTACGAATTTACTTCAAATATCTGAACTTAAAAGGCCGGCCGCGACGAAAAACTGCCGACAAAATTCGATTTACGCGGAAATATATCATATTTTTACGAATTTATTTCGAATATCTGAATTTGAAGAGCCGGCCGCGACGGAATACCGCCGCGAAATCTCGTTTTAGGCGGGAATATATCGTATTTTTACGAATTCAAATTCAGATATTTGAAATAAAGGGCCGGCCGCGACAGAAAATTACCGCGAAATCTCGATTTACGCGGAAATATATCGTATTTTTACGAATATCTCAATTTAAAGGGGAGGCCGCGACCGAAATCGGCAGCGAAATCTCGATTTACGCGTAAATATATAGCATTTTTATGAATTTATTTCGAATATCTGAATTTGAAGGGCCGGCCGCGACGGAATACGGCCGCGAATCCTCGTTTTACGCGGAAATATATCGTATTTTTACGAATTCAAATTCAGATATTTGAAATAAAGGGCCGGCCGCGACGGAAAATTACCGCGAAATCTCGATTTACGCGGAAATATATCGTATTTTTACGAATATTTCAATTTAAAGGGTAGGCCGCGACCGAAATCGGCAGCAAAATCTCGATTTACGCGTAAATATATAGCATTTTTACGAATTTATTGCGAATATCTGAATTTAAAGGGCCGGCCGCTACGGTAATCGACCGCGAAAATAAAGAAAAAAATTGGTATTAATACGAATTTACAACTAAAATACCACCCGGATTTGAAGAGGCGGCCGAGAAAATCGATTTTCGGCGTTTTTTTTTTTTTTTTTTTTTCATAAAATTTCGAATTACGTGGGAATTCGTTAATTCGAAATTTGATTTTTGATGTCCGCTGGATTTCGAATTAACGAGGTTCTACTGTATGTTGTTTAAGAGATATCAATTGTGTAATTAAAAAATGTAATATTTTTATATTGGAATGGGTGAAATAACGTGTTTAATTATATTTACCTGTGCGCTGTTACGTAACTCTTCACAGCAAACCGTTTCTGGCAAATATCACAAGCGTAGGGACGTTCTCCTAAAGCACACAAAATTCATTAGTTTGGTTGAAATGGTGGCTGCCTTTTCATTACAACTGAGAGCAAAAATTCTAAGTATGTACTTTTTAAATCTGTCACAAATAAAAGAAAGGAAGCTACACAAATAATAGAAAGAATTGATATTTAGACAATCATTGAAAAAAAAAATAATTGTCACTGTGAGGATTCTATACAACTAAGAGTACTAATTTAATAAAAATGATCATCAAGAAAGACGGCAAATTACAGTTATTTACGCGGACCGATCTAGGTTGATAGAAAGTATACAAAGAATAATCCAAATACGGTGTTGGTTCGGGATGGATAGTTTGTTTGTTTGTTTGATTGATTGAGAGTGTCTGTTTGCCGTCTTTCTGGACAATCAGGGTCTGCCTGCTGTAAGGGAAGTGTTTTGTTTGCGTACCCGTGTGGATGCGCTTGTGGATGTTGAGGGTTGACTTTTGTGCGAAGCGCTTCAGGCAGAGCTGGCACTGGTAGGGCTTCTCCCCCGTGTGGGTGCGCATGTGGATCTCCAGGTACGGCTTGCACGTGAAGGCGGCGGGGCACTGCAGGCACTGGTACGGCCGCCCTTGCACTGCCCGCACAATAGGTACATTCATTCAGTCCAGAGACACGGCAACAGAGACAGCAATAGGCCAACAACACAACTAGCTAACAATACCCCCAACCAACCAACTAACCGACAACCATCCTTCGATACTTGGATTATTCTTATATGTATGCATTGCAATATATTATATAGTCACAGTCGGACGGACCGACGGACACCGGGATCGAACCGGAGTGTGAACGGACTGAATCCAGAATGTTCTTTAGTATTACCTGTGTGGGTGCGCTTGTGTATATTGAGGGTGGACTTCTGGGCGAAGCGCTTGAGACACACGTCGCACTGGTACGGCCGCTCCCCGGTGTGAGTGCGGTTGTGGATCTCCAGGTACTGCTTGCAGGTGAAGGCAGCCGGGCACTGCAGGCACTGGAAGGGCCGGCCCTGGACTGCGCGCACACAACAACACTCCGTTAGTACAGCTCGGCTAAACCACCCAACGGGAGTAGCCCACATATCTAACCAACCGACTAAAGCAAGCCGCAAGCATCCGTCACCAGTCAGGCTCTAAGCGTGTGCGGGAGTGGGGCGGGGACATACCTGCGTGCGTGCGCTTGTGGACGTTGAGCGTGGACTTCTGCGCGAAGGTCTTGAGGCAGAGCTCGCACTGGTAGGGCCGCTCCCCTGTGTGAGTGCGCGTGTGTATCTCCAGGTACTGCTTGCAGGTGAAGGCGGCGGGGCACGCGGCGCACTGGAACGGTCGCCCCTGCACTGCGCCCATCACAACAACAGTTAGAGCTAGAGGTCACCACCCACCACCTGACTCCTCGCACACATGCCAACCAAATAAAGCACACATCGGCCAGACAATCAATCCTTCTTGGATGTCCTTTGGAGGTTCAGGCATTTTATGCTTCAGCGGAGGAATGCGTTAATTGGTTTTGTAAGAAAATGAAACTACCATGAGATCAAGATTAAATTGAGGAAAGTACACAAAAAAATGCTCAATAAAAAAACTTTGTTAAAAAAAAAAAATAAACATAGATTAGGTTTTGGGCACAAATAATTATTATGAAGTCGTATGAAAAAAGGTAAAGCCATTTCAATACTTGTAGAATCGGCATCAGTATTGCAGGGCCTAGGGCATAACTCAGTAATAATAATCTAATCCCCACAAGAGATTTACCCGGCCCGGTCACCAAATGTTTGCTTGTTGTGTATACTAACGAGTAATGGATACGAGGATGGAGCATGACCCCCTTGGTGCAGGCGCACACCAGCCTACTTTAACACCTTTGACCGTATCACAAGTATTGAAACAGCAAACGACCTTGTTTGTAGTAGGCAGAAAGGCAAGGCAATGTTGCTGACAAAGCTGCTAATTAGAGGATCAAAGTGTAAGACGTATGTTAACTTTATTAATATGTGGGCTACTAACCCGTATGTATTTTTTCGTGCAAATTGAGCGCGCACTTCTGTGTGAATGACTTGAGGCAGACGGTGCACTGGAAGGGTCGCTCTCCTGTGGCCCCCGCAGCACCCGATGGACAAATAACACAACATCAGCGAAACAACAACCACCTTCTTGGCATATTATATTCAATCCTAAATTATGTTATCAGTAAGTGTGTCATTGGCAATGATGTCTCTCTTCGAGATTACAATTTGTCTAGTATATTTCCAAAACCATAATTTTATTATTATTTGTCCATCATTGCCAAGCGTCCAATGAAAGCCTATTTTAAGCTTTGAAATGCAAAAATTTCTTTGGCATATCCATTGCATGCTTGTGCCGAGTTGTGAATAGTTTTTGAGTATAGAATCAATGAGAGGTATCTGCACTGGACGCGTCGAGCCGAGTGCGAGGCCTGTCACACGTACACACGTACGCATCGCAAGTTACAACACAATTCAATTCAATTAGCCTGGGTATTGCATGGGCTCCCTGCCTTCTGTTTGTTTCTCTTTCATCGAACTTTCACACTTTGTTATTAGGCAAAACGTATTAATAGTAAACCCCATAGAATAAAGCAACTTTTCCCACCACACTGAGTCCTACACACTCAAAAACTATTCACATTTCCACTAAGTGCCTCAAGTTGTTGCGGACCAGTTTTCATCTGAAGCCGCGGACATTGGACGCGGACACGGAACGGGATGTACGGTGGTTCAGATGAAAAGTGTCAGCCAGTAATGGTACAAGTACAAGTACATAGTAGTAGTAGTACAAGTACATTAGAGTAGAGTAGGGAGAATAATACGAGAAAAGGAGTACCGGTATGAATGCGTTTATGCGTGCCCAGGCTGGACTTCTGAGTGAAGCGCTTGTCACAGACTTCACATTGGAACGGGCGCACTTTGTTGATCAGCGATCGCATGTGATCCTCTATAATGTACAAAACAACTACGCTCAAACTCCCGCTCTAGGGCTGAATTTGTGCAGCTAGATATAAGGACTACATAACAGTGGGTAAGGTAGGTAAGGTAAAGACATAGGAGGTAAAGAGTGCCTACCGGTATGGATCTTGCCGTGTCGGTTGAGGCTGGACTTCTGCGTGAACCGCATGTAACAGATGTGGCACTGGTATGGTCGCACTTTGTCTAACAGGCTCTGTCTGTGCTCCTCTATAAAGCACATACAACGCTATAGACAGCTCTACCAAGCAAGGCTACTGCTTGTTATATCATAAGTCTCAAGTTAAGTCTCAAGTCGGCCAACCGACCAACAACCAACAACCAACAACCATCATCCACAAACACATACATAACAACATTCTCAGGGGGGTTGATCTGATCACTGATCAATACTCAATACTCAAAAACTATTAACAGATATATATATCACTCGCCCGTTCTGCCTCAAAATCTTTCTCACGTTAAGTATGCCTAATAGGTTATCTTGCTTGCACCCACCGGTGTGTATTTTCCCATGACGGCCCAGGCTGGATTTCTGAGTGAAGCGAACATAGCAGACCTCGCACTGGTAGGGCCGTTCCTTTGCCAGCAGCGCACGCCTGTGCTCCTCTAAACCAAACCATCCCAATATCAGACCAGGCACATTAGGTACATTTCACAACAATCACAGTTGCCACTCGTACATGTTGTATTGATTGTAACAGATTGATTGCATAAGGTAAGGTAAGGTAAGGTATGGTATGGTACAAGGACGGCAGGCTGGTCACTTTACCCGTGTGTATTTTCTTGTGGCGGCCGAGGCTGGAGCTCTGCGTGAACCTCATCTGGCACACGTCGCACTGGTGGGGCCTCTCCTTCAGCACCAGCGATCGCATGTGCTCATCTACAATACCACAACAGTTTGCTGACTGCTCGGTGACTGACTGTCGACACCGCCTCTGCCCTGGTTCTGGCCACCATACTCAAAAACTATTCACGCGGCTCGGCTCAAGTACCAAACAATCAAACGATAAGATACCAAATGTATTCATGCGTATCCTAAAGTATCACTTCCCCCACTCCCAGTGGCAGTGGCAGTGGGGCACACTCTATCTTTACATCTTTAGCACTTACAGGTAATAATCACAAGAGACAATATTACATATAAACAAGGGGAAGGTTATGATTGACAACTCCCTTGTGTATTGATGAGCACACTTTGTAATTAATGTTAATAAGTCTATAATCAATACTAATCAAGCCATGGTTAGGGACCTAGAACAATCCTGATCATGCAGCATAGAATTACAAATTGTCATCATCCTAATATATTCTCCTAGATTTAAAAACAAATTAAATGAGTTTGCGTATGGCAAGGGGTTTGAACCCTGGCACGGGGGGCATGCTGCCCACTCAGACAACATGTTTGTCAAATATTTACAAATCTTTAAAATCTGGCAAATAAAAAGTACCTTGGGTTCAATACTATAAACAAAATATTAATAAGCATGAATACAGGTACCGGAGATTTGCATTGATTGAAATTAGCCGAAACAGTATAAACCTCACTATGCATTGTATTAACTGATTGTTCATTACTTTAAATACATAGCAAATCAAAGATAACTGTATATAGCCAGAACCAGTCACGGGGTGTCTTACATTCTTCAATCAAACAAATTATATGCAAATAATATTAAATACACTCGCCAAAATGGTGTGAAACCTTCGCCAGCCATTATTTTATGTGTCTTCCTCGGCCGCCACAGTCTGTCAACTGAGTGGCCATATTTGTATGTCCAGTTTTTCATCAACTTCCGAAAGCTTGGTGTAGCTATGAAAAGCTCTTAAGCTGAGCTTATCTTTTTAATGTGTATTTCAATTATAATTAATCATCCCTATTGAGTATATTATGATTCCCATTACCGTCTTTGTTTTTAGCAGAACACAAACTACTTGACAGTATATTATGATTTCCATAACTGTCTTTGCTTTTAGTAGAACATGGACCACTTGACAGTATATTATGATTCCCATTACTCTCTTTGCTTTTAGCAGAAAACAAACTACTTGACAGTATATTATGATTCCCATTACTCTCTTTGCTTTTAGCAGAAAACAAACTACTTGACAGTATATTATGATTCCCATTACTCTCTTTGCTTTTAGCAGAAAACAAACTACTTGACAGTATATTATGATTCCCATTACTCTCTTTGCTTTTAGCAGAAAACAAACTACTTGACAGTATATTATGATTCCCATTACTCTCTTTGCTTTTAGCAGAAAACAAACTACTTGACAGTATATTATGATTCCCATTACTCTCTTTACTTTTAGCAGAAAACAAACTACTTGACAGTATATTATGATTCCCATTACTCTCTTTACTTTTAGCAGAACACAAACTACTTGACATCGTTTGACTTTTCTATTTCAGTTCAAGCTTATAATAAATAATTTATACTTTTTTGCCTTCAATTTTTCAGTTTTTTTTAGGATGATCATAATTTTAAAAGTAGCTTAGAACTTATTTTGTAAAATAATGTTTTGGCTGAAGCTGTAAGCACCTTGAAGTGAATTTTACAGTTACCATTTGTTTGTTAATATTAAATTAACACATCATGAGCTACAGATAATGTGACATTATAAGCAGAATTGCATTGTTAAAATTTAAGATGACAGGCTAAACAACCGTCATTTTGTGTGAAACGTGACTGTCAAACCAAACAACTAATAAAATGGAGGCTTTAACCATTGTGGAACGTTGAGTTAAGTTTTCAGTCTAGAAACGTGTTTTGGTTAACATGAAAGAGATAAGAAGTTGCTGATGAAAAACCGGGCCATATAAATATTAATTATAGTTTTTCAAGTGTTCTCTCGCTCTCACAATGAAACAAGAACTTTCCCACTGATTAATAACATTTACTTTAAAAAAAGATTGGCGAATGTTTGCACATGCAATAATTTTACTGCCACTATTGAAAAATTTTCGGCAACAATAAAAAATGGCAGTAATATTTGTAAAATTTATTTTACAAGCTTTACTATGGATATTTTTTTTTAATTCAAGTTTTTTTGAGAGATCTTTACAAAAAAATACAACATAATTAGTTTGGTGTAAACACCGACATAATTAGTTAAATTTTACAGAGTAGTAAAATATTTGGTATACAGAAGTGTAATTTGGTTTTACTGATAAATTAATTTTAATAAATAAATAGTGATGTAACTATTCTCAATTTGGTGATGTATATTGATTACAATCAACGTCACCAAAAGAACCAATCAATTTTGCAGAGAATAAAAAATATACAATTTTATATAATTCTTTGTTTGCATCAATTTATCATTTCTGATGAAATGCTTAGCATCACTATTTCTCTTTAGTTACAAATCAACAGTCCTGAAGAACAATATTGGATGTGCAAATTTGTAGTTTTGCAGTCGAACTCTATTCATATTATATAACCCCTATTTATTTAATTGGAGAAATATATTATCAAAAATAGTAAAAATGAACTGTAAACAGCTCTCCTGCAAAACTATAAACTTGCACATCCGACATTGTTCTTCTAGACTGTTGAAATTCAGTCACTAGTTAAACATTTGGAAAAAAAAAACTTATTTATTGGCTGCAGATATTTAAAAAAAAAATGTAATGACGCAGTTGTGGAAAACATTTGGTATAAAAAACAGGATTCCCTGTTCTGATCAAATACAGAACAGAATGGTTGTATCACTGTTGAGACACAAGCTGGTGGAACACTTTGTAATCTATAATACATATTACACTTCTGAAACCAAATAAGGCTTGAAAAAATCATGAGAATAAAAATTAGGCAAAAGAAAATGAAAAGAAAGCATTAATATTTACAGGGATATGGGTAATACAAATCATTTACTTTAATTATCTTCAAAGGAGTTAAATTTATATTATTTTTCAGTCATTAATGTTATGTACCGTTGCGCGAGTGTGAGAATTTCACAAATGTTAACCTCAAGTTGCGAGAATATGACTTTATGTATGAAATGGTCTTTTGCTTTCCCGGGACTGATTTCATAAAATGCAGACAAATTTGAAGCTACTTTGTGATAGTGTTTTCAACATCACCTGAACATATAAACAAAAACTAGACAATAAAATTCAACAAGACGGGGGAAGATTAAATGCAGGAATAGGAATATTATACTTCATTAAAATTATTCATTATAAAGATAAATTAGAGTTTAACAATGTATCAGTATAAATAAGTGGAAATCGTTTCAACATAAAAAATATTCTGTGAGATTTCGTACATTGGTTTTGTTTTACCAACAAACAACACGGGTTGCCAAATGATTACAAAAACGCTTTCTGTTGACTCGACTTTCTATTGACTGGGCTGACTTTGTTAATAACATGTAAACAAATGCAAAACATTCTCCAAGAGAGTGGCACGTGTTAAGTGATGAATTTCATGTTTAGTTATTTAGTGCAAAAAAATGGTTATTTTTTCGATAATAAAAACAAAAACATTGGTGAGCTTTTTTTGTTTTGTTTACAATTTGAACAAAATATTTAGGCACGTCACCAACCACAATATTGTAATTTGAATATTAGAGAAAAACTCTTTATTACTGGGAGATAAAACTACATTATATAAACATATATCAATTTGATTTTGATTTGACAGTTTTTGGTGGTATTTAAAAGGGTGTATTTGTGGTTTGGCAGGTTGTGCCTAAACGAGGAGGATTTTTCCCCTAAGGATTCATGAAAAACGATTTCCACCAATTTCATTCCGATTGTAGATATATAAGAAATCACTAGGGTCCGGATTTAGGGGATAACTTCTAGTGCAGCTCTAGGCTGTTCATTGCGTAAATTAAAGTTCAACTTCAATTGCATCACCTATATTTTACACCGATAGATGTAGAAATATAACCAGTATAGTAGGTTAACAGGTTCTGATCAATAATAAAACATTAAAAAAGTAGTTTTTGTTTATTGATTATTCTTAGGTGATTTAATCATGTTTGGCATCTGTCTTCATTTCCAACTCAGGGTAGCATTGCCGTTGAATGCACCATACAGTCTGTCTATCTAACCAACCAACAGATGGACCAACATAATATAAGTACCCAAAAATAATCAATAATAATTGTAATATTCAACGGCCGAAAGCTTAAAGACGTATCTATATCGTTTGTGGTGAAATGTATTAGATTTGGACACAAGAGTTGATTGAAATGACGGTTGACGTGGACAATTGGACAAAGCTGCTAATAATTAGAGACTGAAGAATGTAAGACGTATGTTAACTATATTAAAGTATGGGCTACTAACCCGTATGTATTTTTTCATGCAAATTGAGCGCGCACGTCTGTGTGAATGACTTGAGGCAGACGGTGCACTGGAAGGGTCGCTCTCCTGTGGCCCCCGCAGCACCCGATGGACAAATAACACAGCACACATCAGCAATCAATACAACAACCACCTTCTTGGCTAGACTTAGCGTTGGCTCGGCTCGGGCATATCATATTCCAGCCTAGTATTAAATCATCCTTAGTGTCAGCAATTGGCAATCATGTTGTGACAATAATGATAACCATTTTATTATTTGTCCATCATTGCCATGTGCCAATGAATGTCTTTATGTTTTTCTGTATCGCCGCCCAAACAGGGAGAATGGCAATACCAAATAAATAGCAGATGATTATACCATGGCCGTCAGAACTATTGTATTTAGGTTAGATACATCAGAATGCTACCGACACATCCTTCAAAAAAATTACATCTTTTCAAGTCTCCCAATATTCAATACATATCATTTTATTAATTCATTTGTATTTTGTGCAATAACTTTAAAATTATCAAATATTGAATAATATAATATTGAATTACAAAAAAAGGTAATTACTATTAACAATGGGATTTAAAGCGCAGAACCTTCCGCTAACTGGGCAACCGCTCTAAACCACCGGGGCTGTTTCAATAACCTACCGACCTGCCCTAGTATTGCTACATAAAGGTTCAAAATGCATATTGGTTCAACGGGTAGTATTACTAAATGTATATTCAATTTTATAACAAACCACCTAATTTCCAAACTTGTATTTATCAGTTCTTCGATCTCAAATACTTTCTCATTCCCGCATCACTTTGTCTCTTACTAATTAGGGCGAGGGATGCTATTGGTTAGATTCCTGCAAGGGATGTCACAGCTGTGATGACCGATAAAAGGTCATGTTTTGCGCTTGAAAATTGAAGTTCCCTAACTTCAGCAACCTCTGGCAGATCTGACTCCAGCAACGCTTTGTAAATCGTTAAACAAAGTGCTTGTTAAAGTTTATTACTTTATATTTCTTACAATTGTTGAGCCGCTATAAATATGTGCCACACTCGTACCCAAAATAAAGACTAACTGTGCATATTCGTTAATCTTGGCGGTTGTAACCTCCAGCGGTTAATAGGCCTTAATAGCTACACAGTTTACAGCTAGCGAATGGTCCCGGTTGTAATGAGTATAATTTGATATATTAGAATCTCCCAATATGAATTATTGATAAAGATGCAGTGGACAGAGCCGCCACTGAACTGTTTGGTTCTGAAATGCTATATCTACTAAATCCGGACCCCGGACACACCAATCATTATAAATATATTTCTAAACCTGTTTATAATTTAACCGCTTTTGCGTAAATGGGTTGGAGTAAAATTTCACCATAGAAATAAAATAAATTACACTAGACAACACATCAATATAAAATGGCAAAAAACGAAATAGAGTAAGTAATGAAATGGGGGTTAAGTAGGGACATTTTTCATACCTGTGTGTACGCGTTTGTGCGTATTAAGACTAGATTTCTGCGTGAACCTTTTGAGGCACAGCTCGCACTGAAAGGGGCGCTCGCCCGTGTGCGTGCGCATGTGCACTTCGAGGTACGGCTTACGGCAGAACGCCGCGTCGCACACCTGCAACAACATGCATCACGCGTTACACACACCACTCAGTAGCTAGCAACTATCAGCGATAGAAGATAGACAGCCAACCAACCACCATAGATGAGATTTACAAATATAACTAATTACAATCAATTTAGTTCATTTTCTGAGAATTAGCTTGGAAGTTTACACAATCATGATAGGATAACTTCAAACATTTATAAATACATGATTTTTTCATGCGCAGCATTATTACCATAATTAAATAAATAAAAAATAATGATTTAATTTAATTTGGATGACATAGCACAAAAAAAAATATATTTCTGAACTAATTGTTCTGCATAAAAAAAAATTTAAATAAAATTAATTTATCCATTTCCCTGAGACAAAAGAATAAGAGGGTAATGATGGGAATTTATACTAACTTCTCTACAAACTGAGCTAATTCACCTGTAACTTTTTAAATTCTTTATTTTTATCTTTAATTTTATTATTGACTCTGGCAGTGCCCTTTTGCTCTGTCAGTGCCCTTTTGCTCTGGCAGTGGGAAATCAAACCATGAAATGTATTTCATAATTATTTCTTCAATATAAATAAGCAGTACCTACTTTAGAAATGTTATGTATAAATTTTATTATAAACGTATTATGTTATACAAATTACAGAAATAAACAGGTGAAAAATAGGATATAAACTTAAAATAGCGTTAGAAAAGCAGTAATGTTTTGCTATTATGAAATTACACACAAACATCTGGAAGTTAGGGGAGTGAATTTATAATACATAATGGAGAACACCAGTGAAAATATTTATTCATATACATAGGTCAACAAATGCAGATTCTGAATATATAAGTTTTATTACATGTAGAATTAATAAATCGTTATTTAAAAATGAATAAAATATTATGTCTTCAAAACGCCCTACTTGGTTGGCATGAAATTATTTTGTTCTGAAAATTTTCTTTCTTTTCAGAAATTCATTTAGTGTAAAGCCGATTCGACAAAAGATAAACAAAAACAAACTTGACAATAAGATCAATATCATCATAAATCTGTAGCAAAATCTCGCTAATGTGGATTCGGGCCACTAACAATAACACTCCTTATGCAGATGGCGATAAAGTTTATATTCCCGCTTATCACCCACCAGCCAACTGTTTTGATTTATGCAAGAAAAAAACATAGCCAAAAGTGTGTTTAATTTAATTTGCGAAGTTCAGGCACAAATATTTAAAATGTTTTACAATCATTTTCTAAAGAACTTAATTTGCTACATTATACAATAAAATCATAACCGAAAATGGGTTCATAAGTAGGAGGTTTTGAACTTAAAGCAGTTATTATAGGTCGGATACTTATTTTTTTCTGGGGTTACAAAAACACTTAAAAGTATTAAGTATTAGACTCAAAGTAAGTTTTATAAAGTTGGTTGTTTACAGGTGAAAAAAATATAATAAGCAGTAATTGTTGATTGAGGTACTAGTACATATTGAATTATTTGGCGGATTGGAAATAAGCCGACATAGCTCAGTGGTTCAGAGCACCTGACCGGACATCAGAAGGTGCGGGTTCAATTCCCGTTGGCGGCATTTATTTTTACTCAGGAGATATTTTCCATATGTATTGATATTTCAGGCGACTGAGCAAATTGGTGATTAAATATTCTGCCAATAATTCGAAACCTTCCAAGCATGTAACCTCTCAGTTAAAACGGAAGGAATTTTGAACATTGACAAATAAATAAATAATACAGAACTGCCAGAAACAGGTTAGTAAAAATAAAATAACACATATTTTCTTATGTTTTGTACATGCACTATTGTGAATTAAACATTGCGATTTCAGGTTTCAAATTGTTAAATTGGCATTACCTATAAATATGTAAATATACACATCATTGGTGTACTAGCAAAATCCATTATGTCAGTCTAACAGTCTTAAGGCAATGTGGGTGGATGAATTTATCCCAAAACGATTATTCAATGCATTAAATAATTGGTATAACATAGAAGTTAATAGATAGAATGTGAAAGATTTGTATACATTTAGAGTGCAGTTGGATTTCCGAGGCGAGGAGGCTAAGAAAGGAATGTGTGGAATTAGTGTGTCTCACCGTGCAGGCGAAGGGCTTGATCCCCGAGTGCAGTTTCATATGCACATAGTAGGAAGAGGCCGAGGAGAGCAGCTTGCCGCAGAGCTTGCAGGCCTGGGGCTTGGAGCGAGGGGGGCCCCCCTCCAGCTTGGTCTGCACCGTGCCCAGCCCCGCCGCCTGCCCAAACACACATACGCTAGTACTAACACTAATACATAGCTACTCCCACAGGCAGGGTGTTAACCTAACCCTGGATGGAACCACTCTGTCCAAATATCATGCTGTTTATTCCACTTTATAGGGCTCTCCCCCTTGCTTTTACAAATACTCAAAATCCTGTGACAATCGCATCCATCGTCTACTAACCAGTCCGACAACGACGACAAGATGGACGTCTAGTCTTTGAGAAATTGGTTTTAATAAACAGTATGAGTATTTGGACAAAGTGCTTGTGGATAATCGTCTAAGGAGAAATAGGTAGGTACTGCCATACTCTTCATCATCCTTAATACTTGCCTATTCCCGTGCTCAGCTCCAGTTCTGACTATGTTTTTCTTTTACATAAATGATTATCCCTGAAGATTTTAAGCAGAATCGAAAGGAGAACAATTGAAAATATGATAATGTCAAATTTTTTAAGTTGTGTAAGACAATTATCAGGACTTTGGTAACAATGTAATCCAATCTGGTAGGAATGGGGTACTGTTTAAGAACTTTGTTATATTTGTGAGTACTCCAGCCACCAGATCCTCGTAATTGAGGACAATAACCGTCAGGGATAAAACACCAATATCCAAATGTAAATATGTACATATTATACTACAAGTACAAAAACAAAATATCTGGTGCAAAAATTCCTGGAAAATACTAGAAACCTGACCAAATAAAACAATACTTTTATTTAATTTTTACTGGCTGGGCACCGGCAATAACCAGTTTAATTAAAACATATGACGTACAAAATAATGAATCGTTAGAAAATTTAGCAATCCAATGATATTGTCAAAGAAAATTTAAATTAAACCAAAATTATAATTGTTTCAACATGTTTCTATAAATAGGCAAAATAGGGTGATGTCTAACATAATATATCGTCGCATTAATTCGTAGAATGCGTAACTCCCAAATGTAAAATTTTACAGGAGGCACAAAAAACCTCGTAGTGAAAAAAAATGAAAGACGGCTTATTCTTTTTATTTATGTTTCGAACATATAATATATTTGGAAATTTATTTTCAATCATTAAACTTTTGTAAGTTAAGGCTTTCTATTTCAAATCGGAGTTAGGAAGTTTACGTAAAAACCGAGAATGGAGATACGCATTTTACAAAAGATACATACTTTTCTGCGAACAGTTTTATGAACAACCTAGCGGAAAATTTGGGAGATAGGAATTTTACATTTACAAAATAAAACACAACAATGTATGTGTATGTCGAGGCAGTCTATTTAGATGCATTTTAATGATGCGGAAGGTTATCGTTAAAGGAGTTGTAATCCTTTTCTAATGTCTGTTTTAAGTCTTGTAAATGCTGGTACTTTTCCTTCCTTAAGGGATTAAATCTGACTCTCAAGTGAAATCTTCAAACTCTGGAGATCATTACAGATTCGGCGACGGTTTTGTGCTGGGTGAGATCTACACTGACCGGGAGTAGTCGTGTCAGAGATGATCGTTAAGTGATGCTTGGAGTTGATGAAGGAGATTGTAGAAGAATTTGATCTGACATTGTCGATCACCCTTGTTGTCCTGTAGAAATAAAACTGATGTACTTACTAGGGTTTGCAAGACCCGGGCAAAGAGTAGCCATGACAGGAAACGTTGTGAAAGAGACTTCTCAGAGTGTGAAGATAGGTGGGAGAGACTTGAAAGTGGAACTGGTGAGCAAACATGTGCTTTAAGCGTAGAAACTCTTCATGCTCAGCATCACTTTGGAGTAAAGTGAACGCTTCATCTTGCCCGGCTGGTCGATCCCGAGGAGAGAAGAAAGGACGTCGATAGATGCGTGTGTTCCTGCGTACAATGCAGGACAATTGACCCTCCACCATCATCCCATGAAGCGGGTAATCTTAATGTTGTGACAACCTGGAGTCGCTTGGCAGTTGATGTTACTCATTTCGGTAGGAAATGTTTACTCACATTTATCGATTGCGGTCCAAGTAGATTTGCCGTGTGGCGGGAAATCGAGTCAGATAATGCAGCTTCGATTATCAGACATTTGGAAGAAGTGTTTCGGGAAAGAGGCCCGCCCAAAGTAGTTCTCATGGACAATGGTACTGCATTTTGTTCCTACAGTGTTACAGATAAGTGTAAGAGATGGAATGTTCGTCAAAGATTTTGCGCGGCATACCGACCAGCTGGAAATGGTATAGTTGAACGACATCATCAAACAATAAAGAGAACTGCAGCCAGAAGTGGAAGCGATCCCCTGCAGGCAGTGTTTCGGTACAATCTTTGGCTGCAAAAAGTCAGGATGATCGAGGTATTGCGCTGTCTAGTATAGTTCACACATCACACTCGTGGAGACACCCTTCTGCGCAAGTGAATATAGAAGAGGAAGTATTGACTGAGCTCTAAGTGGGCGATCTTCTTGCGGTTAAACCAGTAGATGGGAGATGCACATCGTGCATGGAAGGGTGACAGGACTTACTTCAGTCAACAACATCGAAATAGATGGCATACCAAGACATGTGCTTGACCCGCGGAAGATGCCTGACAGAGAAGGGACTGTGTCTGAGGAGAGAGGAGATGGAATCGCCGCAAGTTCCACCGTAAATATTTTGGGTTTGTTTGAAGAGGACAGTGAAGAACCGGATCCGGATATGCATCAGGAGGAGATTCACTTGCAAAGAGATGGTGACCTTGAAGAAGAGATAATCACAGAACAAGGACCTATTAGGTATTTACGAAACCGCAGAGGCACATAAAACAAGAGAGCTACGGCAGAGCGTCACACGGTGCAGAAGACGTCAGTTTAGACTACAGATACAAAACACTATTCGTGACTTCACAATTAAAATTAAGGTTATAAAATGTTCAAAATTGATTAATCAACTTATCTCAGTTAATTTCACGGTAAAACTATTACACCGTAAATAAATTTCCTCAGTCAAAAACACAACAAGCGTGCACGGCTCACCGGCCAATACTGAATTAAGGAGTTACGAAGTATTCGCTAGTAAAAATGGCACCATAATTTTACGCAGTTTTCTAATTTGTGTTTATCTAAAAGGTTAATTTTTTTTTAAATTTTCGAGTTTTACTAGTCGATGCGGGTCTAATTTTAACACCAGATGGCATTAAAAACGTATTTTCGAAAAATTTGGAGTTACGCAGTCTACGAATTAATGCGACGATATGTAGTATTTGTTTCTTCTCTTAAAACAGTATGCCCTTCCATGCAAGTGGGTGGCCCAATTGCGTTTATAGAAAAACAATTGGTTATCGGGTACCCACCCATATACCACTAATAGGGTGTCCAAGGGCAAAGTACACAACTCTGGGAAGGTGATTTCAGAGAAATGTGTATTGCCGTATGTGGATGTGATTGTCATTAAAAGTTGATAGAATGCATTGTCATCAACAACAAGTCTATTTGCCGAGTTTCAGCCTTTTCGGATGTCGGGAAGTGGGTTAATTTCCGCATCCAAGATTTGCATTCATTCATTCCCAAAAACAACAGTGAAATTCAAATAGATGTACATATTTAAGCGCCCCTGAGGTTGATATCTCACTAAAGCGGCGCTATACGTATTGTCCAATATTATTATTATTATTATTATTATAAAAAGATATGTAATTTTTAAAATGGGAATTACATCAATTCATTAAAAATTTCTTGGTTGAAAAGACAATTGAATAAAATACGATTGATTCAAATGATGGCTGTTTGAGATTGTGACTGAATGATATATTAGCTTATTGAAGCTGTGACTGATTGAAATGTTAGCTTATTGAAGCTGTGACTGATTGAAATGTTGATTGATTGAAACATAGATTGATTAGAATATCAAATTTGAATTGTGGATTGCTTGAAATATCGAATGAATAAAGTTTCCATTGATTGAAATCTGAATTAATTAATTTTCAGTTTTAAAAAATCTTAATTAAATTTTAAATATTGACTGATAGAAATAAGGCGGTCAGCGTAAAGGTGATGTTTTAAATGGTATGTTTCATCAAATAGAAGTGGACGGATAAACAAAACAAAAAAAATTCACAGTAAATTTGAACCACCTCCACTTTTTAAAACTTTAAATGCAATCACCACTTCTGCGCTGACCACCTCATTTGTGAATTGATAGCCACTTGGATTGATTAATATGTGAATGAGTGGAAGAGTTCACCTGAAAATGTCTTGTTTGCGATAATGCTAATTTCGCAATTTTCCCTCAAATAACGCAATTTTTCTAACGATGTTCTGATATTTAAAATTTTTTATATATGTATATACTTTAATTGCATTCTACATATTTTACGCTTTTGACAGCTCAAATAGCCATATTCAGTGTCCGTATCGTAGTACGTAGTTTTCTTGCTCTAACTTTTTTGATTTGAGCTTATGTTTTCGAGAAAATCAAGTCTTATGTTGGAATTACTTGAGTCAAATTTGAAAAAAATTGATCACTGTTAATTCAGGCGTTTAATGTATTTTAAATGCTTTGAAGCATAAACCTGGCTCGAAAAGTTTTCACTATTTGATTGGAAAATAGAGTAAAAAAAGTGTGTTTTTTTTATTAAATCAAAATGCTAAGACCCAAAAAAAAGGGTTCTTCTCTATGAGATGAAGATTCATCAGCTTTCAGCTTGTTCTATAAGTTACCGGATAACATGTATGATGGAAAGCTTTATTCACGTTGAAAACGCTGCTTACTGCACTTTGATCTTGTAAATATTAAAAAAATAATGACTAAAAAAAATCAAAACAAAGTTAACATAACACAATTTTGTTGCAACAGCCATACCACCATGTAATTTTGTTGCAACAGTCATACGTCATACCACAGTGTATTTTGTTGCAACAGTCATAACACCATGTATTTTTGTTGCAACAGTCGTAACACCGTGTATTTTTGTTGCAACAGTCATACCACCGTGTATTTTGTTGCAACAGTCATACCATTGTGTATTTTTGAAAATGAATACAGCTTCTCCCAAAAGTTTTCAGGTCCCATGGGTGATGAATGAAAAACGCACCTGATTGAGTTCCTGGTCATCATGGGCCTGCTGAGCCAGGGCGGCCACATGCTGCTGCTGCAGGACCAAGCTCTCCTTGCTGTCCTCAGGCTGCTGGTCCTGTTGGTCCTGCAACTGCTCCATCTGCTGGTGGTGCTGCAACTGCTGGTGCTGCTGCTGCTGTTGGTGCTGCTGCTGTTGCTGCTGCTGGCCCAGGAGGGAATGGTTGCTGCCGTCGCCCCCGCGCCCCGCCCCAACCCCCCCGTGCACATGCGGGTGGGACGAGTAGAAACTAGGGAATACGTTGAAACTACAAACTGATTAAAACCTCTGCCTCTTTACAACAATCACCCAAAAACCTCATATATGTACTTTCCTATATCCGTTATTTAGCTAAAGCGCTTGTTTAGGATGTATTGAAAAAATTTTTTTTGGAAATTCAAAGTATTAAGTTGATAAAAACTTTATAAATTCCTCAACTCAAATCAAAAAACGAATATGACTCCAAATGTGATGTGGATTCACCAGTTTCCTGCTTGTACTACGAGTTTCCGGACACCGTGTATAATCAGGTGAGAATGCAATATATATATGACATCACTCGGTCACAAAATGCTAAAAGTAAAATGCTGACTAATATTGACTCTCGGGTTATGGACCAGTCCTGATAGGCTGAAGAGAGAGAGAGAGAGATTTGAGATTGAGATTTACCCCATAGGCTCCGACTTGATCTGCTGCTCAAACATGGAGATGGTGGCGAGCAGGTCCGTGGGGGGCGGCACGGGGACCCCCACCCCCCGCGCCACGCCCCCCACCCCCACGCCCCAGTGGGCCGGGAAGCTAATGGTGCCCGCGTCGCTCACTCCATCATCGGGACCCACCCCTGCGCCTGCACCTAAAAAAACCAACAAACAATCAACATGGCAACATAGCAACATGGAAGCATGACAAAACATCAGCATGGGAATTTGGATGTGGTCACATGGCTACATGGCAACAAGGTAACATAGCAACAAGATAACACGTCAATGTGGCAACATGGCAGTGTGGTAATGTGGCCACATGGCAACAAGGTAACATGGCAATGTGGTAACATGACAATGTGGCAACATGGCAGTATGGTACCTTGACAACATGGCAGCCGACAGCAAGTGGAGGGATACAATATCATTTCTTCTTCTTTCGCAATGTGGGGAGTCCTAGAGGAATATCTAGGTCAGTGAGCCCGTCACCCTGTGGACCTCATCAATCCCGCCGGAGAATGAATACAGCGGGCATTCGTTGACCACATGTTCAGTGATCTGCACCGCACCGCATTCACACATTGCCGACTCCTTAAGGCCCCACCTGTGCATTATGTGGGCCCATCGACTGGGGAAGGTCCTTATCTTATTGATGGCAGATCAGAGTTTTCAAGGCAGTGAGAAACCAGGCTGTCTCTCTGGTGGGGTTGTGCACGAGATAGGCATTTCTCACGTCGGACGATTGCCACTCAAGTTTCCACCCATCTTTTGGAGTGAGAGGTAATCGGAGGAGCCTTTCTCCTTCCATCCAGAAGAGTTTTCGGGACTTGAGCATCCTACTTGCAAGCAGCATGTAGGATGAGAGAAGTCATCATCATGCAAAGATTTTGCACTTTAGTAGTGCGCCAACTTTGCGCACGCAAAGGTTGTGTCCGCCACGCTGTCGCCAGCATGTTTAATGTTATCGTGTGTGTGGTTAGGGCAGTGAGTGATGCGGTACCCAAAAATGGGCCTCGAACTACAAATTATGCCGCTAAATAAGGGGCCGAAAACCGACAGCTCTCCCGGCCAAGGGGAATCATTAAATATCGGGGAACAATTAACAATATTGTCCCTGAATAATGAGGGAACATCACACTCAAAAGTGGATTTCTTATTAAAAATATGTCAGTAATAATCCACAAACTTACCAAAAATGAATGGTTTTAAACATGTATAAATAGAACCCATTGCAATGCACTTTGACTTATTTATTCAATTGTTTTTCAAAATGATTTCTTCTAAGCGAACAAAACGTAAATAACTAATTTGATTGCTTGAGTTGGCAGAAGATGCCTTATTGCTTTTGAGGCAAACTGCAGATATTTGAATGCATCAGGTGGGTCTTTAAAGCAGTTCTTTCTGCAAACCTACCATTACTAACTTCAGCTTGAATATTATTATCTCTGGAGGCCTAGCAGGGACGGTCGATAAAGCCCTGTCAATACGTCATCTATGGTCAGTTAATATTTGCGAGCAGAATTATGATTCCGATAGTCATATAACTTTTTGGATAACGTTGTTCGTTATGCAAAATAACTGGCTTATTAATGAATGGGGGTTAACTAAATAAACTAACTTAGCTCCTAGCTAAAACTAAGAAATCGTATACATGATCCATGGACTTAATTAATTTATCCGAGACGCGATCAATTGATTCCGCTTCAGCTTCGAGAAACAAAAGTCGTTAGTTTTGGCTAATGAACTCATGAACTTATTAACTAACATCAACATCAAAAGGTACATGCCGACTGCCAATACCACCAATGTATATTAAAGTTAACGTTTCAATTCGACATTGTCAAATTATTAGTATTTTTAACTTTTACTTAGCTGTCTGACGTTTAGGAATATCAATTCATAGAGATGCACAAGTAAATATCAAATTTATTGCATTAACAACATCGGTCTGGGTATCAATCATCGCGACCGTGCTCGGGAAATCAGTATGAAGTCGTCGGTAATTATGCCTATCAATCCAATATTGTAAAGTTATCGATTTCAATATGCTAGACCCCTGAGCAACAACTTGTTAAGTCACTCTGTCGAATGGAGTCTTTGCCTTATCAATGAAATTTTTGCTATACCATCTAGCAAGATGAAAAAATAAATAAAAATCCTCGAACTGTAATCTTGTAAATTCTTGAAGTCATTTTCGAGCAATTTGCTTAAAATTCCAGTAGAACCTTTTACAGATAAATCATTTCTGGAAGTTCTTGATTCAGCAGAATATAAAGTATATATTCTTGAGTACTCCCTTTAAAATACAAAACTTAGCTATGTTTATATCAAAACTATATCTAAACACTAAACACACTTCCTATGGGAAGGGTAGTTCAACATTTTAGCCGGTCCCACTAAAAGGTAAAAATCCGATCATTCTATATGAATATTGTATACCAATCTTTTAGTACGGGTCCCAACTAGTCTTTCTTATCTTCGTGTGTCTTGTGTAGAATAATACGTAATCAAAGGGAAACTATACTAAACCTGTAGAATGGGTAATAAATCCTCAAGCTTCTGGCACTGGAGATGTGGAAATCGTTCTTTTTTTAAATGATTTGTGCAAAAGTGAAAACCAAATTTTTTGTAATATAATAAAATACCTTCATGTGGCCAGAAAACTGGCTTTTAACTTCAGTTTATGAATTCGTATTACAAAGCAGGCTTTAATTTCAGACAGTACTTTTATAGTTAGGGTGTAGCAGTTCAAGCAAAATCCATTTTCTCAACTATAAAGATGAAAACTTTTTCTGAGGAACAAAAACTCAGCTCTGGCTCGTCGAAATTTACAATGCTTATGTCCACATTTGTTTTTGTAAGCACAGGTGGGCGGTCAAACTCTTTTGTAGTTTTATTTATTTGTTCTTCAATGAGGTTCTGTTACAATTATTCATTAAGAAGTTTTGATATTATCATTTACCATTATATTTAAATATCTCAGATTAAATGTAAGAGATTTATAATTCCCTGCTTATTGACTTTCATTGGCAAATAAAAAAATTATTTATTTTATTTTTAAGAATGTAAAGTGTAAAACAGTTAATGCAACAGTCTTCTACAATTTTACCATCAATTGAAATACATCAAAACATTATTGAGATATTAAATACCTTTATTTTTGTGATAATTTTCATTTATTTTAATAACTATGTATGATTTGTTTTATTATAAAATATTTAGGAACATACCCATTCTGCAAGAAAAAAATTATTATGGTCAATAAACCATACACAAACTACACTTTGTTAGTCGGCTGAATTTAAATATATTTTTTACGGAACAAAATACCACAATGATTATAAACTTACACATTACTACTTTATGGAACAACATACTTTATATTGGTTTGTAAAAACAGAAAGCACACCTCGATGTAGGTAGGTAATAATAAGTACATGATATTATTTAAATGTAGGTACCATTGTACCATAATATTAAACATTGCCAGATTCCAATAAGAAAGATTTGTTTTAGAAGAAAATATTTGAAATAATTTGTGTAAAAATTCCATAAATCTATTTATCATCCAACGTCCGATAAATTGAATGATAATTTACCAATTTTTAAGACTAAAAATAAATTTCAAAGTATTTCCCTCCATAAAATAGCACAATTTTAGATATAATATTGTAACAAAGGAGAATATTTGCAAACGTACAAAATTGAAAGCCGTTTTCGATAATAAAACAGTAGGGAAGGGAAGAGGAATGAGTAGGTAAAAGCTGTGGAAGTGTGTGTGTATTGTAGCGGAATGGTCAGCCATAAAGCAATTTAGCGCCCAACTCCCCCCAGCCGTCGATAAAATGGCCAATCCAAATGTCGAACTTGATGTTTACTTAATTTTCTAGGAAATTATCAAAAACACGAAGCCGGTAAAACCAAAACATCAGATATCGTTATCAACAAAACAATAACGAAAACGAAGCTTACTAACAACATATCGCTAAAAGTTATGTCATATTGCCAAAAATTTTGATTGACGTCTATTATTGCTGAATGTCAATTTAAAGAAAAAAAGTTCTACGAAATATTCCAGAACGAAACGAGTAAGAATCCATTATGCAAAACAATGATCTCCATGAAATATAGAAAAAGGTGGGAGGTGCAAACGTATAATCATAATTTTGCAATTCGCTACTACACCCCACTCAATTTTCGCAAAGTACTGGAGGGATGCGAGGAGACAATATACAGCTCTAAAAGCCTACTTAATAATAAGGTACACGGAAAACAGTACTCACATTTGTAAATATAAAACTAAAGATTTAATTTTTAAACTTTATGTACCGCAATAAATTATACTAATAACGTAATTTCATAAAAAAATGACATTCGAATATGTTTTTCTCGGACACTAATATAAAATGGCTGCTATATAACAGACGTGCGCAATTGTATCTGCGCATAGAAGCCGAGAACGCTTGGGATATACAAGTCCACCAATAAAAAACTAGCGGGAACTTCAAACTTAATGGACTGCAGAATGCCGTAAGTGCCAAATATCTGCAAACTAAACTCAACCAACTACCCTACCATGACTCTAGTGGAAACTCTATTCAAATCCTATACGTAGAGACTCAACAGTTTGCTGGCTAACGGAGCAAATGTGAACTAATAAACAGGGAAATCATAATTAGCGAAAACTTTTTGCAACTAATCGTAAACGTAGTTCAAGTTTGTGTCAAAAGATCGCGTCAGTGTCCAATTTGAAAAGGAGCTTCCTTAATTGTCGCCACTTTGACTTAATACGAACATTTATAATTAAATGTACTTGAATACGTAGAAAAAATACATGTAGATAGTAATAAATAAGAAAACCAAAAAGAAAACCAAAGGTTTAAAATCGTGCACTTGATCAAATAACGTTTCCACATTCTCCCTCCTTCGAGTTTGCGACAATTCATCGCAAAAAATCTTCATCAAATGTTTTCTTCCAAGCAGATGTTCATTCAGCTGAACAAAAGAATTGCCAGAAATCCCGCAAACATCGCAGCTGTAAATATTGATGAGGTCATCTTCAGTACCGGAAACCTTGCTTGAATTCATGTTTCAGCGAGGAATATTCTTTTTTATTTGTTTATAATGACATTTTTTGACCTGAAAAAACCAAGAGCGGCTTTGTTAATTTTCAGCTGCAGTATATCAGTATTTTTTAGTAATGGTATCACAAGGCTCATCTTGCCAGGGCTCCTACCAGAGGGGAACTTGACAGTCGTAAATACTGGCCTCACACCATATGTATATATATATATATTAATTCCCTTGCTATGTGCTAGAAACCCTGATAAGATAAGCCGAGTGATACCAATACTAAAAATTACCCGGCTTACCTTATAAGGGCTCATGTCAATGGGGTTCATACCAGAGAGCAACTTGACGGACGTAAATATCTGTCGTATGCCAAAACGTTTAACGATCAACTTTTATTGAAATACAAAAATTGTTTGAAAAAACTTGATTAACTTTGCTAAAAGAGGGTTCACACAACGGAGAGTTGATCAACTAAAATTGAAATTAGCTAGTTGAAATGTTGAGCCATAAGTAGGTACTTACACAGGACGTATGGGTAGCGCAGTAAAGGCGGAAAGCAAGATAAAACCTTTAGGAGCACATAATAGGAGTTATATTTTTTTATGGAAATACAAAGATATCAGCGTGACAAATCAAATGCTGGTATAACTCGAAAACTCGTTATCCGGCTTGTTTCTGTCTTGAACTAGTGTATCGATGTAATACGTATATGATTAAAAATATTTGTAGTATTATAAGTACTATTATGTAGTGTCAATATAACACTGTAGTTTTGTAGATTGCAGTGTCTATTCTCATTCAAAGTAGGTAGTAGGCAGACAATAAAAATAATAGTTCCCTTTCATCCGTCTACGAATTATCTATTCGTATTATTTAAAGCTGACAAACTGTGTATGATTTTGGGTTACTTCACAAAAAATATTAAAAATTTTGTTTATACTTGCGGTAGCCGTTTAACCCTATTCCTTTTATTATGCGGCAATTTATTTTATATCAATCACCAGATTCGTGAATCAGGGTCGTTCTCAATTTCGTCTAGGTTCTAAGTAGGATGTAACAACAATAAATTTATTTGGGGTAACCATAAATAAACCACTCACGAGGTAACAATAATAGTAGAGTGCGAACTGCACAGATGGCACATTGCAGCACAGTAGCACAGATCATAAATAAACCACACACACAGATACACCAGCTGACTGGAACGCTCATAAACATGAATAAACCACTCTGAACGCAGGATTAGTGACAGCAGTTGGCAGGATTGGTCGAAAATATAGCAGTCGTCTATGGATAGGAATTTTCGCATAGAATGCATAGAATTATACAAAACACAATTCCAATTGACAGTTAGAAAACAATACATGCTTATTTAATAATTTAAATACTTCATAAACATTGTAAATACAATTTTGATTTCTCGAAATAATAATCTAGTGATGAAAATATGGAAACCGGAAATATTTCCCAGGATATTGTGGGTTCTGAAAATAAATCGGATCTCAAAGTAGGTGATTACAATGATGATAGTGACTGTGTGCGTTCTTCGCCTAACAATGACTGTGATACAGATTCTACGATAGTGTATGCTTTAGACGTTAAAGATGAGAAATTCGATGTATCTTTATATTCTCCGACACCCGAAGAAAATGAATTTCCTGCAAATAAGTCAGTGTGTTCGGACCTTCGCCCATTTTCTCCACTTCCGAGTACTTCCAGTGATAATATTATAATAGACATAAATAATACGAGGTTTAATGAGGCTAGTGGCTTAAGCAGTAGCACTTCTTCTCCAAACTCTCCCGAACATCTAAGCACCACCAATTTGTCTAACCAACCTGGGGAAGTAATTGAGTGCTCGTCCGGATCACAAGATAGTAATTCCGCACTGATAGTTTTTCGTGACAAAAAAAGACGGTCCAAACGTAAAAAAAAGAATTTACCTGATGTGATTGATTTGCTCCTCGATGATGTAGATACGAAAATATACGATTCAGACTGTGAGATAATCGATGTGGATGTCTTGATAGCAGAGAACAATGCTGTGTTGAATAGCAGTCAGTCCCAAGAAGTGATTCAGCTAGATGACACTGCCCCCGAGCCCCAGGCTCCCGAGTCGCCCCCATCAGCCTCGCCGCCGCGGCCCAAGTCCTCCGCACACCCCACCACTGCACTTGCACATTCCGCTCACTCCACTCCCGCCACTCCGAGCTCTCCCCTGATGGAAAACTTGAGTTCATTTGTGATGATGAGGATGCAGGTTAAAGATTTCTTTGACAAGCATTCGCCAAAATTTACTCCTAAAGATCAAAATAAGGATTCCCCCTCCCTCTCCAATTCTGTTTTTAATGTGATGTCATCCATGATAAAAATACCTTTTAATTATGGAACTCGTAAAGGAAAGAAAAGGGAAAGAAAAGATAAAAACACAAAAAATAAACGATCCAGGGTTCTTGAGACTATCGACTTAGACTTGATCAGACACCCAAATCAGCAGCAATCATCAGAAGTCATTGTTATTGATTCCGATACTTCAATCAATGCTGGTCGTTCTTCGAATGCAGATAGTCCTTCCGTATCCAGTTTGAATCCTTACAGTCGTTATCCAAATGTGCACAGTCCCAAACGAAGAAAAATGCACCCGGGAAGAAGTCAGCACTCTGCTGAATGCCGAGGATGTGAGGAGTGTTGCGTGCCCTGGTATGGATACGAAGGACATAATGCCTTGTTGGGTTCCAAGAGATCCACCGTTCCACAGATTATGCGAACTATGGAACTCATCTCTCCAGATAACTCGCTCCTCAATGTGATGTCTTCTCTGACTGCTCCTTCCCCATCTGTGGACCAACCGCTGCAGCCAGTCCCAACGACCCCTTCTAAGAATTATGGAGAGTGCCCCGTTTGCATGGAGAGTCTACAAAAACTGAATGCTGTGTCTACATTTTGTGGTCATATATTTTGTGAGACTTGTATAAAAAAAGTTAAATTGACAAGTAAAAAATGTCCTACATGTAGAAAAGTCCTCAGAGGTAAGGGATATCACCAAATTTTCCTGTAGATTTTTTTCTCTTTTTTTATTGAACTTATAATTATTTTATTATAACATATTTAAACTGTGGTTTCTGATGATAACATTAATTAAACAATTTGTAAACTCCTCAAAGACTTATATTATTTTTGATAATTTTGTTTACTCAGTTAATTTAGTTAGTTAGGTATATTAGTTTTTTAAATTCTAATAACATACACTGCGAAGAATAGTCTTCTAAAAATGTAATATCTTATACTAAAGATGTACCTGTATACCGACCTTATCTTAATATGTGCTGGCGCGTGCGTGATATTAATAAGGCTAGGAATCCCGCTGCGCACGGCTGGTGGCAAAGAAGCCGGTTCAACTTTCTGCTTGATGCACCGAACCATATTGAAATAATAAGAGATCATTGTGATATTCTACTAAATCAAGATGTCCCAGTTAAAAGTCATTTATATTACAAATGATGCTTGACTTGCACAATTACCTGTTATCTAGTTATTGATGGAACAATTGCAAGTGAACCTTTTCATGGCCAAAAGTATTATCGTGATAATTTTTTTGATTATTATGCCATGTCGGACATCTGCTCTGATGATGGATACTGCATTGCTGTCTAAAATGTTGGCTAAAGAAGGAGAAAGCACAAGCGAAATAACTCAAAAATTGATTGTGATAATTTTTTTTTTATTTCTTGAGCATTAACAACTATGTAACAATTTGTAGACATTTTTGTGTTGAAGAGTTTTATTTCCCATGTACATTTTTGTCACATCACATCTGTGTCATTCACCAGCAATCTTAAAAATCATTTAAGTACAGAATGATTAGGTTAGGAGGGGGGGAAGGTGGGAAAAGTCAACATAACAGGGGACATTGTCCCTGTTAGTCACCTGACAAAATCTAATCATTCCGACTTGCATAATTTTTAAGATAGTTTTAACACATTTTTGGTGGGTATTTTTTGCACTGGCGCTACACTGTCTCCGGGCGAAAATAAAGGTCCCGCGCGAATTTCTTTTAAATCGCTATATCTTCGAAAATAATTAAAATATATTAATAAAATTTCTAAGTCGTAACTCCGCATACCTAAGCTATAAAAATACTAAACGAAAATCGAATATTATTTGAAATGCAACTGAATTAACCATGTAATATGGTTATTATGGTCCGCCTCTTGGTATTTGCCCATACCTGCTTTCTTTAAATATGCAAAATTTACCCCGGTGCAAAAGGTAGAACTACCCTTCCCGCCGTTAAGCATCAATCGACCGAACGGGTAGAACTACCTTTCCCAGATGAAGTGTGTTAAGATTGCTAGTGAAGGACACGGATGTGTTGAAACCGATAGCAAATAAGTAAAAATCAAGCAACAAATGTACATGTGAAATAAAACTCGTCAAAATAAAAATGTTGTGATAAATAATTATTGAGTCCTGTTTTAACTCAACCGTTTTGTATTTCGTCTGTATGTAAATTTTTTTGTACTTTCCACTTCAAGATGTTCAGTAAAGATTCTTTTTTAAAATGTAAAATTGTCATGTTTATTTGGACTTCCTCAGCCTTTTGTCCCATTGGGTCTGTCGGTAAGGGTAAGGAATCGACATAAACCGAAGACCCTGCACAGAAAAGTAAGTTCACCAGGGTTTGCAGTGCAGCCATTGTGGAACTTTACAGCACGGGGTCGTAGGTTTATGTCGATTCCTTACCCTTACTAACCCAAACGAACGACGGGTTTATTCATATTTTTTTAATATTATGGTACCTGCCTGCTGGAAGAATGTTTGAAAAAAGAATTGTCATTGAGATAGTGATGTTTCTTTGGACAAATTGTATAATTCCTTATTTCAATAAAAAAACGTTACATAGCATTACAGTCTCGAAGAACAATGTCGGATGTGCAAATTTGTAGTTTTGCAGTAGAGCTGTTTGAAGTCTCGTTTCTGCATTTTTACTCTTTTTGACCAACAAATATTTTCCATGAACCGCATGAATTTATTTATTTGGAGAAATATATTATTAAAAACAGTAAAAATGCAGAAACTAGACTTTAAACAGATCTACTGCAAAACTACATATTTGTACATCCAATATTTTGTTCTTCGGGACCGTTGAAATATATGGTTTGTAATTAAGTAAGCAGCTATTTAAGTATCTACTCATAAATCGAATGATTTCATATAAAATGATGGTTTTGATTTATTAAATAAGAGAGGATTAGAAACATACTTTTGTTGACAACTGGTCAACTGTTCACAGAACCACTATAATCCGAGTAGCGCTGGCCAGGGACGACGATCTGGGCCAAGGCGCTATGATGATGTCATAACTAACTTTAACTATATTACTCCACACTCAGTTCTATACAAGGTGTCCGGGGGTAAAGTGCATTCATTTTCGGGGGGTGATTTTACATGATAGAACAAATAATAAAGATAACTTACTTTTTTATTATATTTATCTATTTATTTTTATTTCTATAAATTTTGTTTGGGAAAAAACAATGGAATTTCGAAAAATCTTTTTTTATTTATTCAACCACCATGTAGAATCCACCACCATGAAGATAAGGAATGCATTCACGACATTAAACACCTTGTCGGCAAGAAATTGTCTATAGTTCAGTGTATCATTAATTAGGTTGTATTGCTCCCTAGCTAACAGGGGGTGCTAGAACACTCATGGAATTTGCCGGAAGATAAGGAATGCATGCACGACATTAACCCTTTTAGTGCCATTGTTTTTTACTCATATATACTTAGAAATGCCAAAGTCATCTTTTATTTTTGATGTCATTTACCCTTGTCTCGAAAAAAAAACTATATCCCTTCCAAAAATTATCCAATTTTAATAATTTTATCAGTGTTTTCTTAATAAAAACTTGTACAAGGATAATAAAATACAAAGAAAATTATGGAAATATATATTGTGAACAAAAACTGGAATATAAAAGTAAAAAAGTTAACATGTGTGCTTTCCCGCACAGACTCCATGGAGCCCCTTCTTACAGCGGGCACAAATCAAGTTGCTCCTCTTCACAGCGCTGTAATCCTTGCTGCTGCACACTGCGCCTACACTACACAGCGCCGTAAATTACGCCCGGGTAACTTTTCTAATCCAAAACTTTGAGGGGAAGGTGTAGTCGGAGTAGCAGGTTCTGGTCTATTTTTGTGGAGCAACCATTTCTCTTCTAAATTGTCAATTATACTCTATGTAAATTTCAATCTCGTCATTTTTTTGCCAATATTTTTCTCACTATACAATATATATGCATTCACCACCATCCTTCCAAATACATTAAATACAACCTTTTTCCAATATTTGAGAGTTATTCGTTCATCCAAATAGGTGTATAGCATTTTGTCGCTCTCATCTACTCCACCCATCTTCCGTATCAGCAAAATAATTGTTATTGTCACTATTATCACTATCACTCAACATTTGCATTACGCGGTGTGAGCGCACCACAATGTCACTCCCACTATCACTTTCTTCAAAACTTGAAGAATGTTCATTTTCACTCGAACTATTTTCTTATTCCGACATTTTGGAATAAAAATTTTCTTTCCCTAAATCCTTTTTATATTGTAATTACTAAAAATATTATAATTTGAACTTTATGTAACACGTAGAAACTAAAAAAAATTAGCGATGCGTGCAAGCGACCTCCCCTGCCGCGCGATAAACAGCAACTGATTTTGGATAGATTATTTTAGTTCGTTCGTCGGCACTCTAGCGGTTAAATACCTTGTCAGCAAGAAATATAAGCTAAGAAAAAGTTTTGTATAAAAATGTCCAATTTGAAGAGGGGTCTCAAGTGACTGACCTTTAGTTGTCACAGTAACGCAAATAATCATCACCATTAGATGTTAAAAAATGGAATTAATAGATCATTTTTCATTGATCAAATAATCAAACATTTCAAAATGGTTACCTAGTTGATTGTACCATCACTAATCTCTTCAATGGTAGGTAGAAACTTACCAAATAACCAACCTCCCGTCATTTCTTTACGTACTTATCTCTGCAAGCGAATTCCGAATATAATAGGAATTTATTAATGTTTAATTAAGTCCATGGATTTTTGTTTCCACAAAATCTGTACTAGCAACACCCCATTGAATAATATTTTATTTAGTCATTGCAACACCCTTACTTCAAAGATAAGTATGTCGATATGTAACCCTCTGTTCCATAACTACTAACTACATGGTTACATTGTTGACATCATATTGTTACTAGGCAACACATCTTTTGTTTGAAGGATTCTATTTACTTTTCAGATTCAAATAGTATTAACATAATATTGTAATTTATTCCGAGGGACAGTATCAAAATGGATGATTTATTTAAGAAAAGTCAAATTGCAAAATCCACAGATTATTTGATTAAATTCCACACATTATACAAGAGACTGCAAACCCAGGAGAATGTTTTGAATGGAAACACTAGTGCAAATCTGAAATCCTTAAAGCATGATGACATGCTTTATTTTCTATCGAATTTAGAATACTCAAGGTAAAGCCAGAAAAGGCTAAAAACAATCTGAAGAGATGGTTACTCCCAATTATTTTATTTCTCCTTTTCTGTCCTACTCCTTTTGCCTTGTAAAATTCCCTACCATTCTGGACACCAATGGAAGCCTGAATCTGACCTCTTTGCTTTTCTTTGATGCATCATCCTACGATAAACTTGTAAAATTCCCACCATTCTGGACATCAATGGAAGCCTGAATCTGACCTCTTTGCATTGCTTTGATGTATCTAAGAATAATCTACGAATAACTTGTCGAATTCCGCTTCACGCTTAATAGTCAAACAAAATTATAAATAGTACTTGGTTTCAAATTAATTACTACAACAAAACAACTATTTACGCAGGGGGAGATGGTAAAAGATGCAAAAGTTCCATTTTTTCTTAAAGTTAAGCTTGAAGGTTAGAAAATACTAATAAATTATTAAAATAACCATTTATAATTAAGTAACAACCTAAAAACCTTTTGTGCATGTTTACTTAAACCCCCAACTTAAATAGTGGTCTCCATTCAATATTTAAGTTGAAATCAATTGTTGTTTTCAATTGTTGTTGAATTCAACAACTTTACCGAATCTACGATTGGAAGTAAATAAAATTGTCCTTGATGTCTTTGGATCAATTTCAATCTTCTTTTTCGTATGGAGTTGGTGGAGGTGAAAGTGGGATACTGAGATTATTCATCCAGTCAACGACATCAGGAGTCGTTTGGTTCAGCACAGATGTGCCGTAGGGGAACTATGTTCTGTTGTTTGAGTATGTACATATTCACCCAATTCAGAATCCTTTAGGCCCAAGTAATAATGTTATATTTATCAAGTTCTATAATTGCTTCACTCACGGTTTCATGCCATATTAAATTACAGAAATGAAGATTTACAACAGTTAAATGAAAAATGTGCTTTGCTCAAACATTCAATGGAAATTCTGAAAGAAAATGTAATGTCAAGTGAGAAAATGCAAGAACTTGGTAAGAAAAAAAAACATTTAAAAACGGAACAAATAAAATATGTCCTTATGCAAAATCAGAAAAGTTCTTCGATACTATTTCGTTTATTAGAATTTTCTGTCAGGCCAACATGTCAGATTGTGGGTTGCGACAACAGTATCACAGCGGGGGTTAAAAATACAGACAAATTAATATTACTAAACTAGCTGTACCCCGCCACGCGTTGCTGTGGCTCAGTCTGTCTGTGCAGATAGAGAAACAATAGCACGTGTTGTTTTACATCCAACTAATCATGTTACATGTGACATCTTTATAATATAGATACACACACTCATATTCAAATGCAACATTGTGTTAAAATTTGAAAACAATCGGTGAAAGACTCTCGGAGATTTAAGATTTTGAACAAACGAACATTTACATTTTTATTTACACAGATTAAATGTTAAAAAAACTGATCAAATGTTTTCAGATGTAGATTTTTACAGGAAAAATTTGTTAGATCTGGAGAACCAACTATCTGAAATAAAATTGCATATAAAAAAAGAAAAAGACTATCTTCAAAAACAGGAGAAAGTATTAAGTGATGAGGTAACTACTGTTATTGTTTTGTATTCTTATTTTTATAACATAGAAAACTTGTAAAGAAACACATGTTCTATGGAATTTGTCAAAAAATGTAAAATTGCAACCTGAAAGCCCTAAACAAATATGTAACATTGCAACCTGAAGGCCATATACGAATATGTAACATTGCAACCTGAAGTGTCGTATACAGTAATAATTCATGCATAGTCTAAAATTACCTTTATCTATCTAGTTTATTTTACCTTTTAAGGCCCTTCAGTACTTTTGAAATGTTTTTAATTTTAGATTAGTATAAACGAGAAGCGTCTGCACGAGGGAGATAGCTTGTTACCAATGAACACCTATGCATCTTTGAAACCAAGTCCTGTAAAAATCATTAGGAACGCTGCAACAGAAAATGTGGTAGGTATTCAAATTTTAACACGAGACACGATTTGGTGTAATTGGAATTACATATTATCCTGTTGCATATGTCAATGATGTGACATGCTTCTTGGCCGGCTGCAAATATCAACGACAGCTTATATCTTCGGGACTATTCGGTATTTTCAGCCAGTGAAACTGTGGCGTGTGTTGTGAGGCTGAAGATATTGGGGAGGGGAAGGAGATGGGGGAGAGGAAGGTGGGGAAGTACCTGGCTATTCAGATCTGGTCACCAAGTACAGCCAAAGCCATTTCAAGCAAAGTTTCAATTCTGAATGGTGGTCTTTTACCAGGGCGATACTGAGAGTATCTTCCACTCTGGAACGTGCCGCAAATATTATATATATAGTATTTAAAATCACTGCATTGTGAAATAACACCAATTAATCAAATTAAATTTACTTGAGCCCGCTGGGATTTGAACTCGCGACCTTTCAGCTGCTAGTCAAGAACCTTACCGACCACATTGACTATTCGCTTCCCTGCCGACGTAGGTGTTGTGCGCTGATGTCTGGTAGAGAGGGTTTTGATATTATACTTGCTCTTGCAATCTTATTTTTAATTTTGTATTTTTGGCTTCCAGTGTGTTTTATTAAAAATGTAAAAGGAAGGGGTAATTTATATTTTGAAGTAGTTTCATATTTTTAAATGATGTGAAAATAAATACTGATATGGAGTCAAGACTGAGAAAAGATGTGCAACCTTTGTAAAAGGAAGGAAGGCAATTTCAGATTATACAACTTGACGAAATCTATATTTGTTGAGAGCAGGCCAATCGGTGATTTAGTGTTTCAACTTCTGGATAAAACTAAGCACAATAGTTGGCGGTATGAGCATGCATCAATAAAATACTTATTTACAGGACGTGCAACGATTCCAAAGGTTCTTACAGAAGAGTGGCGGTCACACGGGTGGCTGGGGAGAGGTGGAGCACGCGGCCTTCATCAAGTCTTGGCTCAAATATTCCAATGCCAAAAGTGAATCCTCAAGCACGCCGCATATTCTCAGGCTGGTTGAGTCCATGCAGAAGTTGTTGCCAGGTTAAAATTCTATTATTAAAACCTACTAAAGGTAAAGCTGTAGTCATTTTTCTAAGATCGATCATCACAACACACAGACTGACAATAGGTAGTCTTAATATTAGGTGTCTTCAGGACTTTATTTTAAGAGATCTTGTGATTCTTTTACCTTTCTTATATCCAAAATTTCATTTTCATAGACATATCAAAGGAAGAGGTCATAGCTCATTACAACTGGGTATTGGAATACAGACATTTGAAAGAAATGCAAAATAAATCCATAGAGGTGTGGAAAGCCTTGCGGGAAGCTCATAAATACCATAAAACTAACTTGAAACATTCTCAAACGGAAGACAGTGGAAAATCCAAGGAACCTAAACAATTCACCAATGATTCTCCCTACTCGAAAGTCATGTTGGAAATATGGAAAAATAATAAAGGGGAAGAAAAAAAGACTGTGGAAGATAAATATGTGAGTTAAGTCTCTTTTTAAATGTATATAGCGCAGTAAAAATCATAGAATTACCATTTCGCACTAAGTAGTAGTAAAAAGGTGGCTCAAAGTGAACAGCAGAGACCCAGATGCTAAACAAGTGTAAATAAATAATGGGTAAACGCCGTGCATAACAGTTTTGCTTTAGTTTAAGTCACTCCTTTATTGTTTTCCATTATTACAATGTTTTTATTGCTGAAGGTGGAACAAACCCTAATTCAACGAGAAATACAAGCTATCAAGGAGTCACATAGAAAATTGGACAAGAAAGATATTATAAAATGGACAGAGGCAAAGAAACTAGAAATGGAAAAGAAGCTTATGAAAGAAGAGGAAGATCATCAGAAGGAAAAAGAAAGAAGAAGCTCTGAAGCAAACAAAAGAATTAAGGAATACAGGTTAATTCATAAAATCTTAATAAAATGTTGCCACTTTTTGCTATGTACATACAATATTATTTGTTGTTTTTTCAGGCAGCGCGATGAGATGTTTGTGAATAATCGGAAATTGCACATCAACACTCTAAGGAAAACCAAATCATGCGACTTCTTTGAGAACCGCAGCAACGTGATCAAGAAGAGCTCTTGCTTCAACATCCACAAGTCCTCGCGCAGCTACGACAAGCCCACGGAGCAATGGTGTCGCCGCGTCAACAAGTACCGGTCCGCCGACACCATCACCTCACCACGCAACTCAACCACCGCACACTACGTGGACTTTCTACCTAAACTGTAGGTTCATTCAAATTTCATAATACATTATGGTTATGTAGTTTATTGATGAAAAAATCAAAATACTGCCACATTTTGTATTTTAGTCTTAATGATACTGATGACAATAACACTAATGTTTGTGGTATTTGACATACATAATGTAAAAACAAAAATATTATTTATACCTGAATTAATGATTCAAAACGCAAGTGTTGCCACGAATGGAGCCAAGATATTGAAAATAGTAGCTCTATTCTGCGTTTAGTAGAACATTCCATACAAAATCAAGATGTTGTTATTTGTTTTTGGGGTGTTATGTTTTTAAAATCAAGATGCTTCTAACTTTAACATTAATGACGGGTTGTTTCGCATAATTTGAATAACTCATAAAATTTCGAAGGTCATTTTAAAGTTCCGTTATTATATCAGTTCTGTGAAGCAACTGGCCCATAATGATATAATACAGAACTTGATGAATTGTTCAAATTCTGTGAAACAATCCGTCCTAAATGTACAATTTTTTTTCAGTGGTATCCCAAAATGGAGGAAGGATATTTTGACGTGATGACAGAATGCAGATAATAAAATTAATAATGTCTTATTCTGTACGACACATTGAAAAAATAAATGTTTTTACTTTATTTTACTCATTTTAATATATTTACCATAGATATCCAAATTGATAGACTTGCCTTAACGTTGACGAGCTGGAGGCAAACCATGTGACCATATTTTTGGCACCAGGAGGGTTTGAGAATGCTTTGAATAAACCACGAAATCAGTAGTACGTTGACCATCTATGAGCGCACATTGAAATAACCAGACCATGTGCAGAAAAGTAAAGTAAGACAAAGGTTTGCAGCGCTGTCTATTGTGATCTGAATGTTCATTCTTAAACGAATCGCCTGGTATAGCAATGCTAAAATTGAGTGAGGTGGTTAGTTCATAACATATTCGTAAAAGTGTCGTTAAAGTGTAACAAAATATTAAATTTCGCAAAAATATTAAATATAACAAAATATTAAATTAGCCTCGCACAATGTTAAAAACATTAAAGAATTAAACATTGACAGGATACCAACATCTTTTGCAGAACATCCAGAAAAAATTCTCGACTTTGCAAACAACTATTTTTGCAATATAGGCTCGAACTTAGCGAATAAAATCAAACAATCTTCATTTACTGCCGAAAAAACAGTGTGGAATGAAAATGTCAATCAAGAAAACTCCCTTAACATAGTCAAGATAACAAGTGAAGATATAAGAAATACCATAGCCTCCCTAAACACAAATACCTCATCGGGAAATGAACTGATATCAAACAGAGCAATTAAATATCTACTAAATGAGCTAATCTACCCACTGACGTACCTTGTAAATCTTTCAATAAGAAAAGGTATTTTTCCCACACGTCTTAAAGTTGCTACGATTATTCCAATATACAAAAGCGGTCCCAAAAATGATATATCGACCAATTAGTCTATTACCTACACTATCGAAAATATTGGAAAAAGTAATAAAAAAACAAATGGTTAAATTTTTGGATGAAAATAAAATATTATCAACGACGCAATACGGTTTTAGGGAAAACCTGGGTACTGGTGATGCTATAGCTAAAGTAACAAATACAATTATAAAAAAACTGGATGAAGGTAAAAAATGCTTGGCAGTTTTTATTGACCTTCAAAAAGCTTTTGATACAATTGACCATGAAATACTATTTTTTAAATTAAAAAAAAAAATGGAATAACACAAACAACTCTAAATCTAATTAAAAGTTACTTAACTGGAAGAGAGCAGTATGTACAAATTGGTAATAAAAGTAGCAAAACTCTATCAATCAAGTACGGTGTCCCTCAAGGAAGCGTATTGGGTCCAATACTATTTCTCATTTATATTAATGACCTTATGAGTCTTCCCATTGAAGGAGACATAATGAGCTTTGCAGATGACACTGTCATTATATTCTATGAACAAAATTGGACAAGCACACATAAAAAAGCGGAGCAAGGTCTGACTGTACTCCAAAACTGGTTAAAAGCAAACTCCCTTACATTAAATGTGAGTAAAACTAAATATCTAACTTTCTCTAAAACCAAAAGAGGTCAACCAACGAATGAGCATACACTCAAATTAGATGAATGTCTAAACAAATATCCGCAATGTTCTTGCCCGCATATAGTCCAAACTAAAACAATTAAATATCTTGGGATCGTAATTGACGACAAACTTCATTGGGATGCACACATCGAAGGAACCTCAAAGGAGCTAACAAAACTCATCTATTTCTTCAAAAAATTACGAAATATCTTGTCAACTACAGATCTAAAGAGAGTATATTATGCTCTATGCCACTCTCTAGTGGAATATGGAATAATAGGATGGGGCTCAGCATCATCAAACCATATTAAACTACTAAAGAAAACTCAAAATTGGATCATAAAGACCATATTAAAGCTCCCCGTAAGGACGCCAACTACTGATATTTTTAATCTGTTTGATGTTCCAAGTTTACAAAAAATCTATGCTAAAAATATTCTAGTTCATCACTTAAAAAATAAACCGGAGGCAAACCCCTCTCACGATCATAAAACCAGAGCCAAGGAAACAGACATGCTAAATATTCCTAAATGTAATTCTACCGTTGGACAAAAAAACTCTGAATTTTTAGCAATTAAATTATATAATAAACTCCCTCTCAACATCAAACAAAGGAAAACGAAAAATAACTACATTAAGGACATCAAATCTTGGCTTAAGGAAATATCGGAAGAAGAACTAGCTAATATATTTAAAACATCATCTTAGTTGCTGAAAACGTATACTAACATATATAGTCCCCCTCAGCACAGGATTTCCTAGTGAGGAGGACTTCAATGATCTGTTTTAATTTTATATATATATTTTATTTCATGTGCCATACAAAAATGTACCTAATTATTTAAAAAAGTAACTAAATTAAAAAAAAAAAAATTTGGAAACAAACCCAAACTTTTGTTTCCACGATTTGGGATATGTAGTAGTTGGTTTGTGCCCCTTTCATTTCGATTGACTCATCTATTAATTTGAAGGTTTATGCCCCTTTCATTTCGATTGACTCATCTATTAATTTGAAGGTTTAT
Organism: Hesperophylax consimilis; assembly: GCF_061612785.1. NCBI lineage: Eukaryota > Metazoa > Arthropoda > Insecta > Trichoptera > Limnephilidae > Hesperophylax > Hesperophylax consimilis. The sequence goes on from NC_142836.1 coordinate 1,053,020, forward strand.
AATAAGATTTCTGAGTTATAATTGTACACAGGTTCGAAAACAAAGACTTTTTGTAGGAAAATTAACAAAACAAACAATAAACAATATAACTACACACATGGAAAAGGTGACATGGCGCATTACCTCTGACTATATTTGAAAGATAAATATTTTCTCTAGGCACTCTTCAACCTTACTGAAAGGGACAACAAATCTCAATACCAGGATCATATCTCGAGCCTACGACCGGGCCGTGGTCTCTGCTTGGTTCAAGGCCATGCACTCGCTTTTATAGGCCGCTGGCAGTACATCCTTCAGTAGGTAGCGGAAATGTGAACTGACCTCCGTTTGTAGATAAGGATGCCATATTAGGTGTGAATGACAAAGTATTCGGGCTCTCGCGGTTTTGTCTTATTAATTCGTTCGTTCACGTGTATTATAGACACAGCAGTGAAACAGTTTTCACAAGCTGTCAAAAATTATAAAATACATAATAATGTTATTCATGCATGATTGTAGGTAACAATGGATGTCCCTACCTATTAAGTAACTTTCCTGTAATACATTTATGTATTATTGTGTATGAACTGAATAATATTTCAATGACAAGTAGTGAGATGGGAAATGTATGGTTAAACTAATAGGGGTTAGGGGAGGTTATAGTAAATTAGTGAAGAAATTATTATATCAAGTGGAAAAACAATATTTGTATGTTGTTCTGTTGGTACTCCTTCCACATAACTGCATTTGGCCTACTTTACATTTCTGTATATTATTATGTACTTTATTGACAATTCTCGTCAACCATTGAGGTGCTGAGCGTGTCTTTAATTTGATAAGCATACCTAGTACTATGGCGAATGTTGATAAGAAAAAAACATTATGTTAATAACTGAACATTTATTTTTATTATACAATATCTCTATTTTTTTTTCAACATTTGTAACAATCTAAATTTATAATACTAGAAAGCATTTTGTTCATATATTTATGATTAAATATTCAAACATGCTTTTACAATAATACACACAATTTAAACACGGTCAGTAGCCACTGACAATCTGAGAGAAATAAAACTCTGAAAACAAAGAGATAAACTTATTATGATGTGATGTATGTACAAAAGCTTAGTAATTTGATATTGTACACAGGATGTTCGTTATATTAGAAAGTAACAGCGTGTAAAATAGTTAGGCCTGGTTTTTCATCACCAGCTTAATCCTACATTGGAACGTAAGTAGAACCTGACAAATCTTTCACATCGACCATAATGCAAACTTAAGCCAACCTCTACTATCGCTTGATCTAAAATCAGATAAAATATTAGAAAATTAACTGAAATACAAAGAATTAATCTCAATTGAAAAAATCATCAACAGCGTCATTTTCACAGCGAATCTTACAGAAAATTGATGAAAATCCAGGCCTTAGTGGCTACATTATTGATATTTTCACGTAATAAGCTAGAACCCAAGCGTCTTGAGTGATTTTATAAATCTATAGGTTTTTAACAATTTTATATACATTTCAAGTGTTTCACGAAAATAAAATCAATTCTTTCAATAACAAAATAATTTGGAATGTACATGATTTGATACAGTTCACTGTGAATTAACTCGTCAGACTAAGTGTATGTATTTACAAGGGACGTAATAAATTACTTCTCGAATCCAACGCCTTATGAAATGGGATTTTTAAATAAATTTGCACGTACAATTCAAATCAACTGATAAAAGAAGAACACAAACAGAAGACATGAACACATTGATCAAAAGGCGTACAAGTGATATAAGAAAAAAATAATGAATAGACATTTCACATGTGTAAAAATTTTACAAGCCAACGATTTGATTATAATAATAATATTATAGTGGGACTGTAAATAGTAGATAGGTTCTATTTTACAGTAGGATATATTTCAAGGAAATATAAAACAGAATTGCGGGTATTAGAGTATTAAGACTTTGCTCCGATTCCGCTGCTGCTGAGTTTTCCAGTGGCGCTGTTTCCTCCCGTCTGCTCCTTCTCCAGCTGCTTGCCCAGGTACTCCCAGTTGTGCACCATCAGCTTCTGCACGGCGAGGAGGGCTTCATAGCGCACGTTGGGGTCTTCGTGGCCAAGCAGCTGCATCACCAGCTGCTTGCCCCCCAGCTGCTCGATGACGTGCTTGCCGCGCGGGTAGTGCCTGACGTACTCGCCGATGTCGAAGGAGGCGACGGACAGAACCAGGGGATCCTTTGACGTGTCCAGGTGATGGATCAGCGTGCGGAGCAACTCGTAGTTCTTCTCGTTGAGGCGTGCTGCGTTCTCGCGCCAGAACTTGGCCGACTTGTGTACCGGAGACCATTCCAATCTGGATTTAATAATGTCAATATATTAAACAATAACAAAGGGAGTCTGTCTTTTCCTTGGCTGTGGTCCAAATTGGTCATGTATTTTATAGTACCGTAAAATGGGGTGACTGATAAATTTTTAAACTAAATAATTTAAAAAAACATTTACGTTGGAAAATTTGATGTCATATTTATTGCACGTGCGTAAACTATCGAAATATATGTGAAAAACCGTGTTTTGTTTGAAAAACATGATGACAAAGTCACCTTTCCCAACGGGGCGATTATTTACCATTTTTTATAAGCTTATTAGAACAATGTGCCAATCCCTAAAAATTTTGTATAAAAAATATTGCAAATGTTCAAGTAGTTATCTATACATATATATTGCCCTTGAGGTGATTTTGCACAAGAACGGCGCTAAACAAGTCATCCAATTATTATTATTATTATATATCGATGGACAATGATATACTTTGCAATATAAATGACACAAAACTATTATATTCATTTCATACAGAAACCGCTTTACAATAAGGAACTTGAGTGAAAAATATTATTGCTTAAAAGACATATACATATTCATATAGATCAACAGGTGACCGGATAAATCATCACAATGATAATTCATCACATCTTTAAAAAGTTATATAAAGTCATGGAAAGTGATGAAAAAAAAACTTTATTAATTGGGTTAAGTAGGTTAGGTTAGGTTAGGTTAAAAAAAAATTTTTTTTTCATCGTTTCTAATGACTTTATATCACTTTTTAAAAGTGTGTTGAATTGTCACTGTGTTGAGTTATCATGGAACCAGATCAACAATAACTGATTCTGAATATAATAATTACACATAGAATTAATAAATCGTCGCTTAAAACCGTGAAATACTCAAAATTGAGTTTTTTTATTTCATACCGATCTGAGTGGTAAACCTTTCTGTTTACCGACAAAACCAAGGTACGTATGACGTCACGCATATCCTGTCAGATTTCTTTATTTCATACCGATCTGAGTGGTAAACCTTTCTGTTTACCGACAAAACCAAGGTACGTATGACGTCACGCATATCCTGTCAGATTTCTTTATTTCATACCGATCTGAATGGTAAACCTTTCTGTTTACCGACAAAACCAAGGTACGTATGACGTCACGCATATCCTGTCAGATTTCTTTATTTCATACCGATCTGAGTGGTAAACCTTTCTGTTTACCGACAAAACCAAGGTACGTATGACGTCACGCATATCCTGTCAGATTTCTTTATTTCATACCGATCTGAGTGGTAAACCTTTCTGTTTACCGACAAAACCAAGGTACGTATGACGTCACGCATATCCTGTCAGATTTCGATCATTTTGGCAGGCTTTGAAAAATGCTAACTTTGAACGCGACATTTGTAAAAAAATTTTGAAATACTGATTTAAGTTAGAAGGTAAAAATTTAAAATATTATTCTTTTTTACTGGATTTCCTTATTCAATCATCAATATGTATATCAATTATAATATGTACAAATATACTAGAAACCGACTAATATGTCGTTGCCCAAGAAAAAAAACATTAAAATGAAGCGAGTAATTTTTGAGTGATGACGGGTGAAGCTAAAACTAAATGAGTCGTCCCATAATGCGGTATATAAAGTAGGATCATACCTTCCACTTTTGATTTCGGTCGAATACTCATCGAAGGAGCTCAAGTCCTGGATGGACGCTTGCAGCCTCTCATTCAGGAACTCAACGTCCTGCATGATGTCCTCATCGTCAGACCTCTTCTGCTCCAGGATGGACAGTTGCTTCAGCACCTTGCACTGCACCATGGCGATGCAATGCTCCTTCGCCACCTAAAGCACAAACCATAGCCCCATGACAACATGTATCCATTATATTATGTTTAGTATTTGTGGCACAGCAGTACGAACATTGACTGTTTTATGGGAGATTTTTATTAAGGCCCAGTTGTTAATTAAAGAAATTCAAATGTAATATTGTCATCAAATACCCATACAGCGCCGGTTAAATGCCGATTCTAAGTCTGTTTCAGGTTGCTGAAATAGTTCCACATAAACAGGTTCCACTCTAAACATACTTGTATTCATATGTACTCTAGACATACTAAGTGTTCTGTTCCCATTTTCATTGGTTCTTCTTTTATCCCCAAACATACCTAAGGCGGAATCCAAACCGTCCCGTCTAATTCCCACCCACCCATTCAAATCGCCCGCCATTCTAATCCTTCCATTCATATTTTTTAGTCTCATTACATTGTTCACACCAGTCCAAAAATCATCTTTCACTTTGTCGCTTTCAGAATGAACAGGGGCGTAGCAAATAACAAGAAACATCCTTGTCAAACCAATTTTGAAGTGGATCCACATTATTCTCTGACTTACACATTCGTACTGCAGCATACATTCAAACATTCTGGGAGACGAATCTATCAATATGCTGTATTGTACCGCTCTCTTTTTTCAAACTCTCAGTTACACAAAGTACATACATACAAACATTTGCTTACCATCGTCCCAGATAATTCTTTTATCTTTTTTTCCATTCCTCCTCTGATATTCCATGTACCAATTCGACATTGTTCACATTCCGTCCTCCTCTTTGCGCCACCGAAGGGTTGGCGATGTGATGGATAGCGAACCTCATCGACTTCCTTCCAAGGACTACTTATAAAATCTAACTTAACATACAGTATAAATAATGTAATATTTGACTTAATCCTAAACCCAACCAAAAAAATTCTAGGATGGCTAAACGGAGAAACGTTTGGCGGTCCGTCCTCTCTGCCTACACCTGTGGAGAAATGGCGTGATGGTTAGTCAGTTAGTCTGAAATAGTTGTTTCTCATTGTTATTTAACTGATACAAAGTGTTTTAAAAATAAAATGTGTCTATTAACCGTGTCCCAATTTTTGTGTATATACCATCATCTTTTGTCACCGTCTCACTCATTGCTCTTTAGAACAATATGCAATTGAATAATGCTGGTGGCAGTTAATTATGCGGCTATTTTCCTGGTTCATTGAACCGAGCAGTTAGCAGTTCCCCATATACAAATGAAAGTACACACCTGGTTATCTTCAGGCTTCTCGATGAGGTTACGGAACACGGCAAGGACGATCCTGGTGACTTTCTCCTTGACGGAGTCGCTCAGGATGTCGGCCAGGATGGGGATCACGTTGAACTTGTTCATCTTCTCAGCCAGGAGTGAGTGGAAAGTCAGCACCCATAGGCAGAACACCAGTTGATATTGTACCTATTTCAAAAGGAAAGGTTAAAAACTATTAACATAGATTCTAAAATCAAATCTCTATGTAACCCTTATTAAATAGTCCAGTCAGTGGGGAGTTTTGCCCTGCAAAAGGTGAAGTAGTAGCGATTTTGATATATGTTGTTTAGATCGGGTCTCTAATGATAGCACTAATGAGCGAAAAAAAGTTTTTACATAGGTTAATAATCATTAGCAAACCTGGAAGTTGACTCTAGAGGACAGGATGGACAGAATGGTAGAAATGCCATCAACGGACAAGAAGGCAAAGCGGTACTCATCAATACGCAACATCATCTGAAGGCAGCGGGCCACCGACTGGATGTACTCATTGTTCTGAAAAATACATCCAAGAGTTTAAGAATACAGATCACTCACAATTGAAAGAAAATTTTTATATTATTTATTATAAATAAAAAATAAATTTAATATTAGATACCAAATTCATGCTGATGCTCCATTACAATCATATAATAAGCCTTAACCGCCGCCTGCTGACAGGAAATTATTTAATAATGAAATAAACTTAAATGTAAATCTACTACAGTTATGGATTATTGAACTTATTTACATTACTTCAATCAGACAGACTAGCGATGGAAACAATTGAAATTTCTACAACAGAACACTTTCTGAAGATGAAATGATAATTTTGAAATGGATTATGTCGATCGCTAATTCTGATAATATAATTTGAATCAGTTAATTGGCACACAAGGTGCTTCAGCACATTCTCAAATAAATAGAGCCTTAAAAAATACATGCAATTAATTATCCCAGATTAAATTTTGGTGATCCGGTGAAATTTCCCATGCCAATTTTGTAAGGTGGTGATGGGTTATAAATAATTAATAAAGTGATCTAATAATATTATCACAAATAATAGTAATCTTCCTTCTCATTTTATCCTGACTACTACAAATAGGTGCTTTCTTTTCTACCGTAGTTTGATAACAAATTATTTAATTATGATAGTTCTTATAAAATATATATTTTGTTGGGTACTTGTTTGTTCTACCCCCAGCTGTAATACAATCAGGTCTGCTTACATTGTGCAAGTTTACAATGTTCGCTAATATTCTCAAGAGTTAATAAACCCATTGCAGGATCATAATGAGCAGCACTGTCCCATGCTGCTTTTTACATACTATATTACTTTACAATACACATACCGTAGGTGTAATTATGTCCTACGGTGCCGTCTCGCGTGTTGAGACGTTAGTGCCTGGGGCATGTATTCCGCCGTCAACTATGTTGAGACGGTAGACCACAAAGGGTTAATCTAACTTAGATTACAAATATTATTCAGCTACTTAATCAAACAATAAGATTTGCATTATAATATTTTTGAATTATGTATTAATTTTCATACCACGGCTACGATAACAGAACTTATCAGTCAGATTGTGAATATTGCTGAATTCTGATGCCACAGCTTGGGGTAGAACAAATAAGAACTCATTATTAAATTTAATAAATTTTGTACATGTAGTTGTTTTTCATGAAGTGGTGTCAATCAAATGTCGAGTGTAAAACGGCAGAAGGGAAAAACATATTTAAACTTGGAAATAATTTTTTTTCTAATAACATTTTGTAAAAGAGAGTTGCCTTTGAATTCCTTACCATAAATTTGATAGCAGTAGTCTAACATCGGTAGACGCACAATTAGACTATTCAAATGCTATTGAAATGTCGCCTCTGTGTTGTACATGACAGAATTGTTTTTCCCTTCTGTCTTTGCACAGTCCATATAATGAAAAAGAACAATGTTTTCTTAATAATTATAGATAGACAGTAAAAAAGTGTATATTACAGACCGAGATTACACCGGAATATGTTTTAGGATCATCGAGGGCGGTGGAGACTTCCGTATAGGACTCGTGAATAGTCTTAGCTCCCTTTTCCGTGCCCATGTTCAACTGGCGAATGGCCTCAGCGTGCATTATGTCCGCCGTCAGTTGGTCCGCCTTCAATCAGGTCAAAATGAGGCTAAACTCTCCAACAAGTGGAAAACATAGCTATCCCCAAAGCGGCTGCTAAACTATCCAAGAAGCTTCTTTTGCAACACTTTGTTTATTAATACAAGCCAAGAGGTTAAGACAAATTATCTCGGAAGAACATCACAGATAGAATCTGAACAAAGGACGAAAGAGCCTGAAGGATCGGGCACGAGTTAATACAAAACTCATAAACACTGTTATTCACAGGATTCACAGGAAAACATCTCTATGTTCTATTGCTTGGAAATCAAGGCTCTCAATGACTATCACAAATACCACATTCTCCAAGCATTATTGAAGAAAGCTAAGATTTCACAGTGTAAGTTATTGAAAGCCTGATTTTACACATTTTGTTAACATCAGTAAATCAAACCATGCAATCTTATGGGCCGGTATTATAGTAAACAGATTAAACAGATTTAAATGAGAAACTATAGTTTTTATCTGTAAGATAAGCTAATACTGGCCCTTTAGATAGATAACTTAGTTTTTTTAAAAGTTCACAGTGCACAAGAAAAGTAACAAATTGTGAAAATAAAAAAAATCTTGTTTCAATAAATTATCATAAATTCTCAAGGCTAGTGAGGTTAATTTTAAGTGAAAAAAGCTTTGGTTAATAATAAAAATAAAATAAAATGTAAGAAAGGTTAGTAGTTGAAGGTACATGAGAGAAAACAATAACATTAAATTTTTTGAAGAATATCATGTCTATATTAAAAATATTAATTCTTTAACAAAATAAAAGGAGTGAGTAAATAACAAATAAATATATCATTTAATCATTGAAGACAGAATTAGCGATTCCATAGTGAAGATACGGTCGCATCTCCAAATGCCAACATATATTTATCTGATTTTTGTGTTTCAAATTTTCGTTATAGAATCGCTAATATTGTCTTCAATGATTAAATATTACAATTTGAGGTTTTACTCATCAAGTTATCCCAAAAATAAAAAATACATTTCCAGTTGATTTATAATAATAATAATTGCATAATTTATACAGTGCTGGTTTTGTGAAGAATCACCTCAAATATTGATATTGAAGTGGTTTACGAAAAATCTTTTCTCAAAGAAAAAAAAAATTATTGTGCTATGATAAATTATTTTTCATGAAAATGTACAGAATCAAAATAGATTTTAATCTTTCGACATGTTTACTTTTAACATAAACATGGCGGCCATATTCAGACAAGCAGACAATCGCTAGATGGTAAAAAAAGATGGACAAAATGTGTGTGTTATTACATACATAGATTTAACATATAAAAACCACGAGGATTGTTAATGTTATTACAAATGCAACTTAAAACTAAACATAACATATTATTATTTCCCAGGTGTTAGGTTAGGTTAAACATTGCTTCACATGCATTACATTCATTATTAATGTTATTATTCATATTATAATAAACCATATATATGTATTGTTAAATAATGTTAGAATATACACAGCTTTAAAAAACAAGTCACAATAAAAAATCATTCACATATAAATATTATTTAAAAAACAACAGTACAGATGAGGCGCTCAGGACCAGAGTGTCTTAAGCACCATTTGAATATGCAGCTCTAAGCAAAATGACAATTATTTACGAAATTTGAAAATATAATAACAGTTTTCAAAAATAAATTTTCTGAAAAAATATTGATAATATTTAAAATATTGACAGTCAAGTTGATTGTTTATATTTTTTATGTTCTTAAGCTCTTCAGGTCTCAGGCATCTCATATCGCAATGTAATTTAAATTAATTTCAAAGTTATAATAACATTATGTAACATATAAAAAAGTGATGTGCTTAATTTTTTTCTTCTAAAAAACAAAAGCAAAATACATTGTAGTTAGACCTGATAATGAAAATAAATAAATTATTTAGTTTAAAAAATATACTCTATAAATAATAGTAAAGTTGGAAGGCATGCAAAATATACCACTTTATAAATAAAAGTAAACGCTGTTCACCGTGAAGGAATCGTTTCCAAAAACAACAAACAAAAATATGGCAAATTGCATTGCATCATTAAATGTAGATCTTACGTAAGTATATTGCAATAATTTAAAAAAATGTATTTTAATCTGAAAAAAATTTAAGTGAATGAAATAAAAAAATACATTATAAATATTTTTGCATTGCTACGGGAGTTGAACCCGTAACCTCCAAACTCAAAGTCTGTTTGTTAGAGATGCCTTTTTCATTATATAAATAAATGAACTCAGGTATTCTAACTTATGGACATATTTCCATATGGTCATCTTTTGTGTTCTATTTTGGCACTGATTTTCGTAGAGTTTAAAATGGCAGACATTATGTATTTGATATCTGTCATTGTTTTGAATGAATGTTTTTCCTCCGTCATATAATCCGGGCCTCTTCAAGAGTAAGTGCATATAAATGATTGTGAACTGGTCGGTATTGTGAATTTCACATGTATTATGGCAAGATGCTTTTACGCGACCTGTGGTTATGTTCAAGGAGTTGCCTTTTTTCAACGATTTAGTAGCATCCTAAAACATGATTTCTTCACTAATATTTCATAAACGTATGAAATCGTAAGTATGAAAATAGTGATAGTGTAAAGCAAAGATTTATTATATGCGCCTCGATATAGTTTCTATACGGGGATCGGTATGAAAAAAAGCATTGTATAATGCCCATTAGTTTTTCTACTGAAAAAATAATGGAAAGCTATCTTTGTCCTGAAACAAAATGATAATAGTTTATTTGGACTTACGTTGAGTTTCAGCTGTTCCTTGAGCCAAGTCAGGTAGTAGTGCAGGTCGGTCTTGTCCATGAGTTCCTTGGACCAGCAGGCGATCTTGGCGATAATGCGCGAGGACATGTTCATGATGAAGCCGTCCTGGCGGTTGAGCAGGTTAAGGAACGGGAGCCACAGCGAGTCGCGCTTGCGAGCCGCATGCTCGTGGAAAATCTCTACGCGAGTCTTATCCTCCTAAACCAAAAAATTGCACATAAGTACAAATCAAACACTATAAGACGTTTTCAAACTTATGTAAATACAAAATAATAATATTATATTTTTGGGCTTAAAGGCAAAAGACCTACTCGATAAATCGCGTATTGTTGGAAAAATCTATCTATGTAAATAAAAATGTTCGTTTGTTCAAAAATCGCAGGATTTTAACTAGCTTAACCTTCCTCCCGGCTCTACACTCTCGTTTTCTTCCCTTACGTTGGGGAAATAGTACACTATTGTTATTGTCATTATCACTATTAATATTTCTTTAAACTGGTATGGGTCGTAAAGCATACAATTCGTCCAAAGTATATCTTATCATGATTTAAGACCCTTACGACCCATTTCGAAAGTTCACACAAAAAATACAACGTACATTATATCGGTCATCGCACCATTCCACCGTTGATCTATATGTATTCATATAGATCAACAAACGCTGATTTTTGAACATATAAATTTATTTTATATACTAGCGGACCCCGCTATTGCTAATGTCTTTCTCAGGCGTCCCCGACTTCTTCCATCATTCACTACTGTATACCACAATGTTACCGTTAAAAAACTACATTACATTGACTTTAATTTGACTTTGTATCTCATTCCGGTACAGAGACATTGCATTAAGTATTCCTTGGGCATGCCCGACTTCTTATACCATTCAAACCACTCTCTAAACACTCTTAGCACTAATAAGAACAAACTTTCAAATTTTCAGCAATATTGGTGAAGATTTTGACCAAACGAAATTTTTTATTTATATGACAATTGCCGATTTGTCAGGGTGGCCTAGTTTACATGCTCGAAAGTGTTCTGATATTCTTTTGGAAATCTTCCGTTCTGTCCGGCCACAATAAACCTTGTCACATCCAGAACAGCTGAATTTACAAAATCTATCAGCAAAATTAATAAATCGTCGTTTGAAAACGATTAAAACCATGAGAGACTTAAACGCCCAGTGATTGGTCGGAGGGTTCTGACAGAACTTACACTTACACCTCTGGGTTGGTCGGCCGCGCGCATTAAGAATGCGGACAATTTAGACTGCTACGCTACTTAGACTCGCACACATTTCATTACTGCGGTATACAAATTATTTCTAAAAGCCTCTTTTTTTATGTTTGTTCAGTTTTTTGGAAATCATGCTATTTATTTAAATTGGGATTTTTTGATTTCATACCGACCCCAGTGGGATTGACCTTACTGTTAACCAATAAAACTTACTTTTTTTTGTTGTTTGTTTTTGGGGTGTTATGCCGTGTTGCGCTAACTCCTTCTTTAGCCGACGTTTCGGACAGCGTTGCAGTGTCCATCATCAGGGCAGATCCGGTAGATCCGAAGATCCGTCGGCTAAAGAAGGAGTTAGCGCAACACGGCATAACACCCCAAAAACAAACAACAAAAAGGCTTTTGGCCGTGAGAATCTAATAAAACTGACGTACATATGACTTCAATGTTTAATAAATCCTTACAATTCGTAAATGGACTGTTTGTAGTATTTATATTACAAAAGGGATGACTTTAAAAGGGTTGTTTGTTCAAAACAGAATGAGAATTTATAGTTTAGAAAGCAAATTTACCTGTAGCATATCATCAATCATTATAAGGATGTATTGAATGGTCTGGTCCTTGCTGACATGCCCCAGGAGGTTGAAGAAGGTCTTGGCGCATTGAGCACGCTGATCGGCCAGCAGAGTCTCTTTGGTTTTGGAGTCCGCGCTGTCGAAGGCCACCACAAAATTGTAGTCCTCCTGCGTGATCATCTGGGACCTGCAACCATTCCTCATTATTATTTCACATTCAAACTTATAATATTTTATCTCAGTCCTACTGGTAACTACACCAGGATTTTTTTTATGTAAAGGATAATGATTTTTTTTTTAGGCTGATGGAAGTGGGGTGGGGAAGGAGATAGAGGAGAGGAAGTTTGGGAAGTGTATGGCTATTCAGATCAGTTCACCAAACAAGGCTAGTGCCATTTCAAGCAAAGTTTCGACTCTAAATGGTGGCCTTCCACCACAGCGATACTGATATTATCTATCACTCTGGATGATTACAAGACACCTTCTGCTTCATCAAACTATGAACTGTGAGTCGTTGCAATTGATTGTCAATGAGAGAACTATTATTTGGAAACAAGTTACACCTCGAGACATCAAACAGTCAACATGAACAGATAGTAATATGGAGATATACTTACTGCAAATATGACTGCCAGTTAACTTTTTGCTGGCGAATATCTGAGGCCTGCTGCTGGAGGACACTAGTAGCAGCAATCATGTCTAAAATAAGTACATATTTTTAGGCACATATTAAATTTAAATACGCAATTCAATTAATTTTAGTGAAATAAATTTCCAGGGCTGGGCATAATAATATATCTTACCGATCTTTTCATCCGGCAAAGGAATTACGTTCTTGGAATCGTGAGAGTGCGACATTTTGATGGGCTTTTAAATAAAATTACTTTAATTATTTGGAGAATTCCTCATCCAGAATAAAGAAATCCGCAATAATAAAATAAGGCGAACAACTCAGCTGAGAAGGTCTTGTGACTGATTAGTCTGAAGGTAACCACAAATTAAATCACGCATCTCATTTATTAACGGATCAGTCGTGCATGTGGAAGCAAGACAGCAATACTTTGATCAATACTACCATCGCGTGCGAGGTACCATCTGAAAGGTTTTAATATAAAATTTTGACATTTGTTCATCACTAACCTCGGACCATTTGTAGACCATAGAAATGTTAACAAGGATGGACGAGAGAATATTTCAAATCGCTTTTTTAAAATGTGGTAAAATTGGCAAATAAATACACTTTTTTCAAAATTTCAATTATTTAAAAAAAAAACACAGATGTATTATCAGCTACAACAAAATCGCTAATACCGTATTTTTCAATCTTACCACTCCAAAGTCTAGAACCACCACTTTTACCTTCCTGGCTCAAAGCTCGTAGAAAATATAATTTTACTAATGAACCCCTCGATGTTTCGCTAGTGCTAATGTCTATATGGGGCGTCTCCGACTTCTTCCACCATTCACTACTGTATTCCACATTTTTACTACTAAAAAACCACATTACATCGTCTTTAATTCGCTACATATTTCATTCCGGTGCAAAGAATTTTTTTTTCAGCTATAATTCAGCGATATCGGTCGACTTCTTTTCGAGTTTTGTAAGCGCAAACATACGCAGGCTGAATTTTTATATATTAATATTTTTATTTTATTAATAACACTTTTTTCATAATATAATAATTAGGCTTTACAACGGCACTTCATATTTAACTATTTATACTGTTCTTTTATTAAAAGCATTTGCTTGTGGATGGAAGAGGAAGATAATATGTTGAGTACACATTTTATACGAACCTTGGGCTTAGCCAACAGCGAATTGAACCAGCTTAGGGTTCGAAACCCGAGGTTTTGCATCGTCTACCAAACTTGAACGAACCGATTTTTATCGTTTCTTGCCTTGATTGCCTTGCCTTGTTGCCATCACTGAACTTCATGTACATAGATTATAAAATAGAGTAGATACTGTCATTCTTCTGTCAGCGATCCAAATAGGAGGTAATGTAGTTTTATTTGTTTACAAAAGTTCTCAGACGATTCGGTAGTTTATTTGTGCGACTCAGTGTCCGTGGGAAGCTAAATCAATCTGTAGTCTTCGTCAGTAATACAATTACGCTAATAATCACTTTATACAACCTTCAATATGGATTTAAAAGAGCCGAAGAGGAAAAGGCAATGTAATTTAGAATCACAACAACCTTTCCCGATTTTCATCGAATCTGAAATAGGAATATCCATCGATAACTGGGTACCGATTATTTGCACGGGAATTTTCAACGGTTTCGGAGTCGTAGTGAAAGCCCCCGCTGAAATAAGCGCCTTGCACAATATGGGAAACTTCGGCAAAGGTTCTAACTCCAGGTCGCGCCCATACATAATGCGGAATCATTCCAAATTGCCAATTTTTCTAAAAGAGCGGCAATATTTGCATAGGAAGAAATGGATGAATAAGATTGACTGCAGTAAAAACAGGAATAAAAGGTTATCAAGAAGTTCCCACAGTGACCTACTGGATGATATCTACAAACTTCACTCAACCATTGAAAATATCGTCACTTATGATAAAAAGAAAACGTCCGAGGCGAAAAATGTACCAGAAAAGTCTGAATTAATTATTAATGTTCTTTCAAGCGACGAAGAAAATATGACCCACAATAAAAGTGAAACTTTAGATCTTACTCAGCCGAGTACCAGCTGCAACACAATCTCTATAATAGATGTGGAGTGCGCCAAATCTAATCCAGAAGAACCTTCACTGGAATTACGCCAAGGAGAGTGCGATGAAGATGCTATGTCCATCCACGATCTACACTTCCCTCCAAACTCCGTGATCGTTCTTCCGGATAGTGATTCTGACAAGGACGATTACTTCAAAGACTTCAAACCAAAGTTACACATCGACCAATCGAGCTTACAAGAAAACCTAGTGTTAACATTACAGGAAGCATATTTCTTGGCTTACGGGCTCGGCTGCCTTCAGATCTTAGACGAAAGTGAGAAACCTCTGGATTTGGATACAACTTGGCGGCTGTTTTGCAAAACACAGGATGATTTTTGCATAAAATATATTGTTTATCATTATTATCGGTCAAAGGGGTGGATTGTCAAACCTGGAATCAAATTCGGAGGAGATTTTCGTAAGAAATTATAACTTCATTTTTTAATCACTACTACTTTCGCATCTATCAAGACCATAACACTTGAATTTTTATGAATAGTTCGCTTATTGGGAGGAGGAAATGGGTACCGCTGCCCCGAAAACCATTTCTTAAATAACCAATACCTCTGCCACAGGTTTATTGACTTAGCTGGGGTGCCCAGATTCATCGGGTGAGATGTGTTCAGGTCTTGCCGGCGGATGCGCCTGCCCCCCAGCCGCGTGGTGGGCCAGATCGGGAGAGGCCAGTTTAGGCAGATCCTTTGACCTCTCTAGCTGATCTTTCGACCCATATTTTATACCACAGCGGAAGGGATGGATTATTTAATAAAATGTTGGTACATACTATGATAATATGTTGCTTTTACTTTCGATTCCAGTTTTGTACAAAGAAGGCCAACCATTTTATCATGCCAGCTATATTGTCCTTGTTGAAGTAATTACCTCACAAAATTCTATTGACAAAACACAAAACTCTAAATTTGACTGGAAAACTATTTTGGGAATAGTGCGTATGGCAGGCACAGCCGTAAAGGTTAGTCAAAATATTATTAAAATAAATTACCCTTACAGAAGGACACCTGGGACGGACCATAGTGAAAACAGTTAAAAAAAACAGGCATTTTTACAGGGAATCCAAACTAAACCTACTACTTACTATTGTATCTTCAAACTCCCAATTGTTGAAAGCGGTTTAAAGTTTATTTTTTACCACTTTTCCAATTTCTCATTTCGTATACTTTTCCAATATTCTTATAATGTATTCTTTTCCAATATTCTCATTTTCTATACTTTTAAAGGTAAGGATTGTTTTGAAGAATCATGTTAACTTTATCAATAACTCGGCATTGCTCAACTTTTCTCTACTTTCAATAAATTTAACATCCATGCATTATATTTATAAACCTTCCGCAAGAAATTCTCCAAATGATAGTGAAAAGCCTATCAAACTCCGTTGCATAGCTTAGAAGAACTAAGCGCACAAACAAGATGCGGATAGTGACTTTTTTTTATACTATTTAGAGATTTATGGTGCAAGGGTACATATTATGTTAATACTTGCTTACAATTATTTACGGTTTCATATTTCCTTTGAGTAATCTGTAGTAATAATAATAATTTTGTTTTTGCAGGAAGTTCTCATTGCCCAAGTCATTGTGCCAGACGGTGAGAGTTTGGATGTTTTATGTGAAAACCCAGAGAATTTAGGGCAAATTAAGATTCTGGAGGTTTTATTGAGACGCTGGCTGTCCAAACAAGAGAGACTCTGTGACGATGATGGAAAATGAAAATGTTTAGTTGATACTGCTTCTTATTTTTAATGTAACTACTTATAAAACAATAAATCTTAAACTAAAAATGCGAGTGTGTTGTAGCAATTTTCCTCGGGCACAGCTATCAACTGATGTTCTAAACAGTTTTTCTTCGGCTCAATCATCGGGGTTTTTTTGTTGACACACCCGTTCTTCGATATTCACTCCTCTGCTTCAAATACTGTTCTGTGCATAACTTTCTGAAATCTTCATTCTGATACCACCCCGTCAGGCAGTCCCTCAGTGCCGTGTTCTCTTTCCTGCACTTGACTACCATTAATAGAGATGCATCTGCGCAACATGTTTCAAATGCCTTCACTTCTGCAATACACTTCTCTTTCTTGGCTATATCTCGCATTATTTTAGGAATAAGAACTTCTGACTCTACTACCCTCAGAGTAAGGTCATCCGGTTCCCCTGAAAAGATACAACATACACATTATTCAATTTCAGTGGTGTGAGATCTATTATAGAATATCGCTTTGTCATTTTGAATTGAAAAATAAGTCAAATAAATAATAATATGTAGGTATTTTAAAAAATAAAATCTTTGTATTTCTCGCTGAGTTCCCAGCGTATCCTACAGAAGTATAACCAATTATCCGGCAGTAATAATAAGAAATATATATATTTTATATGGAGTTCTGAACTGTGAGAAATGCCTAATTTTGCATGGCATAATACTAATATTGATACTTTTATGCTAAAACCAACAGGCCAATTCCCATCGTTTTCGATAATAATCACTTTGCGATGGTTGCCAGAGCTTGTTTTATTTTTTTTGCGTAAGTTGATATTTTTTTATCAGTACCATATTTTTATCGATCATGAATATTATTTCGATAAAGCAACAAAAACTTGTTGATTTTTTTTACCATGAAAAAGTGATATTATAAAAGAGAAAAAAAAGTGCAAAGTAAAAATATACATTACATACCCATGTCAATGCAAGCCACTGAAATTTATATTTAAAAAAGTGTGAAATTTTTTTTATCCTTCTTGAACCTGAGCCTAGTGAAACTTCGAATAACAGAATGTGTAAAGGCCCCAGTACACATTCGGCCAACGCGTGCGGCCAACGCGTTGGCCGAATGTGTACTGGGCCATTTTGTGTGAATTTCGCGTTTGCGGCCAACGCTCGCCGGCGAGCCGATGAGTGTCGGTTTTTCGTGCACGAATCAAAGGAATTTGGCGCGAGCGGCAAAGAGCGTTCACACATTGGCCGAACGTTCAGTTCATAGTTGCGCGTCGGCCGGAGTGGACGTGTGTGGTTTGGTATATTTAGTAGACTGTAGTGTCGTGTCGCGAATATGGCGCCATGGAGTAACGAAGAACTGTTTAGGTTCATTGATTATTATCATAATGAATCCATTATATGGAACCCCAAACACCAGCAACACAAAAATAAAAACAGAGTAAGTAACTTGCCTCACTACATAAAATAATACATGTTTAGTTGCGATATTAATTTGTCTATAGGTATACCGTTCCTAGCTACTTTTTTCGTTTTTACTATCAACTAGAGCTAGTAGTTCCTAACTACTTTTTTTATTTCAGGTTAATGATGCTTTGAGTAGAATTGCAGACAGTATGAATATCCCTGTAAGTGAATTAAAAAAAAGAAGGAGTCGTTAATGGCAACGTACAGAATTCATCGTAGGAAGAAAATCCAGTCCATTAAATCCGGCATGGGTGAAGAGGAATATTACAACCCAATTTGGCCGTTTTATGAAGCAATGGACAATTTTTTAAATGACGTTTATGAATGTTCCAGCATTATTAACACAGAGGGTAACAGTGTAAGTAAAACAACATATTTATTTTGACAAATTTTAATTATTTTCTATACTGTTTCTACAAAAATAATTCATAAAATCCAACCGTATCTGGGTTGCTGTTTGGGTAGGTCTACGTGGCACATTTTGTAGTGGCAACAAAGCACTATCTCTATTTTCATTTCTCCATGAACCTGGTCGTACAAGTTCTCCGTTAATGAAAGTATCAAATGAACCTGGGGGTGTATAAATATTCCGAGATGAACTACTGTATCTCAAGAAGTTATGTAAAAGTAGACAAGACATTGAAATAATAGAGGCTCGTAAAGGGGTTTCCAGAGCTATAGCTTTTTTAAAAATTCGAAACCTGTTGGATAGGATGCCGAAAGTATTTTCTACTTTTACACGAGAATGAGACAATTGCTGATTAAATATTCTTTCCGGGGATCCTTGGGCATGGTGGCCTGCAAAAGGTTTCATTATGTGGCTACTAAGCGCAAATGCTCCATCTCCTAAAAATACGAACGGAATATCATTGTCGCCATCCGGAAGTGGGCTCGGAGGTGGTAAATTCATAGTGCCAGAAGATAGTTTTTGACATAAAACACTCTGATTAAATACGCCGCCATCACTTATCCGACCTTTACATCCTACATCGGCAAACAAAAAACAATAATTACTATCAACTAGAGCTAGTAGAACATTGCTGAAGCTGCCTTTATAGTTAATATAGTCAGACGCACTCTTTGCCGGTGATTGTATAGTTATGTGTTTGCCATCTATAGCCCTAAGGCAATGGGGGAAAGTAAATCCTTCTGACTTGTTAACCCATTCGTCTGCAGTTTCAGGCATCTGAAAAAAAAGTTTTTAACGAGTTAAAAAATTTATTAAAAAAATTTCAACATGTTTTTAACAAGTTATTTTTTTACAGGCCTCATCATCGACATATTCTGTAGAAGATACACTAGATGAACAAGATGATAGTCAAGGAAACAACTCCGTAGCTGGGAGTAACAGTAATCCAGGAAAAGTTCCAGCTACAAAGCGACGTTGCAAAAATCCGCCAGAATTAGCAGAGGCCAGCAGAGAGATGTCAAATGCTTTCAACACTTTAAATCAAGTCCTTACTAAAGATTCTTCAACACGAGAAGATGATCCATGCGAATTATATGGAAAACTTCTTGCAACAAAACTGAGGAAATATAAAGAGATTGAAAGAGAAGAAATCATGTTAGATATAGATAACATGTTGTTAAACAGACGTCGATAATCACAAATGATTCCTAAAAATTCATACTTCATTCGTCCGCCCTCTTCTCAAAATTCATATGTCATTCGTCCACCATCTTCTCAAAATTTATACCGATCTGAATGGTCATGCTCGCCTCCTCCGCCTTCTTCCCCTCAAAACTGACCATTTTCAGCAAGTACACCACCATCTACATATTATGTTCCTAATCAACTTCTACCTCGACGAGTTCAAATAATTTCCAATGAAGTTTTAGCCCCAGCACAAATATACACGTCACAATCTTCACCCAACCCAACCCATCCACCGTCACAAGAACAGCAAGAATCTCCTGTTGTAATAAGTATACCAGAAGTCTCTCAACATACTATGACTGATGATCACAGTTACACGTGCGAAGGGTACAATTCTTCAGAAACTGACGCAACTCCATCACAAAATATTCTTTATCGAGCATATAGAGATGCATAAAAAAAAACAAATTAATTGAAACCTATTTGAGTCAAATATTTGTCAACACAAATAAGCTAAGTATTATCTTGAAATAAATAATTGATTAAAAATAAAACCTTTTTTTTTACCTACCTTAATCATATCTTTTAACACTTCATTGAGTGCTAAACAGACTTCAATCACTATGCGTGAGATGGCTGGGCTTGACATTTTAAACAGATAGTGCAGACTTCTGTAACTGTCCCCGGTAGCTAGGAATCTTAAAGTCACTGCTAGCCGTATTTTTACTGGTATAGCTTCCCTCCATTTTGTGTCCTGTTTTGAAACGATTGGGGAAATTTTTTGTACGAGGTATTCAAAGTCAGTAGGTGACAATCGTACGAAGTTTTCAAACTCTCCAGATGGCTCTGCTAGAAGCTCGGCAAGTTGGTTGTTCATGGTCTCCCTAAAAAAATGTTTTTTTTTAATTCTATATAATAAAAAAAAATACCGTCACGCCTATATTTTCACAAAGGGGTGGCAGAATACTCTAGAAGTACACACATTCAAAATAGGATAGTAACAATTAAAACAAAATTTGATTTACCTTGTTCTGTTTCGATGAATACTCAGCATCCACCATCTTCTTTTGCGCCATCTTTTTTTAATCACTCTTCTCTGGTGCACAAGTAAAAAAAATTTGAAAGCGCTGTAAAAGTATATCGCAGCGGCCGCAGTCGCCCTAACGTCCATCTTCATCTAGCGACCAACGCCGAATGAACACGCGAATGTGTGAACGGTATCACGAAAATCTGCCGGTCGCATTCGCCGCACGCGTTGGCCGAATGTGTACTGGGGCCTTAACATAAATAAACCACTCACATGTGCAACAAAAAATGTAGGTATTATTTTTATTTCAATTTAGTAGGTAGGTACGCTGTAGTTGACAAGTTTAATTTCCAACTAACCCCTAGTTTATTATTTTTGTACCTAGTGGCTGATACCACGGAGTTTATTTGTTGGCAACACTGATCGGTACAATTTCAATATTTTGAATAGAACTCTATAAAAGACTGGTCAAACAATACAAATTGTTTTAATACAAATTTTTAGTTCTCGGAACAAATTTCTCACCTAATCCGTGGGGCCCTGCTGACATTTTACGTGGAAGTACATGTCCTGTTTTTTCGCCAGCCATCGTTGCCATAATCACTGTCTCACTCTGACACTCCGTGATTCTAGAATATCCGTGAGCTTGCATATTTGAGTTTTGGGTTGTCACAATTTGTCTGTTTTGTGAGTTGTCAGTTCGTTGCATTTCTATATTTCTAGTGTAAACCCGGTGTAGTCATATTAAAAAGTAAGTTTTTCATGCGACTAATTTTGTTTACAAATAAGTAGGATTTTAATATATTACCGGAATTCTTTCGAAATTATTTAAATATTTTCTGACTAAAGAATATGAATAACTGTTGGATTTACTGAATAACCATATCAGGGACGTTCATAAATGATTTGTGTTAAGTTCAATTGCTTAGTTATGTTTTATTTACAGTGTTATGTACGTTCTTTTTGTGATGTTTATCTGGCGATTACTTGCAGAAAATGGATCGAATTTTGAGGTTAGGCGGTGGGATGCCAGGGCTCTCTCAGGCGCCTCCACCGACCGACGCCCCCGTCGTGGACACCGCTGAACAGGTTTACATATCCTCACTGGCACTGCTAAAGATGTTAAAGCACGGTAGAGCTGGAGTACCCATGGAAGTCATGGGACTGATGTTGGGTGAGTTCTCATTTTAGTATATTTCATCAACACTAGTTGTGCTATATTATATTGATTCACTGTACAACTTGCTGAAGAATTGTGCAAGTTCATCGATGTAAATAACCAATTTTGGTTTCCATACCTGTTTTAGCTCATTGTTTGTGAACTTAGAAAGAAAATAGCAATTTTTAGATACTAGTACGTTTCGTAGTTTTGTACGCATTCGGTCACTGAACATCATAACATTATGTATGGGAGAATTTATGAAAAAATTTAATGATAAATAATAGCAAAATATTCCTGAATATGTGAAGTTTAAACAAGTCACTGAAACATTAATATTAAGGAGGAAAATAATTAATATATTTTCTATTTGGGAGGCGGGTACGGGTACCGCCGCCCCGGGAACTATTTATTATAACCATAACCAAACCCCTGCCATAGGTCACCCCGAGTGGTTCGCTACGTTTGGTGACTTAACAGGGGTGCCCGGGTTCATGGGTTGAGGTTAATCTAGGTCTTGGCGCTGGATGCGTTCACCTACCTGCTGCGTGGCGGGCTGAATCCGGAGAGACAGATTGAGGGAGATCTTTTAACCTCTCCAGCCAGACTCTCTCGACCCATGGTCTTGCACCGCAGTGGAGGGATGAATTCATACGTCTGTCCCTCCTGGACACATTTCCCCCTAGATTCCAACCCACCCCTCATACCTTTTTCCTTCCCAGAACTTTCTCTGATTCCTTTTCATCAAAAGACCCTCCACATAGGATCCCCAAAGATGACATAGTCCCTGAGGTAATTATTTTGCTAAGGCCCTCATGTGTGGAGCTAATGTTTAAAAAACCATAAATTTTCTTTTGTTCTAAAGATGTATATGCATTAAATTGATATTCATAATAATAAATGTATAATGTAAAATATAATTCCAGGTGAGTTTGTTGACGACTACACGGTGCGTGTGATTGACGTGTTTGCCATGCCACAGACGGGAACCGGCGTGTCTGTAGAGGCCGTCGACCCTGTGTTCCAAGCCAAGATGTTAGACATGTTGAAGCAGACTGGCAGACCCGAGATGGTGGTGGGCTGGTGAGGACTTTTCTTGTTTTTTCATTTCCACACAAGAGTAGGGAAATTATTTTCCTAAGGGCCTATGTGATCTTTGTGGATGCTGTGTGGAGGGTCTTTTTCAGGAGAAGAAGGAGTGAAGACCCCATGTTGTAGGAAGGAGGAAACATAGAGGCTGGCAAACCGTTCCACAGCCGAGCTGTTAAACTCCAGAACGTGTCGTAGAATGACCCATTCTAATGTGACAAATTTCAACTGAGTACATATGTTGGACGTTCGTTTGGTCTGTTTGCCGACTATGCGCTGGTGCCGAAGGGATCAATGACACTAGTTCCTCGGGGCATCTTCCATTGTAATACAGGTAGAACAAAGAAAACATAGTTACCTACTTGATGCCTGTGCTCTAAAGATTGCAATCAGTTTGTTAAGATAGGGGAATCTATCAAACGGGCCACCTGTTTCTGCACAGAGTCAAGAGTTTTCAAGTATTTTGTAGCTCCAGACGAAAGGTGACTGACACTTTCAAAAGTGGGGCGTAATTGCAATTTGTACAGGCACAGCAGTCGAGTACTATTAAAGTATCTGCGGGCCTTGTTCAGTACGCCGAGCTTCTGAGAGGCTAATGCTTCTAAGAGTTTAATTGGTTGATATTCCTGTCCCGGTTATTCTGTCCCTAGACTGCCGTCACTGGATCGCCTAATATTATTATTCCGGTTCCTTTTGGGTTTTTGGCATTGATAGTCCATTTTCGGATAAATACAGCTGTTGGTTTTTCTTTTAACAATTTCAGTAATAATAAATAAATGTTTTAATTTTGCAGGTATCACTCCCATCCCGGGTTCGGCTGCTGGTTGTCCGGTGTAGACATAAACACGCAGCAGTCATTCGAGGCGCTCTCGGAGCGCGCCGTGGCCGTGGTAGTGGACCCCATCCAGTCGGTGAAGGGCAAGGTGGTGATCGACGCATTCCGCCTTATCAACCCTAACATGATGGTGCTGGGACAGGAGCCTCGCCAGACCACCTCCAACCTCGGCCACCTGCAGAAGCCCTCCGTGCAAGCCCTCATCCACGGCCTCAATCGACACTACTACTCCATCAGCATCAATTATAGGAAAAACGAACTGGAACAGAAGATGCTCCTCAACCTCCACAAGAAGTCTTGGATGGACGGCTTGACTTTGGCCGACTACAAAGAACACAGTTGTCTTAATCAGACGACTGTCGCCGACATGCTGGAACTCGCCAAGAATTACAATAAGGCTCTGGAGGACGAGGAGAAGATGACTCCGGAGCAGCTGGCCATCAAGAACGTGGGCAAACAGGACCCAAAGAGACATCTGGAAGAGAAGGTGGATGTGTTAATGTCCACCAATATAGTGCAGTGCCTGTGTGCTATGCTCGACACGTTAGCCTTTAAGGGATACTAGTGTGTGATCCCCTTGTGTGCCGCCAGTGTTAATACCTGAGATAGAGGTGTTGCCACTTGTGGAAATAGACTGCTTTTGATCTGCGGGGTGTTCATTACTATATTCATTTATAACTAATATTCAAATACAGAACTTTTTATGTAATTTTGATTATTATTTTCTCCCTGTTAGTTCTTTGCTGAAGAGGTGTAAACATTGGTATTTTGATCAGTAATCTCAATCCCTTGTGTGATGGTGATTCTCACGATCCCTTTTCAAAATATTTTAATAGTCAAATGATGATACCAGTGACTTTTAAAATTCATATGTTGAAATAAAACAGAGATGCAAATACATATTATATTTTCGTAACCCTTATTATATGCTCGAATTGAATTCCACTGCCAATGAAAGTCTTGTATATAGTTGGAGCTGGACTTGAATTCAAGTCTCTACAAGGATTTAAGAGATTAAGAAATATTAAGCACTACTTTTAATTTTGTTTTTACTATTCAGATATGTGAAATGGAGCACCTTAGCCAATTGAAATGAAATCGGCATCATTAGATATGTATTTTTTTTTTTACGAATACAGTTTATTTGAGTTCTCTCAACTCCCAAACTGGGATCATGTCCGTAGCATAGTCGTACGATGCATACGGGTTGTAAAGAAAAAGCATTTCTAGGTTAAGTGACAATTTAACAATATTGACTTAGATTATCACGAAAACAATATTGAAAGCTATGGCCTTTATTTTAGGTACTGATTTTATTTACCTAAGGAAAATATCCCTATTGTATACTGATCATAATTTGATTAATACTATAAAACAAGTCTGTCTGTTTGTGCGCTTAGTTCTTCTAAACTATGCAATGGATTTTGATAGGGTTTTCTTTGGGATTTTGGAAGGTTTATATATATATAATACATGCATATTGTATTTATACAAAGTAGAGAAAAATTGATGTTTTGCGATCTGGTTGTAAAAAAAATATTTTCACGTGCTTACATTGCTAAAACTGGCTAAACCTTATGAGATATGTCAAAATAATGTACTACAGAATTGTATATCTTAAAGACCTACAGAAAAGAAAAGTCCGCTATGGTATACATCCATCACCTAAGGATAACCCCCAACAACGTGGGGTACATGTTAGCTAGTTATTTATATGCCCATCGCTACTACATAATACAAATAGGCAAATTTTACCTCACTGTAGCGAAAAAGTTATTCAAGGTCAGATTCGGCTTTTAAATGCCCTTTTTAATTTCAGCAGCTAACAACAAAATACCGATGATTGATTAGAAAGGAAGGTAAGTACATACCATATTGTTTATAAGATTTCAGATCCTAAAGTACAACTGGGTCAATCTATTGCTTAACACGACCCACTTGCATCGTGAGCGGGTTTGTTGCGAAAACCCGCTCTTCGAGCATGTTTTACGGGCACATCGCCGGCCGCCTTACCACCGAACAACCTTACACAGCCCGAAACCCGATTACTTGTCACTTTCCTATGTCTTAGGGAGGTAACATTTATTTTAATTTTTACATTGACTCCACACAGGAATCCCTGAGGAAAGTTACTTCCCTTAGACCCATGTTGAAGAAGGGAGGAAGCACAGAGGCCGGCAATTCGTTCCACAGCCGAGCTGTTGAACTCAAGAATGGGTCATAGAAGCGACCCATTCTCATGTGACAAATGCCAACCGTGTACAAATGTTGGGTGTGTGTATCCCGATTATGCTCCGGTGCTGAAGGGATCAATGACACTATTTCCTCAGAGCATTTCCTATTGTAATACCGGTAGAACAAGGACAGCATACCTACCTGACGCCTGTGCAATCCGCCTCTTAAGATAGGGGAATCTATCAAACGGACCGCCTGTTTCTGCAGTCTTTTTTTCAGGTATTTTGGGGCTCCAGACCAGAGGTGGTTGCCAAATTATATCGTGGGGCGATAGTAGATTGTGAGAGTGGGTCGCGAGACCCACGTGCTGATGAAAAAATAACCCGCTCGTGAGAGGGTTTCAATGAGCAGGTCATTCACTATCGACCCAGTACTATCGTAAATAGACGAAGTTGGGGTTGGTAATGATTTTTAATCTCTAAATAGTATAAAACAAAGTCGCTATCCACATCTGTATGTTTGTGTGCTTAGTTCTTCTGAACTACGCAATGGATTTTGATAGGGTTTTCACTATCATTTAGAGAATTTATTCGGGAAGGTTTATATATATACAGGGTGTATCGGCAAGTACCCGACAAACTTTAACCAGCTATTCCTCAGCACATTTGGAGTAAAAAATGTTATGGGCGCTTTGCTGTCCGCTAACATTTTTTTTCCATTAAAAACAAAAAATAAATAAAAAAATCCACACTCCGTCACTGTCATTTGCATTGTTTCTCGCGTTCAACAGCTGTTATTAGCAAGTGTGTCAAAAAGTGTCCTCGCTCTTTCGTACACACTAAATAATAATAGTTAAAAATGAGACGAATGGTGCCGTGCATTTCGTTGTGATTGTAAAAGCGCGCCAACGTAGGTACGTACGTAAATTATTCAACGAAACTCGAACAAAATATTGCCAGATGGGTTTTCAAACTTTGTCAAAGGATAAAACATTGGTGACATGTGGTGAAAATATGAATAATAATTTTTTTATTTAAAAAAAATGTTACCGGACAGCAAAGTGCCCATAACATTTTTTACTCCAAATGTGCTAAGGAATAGCTGGTTAAAGTTTGTCGGGTACGTGCCGATACACCCTGTATATATGTAATACATTTATAGAAAGTAGAGAAAAGTCATTGCTTCGTAATCAAGTCGAAAAAAATATTTTCGCGCCCTTTTAGCCTTTTTTTCCATTCATAAAAATCAAAAGTGGAACCTAAAGTTTTATTAGCCCAAGCGATGCTGTAGTAGGTATATGGCATCCCCAATTTTGTCAGTATGGCAAGTTCTTTCAACATTAAATAAGAAGTACATAACATGGACATTGTCTAGATAATTATGTTTTATTTAATTTTTTATCAATACAGTTGAAATTGGTTGTAACTGTTAATAGAAAAGATGGGAAATAAATTTGCTCCTCGTAAGCTTCAATTCTACTAGTGTTTGGCATAATTTGAGTCTTCACAAACTCGCTGTAAAGACATCTACCATATTATAAGAAACTTATTCAAAAAATTCAAAAACTAAATTCAAACATTCTGTGCAAACGAATTTTGTTACATAATAAATAATATTTTAAATAAACAGGATTAAACTTTTGTTCCAACCTCAGTTTTGTGCTGGGGCATTGCTGGGGTTTCGGGCATAAATAATACCATTCACTTTCTCAAATTTGCATACCTATTTCTCGAAAGAAGTTTAGAGGAATCTGCAAAGACAAAAATTATGATTATCAAGTGTTCCATCTAATTCCGCGAGATGGCAGTCATGTAATGATTCAAATAATAATAGTTATTTTTTATTGCTGTTTTATTTACACAAAATAATTCGATTTTATTTATTTACTTTGGTTATCATTTTACCTCTCGAAAGAGAATAATTTTAACAGTAACATTTATAAATGATTACTAACAAGTTACATGTTTGAGTTTCATGCTCAGCCTGAAATTATTGCCACAGAAGTTATTTGTAGGTACTACCCACGAATTTCTTTTTCTTTTTTTAGAAGTAATAATATTTTCTGGTGACATTTTAAAAATAATTTCAAAGATTTGGGTCTATAGAATTGGTGGACCTCACTTTATGTGACTACTTTATGAATACCCGCGTTTTTTGGAATGACAGAATATTATTATTATTTTTTAAATTTAAATTATTGCATGATATTGTACAGTACAAAATTTCAACTTCATTAGATTACAACTAAGATATATTTTATATATTTATCAATAGCACCATTTTTCTTGTCATGTAGAACATCTTTTGTTCCGCCGTGTGCAGGGCCGGCCTTATGCAGCATTGGATTATACCGGGCGCCGATTTGACTTTTTGTCAAGGCGCTGATAATACCTAAAACCTAACAGTCTCCCTTGAGATTATTTTTCATAAAAACTGCACTACACAAATATAAAAAATCATCTGAATATTATTGATTACAGTGATAACCTACCTAGGCGTCTACTGGTTTTGACAAGGGGCGCCAAAATTTTACTCGCGCAGTTTGGCTCAGGTAGGGTTGCCATCCGTCCGGGTTTCCCCGGATTTGTCCTAGTTTAGAAGGCGTCCGGGGAGCGTCCGGGCGGGGTTTCATTTGTAGTAGGGGTTTAAAATTTTAAAGTCTTGGGCCGCCCGCCACACACGGACTGTGGATATTTTATGTTTTAAAAAATTAATAATGTAACTTACATTCCAGTAAGTCTCAACTTGAAAAAATTGTCAGTTTTGTTGCTTAAGAATTAAGAAGACTGAATTTAGTTCATATTATATTAAGAGGTATTTTGTTGTGTAAATGGCTGCTGATACAAATTTAAAGATAATAATTATTATTCAGTTTAAAGAGTTACCTAAAAAATTGTAAGACTGAATAATAAAATGATCCCAGTATTTTTAAAATTTTTGTAAAAATTTAATTGAATTTTGTTAAGTTTAATACTTTAATAAGGTTTAGTTTTCATAACAGAGTATATTAATAATTTATGTTTTATTTTAAGGCTAGCTTTAGACTTGTAAGTTTTTTCGTAAATTTACGACTTCTAGCCAATGGGCATATTGGATTTTCAAAATGCAATATGCCCATTGGCTAGAAGTCGTAAATTTACGAAAAAGCTTACAAGTCTAAAGCTAGCCTAAGAATGAAAAAAATTCTAACTGATTATGAAAACAATGTGTAACAAACTGTAATAAGATTTTGTTTTGTTGGGTACATTTAAAATGATGATAAAAGATGACACAATTTAATTTTAAGGTCTGAAAATAAATAAAAAGTTGATATATGAAATTTTAAACTGTTTT
The DNA here is from genome assembly GCF_061612785.1 of Hesperophylax consimilis. Classification (NCBI taxonomy): domain Eukaryota; kingdom Metazoa; phylum Arthropoda; class Insecta; order Trichoptera; family Limnephilidae; genus Hesperophylax; species Hesperophylax consimilis. The sequence continues at coordinate 1,082,290 of NC_142836.1, forward strand.
TATTACACTGACTGTGTTTAAAAAAACCTGTTGACATGTCCGGGTTATGGGCTCTAAAATCCGGGGTTTTCACGCCTCTTGTCCTGGTTGCCAAATTTTAGAGATGGCAACCCTAGGCTCAGGGCATCAGAGTCGGCCCTGACCGTGTGGTAGGTATCTTGACCAAGTCGTGGTGGCGACCATAAATAAACCACCCACGTGCCGACTACATCTAAATTTAATAATGTTCCGAGTTCAGAGCCTAACGTAGGCTAGTACTAAAAATTTGGAACAATAAGATAAAGTTAATTGATTTCGGTAGTGAGTCATAGATGACTACAAGATGTTACCTACCAAATAATAATGGGTGAGTCACATTGCGACGATTGCACTTCACGTCAGCCATATTATATTGAGGCGTATTTCACCTGAATCACCTCTCAGCTTGTTTAGATCAGCATCACGTGTTCGTGCGTCTGTAGTCTGAACCTCTGAACATTAAAACGCATGTCCTACTTTTAATTATGGCGTACGGGTCTGAAACATTTTTACAGAGCGACACACTTAGGACGGGTTGTTTCGGAGAATTTGAACAATTCATCAAATTTCAACGTTGATTTTCAAGTTCTGTGAAAGATTTTTTCAAGTTCTGTTTTTATTTCAGTTTTGTCAAGCAACTAGCCTACAATGATATAATAACAGAACTTGAATAGGACTTTCACAGAACCCGAAAATGAATGTTGAAATTTGATGAATTGTTCAAATTCTCCGAAACAACCCGTCCTTAGTATGCAGCAGGGAACCTTGCACTGTGTTTCGCGCCATACTAGCTAGAAGGAATATCACTTTGGAATCTTTGAACGATGACGTCATGTGACAAATGCATTCTTAATGGGGGGTGATTAACAGAACTAATACCAGAGTCCCAAAATCCGATAATTAGTTTAAATGTTTACATGCATTTATTCGCTTCTTGCGGCGCGACGCTTTGGGTTATTTTAAAGTTTAAGGTGTTGTATTTCGGTTCTGAAAAAATGGAGTTTACTTTTGTAGTCAGAGGCGGCTCTAGGGGTCCAGAAGTGGGAGATCAATCGAAAAAATACACATATAAATAATTCTTAAAATTAAATTTTAAATTATTTTTTTTTTTTTTAAATCACTAATACTCAGTCTTATCAGTTGAGTTAAAAAGTAAGCAATGAAAGCAAAAATAGCTGTACATTCATTTCATAGCATACAAAAACTCATCACGAAAATGCTTGTGATTCAATAATTGTTAGCGATTTCTTTCTATACGATATCCACAGAATTTGAAATTTTAAATGAATCCATGCAAATTACGTCAACAATTATAAACATGATTTCGCGAACTAATATTCAAGATGTCTACCATAAATAAACCTCTCACATGGCTACATTGAGATCAATGCATTATTATTATTGTGAGATATCACCTCAGGGGCGCTTTACAGTTGATGCAGGTATTACAAAAAAATAAATATTACAAAAATAAAGTTAAGTTAAGTAAAATGAAGTACAGGAACAGGTGACACGAATATAGAAGATGGAGACTCTGCAGCAAGGTGGTGAAGAAATTGGACCAGCTGCTGCAGCGAGAGAGTCCACCGCGTCCACCAACAGTGCAAGCACGAGGTTCGCCATCCGTCCAGGTATGTATCTGCTGCTAAAAAGCGCTGAAACAATATACTCACATACCTAGATAACAGACCTTGGCAGCACCACTGCACAGCAAGAGGTTCGTCATCCGTCCACATACCTGGACTGCTACTAGTCTGCTGCTAATAAAGCGCTGACACAATATCCTCACATATATAAGAGATCTTGGCAGCACCGCTTTAACGTTGACTATTGTTTATCACACAAAAAAGTTTCGATTGAGATTTTTTTGAGATCTCCCTCCAATACCTTAATAATCTTAGGTCACAGATTCTCACCGCGGTCATGACCGAAACTCACTTCAAAATATTTTTTTATGATATGATTTTTTTTACGTGTGATAGTGTTTACATCCTTTGTCTGTATTGCAAAGAAAAAGAAAGGATATAACTTAGGGGACAAAATTTAAAGTGACCCACGGTTGATATATATGCAATAGTTCTTTATTTGGAACCTGCTATTACTATACGAATCCACCCGATAATAATCGGGTAGTTTGATAAATCCATTTTTATTAAATTTAATATAATTGCAGTATATTTTTGGGAGGTCATCGATCAAGCTACCATATCTCAAGCGAGCCACCACTGTTTTTATATATCTAAGAGAGTATGTGAAAGCCGCAAGAAATTGTTATTTTTTTAAATAGAGCAACTAATTTTCTATTAAAACTATTTCGACGCTCGCATTTTAATTATTTCTGATGTACGTATTACTAAAATCTTAAATGTTTCTAGAGAGATTCCCAGGGATGCAAGTTATTTATATTTGAGATGAATAAAAATAGGACCTTACCATTAAATATCTTATGTAAAACGGTTTGCAAATTTTATAAAACGTTTTTCAACTATAAGACCAAAGCAGGAATATTTTGTGACATGGAGGAGTTTGACGAAGAAAGAAAGGGTCCAGTTTATAGTAATATTTTATACGTATTTGAACATGAAAAGCTCAGTGCAAATGGTGAAAAGTTGAAAAGCAGAGTAGTCCAGTCAGTGGGGGATAAAAAAGGGCTCCACCTTGCAAAAGGTTAGGTAGTAGCGATTTTCACATATGTTGTTAAGATTGGGACTCTAAAGAAAAACAAAAGTTTTCGACCTTGGGGAGGTCGAGCTCGATCCGCCATCTTGGATTGAAGGTGCCAAAATTTGGTTTTTAAAAATAATTATGAAGTGGTTGATTTTACAACCAAATTGTTGAAAGCAAACTTAAAGACAACAAAATTATCTACATTTTTTGTGGAAAATTTTTTTTTGTAAGTCTAATAGGTAACGAGTTACAGCGGTTGAAAAAAGAAAATTTTGACAAAAAATTGTAAAACTCCAGTTTTCTTGATAAATTTTGTACGAACATATTACACAATATATATATTGATAATAAAAATATATATTGATAATAAAAAAAAAAAAAAAACACAATATCATTTTAACGTATTTCTACGTTACAATATACTTATATAGCATCATACGTGTACTCGATGACGTTGATTTGTTATAGTGGGATCCTAGTCTACAGCTGACTTGGCAACACTGATTGAGTCCTGGTTACAGGACGTTGCCTGGATGATCATGTCTGCAGATGTTCTTTTCGATGAAACAATGCCAGTTCAAGTTTCACAAGAACGATTTTTAGCCAATGAAAATAACAAAGTCCGTCTGATTTCGATGCTTACAAAGCAATTTATACAGGATGATTTTACAGTTAAGCAGGCTGAAGAAGATGCTGATGAGTTGATAGTCAATACTGCGATTTCCTTGTGTTCATCATATGACGCTGTTTTCATTATTGGCGAAGACGTTGATCTCCTAGTTCTGCTGACAGCATTAGCACCACCCAAAAGTAGTATATATCTTCCCAAACCCGGGAGAGGCAAAACTTTTGAAAGGCTGTGTTCCGCGAATAGTGTGAAATACAAAGAGGCGGCTGAGAATATTCTGTTTCTTCATGGCATTTAAGGCATTTAGCGGCTGCGATACAACATCGTCCTTCTTCAACCAAGGAAAAACAAAATTTTGTTCGCTTGTGCAAAACGACACAAGACTCAATGCCATGATAGGAATCTTCAAACAACATGATGCAACACCAGAAGACATAGCAGTTGCAAAAACACACTTTCTTGTTGCTTTGTACGGGGGTGACATGGATAAGGAAACCTTGGAAGAAGTCCGCTACAAACGTTTCGCAAAGTCGACAACAAAAAGCAAATTCAATCTTACCTCTTTGCCACCAACGAACGACGCTGCACGGTACCATGCATTTAGAACGTACCACCAAGTCCAAAAATGGTATGGAATCCAAAAAAATCCAGAAACTTGGGCTGGAAACGTGACACCAACGGGCTTGTTCCAGTAAGAATGACAAAGAAACCAGCACCCGAGACTTTATTAAAATTTATTTCATGCAATTGTAAAAAAGGATGCGGCGTTGCATGTAGCTGCAGGAAAGCTGGATTGAAGTGTTCTATTGTATGTGGGTGCTGTAATGGTCAAACATGCTGAAATTCACTAGAGGTTCACATCGATGTCGAGGACGAAGAAGAAGAGATTTTGTCAATGGAAGCCCAGAATTTCAGTATCACAGGCAATGAGTTATATGATGACATTGGTGACGAAGACTGTTATTAAGTAACATAATTTATAGTAACATAATTCATAGTAATGTAACATAATTTCGAAATCTACCATCGCTGGTATATCTGTGGAGTAGACCTACTGGAGATACCACAATAAAAAAATGCGCCATGTTCTATACCTCATGGTGGTGTGGAAATGAGTTTACAAAATCATTATAAATATGTAATGAATAACCCGAAAAAATTACAAAGTTGGGAATTTCATCATTTTTAGAAAAATATTCACATTTCCGCCACTGTAACTCATTATCTATTAGACTTACAAAAAAATACTTTTAACAAAAAATGTAGATAATTTAGTTGTCTTTAAGTTTGCTTTTAACAATTTGGTTGTAAAAATGACCACTTCACAATTATTTTGAAAAAAACAAATTTTGGCACCTTCAATCCAAGATGGCGGGTCGAGCTCGACCCTCCCAAGGTCGAAAACTTTTTTTTTTCCTTAGAGTCCCAATCTTAACAACAAATATCAAAATCGCTACTACCTAACCTTTTGCAAGGTAAAACTCCCCACCGACTGGACTAGAGGTGGGTTAATTAATCCTAAAATGTGTATTTTACTTTTACATACTGTGCACGGCCAAAAATGTATAATTTTGTAAATAATTGATAGAAAAAGTAATTTGTATGTATGTGTTTCATAAAATATATAATATATTATATTTAAAAAGGATTGCATTTTTAAAATTTATTTTCTTCATATTATTAAGGTTAAATACACCTACAGGTGAGTTACAAGAACTTGATTGTTGAGTTGTTCGCTAGTTCCTCTTTTAATCATGTAGATTATCTGTGCAATTCTTATGGTGCGTATACACTTGCGAACAACGAATCATGGGAAAGGAACGAAACAACCGCAAACAGCGCGAACCGGTTGATTCGTTTCATGGAGGAAAGAATTTGTTCTTGACCCGTGTTCTGGCTCGCGGTTCGGTTCCCACATTAAAACGAATATTTTGAATAGATTTCATCGTTGGCTATGTTTTGTTGTAATTCAAAGGGTAATTTCGAAGTAATAATCAAATAAGCAAAGTAATAAGCAAAATCGTGTATTTTTGGTCTGAAAATTTGATCGATATTTTAGTTGGTGTAATTAAATACTGCGAGTAAAAGACATCTTGCCCTTTGAAATAATAGAGCATTTTGGTGCTAAGTCTCTTCATAAGCCTAGGAAAATTAAAGTAACAGACCCGTAAAAACTGCCTTAATTTTCAAAATCTCCTACTTATGTATAATAATGTGGCAAATTAAGTTCTTCAGAGAACGATCGTAAACTATTTGAATATCCGTGCCTGAACTTCGCAAAATAAAATTAATCACACTCTGGGTCGATGATTTTTCTTGCATACCTAAATCAAAACAGGCGGCTGGTGTAAAGCGGGAATTTAATCCTTATCGCCATCTACAAAAGGAGTGTTATTGTTAGCGGCCCAAATCCAAATTTGACACGACGTGGTGCGTCGCCTTGGTATAGTATTCGTAATGTACAAAGGGCGGTTCACTAAGTTTATTAAACAATAGTATCAATAGTATAATATCTTTTGAAAGGCACAATAAATGAGTTTGTGGTTGGAATTTTAAGACATAAAAAACAAGGATATATTGAATGTTTTAGGAATTCATTTCATTCATTTGGATGGGTTGATTCGTTGATTGTCTTGTTCATTTTCACGCGTCTTGTTTGAAAACGAAAGTTAGAAGATACTAAAAGGATGACGCCACGTACGATCTTTTGCTGGGACTAGTATATCGTATGATCCAGTTGAAATTTTATTAATATTTTGAAATAAATAAGATGTTTATGAAGTTTTACAACGTTGTTGCTGAAAACTGCAACTGTTTAAATAAACCAAATCAAAATTGTCTCTGATCAGTCTGACCGCAATTATTTTACGTAAAGGGCTCTTTGTATAGCAAATTTCATATCAATTTACCGTAGGTCCTGAATTGTCCTGGTGGAACCGATCAATAGTGCACCGTATCCCCCTCCCTATCTCTATTTTCCCACGCACCCTTCCCAGACAGCCTCCACCCCTCCACCCCTCCGTACCGCGTACCCTACACCCTACCCCACTACTCTAAAGCCTGAACTAGCCTGGCAGAGGCAACAGGGCTTCACCCAGTCCCCAACCCCTCCCCGCCCTCCCCTAAATGTCAAGGTTCCAGCGGCGGACTGACTAACTTTTTATGAGACCTTCGTTTCTCTCCCTCATTCAATTTGAATTTTTTAGTTGTTTTGAATGTACATTTACAGCAATTATTATAAACATAATAGACGTGCATTGTACAGAATTAAATTTTAAGATATTAAAAAATTGCTACATTTAATTGGAAAATATCTAAGTATACCAGGGAACAAGTTGTTAGAATTATTTTTTCGAGCAGCATTACGGTAATATCCATACTCTTACATTACCAATGGTAGATTAGTTCTGCATCTCGGAACAACAAAAGTTATTTGATTGCGCACTAGAGTGAAATTGTCGATAAAACTCAATTTTTAATATTACGATGTATGACAAGTTTGCAAAAACGTTTTTAGGAATCGCTTATATTTGCTTATATGCTAAATTGATAGAACTTGTTAAACGGCGAAATCTAAGTGGATTCATTGGCTTAAAACAGCAGCAAGTCGTTCATATATTTCCATATTATATTTTGAGGAATTATATATTAATTAAATAATATATACATATACAACCAATCGTTCGAGCCGTTAAAGTCGTACTCAATGTTTATGTGCTGCTTCCTTCTCATCAGTGGGGCTTATTAATATCCAGCTTACCAAACAAAAAGGCTGATGGATAAAACCATACCACATAAAATACTAACTAATATCTAGCCAAAAGATAACAACAACAAAAGCTGGCTAAATAACTAAGGGTTGGTAAAGATTGTGGTACTCCCCATCCCTCTGTATTGTCACACATTCATTGCTTTATTTTCTTGCATCTTCTTAGAAATCTTCCAAGAATACACGGCATGACCCGAACCAAGGAGGTATTCGACTTTTGATCCTGTTATAGCCTGGGGCACTCGTGATTCGAGTTCATGACCTTCCATCATTGACTAATGTATAAATACATCAATGTCTCCCATCCATTATTTGCGCGCCAAGAACTTAGTAATTTCTCAGCCATTCGTTTTCCGAGTCTAAAGAGTCTCTTTCCACTAGACTAGGCTCATTCGTAATATGATCGTACGTTGTTTTACCACACATTTGACCACATAACGACGCCTCAGGTATCTAGTACCTCTGCAATGCGCACATCGTTGTTCACTTTTCAGGTTGATGTAATAAATTCAAACCTTTCATCAGAACAGTTCCACCCTTGGTGCTCCGACTGTCCGGAGTGCTCATTGCCCATCCCCATGTGCAACCCCCACATCCCACATCCCACATCCCACATTATCTCGCGTACTCTATTTCCCCTGACATTCGCCCTTTACTCTTCGCTCCTGCATTTCCACTCCATCTACATGTTGTAAGTGTGTCTACTTAGCTGCAAAACGTTGGAGTATTAAAACATAAACTTTTGTGGTGTGATATCGAGAATATCGTCACAGTTTGGTGACTTAGCAGGGCGCCCGGGTTCATGGGATAAGGATTGTCTAGGTAATGGCGTCTGCCCAGAGACCTTTTTACCTTTCCAACAGGACTCGCCTTTCACCGCAGTGGGGGGGTGGATTCATACTCATCACTCCTGGAAACACTGACCCCCACTACCCATCCACCCCTTATAATGAATTTGTTCTCAGAACTTCCTCTCCTTTATTTCCTTAAAAAGACCCTCCACACAGCATCCTCAAAGATGACATAGTCCCTGAGGAAATTATTTTCCTCACGGCCTTCCGCGGGGAGCTAACGTAAAAAATCGTATTCCCGTCACTTTTTTTTCAAAAAAAGTGAAGAGGCAGTAAAGTTGCGAAGCTACCTACTTTTTAAATGGACTAGCGCAGACCCGTTGTGAGTATTTACCTCAGGATGATCGCCTCTTAAAAAGGGAAATTTACCTTTCTAATGTTTGAAAACTTGTACGCCACCTAACCACTCTATTAATTCATCTGAGAAACTGTCAAACATTCAAACAAAACAAATACATACACATTTCAAACAAAGAATGTTTGTACCTATTTTATCGCTCGTCTGATATGACATACTAGTTAGTTCTTATTTTGAAAATTAAAAGTTCTTTTCACATTGCGCATGCACCGACAACTGAAGTTAGTATGATGTTAGTATGTTTAATTGTGTAGTTTTATTCTACGTAAATCTATCAAGTGTAGAGATTCTTTTACCACTGACTATCTTACATCTATTAAAATGTTTATTTTGGTATTACAACAGTAGATAATAGTTTATTGCGGTAATGCATAAACTACATTTTCATACAATCTGAGTTTAGCTGTGTAATAAAATAGTGTTTGTTTTATACTTTGTTATTCCGTACTATTTCTAAAACAACTCTTGTTTATCTTGCAAACGTACAAAGTAAATCATTTTAAAGAGCACACGTTTGAATATATTCCACACCGATAGTACCTACCGCGGGCACAACTTGTTAGAATTTGATCGTAACATCCACCCGCAGTTCCCTTTTACCCCGAAAAATCCCTACTATTATACAGGGTGCGTGGCATCGTTTGTCACAATCTTCGCATATTGTCGTTAAGTTTCTCTCTAAGATTTTAAAAATGGAATCAAAAATAAAATCTGACCTTGATAAAGTCTTCCAAGTTTTATATAGACAATCTTTAATCGGGAAAAGGGTGGTGAGTAATTATGGACAGCTAGTTGTCAAATATGTTCCGAGAACAGTGTCAGGAAATAAATAAGGAAGGACATAAAAATTGACAGTAATAATACAAAAATAAAGTCAGTTTATTGACTGTCCTGTTCTAACTCATATTTGACCATTTGACATTTTGGATTTGTTTGTTACGTTCCGGTTCCGGCTCTAGATGGTGCCCGTTATGCTATAGTAAAGATTTTTCTTTTTCAAATATCGCAGGTAGGTACGAGTTCTATGATTTTAGAGGAAATTTTAGCTTTGATTTTACACAAGAGAAAATTAGAAAATTTGGTTTTTGGTAGAGAGGTCAAATTTAATTCACAGAATTACTAGATACTTTAGGTATCGAATGGACATGTTTATAAAAGGTAAGTATTAATTATTTTCTATCCATCCACTATACCACTACACAAGCAAGAATTTCTTAAAAAATAATAATGTTGGATTAATTAAAACCAACTATACTTTATGCCACTATTTGTATTTGAACGGATCTGACCGCTTTCAGACAATCACGTCCATCTTCAGACTAATCTTTTGTAACACTTGATATCTTATTATGCAGGAGAATGTCAAATAATAGCTTGTAAATCTGTATGTAACTGTTTATTGATGATTCAATCACAAATTGACGAAACTAGCAGTTCTGTATACGTCTTCTACATAGCTCGATTGGTGAAAGTAGTGTTGTCATTGCAACCAGAAACCCTTCCTCGTCTTATATTTCTGCTAGGCTGCAAACTGCACCCAATAAAATTAGTTTTAATAGTTACAATGAAATTCCAAAAGAATTGGTGGTTACGAAAATAATAAAATTTTAAGAATCTCTTTATTGTCTGGATATTCGTAACGCGGAATGTTAGTGTTTGTTTTAAAAATTAAATACTTTAATAATACAAATAGATGTTACATAGTTTAGGTACAGCGTGTGACCTCACGCGTCTCACAAAAATCACGAGAAAGTATTTATAACGAATCTCGTGATGTACGTTTTCCGATTTTAGTGTTGTAAATCGAAATAGACAAAGTAGATAGTCCTGAAAAAATATCAGTCTTTTAAAAGCTGTGGAAAAATGCTCGGTCATTTTCCATTACACAGAAAATCCATTATTTTTGTTGTTGTTTGAAAAACCTTCTTTCCAAGAATGTTGCGTATTTTGTCATTGAAGCGATAAAAACATGTTTGTATTTCTTATCATCGTAATTTAGTGTAATACAGATGTAAATATGCTAGAGATTGATGCACTTTAAACAATATAATAAAATACTGCAATCCTTAAAACTTTTTTTTTGTTCAGATAAGCATAGATCGTGACGTCTTCCACATTTCCGTAATAGCAGAAAAAATATTGGGAAAACAGGGAAATATTTATGAGGAATGAATAAAGCACGATCACCTAAAAAAAAACAAAACTCAAAGTACCTACTTAGCTACCTATTCAATTAATCTAAAACTATTTATTTGTATGCATATTATAGATAATGACTATTATAAATCTTTATAGAAAACGCAACTTATTATTTTTAATAATAGCTTACTAGTAAAATAATGAAGTTTTATTTCGTTAAAAGGAAATAAGGTCTTCTTTGGGACTTAAGTATTTTCATTCCACGCACAAGTGGGAAGAATTTATGAAAAAACATCGTCGCCCATGTTTTATCATACTTAATATTCTTTAAAACACTCACTTTTATAACAAATACAATATAAAAGTGGGAAAGCTAAAATACAGCATGCAGTGTTATATATATTAAATTGGTGCTCAGGTACCTACCCGGCATATATGATTAGATACCTACCCGACAATACATGAGAGGGACGTCTTCCGGCTAAACAGAAGTAGGTATTGAATATTAAGTACCTACCCACAGTGACGACATACTCAAATATAGGTAAGAATACAAAATATTTGATTTATTTCGTGTTTATTCTTACCTTCCATTTTCCTTGAATTCAATTTTAACATACTTAGGTAGGTATATTATGTCATTTGAAATAATAATCTTACGAATAACGTAACCATTTGCGCAATATTCTAAAGCCATCGAGATTGGGAATTCCCCGTGAAGAGGAAAATGTATAGGCGGATAAGAGAATACCTTTTAGCATTAATTTTCATTTTACAACGTAATACTGGCGAATGGCAAAATAATGTAAAATGGATAAACGGTGCCTACTTAGGTTAGGTAGTTACTGTAGCTAGTGGCTCGGTCTGGCGGCAGATGGGATGACGTCAGAAGGTGGAAGAGTCCTAGCGAGGGGGGACTCGCCCCACGCGTCGGTCGTGACGTCACATCGACTTCGCCATTCGCCAAGGTCATAAATCAATTTAGTTCTAAAAAGACAAAGCATTGGACTAACACAATGTTATTTAAATATAGAGCAGTTTATTTATACCGACAGTTTTAATACCAGTCTACTTTTAGGCCATCAAGAGAGATATACAAATTCTCCGAACGCCATTATTAAACGTACTTATTTCGGTTGTCTGCATTGTGAAATATTCCCGCCTAATGATATACTATGACATTTTAAATTGGAACTGACGATTGTGAGAAGACAAGTGATAAAGTGGCCACGTACCTGTTATCAGATTTTTCTTGTAAGTTAGCTCCACACAAACGGCCTCGAGGAAAATAATTTCTCTCAGTGCCTATGTCATATTTGATGTTGCTGTGTGGAGAGATTTTTAAAAGTAAAGTAGGGACTGGAAAATCCACGAAGGAAAAAGGTATGAGGGGTGGGTAGGAATTTGGAGGTCAGTGTGTCATCCCTCCCACTGCGGTGCAAGGCGATAGGTCAAGAGAGTCCGGTGGAGAGGTCAAAATGGCAGACAAATCCACCGCCGAGACTTCAAGACGATGCTCACCCCGTGAACCTAGGCACCCCTGCTAAGTCACCAAACGTAGCGAAACACTTGGGGTGGTTTATGGTAGAGTTATCCAATAAATGGTTCCCTGGTGCTGTACCATACCCGCCTCCCAAATTGTCTTAAAAAATACAATTAAATTATGAAGAAAATTGGCTACATTTGTTTCTGAAAGGCAGTGTGATTCTGGGGAAAATATTTTATAAAGCCTACAATTATAATATCCAGTAGGTATTTTAAAAGGCAATGTCATTTTAAAGCAAATATTTTCGAATGCTTTCATCTTCACAAATCCTGCAATTATAACATCCAGTAGTTCAGTTATAAAATAGGATTACTTCGTACATTTTGCCGAAATTCAGAAATACATTCTGGCTGTCTTAAATAAATTAATGAGAGTAATATTTTTTTTAATACAAAAATATTATTAACTAAAATCTTGTGTAAAGATGTACCTTAAACCTACGTGTAGTTGGAGCGTTCGATATTGTAGATTATTGTGATTATGTGTGAAAAAAATAGCTTGTACATATATTTATTAAATGCATTATTTAGAAGGAGGTTATACCTACACCATTTATGAGTACCTGATGAGTTGATGAAGCAATTGAACACTTTAAGACAAAAAATATACAAACAAACTCATAAATAAGATTTAATTTAACAGACAGGCTAATCGAACCAGGTTGGCAGATAAGATAAATAATTCTTAGAAAGTAGATAAACAGTGCAAAAGCGGATAAGCGGATAATTCTTACACGATCTTTCTTCACAGGATTTATTTATTTATTTTGAATTAAAGGCACGGTGCCATTTACGTGCATGAAAGTTATTGATGGTCATAGAAGGTACAAAAACAAGATTATATAAGTTAACAGGAAAAAAGGATACATATTTGTACAAAGTTATTAAAAGAAATAAAAAAAATGAAGTGATCTCATTAAAAATGCTCCGCTACAATGTTTAATCAGTACATATTTATATTTCGATAGAGGCATATTAAAAACATCAGCTAACATTGCATACGAGTTACCAGTAGTGAGTAATCTATTTATAAAAGAATTGTAATCATAAGAATTGTTCCCTGAAACTGTAGTATGATTGTTACAATAATACATACTAGGGAACCTTTATCTGATTTTAAGAACATGAAAGAGAACTATTATTGATAAATCGGGGCTATCCAACTGATAATTTACAGGTTTATATATAAAATATAAGATCAAAAGTTTTCTTTTGTATTTCTGCCATTAAAGTATTTTTTTAAAAGATTTTTCATTTAGAATGTAAGCTTGTTAGATATTTTTTTAAATACATACATCTATTTTAATTTTACTTTTGGGAATGAATAAATGCAAATCTTGAAAGCGAAATTAACGCACTTGCCGACATCCGGTCGAGTTGAAACTCGGCAGATATACTCTTTGTTGATGACAATGCATTCTATCAACTTTTGGTGGCAATCACACATACGCACGCTGATATATACGCATTTAATTGAAATCGCTTGACAGTTAATACACGCAATAAATGTTGGTCTCATCCAATCGGCATTTAGCGAGGTTTGCACAGTTGTCGAGTCCAGTTCCTGGGGAGGAAGGTTGAATCCTCAGGAAAAAAAAACTCCACTCCAAAAAGACATATAAAAATATATGTATAATAGTAAAAAAAAAACTTTGTTTTTTATCGGTTGATTTTTTTGTTATATCGCTACCGGTTTCAACACGGGCGTCCGTACACAAGATTTATTAAATCCAACCACTGCCAATTTATGTTGAGCCGCCATTGTGATGGAAATAGCCAATAGCCGTCAGGAAATGTCCTAGAGTCCGAGTGGCCCACGTAAATGTTACATCACTGAAAATTAGCTTTTCTCCGTTGACCTTGTCGTTCACGCTCTATTGACTCTACGCCATGTCGTCCTTGACAATCAGCGCCATTGTGAGAATGTTAAATTGTTAAATATACCTATTTGCGGCCCTTTTTATTTGCAATTCAAAAACACATAGATTATTTCGTTGCCTAAAATAAACGCTCTTATAATTCTAGATCGTTAAGAAAATATATGATGTCTTAAAATGGGTTAACTTATCATTTTCAACTTTGAAACCAAAAGTTTTTTTATATAAAATCATTTGTGTAAGAAAATTCATATTTATTTCACATATTTAAAACTATGAATATTTATGTTAAAAAAACAGGAGTATGTGTTTGGAAAGTCCCAACAGGGCGTTTATAATAAATAATAACAATTAAAGTAAATAATATTAAAATGGTAAAATATGTTATATCAACGAACACTGATATATTTTATAATTTAAACTATTATTCACGCGTCAATATCTGAAATATGTGTCGAGCGATCGTGTTATTTAAGCGCTCGATTTGGAAATTTTGTTTAAAACACTTAACAACACTTTCAGGTGAAAATTTTTAGTAAAAATTAAATCACATCCTAATTCATTATGTATTAAATAATTTTCAATAAACAGAAGTGACAGAAGAGAATATTAGTTTTCTTATTCCCCATATCAATAGGGTATTTTCAGTGTTATTTTTAATGGCGAAAAAATGAACAGAAACATTACGGTAATGAAGGTATTTTAAAATTATTTTTATGTTGACGAATAAATTTTCTACAACGACTTAAAAGTGCTATTTTTGATTTGCCGCCAAAACGATATGTTTCTTTTTTATCCGTGAATTCGGCGGCGTTGGCGACAGCCGTCTTATCAGACATTTTTTGTCATTATGACAATATATATAAAACAACACGACTTTATAAGATGGAGGAACAATATACTCTCGGTTGACAGCGGTATAGTTACTTCTATGGGCGTATTCTATTCTATTCCTATTCCAATTATAAACGACGATCTAAAATATTACGGATTACGGCATCTGCCTATTCTTACAGCATTCCTATTATAAACGGGCTAATCCATATCCACACCCCGCGAATCATTTTCTCCTCATTTCCAAACATTTAACACATTTGTGATTACAAAAATGAACTTGCATAATTAAATGTACGCCTCATTAAACAAACACTTGTTATTGAAAGTCAGTGTGATGGTTGACCACACCATTATAAATATGTTGTGTAAGTCTGGCCCTTAGTATCATTTTGTCATTTTAACATCCGATTAAAGCTGGTTATTAATTTATTCGAGCATGGCGGATTAACGAGTGACGTGATTAAATGGAAACTAAATTATTTATTTATGTGTGAAAGTAAAAAAAGTGATGTTACGTGAGAGCGGTATTATTATTAATCATATTGCGTACAAATACGCTCTCTAAAAGGGTTGGCCAATGGGTACCAATGAATAATTCATTTTTTATCACTGGAGATATTTTTGGGAGGGAAATTCAGCACTAACAAATACTTTCCAAAAGGTAAAAAAATGTAATAAGCAATAATTGTTGAATGAAATACCAGTACATTTTGAATTATTTGGCGGGTTGGAAATAAGCCAACGTAGCTTAGTGGTTTAGAGCACCTGACCGGCAATCAGAAGGGTGCAGGTTCAATTCCTGTCGGCGGCATTTATTTTTACTTGGGAGATTTTTGCAATTTATATTGGTATTTCAGGTGAATAATTATTGCTCATAATAATTCGTTATCCTTTGTGCTGTGCATAAAAAACTCACCTTGTAAACATTAGTTTATCATTAAAAATAAAACATAAAGTAATAATTGAAGAAGATAACGCCCATTTATTTCTATCTTGCAAGACAGAGATCCTGGATTCGCTTCCCAGTTGCGACCGTTACCTTTTTTTCTATGTCTTGTTCTGTTTCATTTTTCGTTTACATTTATTTCAATTGTCTTCTTCTTTAATGATTCTATAAGCTACTCTTCAACTTCGCTTAGTACAGCCGTCTTCATGGAAAGCATAAATCCATAGACGATGAAATAAATAAAAAATCGTGGTTATAAACAAAGTGATTGTTTTATTTTCATAAATGTATCAAACCACAAAGATACTGAAAAATACCAAAATATGAATACTTTTTTTTTAAATGAGTTAATATTTTCCTTATAAAATGAAAATATTAACCTCAACGAATTTCTTTATGTCAGATTATTACTCATTACCAATTTATTTCGCGCTAGTATTTTAGATGAGTAAAGTTCACGCAATAACAGTTATTAATTCATCTCCCACGCAAATCGTCATCTTTATGATGGACTAAGACGTATTTTTTGTGAGTGTATCGCTATTCATGGAGTCGTTTGACGTTAGCCCGTTGGAATGCGCAACACCTCCATATTTTTTGTTTGAAGCATAATGAACAAAGTTGTAAATCGTAATACATTTGTAAATATTTTGAACCTTGCTAACCAAGAACATTCTATGTAGATTGATACCATACATTAAATAGTCCCCCCTAATAACCTTTATTACCGTTGTAAAAGTGATTTAGTGTTGTTAATCCTCTGGACCTGACTCACTTTTAACTGTCAACATTCAAATGGAAAAAAAAATTCTGTTAACTAAAAATTTTACGTGGAGGTGGACTTCGGCAAACTTGCTTAAAAAACTAGGTAGGTACTAGGTACCAAAATTTCTGATTTTAAGTAACACGCACCACAGATACAAGTCATGTATAGAATTATGATTTAAGATTTTCACGGCCAAAGGTATTTTTGTTATTTGTTTTTGGGGTATTATGCCGTGTTGCGCTAACTCCTTCTTTAGCCAACGTTTCGGACAGCATTGCAGTGTCCATCATCAGGGCAGATGTCTTATTTGAGGTTGTGTTAAAATGTGAGCTTAAGTATGAGGTTGTGATACCGTGTTGCCAGCTCCAACCCTCTGAGCTAACATTAACGTACCATTTTTTTTATTTAAAGTGGTTTTCTTCGTTTAGCTCTGGTGTATCCGTCAATTACCGGATACCAAGAACTATTAAGCTTAGCTCCATCGTCTCTATTGATGTTTACGGGATTTTTATGAATTTCAATGGCCTCCGTAATCAGCCGTGCTCTATAAGTTTTCGGTCTCCCCAGGATTTCAGGAACAAATCCAAAGTAATGCCCGGTGTCAATCAAATGCTCGGCAATTGCCGATTTGTCAGGGTGGCCGAGTTTACAAGCTCTGAAGTGTTCCGAAATTCTTTTGGAGATAGTCCGCTCTGTCTGGCCTACATAGACCTTGTCACATCCGGAACAGCTGAGTTTATACACTCCATCTGTTTCCAGAGGAAACTTAGTCTTTGCAGACCTCAGTAAGTCCTGTATCTTTGTTGTTGTTCCGAAGACAGTCTTGATATTTTCCTTTCTCAAAAGCTAGGCAATTTTGTCTGTCACATTGTGCACATAAGGCAGGAAGGCACAGCCTTTCGACTCTTGTTCAACTCTGTCTTCGTTTGGTGCAGATTTGGCTCTTATGATTTGCCTTGTCTGACTTGCTGGGTAGCCGTTACGCTCCAGTGCATCGGTCAGCTTCGTAAGTTCCGCTCCGATTTTATGTTCTTCGCATTTGGATTTGTTCCTGAAATCCTGGGGAGACCGAAAACTTATAGAGCACGGCTGATTACGGAGGCCATTGAAATTCATAAAAATCCCGTAAACATCAATAGAGACGATGGAGCTAAGCTTAATAGTTCTTGGTATCCGGTAATTGACGGATACACCAGAGCTAAACGAAGAAAACCACTTTAAATAAAAAAAAATGATACGTTAATGTTAGCTCAGAGGGTTGGAGCTGGCAACACGGTATCACAACCTCATACTTAAGCTCACATTTTAACACAACCTCAAATAAGACATCTGCCCTGATGATGGACACTGCAATGCTGTCCGAAAAGTTGGCTAAAGAAGGAGTTAGCGCAACACGGCATAATACCCCAAAAACAAATAACAAAAATTTATAGAATTGTTCAAAATATTACCATCGTAAAATTCTAACAAATCATTTAATTGGTAAAATGACTGTTTAAATATATCAAAATGTCAAATAGTAAGATTTTCTCGAATAAAAAATCCATTGATCTTTAGTTACAACATTGATAACAAGAGCTCTTGCGACATTAACACAAATTAAGGACTTTGGCATCACTTTTCAACGAAATATTTAATTTATAATCACATAACGGAAATCTCTAAGGAATTGCAAATTTTATTTTATTTATATTTATTTATTTAACGCCCAGAGGGCTTTTACATGTAGGTGGTACAATTTTAATGACAGACAGTTTTGAAACATGATAAAGAAATAATAAAAATAAAATGACATCTTTTGTTTTGAATCTTTATTTAGATGTACGCAAATTTTTTCATACATCTAGTAGGAAAATATAAAAAATACAAAATAACAATTACATTTTAAGAGAAAAAGATAAATACAAAAAATTATATTATATAAGATATCTAGGTGACTAAAATAATATTGGTGAGTATGTTCAACAATCAAAAATTATTTTTTACATTTAAAGCACATGTCCTACGAAAATCTAATATAATGTATCTAAAATAATGTATGCAAGAAACAAAATTAAAAATAACAAGAACGTAAATTAAAAAAATACAACGATTTGACTGGTTTACAAAAATATAACTTCCATTTAGGAATAGTGTTGAAATAAGTCTTTTACGTGATCCACAAAATTCGTAAAGTTAATATTAAATATATCGACATCACTTTCCCATAGTGTGAAACCGTTGTATTGGGGAGTTCGCAATGTAATTGCGCTTATGTGTGTTGCAGTGGAATAGTGTATTTTGTCGTGTTGTTACTGTAGTTTATGAGTTGCGGAAATTCGCAGCAGTCGAATTTAGATTTTAGAATGTTGAATAAAAAAGTTAAGTCTTTTATTTTACGCCTGTCCTCCAATGTGTGTATTTTTAGAGTATTTAATAAGAAATGATATTTTAAGTCTTCTAGTGGGATATTTAATTAATGTTTAATGTTGGGATTAAGTATATTAAACTGTTATATTTTGTCTTTGTTAGAATTCTTCCGTCTGGGACCCAAAATACACTATTCATGTACAAGATATTCAAAGAAAACAAAATAAATTAAAAAATGGGCATTCCAGCAATTTTTTTACAACTACAACACTATTTTAACAGATCTGAATGTGCTTAAATTGATTTTCATTGGCTTGGTATTCCTATACATAATTTAAACATATGGTTTTACGCTTAGTCGGGCTTCGACATAGTTTTTATGAACAGAATATACTCAGTGGACCATCGAATCTTGTACAAAAAGTTTTTAAAGCATGGGATATCCTTAAAGTGATTATGAAATCAACTGAATATGAAATAATATTAATAAAATATGTAACAGTAACATAAAATAATAAAGAAACTAGAACAATACTAAATATAAGACTAATCACTAAAACTACATCACCAACGATTCTATAATTTGTAGGGTTCACCAAAGTGTTGGTATAGATTAAACATAATTCTATAAATGGAGTCAATAAATATGTCAATAGTATTCCGAAAATTTATATATTTTTGAAAAATGAATGACTACATATTACACGAATTTCAATAATAATTGACTTAGCGTAGCGAAGTCCTGTTTTAATTCAACCATTTGTGAATTTCACATGTTTGTTACATTCCGGTTTCGGTTGAAGGTGGTTGCTGTATTGGATAATACCCTTTTATCCCGCCAGAGTTCGCATCATCATGGTTCCTACCACGAGCAGTCAAATTGGAATAATCCATTGTGATACCTACCCGAAGAAAGTAAAAATAAAATTATCTCTAATTATTAAAAGCAATATTAGCGATCCTTAAACAATAAATTGAAACGGAAAAATCAGAAAAAAATACGGTTGTATCTAGGACTTGAACCCAGGAATAAAATTATCATTGAAGTGGTGACAAATTATATAATTCCTTATTTCAAATTAATTATGTTACGTAAATATTTATGTTTTTAATTTAGTAGATGAGTATTTAAGTAGCTACTAACAAAAAATTATGATTTCAGAGGAAATATTTTTTATACTTTATAAATAATAAAAAAAATATAAAATCGAGGTAATGTTTTTACTATCATGTAGGAATGTGACAAGTTACACGATTCAGATTGAATTTTAATGCGGTACGTCCATAGACTAAATACAACATCAATGGGTACGTCCATAGACTAAATACAACATCAATGGGTACGTCAGTATCATTTGGTATTCATTTACATAATATCGATGAATATTAAGTTCGTCGAATTGTTCGCTTGACCTCATACCATTGTGCCGCGCACGCAGTGCAAAAGTGCATGGTGTTTTCCACGTGTAATTTAGCACCGCACGCTTATCGGCCACAAGAACAGCCAACCACAACACAACACACTTTGAAAATGAGTGAAAAGAGCACATTAAATACAAGCCTTCTAGATATTGGACCTTATATCTATAATAACCCTTTTCAAAAGCAGCGTGTTGCATTTTGATCCTGTTGCTTTTTATTTGCACGAACGACGATGATAAATAATCTCCGAATTGAGAGCAAATAATTTGTATGCTGTTGTAAAAAGAGATGTGGATACTGAATAATTTGAGAGGAACACATTTTGGCTTTTTGTGCTAAAAGGGTGAAGCAGTATATTGAATCATCGGGGATGGATAGAAATCAATGGGACGGGTGGGGTTTTGTCAGGACAAGCGTATTGATCGCTCTTTCCCCCCTGTGCCCCTCTGCCCCTCCCCTGGCTTTACTATTCCCGTCCGTCCCGCCTATCCCGCTCGGTATCATATTTGCATTTCCGAGATACTTTTACTTCCCTGCGTTGGCCGGGATTCAGTTACAAACAGTAAAGCTTTATGCAGAAGGGTGAACAGGGCGGCTTTGGCGTCGAGACAAGAACACTAAAAGCCTCTGTACCTACGTTTAATTTTGCTATTTCACAGTGTACACGTCGATTTTATATGGATGAATGATGAACATGTACAACAGAGAGGTATCACGGATTTTTTATGCATGAATAATGAACATGAATAACAGAGAGGTATCACGGATTTTATATGGAGGAATAATGAACATGTACAACAGAGAGGTATCCCGGATTTTATATGGATGAATGATGAATATGTAAAACAAAGAGGTGTCACGGATTTTATATGGAGGAATAATGAACATGTACAACAGAGAGGTATCCCGGATTTTATGTGGATGAATGATGAACATGTACAACAAAGAGGTATCCCGGATTTTATATGGATGAATGATGAACATGGACAACAAAGAGGTATCACGGATTTTATATGGAGGAATAATGAACATGTACAACAGAGATGTATCCCGGATTTTATATGGATGAATAATGAACATGTACAACAAAGAGGTATCACGGATTTTATATGGAGGAATAATGAACATGTACAACAGAGAGGTATCCCGGATTTTATATGGATGAATGATGAACATGTACAACAGAGAGGTATCCCGGATTTTATATGGATGAATGATGAACATGTACAACAAAGAGGTATCACGGATTTTATATGGAGGAATAATGAACATGTACAACAGAGAAGTATCCCAGATTTTATATGGATGAATGATGAACATGTACAACAAAGAGGTATCACGGATTTTATATGGAGGAATAATGAACATGTACAACAGAGAGGTATCCCGGATTTTATATGGATGAATGATGAACATGTACAACAAAGAGGTATCACGGATTTTATATGGAGGAATAATGAACATGTACAACAGAGAGGTATCCCGGATTTTATATGGATGAATGATGAACATGTACAACAAAGAGGTATCACGGATTTTATATGGAGGAATAATGAACATGTACAACAGAGAGGTATCCCGGATTTTATATGGATGAATGATGAACATGTACAACAAAGAGGTATCACGGATTTTATATGGAGGAATAATGAACATGTACAACAGAGAGGTATCCCGGATTTTATATGGAGGAATAATGAACTTGTACAACAGAGAGGTATCTCGGATTTTATATGGAGGAATAATGAACATGTACAACAGAGAGGTGTCACCGATTTTTTATGCATGAATAATGAACATGAATAACAGAAAGGTATCACGGATTTTATATGGATGATTAATGAACATGTAAAACAAGGAGGTATCACGGGTTTTTCGACTGGAGAAGTGTTTATGTGTGTCAGGATGATATAGTTGATTTATAAAGATTAAATTACAGATAGAGTTTTTATAAACGGATTGTTCTCAAACCTCCGCGGTTGATAGATTTGAACCATACAAGTATATTTGATTAATTTGTGTTATTTCACAATTTATTCAGTAACTAGCTGACGAGTACCCCACGTAAGGGGTTATCCTTAGGAGATAGATATATACCAAATAGGAATTTTCTGAAGGCCCTTTTTAGGATATGGAATTCAGTGGTACATTATGTTGATATATTTGAAAAAATATATTTTTACGTGCTGGATTACAAAACCTGGACTTTTCTCTACTTTATATAATACAGGATTTTCCAATAAGAGGTGTTATTTTGATATTCAATCGTAAAAGATCAATGGTTTCGTTGCTTGTGTGGCACGTAGCGCCGTCTTGTTGAAAGTAAACGTTGTACAGATCAATACCATCCAATTCCGGCCATAAAAAATCATTAATGATCTCTCGATAGCGGAATCCATTCACTGTAACTGTTGCTCCAGCCTCATTTTCGAAAAAGTAAGGTCCAATGACTCCGCCAGACCATAAACCGCACCAAACAGTCACACGTTGAGGATAGACAGGCTTTTCAACAATAACTCTTGGGTTTTCCGAGCCCCAGATGCGACAATTTTGCTTGTTGTGAAGCCACCGAGGTGGTGGAAATGGGCCTCATCACTCAAGTGAAGTTTAATAATTTCAATGCGTTGTTGAAGCGTGTATCGTTCCATTTTTATCAATGGCATAGTTTCTACTTGTCAAATATTAAAAAATGACAGCTTCAAAAGTATTATCTACCGAAACAGCGGGCTATTCAAAATAACACCTCTTATTGAGAAACCCTGTATAATATGCACGTATTATATTTTATTTTTATGGGATATTTTTTGAATTTTTTTAAAAGTCCAAGTCTAAAAGGTATCTCAATAATTAAAGTAATCAATAAGGCGTTGTCCCGGAAAGATAGAGATCATGGGTTCGATTCCCAGATGAGACCGACACCTTTTTTTTTATTTTTCTACGTCTTGTTCTGTTTCATGTTTCGTTTAGATATTAGTATTATCTTCATCTACAACGACATATTAAATAAATGGGAATAACCTTCAAAAGTTATTAAAATAAATTATTTCAATAAAACTAAGACAATTTTAAATTTTTAAATTTCCATTTTAAATAAAGACATAATCAAATAAAAATAAAATCATTTTCTGATTGTAGGTAGAGGTTCGCTAGTCGGATTTGACAAAATCATCAGTTGTTCCAATTTTGAATATTACCAACCAAATTTGAGTTAATTATGCAGGAATATTTCTCATCACAGACAGCCGAATGTGTGTTTGATAATAATGAATATCTACTTCGCAAGCAATATAATGTTATTGAAAATAATGTTTATATTATAAACTATCATATATGAATCAGAAAAGAAATTCTATTCCATAGAAAATTGTAACTTTATTTTGTCTTTGGACTCGAATGATTCTTCGATAACGTTTTTATTACATGTAATCTGAGTGCATACTAAATACTGATAAGTATAACTGGTCCACGATAACTCCGGTGAATCATTTTAGAAGAGTTTATTTGCAGATTGTATAAAATTGAATCATGCACGAATTTTACATACATAGGTCTTAGAGCTTGAAATTGTGGAAATAGTAACAAGTTTTTGTTAGTTCATTGTTATAAATGAATTTGTACCTATTACCACCTACTCGTACATACACTTAGGCACTGTGATTACATACATTACGTAATGATAGCAGCGCTGGGCAATGAGTAACGTGGAACCTGGGGTTTAGTTCTAGGAATTATAATAGTTGGTAATTACGCTGGCTGTTTACGGCTATATAGAAATTACACGTAGATTCTTATAGCAAATAATTATGTAGAATGACTCTAACTTTGTTTAAAATATTGAAAAAATATTTATGACCGTGAGAAAAACGCATGGAAATAAGGATACTGCCGCAACCCAGGATAATTTCTTTTCATAATAACATGTCAAGTTATTTGACGTATACCCGGCGGTGGTTATTAGGAGAAAGACATTTATACCATCAAGGTCTTTTTAAGATATACAATTCCGTAGTACATTATTTTGATGTATCCATAAGGTTTAGCCAGCGTTTCAATGTAAGCGCCCGAAAATCTATTTTTTTATGACTTTTTTTTACAAAACATGAATTTTTCCTACTTTAATAATAATAATAATAATATTGGACAATTCTTATAGCGCCGCTTTTGTGAGGTATCACCTCAGGGATATAAGTTGCATGTATTATATATTTAAACCTTCCGGATGAAAAACCTTCTCTAAATGATAGTTAAAAAGCCCTGTCAAAATCTGTTGCGTAGTTTAGAAGCACTTAGCGCACAACAGATGCGGATAGCGATTTGTTTTATGCTATTTAGAGATTAGAGATGAACTCCGAAACCATTCTAATAACCGGGAGACTGAACCACTGAGCTATTGAGACAACATGTATACCCGTAGTAATTAATCAATATTTTTACTGAATATTTATTTCGAAAATTGTTTTATAAATATTGTTTTTTCATTTGCAAAGCAAAAAACACCTAATACAAACCTACTAAAAAGTAGTTTATTGGCACTTTTCTCTTTTGTGATAACATTTAGTAAATTGTCTTCGAGGCTCGACAATATCTACTAGCGATGGGTATTGACTCATTTTATCTAGAGCGGGAGCCCCGGTACCAACTCAATATCGGTACCAACTCGTACGGTTCAAGGAGTCGACTCAATTGAACGGTAGCCTCGAGCTTAGAGCTTATGAGAATACTGTGCTCGCTCGATACAGCTCCCCCGGTACAGCTCCCCCGCTACGCCCCCCCCGCCCGATATGGCTCCCAGCTAAAAAAGAGCCGTGGTACGGTTAACAAGGAGCCGTACAAATACGGCTCATCAAAAAGCGCTAGCTCAATTGTGCGGCTCTCTAAAGAATTGCTCTTCGCAGGTATCTACTGCCCTAGTTCCATTTTCAGGTTACCACGCAGAGCCACCCATTCTCCACACGACAGAAGAAAAGAAAAGTAGATGCTATCGTCCTGAGTGTATTTGTGAACTTTGAATGGGGAGACCTCGAGTTCGAATATCGCCGCAAGTATCTACTAAATTTTTGAACTGATGCATCCACATTTTATTTGTACTAAACACAATAACTTTACATAAATTAAAAAATATTTGATAATGTGAGCCACGCTTGTTGTTCCGGACTGAGGCCCCCATTTTACAATGTATTAATAACATTTAATAAAAAAATTAAAAAAAAGTAATAAAAAATTGAAATAAAATTTAAATAAAATTGATGAAATAAGATAGTAATGAAAAAAAATAATTATTGTAAATTTTATGAGGTATGGTTGTATAGAATGATGTGTGTATTGTAAAGGTGTTTTGTATTACTTACATGTTGAGTATTTGGCCTATGTCAGTCATTCTATATTTTTTAAATGCATATTACCTTTAATTATTTTAAAAATGAACTTTAATTGGGCGCCGCCAGTCTAGGTGATGCGGTGGTATATTTGGGCGCCGCCAGTCTAGGTGACGCGGTGGTATATTTGGGGGCCGCCAGTCTAGGTGATGCGGTGGTATATTTGGGCGCCGCCAGTCTAGGTGATGCGGTGGTATATTTATTTTACGCTCGCCTATCTACGTTTCCGAACAACTGACCTTTCGATCAAAGCAGCTCTGGTTTAAGACACGCCAATATGCCAAGGAACGTATGTTTCGATTCGCGTGGGTTAAAGGAGGGAACATATATATTAGAAAAGAGGCGGGAACAAATGCTATTCTCATTTCCGATGAATCAAAATTGTCAGCACTGTGATAAAATTGTACCAATTTCGCTCCCGAGGTATATTTCGTCTCGCTTGTTTACTATTATATTTAGTCGTTGTTCCCGCTTCATCATGTCTATTGCTTTCCACTACCTGCTAGGAACTTGTATTATCACCAGCTTCATAGTAATTTTAGGTGTCAATAAAACTAAATTAGATATTGTATTAAAACTTATATTATGCGAAAGTTTATCACAGCACCACGTTAATCTAAAATATAATAACTATGTTACGCAATACTACACTTATCTAAAATATACTAAATATGTTTCGTTTACCATAATTATAATGATTCCGATATAAATTATAACACAAATGTTATTTATGATCTAAATAATCTAAACAAATACAATTGGGGCTCATATAGTCTAAAAATCATACATCAGAATATCAGAAGCTTTTCAAAAATCGATGATTTTTTATTATTTCTTGATCAATTTAATTACTCATTCGATGTTATAATTTTGTCGGAATGTTGGATAAATAAAGAATACACCTCCAAAATTATACATAATTACTCTGAATATCACACTAACATAAGTTTAAATAAATCAAGTGGAATCGTTGTTTACATCAGAGACGGAATACAAGCACAAGGAGATGAAATTTTATTATCACAAGCAAACTGTCTGAAAATTGTTTTGAACAACAACTTATGTATCTTTGCAATCTACAGATCACCCGCTTTCCAAAACATCGACACTTTTTTGAGCTCACTTCAAGCAATCATCAATACTTCAAAAAAAAAGAACGTCAAATCATCATAGGCGATCTCAATATTAATACTATTCCCAAATACCACCGTCAATATAACGATTATTTATGCCTGCTTACCGAAAATGGATTCATTCAGACAATTAACAGCCCTACTCGAGAACAGGGCATGAGTAAATCTTGCCTAGACCATATCAATGTTAAAAATGTTAACCTAATCGACTCATTTGTTTTTCACACTACAATTTCAGACCACTACACCACAGCTCTCTGTCTTAAAAACAAACCTCCCACTGATGCTAAAATTAAATATGTCCCTCGAACAAATTACAATAACTTGGTCGAAGACTTGCGATCAGAAAACTGGCAAAACGTTCTAGACCAAATTGATACTGACTCAGCAATGAATGAATTTATCACAAAATTACATTCATATATATCTAAACACACTAGTCACATTGTCACATACACATAACAAATAATCAAGTAAAACTCACACCTTGCATCTCCCCTGGCCTTGTCAAATCTATTCACAGAAGGAATCAATTACACGAAAAGGCGAAAAGATGTCCTGAAAATATTTTAGTACAAGCTCATTATAAAAAGTATAGGAATTTATGTAAACATTTAATTAAATCGACCAAAGAAAATTATTATAAAAAAATTATTTACGAAAATAACTGTACGCCAAAACGTCTGTGGGAAGCTTTTCGTAATATATCTAAAACAAAAATTAATAAATCTTCCGAAATTAAATCGTTGTACATTAATAATATAAACTGTTCGGACCCAAAAATTATGGCAAATTTTGCCAATAATTATTTCACTTCAGTGGGAGTCACTCTTGCGAAAAAAATTCTTGATAAACTTAATACTACTGAAATTGATCTCGCTAAGTTTACTATCTCTAATTTCGGTCATAAAATAGACAATATACAAACAACAACAAACGAAATCATGAAAATAATTGACGATCTTAAGTCATCAAATGCTTGTGGTCCTGATAAAGTCTCATCAAATCTGTCAAAACTTATTAAATCCTCAATCGCAATACCGATCGCGTTCATTTCGAATCTAAGCTTTAAATCAGGAATATTCCCCAATCATTTAAAACATTCAGTAGTTATATTGCTTCACAAAAATGGGGACAAATCGCATGTACATAATTACCGGCCAGTTTCTTTACTAAATTCGGTCTCGAAAATTAGAGAAAAAATTGTAAAAAATCGCCTTAGCACATATCTGGAAGATAATAACATTCTTTCTAATAGACAATACGGCTTCCGACCATGTTTAAGCACAGAAAACGCTATCGCTAACCTAACAAAAATCATCTCTAATAATATCGATGGAGGAATTAAATGCACTGCACTATTCCTGGATCTAGCCAAAGCGTTCGACACTATATCACATAAAATTCTGTTGAAAAAACTACAGTGCGTTAGAATACAGGGTCAACTATTAAAGTGGATGGTTAGTTATTTAGAAAACAGAAGCCAAAGAGTGAACATTAATGATACTCTAAGCGATTCAGCAAATATTAAATTTGGTGTACCTCAGGGAAGTACTCTAGGGCCAATTTTGTTTAATAAATATATTAATGAGCTATGTAACAGTTCCCTTGCCGACCACATTATTACCTTTGCAGATGATACGGTCTTGTTATTTGAAGGTAAAAACTGGAATGACACAGTAAAGCAGAAGCTGGTATAAACAGTGTTAAACGATGGCTTGATAATAATCTACTCACACTCAACACGGAGAAAACAAAATTCATCCGCTTCAGTGCAACTCAAGCGGGACAACCGAAAGAAACACAAAACATTATTATACACCACTGCAATAACCCAACTACTTGTAATTGTAACACCCTAGAATGCGTAGATAGTATAAAATATCTAGGAATTATGATAGACAAATTTCTGAGATGGGACCTACATATAGACTTAATTTCCACAAAAGTCAGAAAACTTACTCATCTTTTCCCGGGCATTAGAAATATTCTCTGCATAAAAGATCTGAAATGTTTATATTATGCTCTGTGTAACTAATTACTTGAATATGCATCTTTGGGATGGGGCGGATGTACCAAAACAATACTGGATCCCTTAGCAAAAGCACAGAAATCACTATTAAGGGTCATCCTAAAAAAACCATTTAGGTACCCCAGTGATGTATTATTCGAAGATATACGAGTTCTTGATGTAAGGCAACTATACATAAAAAATTATATTACACACTCAAAAACAACGTCACCACTACCCTTCCATTGATCATTATCACGACACTAGACATTCAAGGAGGAATCCAGTTGTTCCACCTACTACTATGACATCCTTTGCCCAAAGACAATTCTATTACCTTGGTCCAAAATTATTCAACCTCTTACTCGATTTATGGAAATCGAAAAGCATAAGCATTCTGCGTAAATTAGTTTATTATTGGCTTCTAGACTTAGGAAGAGTCGAAAGCGAACTTATGATGACCAACAGATAAACAAAAATTTTATGTACTCACATTTATTCATTGTTATTGGCAGTTAAATAAAAAAATCCTACCATGCATCTGATTTATACAATGCGATTGATAATTTTTGTGATTGATAATGTTTATACAATATGTTTTCATGTACCTTGTTTATATTTTTCTTGATTATGTATATTATATTATATGTACCTTGATTATGTAAATTAATACACAGCACAGTAACAGCGATCAAATTAAGAAACCCACCTAATATTTTTCTTATATTGTAACTATAAATTGAATTAATCCAATATGTTATCATGTACCCTGATACAGTGTTCCTTAATTGCATATTATTACATGTACCTTGATAAAATTTATTAGGTGTTTTCATAAAAAAAAACTAATATTCGGGTGTACAAATATGTCTGAAAAAGTTTTTATTTTGATTACTTTGATAAATATATATGTATATAGACTATATTACTAGCGACTATATAACTATTAATGTAAAGTATGGAAATATAATTCATAACAGCAGCGTGTACAAATGTTAACTAAACCAGGCAATTTGGCTGTCCTAAAACGGGAAAATTTCCTAGTTGGACAGCCAAAGCTTCCTTAATATGTGTGTAATTATTTGTATCTAATAAATAAATAAATAAATAAATTTGGGCGCCGCCAGTCTAGGTGATGCGGCGGTATATTTGGGCGCCGCCAGTCTAGGTGATGCGGTGGTATATTTTTGGTGTTTAACGATCAAAATTATTATAGTTATAGTAAGGATTGGTAATCACCTATTCACTAATCTATAATAGATCAGTTGTATACAGAAGTATATAGGTAATGTTGACAGAACTGTTTTTCGTTTTGTTATGAAAGTACGTTCTATGACGTACTACGGCTAAGACTCTCGTATGATGTGACGTAGATTTGCTGGAATTTGATTTCGCGACCATTGGAGACTGACGCCAGCGGCTATCGCTGATTGTAGGTAGGTACTGTAGGTAGGTGGGCAGGCAGGTAGGTGGGTACCTCCACAAGTGGCTCACTCGCATTAGCAGTCATATCTACTTAGGTACTGGCGTGTTGAGGTATTTGGCTCAATGTCCCCCGAGGAAGTGGGGACCGGGGATCAGGGGCACAGAAGTGTCAGCAGGTACGAGCGAGGAGAAAGTGGGACAAAGCCACTGCCTATTTCTCCTCCGGCCAAGTCAATGTTACACTCGGCCTAAACACTAAACAGGGCCGCGCAGCCCGAGGGCAAACAATATAGAACCTAGAGTCGTGAACATTTAATTTTGAAAATTCATTTTCATAACTGGGAAATAACGAATGACTATTGACCTCAATACTATTAACGTCATTATAAAACAATTTAGACAAACCTGCTATCGGGTATGATTTGGGATTTTTACGGCCAAAAGTATTATAGTGAATTGTTTTTGGGGTATTGTGCCGTGTTAAGCTACCTCCTTATTTATCCAACGTTTCGGACAGCATTACAGCTTATGTATGAACAACAACTTAACCTTAGATTACACATTGACACTGCAATGCTGTCCGAAACGTTGGCTAAAGAAGGAGGTAGCGCAACACGGTATAATAAGACAAAAACAAATCACTATAAACCTACTATAATTAAAACCAAAATATTAGCCTTAAGTGCATCGCACAATTGATCTTCTAGTAAATCGGTTTTTAAGGAAAATATTAATAAACCACTAATATCATACAAATAAAAATAAGGGAGAGGGGTAAATAAAATTATATAAATAAGTCATCTCAATGTGGCATAACGCATAACTAGTTTGATAATGGTCTTGTACGATGAAACCGTTGTTAAATAATAATAACTATAATTCTCGTGGAACTTAATACACATGTAATCACATCACTAAATTGACATTTGATAAATTTTTAAAAACACATTAGAACCGTTTATTTAAAGAATTAAATAAATATATATGTATACCATTTAATTAATAGTAGGGTAGTAACATAAATATTTTGTACGTAAATATTGTTTTTTCCACCTTAATGACAATGATATTACTTCCTCAATAATTGCAAAATCACTTTTGGCGTCATTTTAATTTGAATTAAAAAAATATATCTTTGTAAATCCACTAATCGTATATACTCAAAAATGATCGACATGTTTCAAAACCAACGGTTTCATCGCCACGATAAACGTATAATGAAAATTAACAAATAAAAGAAACATTAGTAGACAAATAAGTATGATACTTTGTTTAAGGCGATGCACTACGTCGTGTAATATTTTAAATTGACCCGCTATCAATAACAACCCTTACGTAGCCTGTTTTGATTTATGCAAGAAAAAAACATGGCCAAAAAGTGCCTTTTATTTTATTTTGTGGATGTTCAGGGATAAATATTTTTAAAAAAATCGATCATTTTATAAATAACTTAATTTGCCACATTATACAATGAAATCATAACCGAAAATGGATTCGTAAGTAGGAGATTTTGAGCTTTAAAGCAGTTTTCATAGGCCTTATACATTATTTTTTTCTGGGCTTATAAAAAGACTTATGTAAAAAATTCTCGATTATTTCAAAGGCCAAGATGTATTCTACTCGCAGTATTTAATTAAAGCATCTGACACATTTCAGATTTACAAAACACATGATTTTGCATTACTACGTATGGCATCGCCTTAAAACTTATATTTTTTTAATAAACCCTAAACCCTCTCCCTACATATAATTTTTTTGAAATTTCTTAATAATAAGGGTAAGGATATAAATACATCCTTTAAAAAGTCACGATTGATTTCACTAGGGTATATATTATGTGCTGCAGCCCATGGCCTTTTCTCTTGATAAGCCTTTTGGGATAGTAACAATTAAATAATTTTTAGCTACATCAACTAATGAAATTTTACAAGCTATAAACCATAATGACTCACAACACTCCCCAACTCAAACACGAGAAATAATTTCTCAATTGAGTTGGGCAATTTTTTGTTAAAAATTTCTAATTTTTTCGGAATCAGCCTCGAAATATCTACATTTGTAAATTATTGTAATGTGTAAAAAATATAAAAAAAAATTAAAAAAAAAATATATATATATATATAAATTGCACCGTTTTCATGAATAAAAATATCGCGTTATTTACCGGCGGACTGCCGCTCCCACAGAAGGTGTCCCCAACAGTGGACCCGACAGAAGGTTACAATCTTGCAACCTCTATTTGCACAAGCGTGGTCATTAGTCATTAGTCATTAGTCATTAGGCTTAGCACGGCCCTGACCACACCGCCGCGCAGTCTTGTGAATGATGGTGAATTGCGTCGCGCTCAACCAACGGTGCCGCGGCCACCAATCACCGGGGAGCCACTCATTGTCCACATCGGCCAATTAGCACCGTGTCAACACGTAATATTGGAAAAGAAACGCTTTGGCGGAGGTTTTCCCTTCGCAGCCAGTCGTGTTGACCAGTTGACCTACCGCACCTGCCAACGTCTCATTGTTCTTATCTCTAAATATGAATATTCGCATTGTGATACTGACAGTGATCACAATATCCGAATAAAGGAAGTGGTCAACTCTTCCAACTGAATGTGCATTATTAAATCTATTGCTAAACAATTTGCAACTGTTTTAAGATGCAATCCGGTCCGTGTATGAATGTATCCTTGAAGGTTTATTGTTTTCTACAAGTTATTGCACAAGGAAGAGACGGTTGACCAATCACTTCTTACTCCCATGAATAAAACGAAAAAGCAATTAGCAAACTAATTTACAAACACGTTTCGTTTTACTGATAGATTTTAGTGGTTTGTGGTATATTTTTAATTGGTAATCTCCATTTGTGGAGAAAACGGCCTCAAGAAGATTATGCAGATTTGGACTCTTTAAAGCAGGGGTTTCCCAACTTATTTAAGGCCGCGACCACATTTTACAAAAGTCCAATGATGACGACCTCAATAGTGGAGGGAGGGAGGGAGGGAGGGAGGGAGGGAGGGGGGGTGTAGTGTATGATATTTGTAGGTTTCAGGAAAACACATCCAAATAGGTTATTATATTGAAACATTTTAGAAAAAAAAAAGAATATTATTACTAAAAAATCTTTTTTTTCTGGCAGCGACCCCACAGAAAACACAAGGTCGTCACGGCCCATTAGTTGGGAAACTGTGCTCTAAAACTTTAAAATCTGTTTTTCGCTAGTATCAGAAACAAACTAAATTTGATATTAATTATTTTGTATAGTTTAGTAACAAACAATAAATATAACATTATTATAATTATTAGTGTTTTTTCGCTCTCAAGTATTTATTACGTAATAAATTTAAACATTATATTTATCAAATCAGGGAGTGCATTTGGTTTTTCGCAACCCTATATTATACTTCCTTTTACGATTCTGCCAAAATATAACATCACAATTGACATTCTACAAATAATTCAACACTAAACCAATCTTTAATTCCGACATACACCAGCACAAAACATGTTCACAAAATCAAATATCTACACTTACCGTCACTACTAATACGAATGAATTTGGAATTAACTCCTTACAATACAAATCGTAGTCCGGCTCCAAAAGCTTTTTAACCCTTTAGTTAGCGAAAAAAAAGAAAAATCGAAAGGGTCAGATCCGTAATACCGTATCTTTATGGTATATAGGTAGATTGGACGCACTTTTTTGAAAACTTTTATTCGACATTTATTTTAATTTGGGTAAATATTTAACGGTGAAAATTGATATTCTAGGGCAAACCATATTTTATGCGTCTCATAAATCTCCCTACTTACCGATAATATCTATACAGACTCATTATTTTCCCCAGTTTAATATATTCAATTGAACCAAAAGTAAGTACTTGAAAAATACGCTAAAAGCTAAAAGACATTGCGAATGAATTCGTATAAATATTTACGTTGCCATTGAAACATTTCAATACACTGACACTAAGTAATTCATGGAACAGGTTTCAATAATAAATAATGATGAACGACGGGGGCTGTGAATTGCTTGTGCGAATAATGAAAATGTCTTTTTGAGCGATCTATTAACATTGATGTATTTTATTTAGATGAGACATGAAGCGAAATAAGAGGTTCCGCTTTTTAACTAAAACTAACGAATCCGGTCTACGCGCACCGCTTATCGCATTTTAATAGTGGAACAAGTTTCAACGAGATAAACTTTAGACTTACGGAATTCAATATTATTATGCAGTTACAATTAAACTGATTGATCAGTTTTGTAAGATCTAAGTAAGAGAAAATAAAATACAAATAAAAAAAAAACTGAATAAACACATATAAAAAAAAGTAACTCCTCTAATTGTAGCTCCGCGTCTATTTATTCTTTTATTGCAGAAGTATTGGACGCCTAAAGTAGGTACTCATTAAATAGGCGTCAGATGATATTTATAGCTATGAGCATGAATTTATTTAAAAAAATGTACTTTAACATACATTTGAGTAATAAATGTAACGGGATGGACTTATTGCCCTGTTGTAATTTCTTCCAACCAACCACTGAAAAAAATTACATATTTATTTATTCATTTACGCCCGTCGGGTGTTTCTATAAACAAGTATAAATTAATTTCATTATATAGTGCATTTAAATTAAATTAATAATTATAAAGAAAAAAATATTCATCTAAAGATAGAATCAAAATGTAGCATCAAAAGAATGTAGGAATAAGTTAGAAACAAAATGAATTAACGCACATCAATGCAAAAAAAGTGAGAACAGAGAATAAAGATATTAATACCTGCCTGGAGTACCTACCTATACAACACAAATAATATATTGAGGTATCGTAATTTCAATTATGATGATCGATTAACTCCACACAGGAGGCCCCGAGGAAAATATTTACATTTTTTGGGATGCTGTGCGGAGAGTCTTTTTAAGGAAAGGAAGGAGTGGAAGTTCTGGGAAGGTTAATGGTGTGAGCGTTGGGTAGGAATCTAGGGATTAGTGTGTCCAGGAGTGATGAATATATCCCTCCCAATGCGCGCAAGGCGATGGCTCGAAATACCGGTTGGACAGGTCAAAGGGTCTCTCCAAACGAGCCTCTCCCGATCTGGTACGCCACACAGCCCGTGGGCAGGCGCATTATGAACACACCTCACGCGATGAACCCGGGCACCCCTGCTAAATTGCCAAACTTAGCGAACCACTTGGGGTGACCTACGGCAGAGGTGTTGGTTATCAAATAAATGGTTCCAGGGGCGGTGGTAACCAAACCCGCCTCTCAAAAAAAAATAGGATAAAGCAAGTTTTTCAAAAGTTTTCTAAAATAAGATTTAAACATAAGTTTCATCAGGTAGGACGGAATGGGGATAGGATGGCGAAATGAATAGAGAGAAGATAAGTGGAAGCGGAGAATTAAGCTAATGACAACAGAAAGCCTTGCCAGTCGTACCCCGATTATTGATGAAACAAAAGTGCTTACGTATGTTTACATACAATGAGGCGGATTCTAATACAATGGGTAACGCGACGTGCCAGTGTTTTTTTCGAACAAGACGGTATTTTGAATGTTATTACAATGAATAATTTGTTTTTGATTGGTCATTTTGCTTCCTTCAGATTCGGTTCTGAGGCCGCCTGCGCCAGCTCTGCCGTGTCCTCGACTAGATTGTGTAATATTTAAAAGCATTGTCTCTTTATGTTGACTTTTGAGTCCATGTTGACACTTGACACACTCTTGTTTGACAGTTTTACGCAGCAAATGATAGCGACGTTGGACTTGACCTGACTTGAATTTAGGCGTGTGAAGTTTCGATTATTACGCTATTTAGAGAGGGTCACACATATAAGTTTGTTAAGATATCAGGGCAGTGCCTTGATGTTCGTTTCAAATATAATTTGATTTTAAAACACTATTTCAAATAGTGAAAATTGTCAAGACTGTTGCATGACGAAATTAGACAGGCGTGAATTTCAGTTATCATTATTACAATACCAGAATTACACATGTATGGAATTACAGATGGACTAAATTACAAATGGAAATAATTACACATGCCCAAAAACCCTAACCTAGAGTATTTTTTGTTCAAATTCGAAATTTATTTAGCATTGACTTAACTCATAAATTTAAACTTACTGAAAACAGATTACTTTCACATATACATATCATTCGAGTAAGTGTGTAATACTGTCAGTCATTCGTAAGTGAAATTCACGCCTAGTATATAAAATCGGACACCCTTCATCAAATCGGTCTGAAACATGAACGTGAAAAGCCCTGGACGGAACTATTCGAGAATAATTTGAAGCCACGCGCTGGGTGAGAGGGAAGATGTGTGAATTTTTTTAATGACATATCCCGTTCATTGTTTCATCAAAAACCCAAATAACATCGTAAGCCGTTATAACTGCATTACAACACATAAACAAAATTATAAGTAGATCATTATGCATCACTTTTCATACAAATCATGTCAAAAGTTTCTCATACAAGGGCTGCCAGGCAATATCCACTCACTCCGAGATTTGGCTTCAATGCCGTTCATACAAAATCGCACTAATGCTCTGTCCAGGGTATTTTAGGACCATGTTTCGAAACCACGATCAGGAAACTCACCATGTCAGGTGGTCCAAAAAGTCTAAATGCAATTGAAGTAATTATTTAACTCTTAAAATACGCGTACCTTAGTTCATTAGTGAAGTGATCTATCGACTACACCAATTTGATGAGACTTGGTACTGATTGAGTCACTTTGTAATGACTGGTTCCTCTTTGTACGGTAAATACTTGTAAGTGTATTCTTCTGAAGAGATCAGTGGATGTTCTCCTTTAACAAAGGTGGGTAGCTTTACAATAATTATACTGGAGTGTAGGTTTAATATTTACACGTTTATTGTCCCGCTACTGGTAGGTATATGTTACTTAGAAGGAAGCTACTCGTAAAATACACGAATGTCTCTTTCATACATTCAGACATACGTTTTATAACAATTATATTTAAAAAAATTTATAAGCTTGCTAAAATATTTTTTATATTTTTGTGTAGTATTTTAACGATATTTTGCAAAAGTTTAAATTAATATTGTGTTCTAAGGCAGGTAACCTTTCTTTCGTCTGGCAAAAAAGAATATTTTCGAACAATACGATCAGCCAAAAAGAAACTGGTAGAAAATTAGTTTACTAATATCAGAAATTTTAGAGCATATGAACTATTTCAGGAGGAGGGTCCGGGCGGGGCCGCAGGCCACCTGCACGCGCGCCACTGCAAAATTCAAATGACACTTCACTCCATCGTAATGTATCAGTTCCGTTTAATTAATAAAAAGGCATAAACGTGTATACATTGTTTTATGTAAGTTGTTCAGGAGTACATTAATAAGTGTGTAGTACAGCACATAATTTACTGAGTATGAACGATTTAAGCAGGTACAATAAAAGTTATCATGGAGAGTTCTGTTGTAAAAATGCGTTCAATAAACGTACGTAATAACAAGAGTAAAAAATAAATACTTAAGGTACTATGAAAGTAATTACAGAGCAATGTGAGTATGAACAGGTTGTTGTAAAGCATGTTTGTGTTTTGCAAATCTTATTATGCCAGATTGGGTGTTTTACAGCGATAAAAGGTGCACATGAAGAAGTATGAAATATATAAAGACATATTCCCGAAAGAAACCATTCATCTGTTCTGAATACAATTACTAACGTTATCCAAATTGATCCTGGTAATAAATTACATCTTTGCGATTCTTTCAAGAATAATGAAACCATCCTGTCACTTCGAATGCAATCAATGTTCTCAATATTTGTTTTGACAGCATCGCCATTCCATTGTAAGAATATTATGTACTAAATACACAATTTGGCTATCGTTCCCAGCTGGACAGACAAAGGTTCATTTTGTTTTGTATTGTTTGTAATTTATATATATGTATAAAAAATCCGATTGTGCCGGTGATCAAGAAAAATGATATAATGATGTATAGAAAGTTGCAGGTGGAGTTAGTTAAGCGTAATTTTTTTATAAAAAACCCACAAAAAGAGGTAAAAAGGGCTTTCTTTACTTTCCGTATATTCACAGAAAGGGTTCATCAATAAAATAGATATTGAAGAATATATTCAAAGGGTTCATCATTAAAATACAGATTTAAGAATCTATTACAAGGGTTCATCAATAAAATGAATTATTATCTCAAAGCGTATTGATACTTGTTGTCACTCTAATAAATAATACAAAAATACGTTTCAGACAAGCGGTCCTATTATTATTTATATTATGCTATGAAAAAGTTTATGATTTCGGTATTTATTTATGAGCACAGCGTGATAGCGTTTTGTTATTGAGATAATAATTCAGGTTTATGCCCTGTTTTATAATTAACAAAAAATGACATTGACGTACCTCTGATAAAATCAATGCGTGAATTCATAATAAAAGAATAATCGACATGATATAGCGTTTCGCCAACGACAAAATGAACAAATTGCCCTTTTAAATAAAATAATGACTAAAGCATCATAGCAGATATGAACACAAAACACGAAGGGCAAAATTATTCCAACAATATCGGCATTTATTGTGGTTCAACATGATACAGGGAAGAATAATAAAAAGAAAATCAAATGTCGATTATAAAATAATCATTAAAATATAATAGATGACCTAAATTAGGTATTATGCGATTGTGTGGTTCATGTTCGTCATATTACGCTTTCACAGGAGGTTGGATAACATCATTGTCACCCAGTCTGGATAGGGTCAGGAGGTCAGGAGAACAATTATTTTACAAGCAATAATTATTCGCCTGAAACACTCATCCATATTGAAAAATCTCCTGATAAAAGATACATGACGCCAACGGGACTCGAACCCGTGTCCCTTCGAT
Organism: Hesperophylax consimilis; assembly: GCF_061612785.1. Lineage (NCBI taxonomy): Eukaryota > Metazoa > Arthropoda > Insecta > Trichoptera > Limnephilidae > Hesperophylax > Hesperophylax consimilis. The sequence continues at coordinate 1,121,280 of NC_142836.1, forward strand.
TTCCGGTAGACAGCTCTGACCACTGAGCTATGGCGGCTATCCGCGAAATAATTCAATATATACTAGTGTTTCATTCAACAATTACTGCTTGTTACATTTTTGAGTGATTCAGGAGAATAATTATTCGAGAGTATCTTCCACTTTGGGACGTGCCTCAAATATACTACATATTATTATCTATGTCTTGGGGTATATATAGATCGAGATTTTAAATGGAAAACACATATTTGTGAACTTGTCAAAAGGATTAGGAAATGTTATTATATTTGTAAAGGACTTAGACCAGAAAACCAAAAAAAGTGTACTATGCAATTGTTCAATCCACTGTCTGGGGAGCAACATATGAAAACATTTTATATCCAATAAAAACAGTTTGATAATTAAAGTAATTTTGAATAAACCATCTACATTTTCCACTGAAATACCCTTTTTATATTCAATGAACCCACAATAGACAAAATGTATTAAAAAATATCTAATACAACAATTTTTTAAAGAAATTAGTAATTTAACAATTCAATAACTTACAATTTAATATATCAGAATAATATTAAAATCCCAAAATTTAATATCAAACACATTCAAAATACCTATCTCTATCTAGGTATAACTTACTTTAACAACCTTCCATTAAATCTAAAAATACCTATCTCTATCTAGGTATAACTTACTTTAACAACATTCCATTAAATCTAAAAATACCTATCTCTATCTAGGTATAACTTCCTTTAACAACCTTCCATTAAATCTAAAAATACCTTTCTCTATCTAGGTATAACTTACTTTAACAACATTCCATTAAATCTAAAAATACCTATCTCTATCTAGGTATAACTTACTTTAACAACCTTCCATTAAATCTAAAAATACCTATCTCTATCTAGGTATAACTTACTTTAACAACATTCCATTAAATCTAAAAATACCTATCTCTATCTAGGTATAACTTACTTTAACAACCTTCCATTAAATCTAAAAATACCTATCTCTGTCTAGGTATAACTTACTTTACCAACCATAATTTTCATCTAAAAATTATTGAAAAATATTCATGAATTTCAGCTTTGAAAATTGAAAAATTATCTTATACGGATGGGATTTTTCACAGAATTTGAACAATTCATCAAATTTCAACGTTCATCATCGGGTTCTGTGAAAGTTCTATTCATGTTCTGTTATTATATCATTATATACTAGTTGCTTGACAGAACTGAAATAAAAACTGAACTTAAATTTTTTTTTCACACACTTGAAAATTAAATTTGAAATTTAAATAATTAATAACTTATTATTGATAATTCTTGCGTTTTTGTTACTTATCTTTTGGTTATTATTTACAATATTTTATTAATTACTTATATTTTTTTTAATAATTGAACTAGAATTCCCTTACCAAACACAAGAGCCTTGTCTCTTTATGGCGAGGAAAGGCTATTTTTTGTTTTAATACTATATGACATGTAAACATTGTATATTCCTTGTAAGAAAATAAAAATATTAAGTAAAAATGAATAAATGGTGAAATAACGCTAATTAATCAAATAAAACTTGCTTTCGTCCGCTGGATTTGAACCCGCTACCTCCGGATTGCTAGACGAGAGCCTTACTCTCAACCACGGAGGCCATCAAATGATAATTAATATTTCATTTTCCTTTTATTTTATTCAATAGATTTGACGGTTCCTGAAGCATTGTTCCCTTCATTGAGTTTTTTTAAACTGGAATCACTAGACAGAAAGATTTCCTTGCAATTTCTCTTTGATTCCATTTTGAGTCTTAACTTGACCCTGATTTTTGATTGTGGTCACAATTTTCTTTTCTGAACATTCTCACCACGACCACCACCTCGACATCTCTACAGAGGTTACTAGGTCTCCACAGGGACTTCACAGCAAACGATTGTGTACTCGGAGATCAAAGGAGAGAAAATTAATTTTTCAATTTTATTAGAATTTATCCATTGTTTGCGAGGGCATTAAGGAGGATTATTTGGCATTTATTTCAGGGCGTTCATGTCTTTTAAATCCACTTTTGTGTTGTTGATTACATTCAAGTAGGTACCGGCCCAACTTCAAGCAAAGAAATGTAGCTTAGAACTAATGGTATTTACTTTTGTTAAATAGGACCGTCCGATTTTTATTCGTTTGTTTTGTGTTTTATTTTTAGAAAATGTATTTTTCTTCTGCTTATTGTAATACATTAATAATAAAGCTATATTTATGTTTATGATTGTTTCAGGTAGGTGCTTGAGATATAACACCAATAGATTCAATAAATTACTTCCATTGTTAACATTTGACATGCCAGATTAATAAAATATAGCTCATAATGGCTTGTTTTGGTAAGCAATCAAAATGATAAGGGATTTATTTTTGGTACACAAATTCAGAGACATCGTACCTAACCTTTCCAACTTAGTTAATTTAAGTAGTTGTTCTGTTATACTTTCTAAACTATATAAATACCTACCTACTTCCTACGTTAAATCTTGTCTTTTCTAATCGAATAACTAAATAGGTTCTTCAATTAAATCACTTTATTATGACTGGGAAATTAAAATTAAGGCAAAGAAAAACAGGTTTCGATTTTTTTGTAAAAGTTCTTTAAGCTGGTCATAATTTGGATCTAAATTACAATTTCCTTCAATATTTCACCAAAGTTCTATTTAAACCAAGTTAAACTTTAACTCGACACTTTTTGAAACTATTGAAATATTGTTCAAAGTTTATACAATTTACTTTGCAATCCATTCAAATATTTCATTATTTAGTTCCTATTTTGACTGTAAAAAAGGGGACAAAACGGACATTACAAATTATAGACCGATATGTATCCAATCAGCGATACCCAAATTTTTTGAAAAAATTGTACTCTCTAAAATATCTTCCAACATACAAAAAATTATAACTTCCTACCAACATGGCTTTTGTTCAAATAAATATACTTTAACTAATTTACTAATATACAAAAACTTCATATCCAATTCTTTAGCAAACAGATGCCAGGTTGACTCAATATACACTGACTTTAGCAAGGCCTTTGATAAGGTGTGTCACAAAATATTAATTAATAAATTAGCCACACTTGGAGTTTATGGTAGTTTATTAAATTGGTTTATTAGTTATTTGTCCAAAAGAAGTCTTAGTGTGAAAATAAATGGCACAAATTCTTACTCTCGAGATAACCGTCCATTCTCTGCTTCAAAGCCCTCCGAGCCGTTGGAGTTTGTGGTATATTGTTCGATAGCAAACTAACTTTTGTGTATCATAATATTAATAACATTATCAATAAGGCTCTTAAGACTCTTGGGTTTGTTTTGAGAGTTTCAAAAGACTTCAATAATTTAGGCACTTTTATCATGTTGTACAAAACCCTTGTTAGATGCCAACTAGAGTATAACTCTACGTTATGGTCTCCCTTTTACAATATTCATTCCGATAATATGAAAAGATTCAACATAAGTTTACTACCCTTTTATTTTTACAACACCAGGACACTGTCTTATCAAAATTCCCTGATTCCAAGACTTCACAGTCTTGGAAATAAATATTAAATATATTTTATATATTTCATCATAAAAATAATCAATATTAATATTGTTTATTTCAATTCCTTTATATATCGAGACACAAATAAACATCTATAATTTCCGCAATATATAAATTTTTATTTTCATTTTAAATATCTATTTATGTGAGACTTCTTATCATTTTTACTAATGTATCTTATTTTATTATATGCTTTTGTTGTAACATTTAATATTTTTTCTTTTTTCATTGTATTATGTTTCCTTTATTGTTTTAATTTCGTAGAATTTATAATAACTGTGATACTCAACTATTTAACCTTGTAGTGTGTAAAAGCCCATTAGGGCGTGTAAATAAATAAATAAACATAATAAATGTGCAAAAACAGCTTACTTGCGTTCGAAGGCCATTTGTACAAACGATTTAACTTTTGTGTGATGTTATACTTGGGGATAATATTTACATAAAGCATAAATAGACAGATAATAGTGTATTGTACAATGATTAGGTAAGTAGATTGCCATGATTTGTGGTTGTAGAATGTGAGCATTGGGCATGTATGCATGGCTTCTATATGGGTTTGAATTATTAACACGTAATCATGTATCCTGCGTGGCCGTGTTCATGAATTCAGTTCATGTACGCATGTATAATAATTCCACCTTAGCAATGCGTGACGTAGTGACGCTGTGGAATGATTGCTAAACTGTTAATTTTATCGTAAAACAAAGGCACAGTCGTTACCTGTATCACGAGGTGCAGAGGAGCCATATACTCGTATATATACTCGTATCAATATTTAATAATGGATGAGTTTGTGTCGTCGTATAATCAATATGACTTTATAATGAATATAATAAATGGATAATAGCTAATTAAATAAAAAGCTTACATTTTTTGTTGAACGCCTTTTTTAATAACCTTTGAAGGTTATTCGCATGAATGTAATGTATAATTGAAGAAGAAGATAATACTAAAAAATCAAGAACAAGATACCAAAAAATAAAATATCACGTTGTCAACTGGGAATCGAAACCAGGATCTCTGTGTTACCGGGACAACGTCTTTAACCGCTCGATCTAATTATTATACGTCATATCTGTCGATCTCATATTTCAAATTCAGAATTAACAATCTTGCACCTAAATTATCCCATATTTTGGCAGATATCTTTTTGAATGGTAACAATGTTCTAAAGAATTGGTTTGTAAGCAATTCGATTTTTATTTAGACGTGATACCTGTTGACTTCTTTTAAATGTCTAAATGAGCATTTAATATTTTTATTGGAACAGCTTTTCATAACATTTGAAGGATATACCCATCAATTTAAAATATATTTATTAGTATTATCTTCTTCCTAAGTAAAATACCTCGGGATATCAAACTCAATTGGAGTAAACCGAAGTGACGAAGGGTTGGCGTCCCCGAAAACTCCTTCTTCCTATATTAAGGCCGAGTGTAGTTTTTTATTAATTTAAAATAATGATAATATTATTAAACAAATCGATAATGATAGTGTTTTCAACAAGTAAAATTTTTTTTATACATTTTTTAAATTAACATAGGCTTAGTAATTATCAAAATCAAATCGAAAATATGACCTTTTTCAGACCGTAATACGTGCGTTTTAAAAAATACTATTAAAGGCTTAATATCGTCAAAAAATACCTGAAGGGGTTTTCTTTAAACGTACGAAAAAAAAAACTAAAAAATAAATAAAATAGGTTCGTAGTTTAATTTTTTCATAAACACTAATTGTTCTTGTTTTTAAAATGCAGATTATAAAACTTTGGATACGTTTATTTAACAAAACTAAACGATAAATTATTGGTATTATATTTTTCCATTTTTTAAAGTTAATTTAATATTTTTTATACTATAATTTAAGAAAGAAAACTTAGATTTTTAAATTACTTTTAAAGTAGGCCGTCTAGTGGCGCCTATTTGAAAATTTTAACACGGTAGAACATCGAACTAAAAGCTTCTTTTAAATATCCCAACAGATGGCGCTATCATGGTCGGAGTCTTGGTTATTGTTTATTTTTCAAACCAATTATATTATTAAGTTATTATTTATTAAATTATATGATAATTGTTAAAATATATATTTTAACAATTATGCGTTGTTTGCGGTTCCTTCATTCCTTTCTCAAAGACAAATACATAGCACTATCTTTTTTTATGTCAAAACAAATATGGGATGCTAGGAAGAGGAATATGGGAAAATACCTGGCTATACAGATTCGGTCACCTAATACGGCTAAAGCCGTTTCAGGCCACATTCCGATTCTTTTTTAAAATATATTACTTTGAAAAAGTTTATTTGTATTTATTTTTGTTCCATTTCCATAGTCCTCAATAAGTTTTATACCTGTTCTGAGGTCTACATACTACAAACTGAAACATTCGGTCGGAGCCGCAATGTTTTTTTTATTTCTGTGGGCCTTAGAAAACAATAATGTTATTTATAACGGTTTTGTTGACCGAGGTAGAACGAACACAGGTTCTCTGTTTTTTGACCAGATGTAGGTATATTTTTTACAATGCCGGCCGGCGTAGTCCGGGTGGTAAGGCTTTGGACTCCCATTCCGAAGGTCGCGGGTTCGAACCCTGTGTACGCAAATAAATTTTATTTGATTGATTTGTGTTATTTCACAATTGATTAATTAAAATAATAAATACTATATATGCGGCACGTTCCAGAGTAGAAGATACTCCCAGTATCGCCTTGGTGTAAGACCACCATTCAGAATTGAAACGTTTCTCCAAATGGCTTTAGCCGTGTTTAGTGACTAGATCTAAATGGCCAGGTACTTCCCCACCTTCCTCTTCCCCATCTCCTTCCCTTACCCACTTACCTTCAGCCAAACAACATACCCCAATCGGGGATGCCATAGTCTCACTGGCTCCAGACCGGAGCAGTTGGGACTCTTGTGAGCTATTCACTATAAAAATACTATGTAAAACCAAATGCCAAAATGTTTTTAATAGAGATATACATAATTAAGAAATTGGCACATACATCATCATACTTGTCATAATATGGAAAATCAGGACTAAAGATATATGAAGAAATAATAATAATATAAAATGAAATGTCAGGCTTTCTGTAAAAATATTAAAATACATACAATTAAATTAAATGTTACCTTGTATATATTCGTTTAAATTCTAACGTAGTATAAACTAATTAAATAAATAATATAAAAAAATAGTGCCATCTGGTAACTGAAATTCATAACTTTTATAACGAAGATTTACATTACCGCCATCTTACTGTTTTCAGGCAAACGTTTTTAAAATAAATTCTAGTTAGAAAAAATATTGTTTTGGAAATGAACAACAGAGTTCGTGTGTGTCGAAAATAGTTGATTTTGTCATGTCTACAATCGGTCTTAAGCAACGTGTATTCAAGCTTGATTGGTTTTCACTTGTTGGCACCACTCTTTTCGCAATGTGTAAAAACAACACGTTAGGTTAGGTTAGGTTAGGTACGGTTTAGGTTCGCAAATGTATACGTACACATTTGCGAACATAAACCGTACCACGAATTACGGGAAAGGAACGAATCAAAAGTAACTTAACTAATGTTTAAGTTCAGTTAGGCAGTTCATCTAGCGGATGTATACGTAGAATTATATGACGTCATGTTGATTGAACGGACCGTAACCACGTCGCTCTAACGGCCGTATATGAACAGATAGACCAAAATCTGATGACCATTTGAATAGGGTTCAAATTGGCATGAATTGATTCTCCCGTTCTTAATTTGGCACCGCGCTCCACTATTGTATGACGCTGGACACCCACTGTGTAGTTCAATATCGCACGGTTGCCTTACTCCAACAAAGCATCTCTAGGAGCTATACTAATCTGTAAACTCTATGTGTCTCTATACTAGCCTGTGTAAACCTTTTAATTTGTAATCTTCTCCATGATATATTGGTGTATAACCGTTTCATGGAGAACATGAAAAAAAAAAAAAAAAAAAAATCTCTTCAGGGGTATTGCGCTTAAAAGTAACTTCAACGGAGTCGTCAACATATTATTATAAGGAACCTCACATAAAGCCAAGTTAATCCATGTTCATTAAACATAGCAGAACAATAATCCATGTTAATCCATTTATCCATGTTCAATAAATTTAGCAATACAATAATCCACTCGAATCAGTTTAATCCATGTTCATTAAACTTAGCAAAACAATAATCTATATTAATCCAATTAATGTAGATTATTGAACTTAGCAAAACAATAATCGATGTTAATCCATGTTCACTAAATTTAGCAAAAAAATAATCCACGTTAATCCATGTTCATCAAACTTAGCAAAACCATAATTCATGTTAATCTATTTAATTCATGTTCATTACTTAGCAAAACAATAAAAAAGTGCAGGATGTAGATTGTAGGTGTTACTAATTAAGTCTTTAAGGCCGAGGATTTGTTGTAATAAGTAATAACAGCAAATGCAAATGGAAATGGGTCAAAACTTTTCCATTTGAAAATGCAAAATGCAAAATGGTTTTTAGAAAAGCATTTCAAATGCAAAATGCAAAATACCTATTTTCAAAATGCATTGAAAATGCAGAATGGTTTCTCAGGTCAAACAATTAAAATAATTATAGAATTTTTAAACAATTTTGTCATTTAATAATGGACATCGATGTAGAACAAACATATTACATGATGGTAAATCCAAAAAAACCACGACTACAGATTATGAAACCACAAAAAATTTGCACGGTACTAATGTTGCTAACGTAAAAACATAGAAACTGCTATCTAACATTTAATATTACAGCGTCATGTTCAGTATTTGAATCAGTATTTTTTGTAATGCTATCACTCAATTGCCAGGGCTCCTACCAGGGAGCAACTTGACAAATGTAAATTATCTCTCATAGCGAGGTTGAGGAACGACTGATATGTGGGGCTTATGAAAAAAAGATGAGTGGAGATAGTAGGAAGAATGTTGCAAAAAAGCATTTAAAATGGAAAATGCATTGAGAAAAGCATTTAAAATGCAAATGCAAAATGGTTTTTAGAAAAGCATTTAAAATGCAAAATGGAAAATACCCATTTTGCATTTTGCATTTCCATTTGAAATGGATTTATTTGAAATAAAGCACATCTCTGCTTATATAAAAGTTAGAATTAGTTACCTGGTTAATGATTTCCATTACAAACATGTCAACTTATAATTTCAATCACTATAAAATGTATCAATCATAACTCATAACTTATAGCATGTTATTTGTAAGACTTTTAATTGAGTGTTTTTTAATTGGATTTTTCTCACTCGCGTGTAACAATTCGTACGAAAAACCTAAAGGTACAACTACAATTATGTAAACAGAACGAAATACAAATTACCGAATCAAAAACGTGTGTAATTATGTAAGAACGATGATCATCGTAGATAATATATAATGTACTTTTATGTTATTGGTCGATAAGCAGGGGGATGTAAGTTGTTCAAATAGATTATCTCTAATTAGTAGTAGGATAGAGCCTTGGAACAAATTACAGCGCCCTCGATGTCTTTTTTCGCAAATAAAATCATTTTAATGGTACAACCGTGAGTGGATCACTTTGATCTTTGTTTGTTTCTTTTGAGATTCGTTAAGGACCGAGACGTGGGTCAATATTTCAGGGAATTATTTAGGTGATAGGTAGTGATAACTGTTGTTGTAACCAAGAACAAAACAATATTTCTCATCAAATAGTCATGAAATACCAAGTATTTTTCCAGTAAAAGCATTTCTCCCAGTTCAGTTCAATTAAGGGATAAAGAAACATGTTTTAACATGTTTTGAAGGATAAGAAAATTTTTTTTTTCGTAAGTTTTCTTTGCCAATTGCCAACAACGGTACCTAAGTAAAATTGAAATTATTATATTATTATTACTATTGAAATTTCCCCCATGCGACCCGTGCTAAAAATCTATCTTACTCAAGTACATATTTTTCGTGACCGGTATAAATGACCCAAACATGAAAACATGGTAAAAACCGTTCATCTGGCAAGTCTGCTAGATAAATCAAAAAGACTTGTTTTCTAGCAAGTTTTCGGTATAAATTGTTTTGTCAACATTTAAATAATGGCCGAACAAATTTAGCATCTTCCTAACAAGTATTACACATACCGTGGCACGTAATATAAATGCATCCTTATTTGATTCAGAAAGGAAGTTAGCGCCGCAAGTAGTACCTACATCCGTTAGACGCATACCGATACATCTTCCTGAATAACAAAAGTTAGTCATCGATCTGGGTATATGGGTGATAGTCGCTAGATGTATTCAAAATAATCAAACAGTGGTATTATTATATTTACACATAACTATTGTGAAATTATTCATTGCGAAGAAATCTGTGTGCAATCTGTCAACTATTTAAATTTAAAAATAATCGTAGTAACAATATATCGAACACATAAATCAAACATAACCAATTTCGCAAATGAACTATTTCAATACCTAAACAAATTAACGAACATGTTTACGATTGTCTGTGGTGATTTTAACATCAATATCTCAACCAATGACAATTCAATAGAAAAAAAACAACTTTATTAACACGATGACACACCTCAACTTTAAATCCTGCATTAATAACTATACCTGAGAAATACACAACCAAACACCATCATGCTTAGATCACATCTAAAAGCCCTCTGGGCGTTAAATAAATAACATCTGGTGCAATAAGATGTTCCTATAAATAAAATTAAAATTTAAATTAAGCTATTCATATCCCCTACTAGATTATAAATTATTAGTAAAATCACTATCAACTGAAAAATGGGAAGAAATATTATAAAGTAATTGAGCTAGCCAAAGTTCCATAATGTACGAAAAACTCTATCATCACATATTAAAAAAAGCGACAAACATAATACAAATCACTTCAAATTCAAAAACAAATAAAAGCCATACGAAAAAAATAACCTGTTTGAAATAACTCAAAAATCGACATTTAATAATAACACATATCATATTATAAGAAATATAAAAATATACTTACAACTTTAATCAGAAAGACGAAAAACAACTATTATACTAAAATTATAATAGAAGCTAAGATACTAATAAAAAAATCTGGTCAACAATAAATGAGGTAATAAATAAAAAAATACAAGCAAATATATGAAATCACAGGTGGTAAAAACATATATAATGTACAAATATACAAAAATGGTGTAATATCTTAAATAATTTTTTTGTAAATGTCGGCAAAAACCTGGAAAACTCCATCAACACGTATAACTCTAATAAATAATACAAACACACAACAAATAACTTCTACCCGGCACCAGAATTTAACATTGAAAAAAATATTGCTGAACTGAAAGGAAGCTCTGCCCCCAGATTTAATAATAATAGAGGTTAAGACATTAAACAAAATTAGAATCAGAAACAATTTCTAGTGCGTCTAGAAAGTATTTTATTCACAAAGAAGGATAAAAAATCAATCATCACCCCTATTTATAAAACGCAATGCCGTAAAGACCCAAAAAATTACCGCACGATATCACTATTATCAAATATAGGAAAAATAAATGAAAAAATTGTAAAAACAGATCTGGGCATTCTTATAAAAAAATAACAAAATAAGTTCAATTTTTTTCTTTATAAAAATACAAGCACTCAAGACGCTATTACTAAATTAAAGAATTACGTATATACTGCACTAGATTCCAAAGAAAAATGTCTAGGAATATTTATAGACTTAAAAAAGGCGTTCGACAGTATATCACATAAAAAACAAATAAATAAATTAAAATCCATTAGAATAAACGGAAAAGTCTTAGATAATTAGTTATCTCAATAAAAGACCCCAAGAAGTTAAATTAATTGGTCAAGTTGAATTTAGTGAATTCTCAATACCTCAAGGTACAGTTTTAGGCCTTTTGCTATTTATCATATACGTAAACGATAAATGATTAATGTCTCTAAATATGGCAAAATTATTTGATACGCAGACGACACAGAACTACTAATAAAAGTTAATACTTGGACGGCAGTCAACAACACGGGTAACGGGGATTTGAAAAAAAATTAAAAAATGATTTGATGTAAATTTATTGAGACTAAATTTGAATAAATCTTACTATGTGCCATTTGGCATAAAGAAAACAAGAAATGCAAATTATAATCCACTCTGGACAAATGCACAACAACATAACTGCAATAATTTGTGTTTAGTAATAGAAAGCAAAACCGAAATAAAATACATGCATTACAGTAGACCAGTGCCTAAAAAGTCCCACAACATAAACATACTCAAAGACAGAGTGAGGAAACTAACATAAATTTTTTAATGTCTAAGACATATACTAAATAAAGATTTACTTAGAATGAAATATTTTTATTTCTGCCAATCACTAATACAATTTGGCACTATAGAATAGAAAAAACACACACAACCGCTTTACATAATATCACAAAAATTAATATTAAAAAACAATTCTATTTAAACTATATACTTATCCATCAGAACTTCTGAAAATTTAAAGTTAGAAAATTAAACGCATTATACTTCTATCGTGTAACATTACAAATTTACAAAGATAATGTTATTCTAAATAAAAATGCACCTTTTCAAAATAATAGATTACTCGGACAAACGTCAATACTCCCAACTCTGAAATGTAAAAAAAAAACAATAGGGCAATTCAACTATAAATATCTTGGAGTAAAATTTATTAATTCACTACCAAAAACTATCCGAAATATGAATAATAACAAAGATTTTTCACGTTAAAAAACACACTGAAAACATAAACTGAATATTTTTGCATGTTACTAAAAAAAATAGCTAACAAAATGACACATCCCCGATAAACACAAGCCTAGATTTATTATGGTGGTACACCTTAAGTTTAAAATTAGTTGAAATAATTACCAAATATTCTGTAAATTATGAAACATTATTTTTTTGTGAATAAATATAAAAAAACAGTGTTTATCCTATTTTAAAAACTTAACTATATGAGAAATACTAATAATATGTTTTACAAAAAAGTTCTTCATATCTGGAAAATCCTAACAAATCTAAACTTTCAAAGATGCTTTTGAAGTTAAGTAGATCACACACAAATTATATTTTATTGCCGCACGAAAAGAGGGAAAATGCATAGAATAAAGAATAACACAAGCAGTGCTTTGTGGACGTGTGTGTCGTGATCCAAATATAACTTATTGATATATTTGATGTTATAATATTGTGAGTTTAAAAAGGCAACTAATTTCAGACCTATTTGCTAATTACTAACTTGTATTATTTATGAGTTTTTAAAATAAAAAGTCTTGTCTCTTTACCTCCCAACATTTAAATCACATACTCCTTAGTTTATTTGTTTTTTTTACATGCACGACTGTATGCACGTACTGACGGACATACTTTATATTTATGTTATACTTTGATTTATTTACCATTTCAAGTACTATTATTTAAATTTGATATTAATTACAGCGTTGGTATTTTGCCATTACTTATTAGTTTTTTTCTATATATACAACAGACCTTATTTTCACTTTTTTAAACTTCTGTTTTATAATACATATCAGTATATTATTTATTAATTTTTTATATACCTTACGAGTAAATTATTTTCCTGTTTTCAGTCTTGCTGGTTTGCAACAAACATGAATAATTGTATGCATATATGAATGTACAATGTACTGTACATACTTACTTTATATTTGAAACATTGCTTTTTAACAATATCAGGTGTTATTATTTGGATTTGATGTTAATCTTAGTATTACCATTTGACTTTATTTTTTGCATATAGTTATGTATTATGTTATTTATAAATTTACAATTTCTTCTGTAAAAGCCCGATAGGGCGTTAATGAATGATAAATAAATAAAAATTAGCCTTATTTGGACCTATATTTCCATACATAACTGTGTTTCACCATGACCACGAAATTCAAATTCGACAGCGATATAAAATTTTAGCCAATTATAAGAAAGATAGACCGCGCGTTAAATGGTCTAGAACCAAAAAGTCAGTGCCATATTTGTATTCATTCTAATTTATACGACAGACACTTTTAGTTGTCTTCGTTATTCTATGGGGAAATGTCATATTTATTCGCAAAATGTAAATATTTGCTCACGTGGAATTAGGGAGAAATTTATTTTATTTTTGTAATGGGATGAAACCGTCCGACCCCGAATAGTTTCTCGCTCACGCCTATTACGGCATCCCTATCTACGAACGCAGGACTTCGTAGATCTTCCACTGGTTACTCAAATTATTAACAAACAAATCAGCTAATAGCTAATAGCTCCACGCTACCTACAAAATGATATACCTACTACGGACGGCCGGGACAGCCTATATAAGCAGACGAACAGCCTTGAATCAGCAGAATCATGAGCCAGTCGTAGGCTCAAGATTTGATCACGATTTGATTAGCAAGATGTTTGGTCTTAGAGAAATCCTAGGCTGAAACCTGACATATATAGATGTATCGTCCCATTCAGAAAGGTTAAGTACCTAGAGGAATTCTATAGTCGGATTTCCGCTAAGTTATAACTGTTAAATGACTAACGAAATAATAAAATAAGGTTTTTTACTATCAAGGGTTATTCCAAGATCACGAGTATCTGAGATTGTTTCAATATTGTTGTAATTTAAAGAATACTTAAATAATATTTAATTTTTATTTCTGGAAAAGACAATGTGATGACATTTTAACGTTATATTATAGTTTACTGTTAGGGGATATTCCAAGATCACGAATACCTGAGACTGTTGCAATGTTGTTGTTATTTAAAGAATTATTTTATTTTTATTTCCACAATGTGAAATAATTGGTTTTGTTGACAATATGTAGCTACAATGTTTAAATCGTGTTGTAAATTAACACAATCGTTTAGACTTGTTATTGGCTCGTATAGCTTAGCTCAGAAAATAATTCTATTTGATAGTATTTTTCAACATTGACCAAATCATTAATATATAAAATGAAAAACAATGGTTTGAGATGGGAATCCTGTTGAATCCCCGAGGAAATTTCATTGAAATCTGCCACAAAGCCCTTTATTACTAATGCCGTATCTGTTAACATACAAATAATTTCATAGAAATCTGATAAAAAGCCCTTTATTACTAATGCCGTATCTGGTAATATACAAATAATTGTCAACTATCACTTTTAACGTGTTCCAATAATTAGTTTATTAATATCGAGTATGACTTTTGTCGAGCTGGCTTGTTTTACACGGTCTTCTGTGGATCGATCGCTCCGTTGTGACGTGGAAAAGGAAAAACTAACAAACACACTTTACCATTTATAAATTAGGTTGAGTGCGGTTTCTATGTTCAAAAATTACCGAATTTCCTTTTTCATCTAAACATAATGACGATATTATCGAATTTCAATCTTATCAATCAATCTTGTCAATATTATCGACGATAATATCGACTTGCAAAACGTCCATGTTAATAAACACAATTATTGAGTAAATGTAATTTTTACACCGAAAATGGTTTCTAATGTGTCTACCATATTTTGAATACTCTTTTTCTCTCTCTCTTTTTTCTTTCCTTCTTGCATTGTACTTATTATTTATTATGGGTACATCATTTATATTAAGCAATTGAGCGTGTTATTATTTCTTTTTTTTACACCTATACAGACTAGTTACTAATTTTAAATACAACTTTACTCTATACATATGATAAGTTTTTATGGGTTACTGCATCTCAATAAAAACTCTCACACTAAAGTTTGTTCATTTTTTAAAATATATTTATGTAATATTTTATATCTGGTTTAAAACGACCGGGTTACCGGCAATAATTTTTTTTTATATATATATCATAATATTGACCGGTTGCGGTCGTAACCTTCGGTTTCATATACATATACATTTTCATGTACGTATACATTTGCGAACTTAAACGTGAACTGAGCCACAGTTCGGCTCGCGTATGTATACGTAGTAATAGAGTATCATTGTAATATCGGCGCACTGTTTATTTTCCATGTTATATTGCCCATCTTGTGACTTACACGTGTTGCACATTGCAATAATAAATATTGTAATACAATTCCTAACACCATTTACAGCAGGTTTTGTGCAGATTTATGCACGACGTGTGACGTCAACAAATAATTGTAGATTACATTTAATTTAATAGGAATAAAAATTTAACTCCAATATCTTGGAACACGTCGCGTCGCTAGGAGCTTCAAAACGCAACCTAACCTAACCTAACTTTAATTCAAAGGAGTTTGATGGAAAAAATTGGATGGGACTTATTGGAGATGGGAAGGAAAAAGGGGAGAGGGTGGTTATAGGAAGATTTTCATATTTCTTGTAACTAAGAAACGGGTTGTTAACACGTAATGAAATAGTAAGGGTAACTAGTAACATTCTTTTTTAAGTGAATGCCGCACAATAATCCCAACTGTTCCCAACCGTCTGGAGCCAGAGAGACTATGGCATCCCCAATTGGGGTATGTTGTGAGGCTGAATATAGTCGGGAGGGGAAGGAGATGGGGAAGGGGAAGGCGGGGAAGGCCAAAGCCATTTCAAGCAACGTTTCAATTCTGAATGGTGGTTTTACACCAGGGCGATACTAAGAGAACGTACAATACGTAAAATACACAAATGAATCAAATAAAGTTTCTGGATTGCTCGTCTCAGCCTCATCATTCGACGATGGAAGCCGCCTAATAGTTAGGATTAACTAATAAACGTGTTTTAAATTTTTCACAACTGATAAACATCTAATAATGTAGGGTAAAGGGTTATTTATCAATTTTGTAAAATTTTAAACACGCTTATTAGTAAGAGGGTAAACATGCAAACTTATGGTAGTAGGAGATTTTCAAATATTGTCAGGTTATTCGTAACCTGGGAATGTTTGACTTTCTTTTTAAAAAAAAAAAAAAAATATATATATATATAAATATATATATATATTTATATATATAGAAAAAATATAAATTAAGGGAAAGCAAATAAGACTATTGTGGGATAATAAAGTCTCGAACTTGATTAAAGCAGTGTTAGAGTGAGACGGCAATAGTTAATGCTTTATATACAGTAGTGTATCGTCTTCCAATATGATGTTAGTTCGCTTTACGAAATAATAATATTTGGCTAGTTTATATAGCGCCGTTTTCGTGAGAAATCACCTCAAGGGCGCTGTCAAATGTTACCTATTATCAAGTATTCAACTGAAGAGTAATTTCTATAACCTAATCTCACAAACAATGTTTTCATTACAATAATACATCTATTTTCAATTTTCCGGGCCGTTTAGTAGCCAATTTCAAAGAAAAAACAACTTTTTTTATGTAGTTGTAAAAAGAATTAACTCGTCATAATTTACAATAAAAACACAAACTTGTTACTGACCATTTTTTTATTAAAAAATTCTAATTTCGAGTTCTTCTAAATTATCTATTGATCCTACATAAAATTAAATAATAATAATATCTTATTCCAGGATGTGGGGAGGTGAATGCAATCAAATATAATTACAAATATCTATAATTATCAACTGTTGGCATACTTTTTTTTAATAACTTAGAAAATTAGATCTTTTATTGTGATTCATCACTTGTAAATAAATTTCTTACTTGGAAAAGATATGTAGACGGTATTTTTTTGTATTTGGACGGCAAATTCCTTCTTCTTATAAATTCATTCCAAAGAAACATCCAATTCACTTTATAGGTAGGCAGTAATGCATCGACAAAATTTCTAGATTTAACACTAACTTCAGTAAATAACAGAATTGAATTTAAAATTTATCGTAAATCGACATACACAGATATAACTATACATAACACGTCAAACCATCCGATATCACACAAACATTTTGCATATCATTCAATGGTGCATCGCCTAGTAAAAATCCCACATCATCTGTTTATTTCGCAATTGAACTCATTGAAATCAGAAATTAAACAAATTGCTCTAATAATTGTCACTCAACATAATCAATTGATAAAATCCTGAATAAGAAACTTAAGCTCATTTCGACGAATAGAATTAATTTGATACAATTGAAACTATCATAAATCCCTTTAAATGGCGTAAAATCTTATATATATACATAAATTAAAAAAAAATATTAATATATACATACCAGATCCAACTTTTCTTCACTTAGTACAAAAAATTTACCTGCGCACATTAAACCCGCGTTCTATACTGATAACAACTTGGGAAAATTACTTAAAAATACTAAAGGTAGAGATCATAAATTATGCCACTCAGGAATACTATGTTGCAATGATTGTCCATCATTCTACATAGGCAAGATAACTAGAAATATAACTATTAGAATCACGGAATATTTACGATGTTATAATTTTTCAGATTTTGACAATCATATCGTTTCCACCGATCATATTTTAATAAGGACACAGGCAGGGGTTAAAATTCTTCCCGAAATAATAAAGGCAAAAAAATTAGATAATTTAGAAGCACTCGAAATCTGAAAATCCCGAAATAATAACTATAGTATAATGAACAACCAAATTAATCTATCATTTAGTCCTATTCTAGAAATATTTCCAGTTAACCGCTCTGTTGTTCCTGGAAATCCCGTATTTACCTGTTCTCCTCTGCCTCAAACACCTAAATTTTTTGTTGTATAAATGTGTCAATATTTTGTATCGTATATTGGTTCTAAATATTCTCCTGATGAAGGAAGGATTCTTCCGAAACCGGTATGATGAAGGAAGGATTCTTCCGAAACCGGTAGAGTGTAAATAAAATTAAAATGGTCAATAACAAATTTATGTGTTTTTATTGAAACTTTTTTTGGTTTGACTGATGATTGAAACCAACCTCCCAAGGATTGGAGTTTTCAACTGGAGTTGAAAAATCTACTAAACCTCGCCAAATGCTGATCGGTTAGGACCGACATTTTTTTTGTACATTAACTATTGTAATGTCATCAAGTTTCACATAAATGCGTACATGTTCACATGTTTATTTATTTATTTAGACGCCGTAAAAGGCTTTTACAATATACATGATTTATGTTTACAGTGGTTCACAGGAGCGAAACAGTATTATGTTTAACAGAATAATTACTGAGAAATTATGTTGAAAATTAAACAAGAATAACATCTGGTATACATAGGTACAATAGCATTTGTATTTTCAATCCGTACAGTAGTTTAGTATTGAGGTTATTGTTACCTTCAATATTGAATTTGGTTGAATTTGCTGAGAACTAAGAGTTAGCTCTATTGAATCAGGGCTGTCAGTAAGACATCTCATAACAATTTTGGGAAAAATTATAGTTTTGATTAAGTATATAAAATTATTAGATAACACTCATCTGTCTGATATCTGATGTAAGTGCATAGTTTAGGTTCTGTGATAACTTATGAATAGAATGGTATTATGCCTAATAACATTGATAATTACGACAGAGGTATGTTATTATAGCCTTCTTATAACTATATTCCGTGCAGCTGAACACATCTACTACTTCTGAGAAAGCATTGCCAACTGCATGCAATCTAGGTATAAGCGAGTTTCTAAATGACTCAGTCCTGATATTGTTATTGAAATTAAAAAGAATTTTGGATCGAGTGGTTCTAGTGGGTATATGGAAGGTAATTAGTCTTAATATATCAGGGCTGTCTATAATACCATTGACAATTTTAAAAATAAAAGTCAAATCGGAAATAAGTCTTCTATCTGAGAGTTTAAGTAAGTTTAATTATTTCATCAAGTGATTGTAATTTATTGATTCTATAGGTAGACCGAGTTTATAGTTAATGTATCTTAGGAATTTATGCTGAATTTTTTCAATAGAGTCGGAGTGGATTTTAAAGTAAGGACACCAAATAGGAGAATTATATTCGATTTGACTTCGAACAAGTGAGGAATATAAAATTTTTAGTGTTGAAATATTTTTAAAGTCTCTGCCATTTCGGAGAATGAAGCCGAGCATTTTTAATCCTTTGTTGGTGATTGTTTCTACATGTGAAAGAAAGTTAAATTTTGAATCGAAAATAATGCCGAGATCGTTAATTTCACTTACAGAGGCGAGAGAAACATTATTAATTTTGTATTGATATTTAAGGGGTTGTGTTGTTCTGAAAAATCTTATAATGTGGCATTTACTAATATTGAGATAAAGTTTGTTAGTTTTGCACCAATCTTGAAGTTTATTTAAATTTAATTGAATTTGAATACAGTCATTTATTGTTTTTATAATTTTAAATAGTTTAAGGTCATCGGCAAAAAGTAGCACTACAACATTTTTATCAAATACAGTAACAATATCGTTTATGAAAAGGAGAAACAGTATTGGGCCTAAATGTGACCCTTGGGGTACACCGCTAGTAGATATGAATTTGTGTGAAAGGTTAGAGTTATTTTTTACTTGTAGATTTCTATTTGTTAAGTAGCTTTTTATCCATTCCAATAGTTTACCCTCAATTCCGATTTGACTAAGTTTATTGAGAAGAATTTTATGGTTAACTTTGTCAAACGCTTTTACAAAGTCTGTATATATTGAGTC
Source organism: Hesperophylax consimilis (assembly GCF_061612785.1). Classification (NCBI taxonomy): domain Eukaryota; kingdom Metazoa; phylum Arthropoda; class Insecta; order Trichoptera; family Limnephilidae; genus Hesperophylax; species Hesperophylax consimilis. The sequence continues at coordinate 1,141,336 of NC_142836.1, forward strand.
GACTTGGGTTTTGTTTTCGAGTGGTTGGTAGAATGCATTGTCATCGATAAAGAGTATCTGCCGAGTTTCAACTCGATCGGATGTCGGGAAGTGGGTTAATTTCCGCTTCCAAGATTTGCATTTATTCATCACCAGAAACAAAATTGAAATTCAAATACATGTATTTAAAAAGTGGCTAAACACCGTGAGATGAAATTATCGCAATCTTACTTCATTATATTCGTAACTCATAAATCATAACAAATGCTGCAATGTACACTGTATACTGTGTACACTGTGCACTGTAGTACAAACATTCAGTCTATGCTTCATTTCATTCACGTCATTCGTTCATTCGTGTCGGATTATTATTTAATTACTTTCCCGGAACTAGTTTTGTAAGCAGGTAGAGGAAATTTATATTAAAAGTACATATACTAGCAAAAGCCCATGAAAAATCACGGGATATTTTAATTTTAGGATTTCTGAAAAATTGTTTGCCTTTCAAAAACAAACATTGTTACTTTTAGAGATGATCATAAATTTACCTATCTAACGCAAACAAATAATTAAATTATAAGTCTCTACAGTTATTATAATATAACTGAAACATTATGATATCTGTCAAAAGCTTATTGAAGTAAAATAATTTTTGGTACCCACTTTATTATCGCTTGTCTGAATTGTTCCCACAATCAGTTCCAATTTTGAAATTATAAATTCAAAGCGATTCCAAGATCTAGAGTTCATTCAACCAGACAGACACAGTAATAAACTGCATAACATCCTAAACCGAAATTAGTATTTTTAATTTTAAGACTAGTGGAAATCGGTAACCTATTATGGATCAAACATCACATTTTGTATGAAAATCAAAAAATTACGGAAAATTCATTTTTGTCTCACTGCCATTTTTTTTCATTTGGTTATTGTTACCATACATTAAAAAAATACTTATTGTGAAATTCGAATAATTAACAATCTGTTTTTTACGTCTGGCAACGTGATTGATTGATTGATTGACGGATGGGATTATAATTATCTTTCGAATAAGCTAGGAATTAAAATGTCAGATCAACGTCTAGTTCCGAGATATCTCCACAAAACATCGTGATAGGTCCCAACAGTAATTTAAAATCTCTTTCACGACTATTTCTGACTCGATTTTGTGTAAGAATTTTTCCGATGACATCCAGGGCCACGCCAAGCCCAGTGAGCGCTATAACACAAGCTACAGTACTTTCCTGGAGAAAGTGCCTTCTGCTCTGCTCTCTCATGACAAAGAAAAACTTAAGAACCTTTTAAATTATTTATTGAATATTAAAATGTCGATAAACAATATAGGTAGGTAGAAAAAGAAAACAATATAATTTGACAAAAATTTAGTTGATATAATCAAATACCTATGATATTAGTAACACCTCCAACTCCTGACATTTCCCCTAAATTCTGATGGCAACATTCTACACTAGCGCCTCCTACCGTCGGGAGTCGTGAGTTATGCGCCTTGGTTATCTTTCATACATTTTAATAGATTTTATGTTTTTTTTTCTTTATTCATAAGATATATTGGAATATAGTTTTTTACATGGTTTTCGACTACCACACTAGACATATGTCCGTATTATGGTAGTCGAAATTTGTTAATAATTATATAAATGTAATACATGATTCATTTTTTAATACATATATTATTTTGCGAAGTGCAATGTATTTGTAAAATAGGTAATACTTTAACTGAAAATAAGAAAGATATGAAAATAAAGATAAATTAATTAATTATTTTAAAAATAAATTTTAAATAGAATTTAAATGAAAAAAAGAACAATAAAGCAAATGAACTTAATTTAATGATGTCAGGCATTCTTTAAAATAGTTCTTTCCCTTCATAAATAACCAATTCTGAATATATAATATTAGGTAGATGATCACATACAGGAAAGGAGTTGAAGTAGGTGAATCTTGTAAAAATAAAAATAAAAATAAGGTAGGATACAAATAAAAATAATAGATAATGTTAGGGATAATAGAAATAAAAATAAGAATAATCGCATCAGCGTAATATAAAGTTTTTGTCGAAAGTTCATTTAGACATTAAATTTTTACTCGAGAAATATGTAAAAATAAGAATAGTTTTACGATGTAAGGCATTCTTTAAAATATTTCCTTCCCTGAGCAAATAACCAGTTCTGTACACTATGAGAATTGTCTTAACGTATAGTTGCCTAATGTCTAGGATTGCGAATTTTTTAAAAAGTGGGTCTGAAGGGTGAGATGGGTGAAATTTTAATATAATCCTTAGTAGCAGTTTTTGAATTAAGATCATGGGATAAATAATTGAAGCTGCACAGCCTCCCCATCCCACGATACCGTATGTAGCTATTGATTGGAAAAGTGCAGAATATATGCATCTCATTGTTTGAAGGTTCAGGAGTCTTTTTGTTGTGAAATTGAGATGATCCTCCCAACGCAGTTGATCATCTATAACAACCCCTAGATATTTAATTTTGTCGGATTTTTTTAGGTTGGTACATGAGCAATTATTGAGTGGAGGCGTAGGGGTAATATGGTTCTGTGGGCATGAGTGAATGATAAGATTAGGACAGTTTTGAGGAGGAGTGACTTTGCGTATGGAGAAAATTAAGTATTTTGTTTTGTCAATATTAAGAGTCAGAAGGTTGTCGAAGGAATGGTTGATGATTCATTTTAATGCTTAAATGCTTTTAGGCTTGCAGTGTAAATAAAATATTGTAAACTAGACAAAGCATACTCATATGTAAAGCATTTAAGCATTAAAATGAATCATCAACATAAAAAAGATTTTTTTCAACTTGAGGATTTAAAAAAAAAATCGCAAGTTGCGCCAGAATACGAAGTACGAGTATGTCAAAAAAATACAAATAAATAGTAGTATATCTGTGTGTAAGGATAGAATGGCCAACTTTGTGATTCCAGAGATAGCCTCATTTTTAATGTCAGTGCCATACAAATTTTTCTTAAAAAAATGATAACTCCTTCATTTGTACACGCAATTGCTTCGTACGAAATTTTATAGCATAGTAATGATCAGCAGAATCCATTTCTAGCCAAAAAATATACCCTTGAAAATTCAAGTCTCTATGTCTATGAAAGGCGATTTTCAGCCCACTGTGCGGCGGCCACTTGGCCGATATCATTTTCTCAACTTAATTAAATAAATTCTAATGGATTAAATAAACAAATTTCACAATTAGTACCAAAGTTTATCATTGAAAAAATAAATTACAGCAAAATAACATCAGGTATAGTCCAGTGGTAACGCATTGGACTGCCATTCCGAAGGTCGCGGGTTCGAACCCGGCGTGCGCAAATAAATTTTATTTGATTGATTTGTGTTATTTCACAATTAATTAATTAAAATAATATATAGTATATTTGCGGCACGTTCCAGAGTGGAAGATACTACCAGTATCGCCCTGGTGTAAGACCACCATTCAGAATTGAAACGTTGCTCCAAATGGCTTAAGCCGTGTTTAGTGACTAGATCTGAATAGCCAGGTACTTCCCCACCTTCCTCTTTCCCTTCCCCACTTACCTTCAGCCTCACAACATCCCCCAATTGGGGATGCCATAGTCTCACTGGCTCCAGACGGGAGCAGTTGGGACTCTTGTGAGGTATTCACTATAAAAAAAAAAAAAAAAGGTGATTACTTTTGCTCCACTTTGTACATCGTGTCAACTAGTTTCGGTTTTTTAGGCGAACCTTCTTGAGGACAATATTATTATAAATTAAATACAGACATTTATAAATAAGTATAGTAGTTTTGTTCACATTCCTCCTCACTTGTGATTCCTATCGCGAGGAGGACTGTACGTTGCTGTGTTTGTGTTACATAGTGTTTTCCTCATATTCATGTTTGATGATTTCCACATATTTATTTTATACAGGGACGTAATAATAATAATAATAACATAGCATTTATATGGCACAGTTTAGTGTCATTTCAGTTCAAGTGACTTGACTTACTTTAACCACTGATTCCTGACATTATTTAGAGTAAAAAATGTTAATGAAATTTCGGTCTCAGCTGACTTTTTTGATGTTTTTTTTTAAATTTTCATTTTCTTTTTTTTTTTCAAAAATATTTATAAAAAATTCATCCAAGTGCCGACGCTGTTCACTACCACCCAACTCCTGATATCGACCACAGCTGTCCAATTCCTATTGATTTTCCATGTTTTTGAAGAACAACAAAAAACTTCAAAAGTCATCGGAGACCAAAATTTCATTTACAATTTTTACTCCAATAATGTCAGTTATCATTGGTTAAAATAAGTCAAGTACGTCCCTTAACAGATTGTATATTTATAAGGTTCAAATAAAAGAGAGATAAAGCATAATAGCGGTGAACAGAACATTAGATTAGTAGGGTTATAGTTAGTGTGTGGGATACATGGAGGAGGAACGAGGAATAACAAATCGTCTAGTGAGGGAAGTAACGTATTTGCATTTGTAACTAACACCCGGGTTGTCTGCAATAAAATTTTAAAATTGAAACTAGTTAACATAATGTATACATTATTCATTTAATTCTAAGATACGAAAATCTTCGATTACTTACTTTTTTCCATAACGGGAACATAACGAAGGAAATATTTTTAGTAGGGGTATTAAAAGTATGAGTAATTGGACAACTTTTATTGAGCTCCTTGGGAAATGCTATTCCATAAACGATGTAGGCAACTATACTATTAGAATACCCGAACGGATCAGTACCGGCAAGGGTCACGTCCGAAGTATGGACCTTGGAACGAACCTTTGCGATAGTGGGTCAGAACGAATTTGAATTCCTAATACGAGTACCTGCCTAATAACTATGCATGCAATGAAGTAGGTTTTAGGTTCTTGAACATTTAAGGCATTTAAGTTCATACTGAGAGTCAAACATCTTCTACTGGATTTTACTATGATACTTTTTTACTATGATCGCTCTTTTCGTGTAGCTGGCCCACTCATTTGGAATAAACTTCCCCCAGCCCTTACCAATATACAAAATTTGGCTGAATTTAAACGGGTTTTAAAAACAAAATTATTCAAAAAATCATATTTAATAATTTGAAATCATTTATATTCTCATGAATCTAAGCTTCTTTTTAATATACTATAAAAAGCCAGGTTTTGAAGTTTTCCGGTAATTGTTTGGTTTCGGTTTCCTCCTTATTGTACTTTTATGTTTAATGTCCACCTATTATATAATATTTTAATGTTTTCCTGTTTTATATAATATTTTAATTTTAAAGTTCTTATTTTTCGTGCACTGTCACTGTCTTTTATTGTTGTCCACTACTAAAATGGCACTGTTATTGTTAAATTTTATTCTCTGCTTTTGTGTAAACCGTTTATTCTTTATTTCATGTTATGTAATTAATTTTTTTAAAGGAACACAATAGGAAATTTTATTTTAAGTTTATTATAGTTAAGCGCACTTGAAGTGAAACAACACAAAACTGCGCTATATAAATGTTATGTTATTATTATTATTATTATGGATAATTGTTCTACGGAGCTCATCGTAACTCTTCCGCAAATTGCTGTGCTGCAACTTCCAGGCACCTTGTCAGATTCCGTATTAAATCAGGATGGCGAAAGTAATTTGGATTGATAACCAAACATGACTTTTAAATTGAACTCTAGTGATAATGGTGATATTAGGTACTAACGAAAGTTAAAACGACCCAGCAAGTGAAGTTATACTGTTTGACAGTTAGACATAATTTTGTGTATTTGATCGCGTTTTATATCTACTCCTGCTTTCAACTATGATCAGCTCGTAGCGGTGGAAAATCTTCATCCTCCATTACACATTGTAGTTAATATTTCTCTAGAAAAATATTTTTAAAACATTTTTCGAAAATATAAAATAACAATTCTCCTCGTATATACCAAAACACAGAACGACAGAACATATCAAATTTCTCCACATTGTACCTTATACTCCTACTCAAACGAAAAGCAGTTATATAAAAATTTTAAACATATTCACCAAAACCATGACTTCTGAAATTTATCAGAAACGATAAAAAAATGTGCTATATTAGTCTATGGCTATAAACCATTGAGAAAACTGCCTTTGTCTGTATCATGCAGTAAATCATGTAAAAGCTCGTCAGTGAGTTTATAATTGATACTCCATGAACTCCACAAGGGAAGCTCTAAGTAAGTTTTCTCCGTGTACGACGGGGGTTAGGAATCTGGGGGGTCAGTGATCATTGTGTCCAGGAGTGACGGACTTATAAACCCAACCCTAGCTAGAGGATGGGTCGAGAGTCCGACTGGAAAGCTCAGAGAGTCACACTCAATCGGCCTCCCTCGATTAGGCCCGCTACGACCTGAAAACCCTCACCCTAAGAACGCAGGCACCCCTTACAGCAGAGGTGTATTCCTTATTCCAGTATGTTGTCATCCCTTGGCGTTGTTGGGGGTTTCCAACATTCTATATTTGATTCAGAACAAATAAGTTCTGTGGCAACCCTAGCGTATTGAAACAACAATATTGTTGTTAATGTATTTTCTTAGAGCATACTTTCGAAAAAAGGTATTATTCGACTTCAGAATATATCTTATAAACTAATTTTTTATGCCACAGGGTAGACGTAATCGAGACATCTATCGATTTGGAAACGATTATTTTTGTTAGCTTTATTTGGAACGCTTAACTTACGCTATTTATTGGATGGGCTTCCCGGATTTTTTATTAGATTTAGTAGCGCTCGTATTTCGTTGAAACTTGTTGAATTTAAATTATTATAAACAATAATTAGTCGCCTGAAATATCAATACAAATTAAAAATATCTGCGGAGTAAAAATAAATGCCGCCGACGGGAATTGAACCCGCACCTTCTTGCTTACAATAATTTGTTATCCTTTGTGCTATGCATAAAACTTTCTCTTATAAACGTTAGTTTATCATTAAAAAATAATAATTGTTGAATTTAGTTCGATTAGCGAATCGAGGTTATGCTTCCTACAAAATAAAGAAGGTAATGCAAACCATTGTATAGAAATAAACGGAGAAAACTTACTGATATAAAAAATTCTTAGTTATTAAGAATCTGGTCAAATTATTAAAATTCCTGTTAAAACGGGACTGCAGACCTTTAACGAATGAATTGACAGGATTCCTAACAAACTGTCGGTAAAACACGAATATGTTATAAGGATGTCTGAAGGCGTGTTAATAAAAATGCTAATATGTTACTAATGTTCCGATATATTCTGAGTGGATTAATATTTAATTAGGAAATGGATTGCAATCACTATTTTAACAAGATTTGAATATATCAGACTTAGACATTTTTCTCCGTGTAGGAGTTTTTATTTTTGTTTTCCCCAAATCTTTTTATATTCCAGACAACGATAAAATCTGAAAAAAGTAAATCAGTCAAATATTATTAGTTCAACAAGAATTGCTTACCTTTTGATAGCGTCTTGATTTATGAGTCAGGTGGAGGGAGGGGATATTGTTTGACAGTTTGCGATCGAAGGTGACTTTGGCTGTCGTGATTTACTCCAATCAAAGTGCTTGCCCAACAAAGAAACCTTTGTTCATCGCATGCCTTCTGCCTGTTCTGTTTATGAACTATCTCAAAAAAAAAATATCGAATTGCAATAATTAATATTCGTAATATAAGTAGGTATTAATCTGTCACTTCGTATTAACTTATCTTTATTTTATATCAATAAAAAATATATGGTAGCAATAAATAACATAATGTCATGTGACAACCGTTCCATCTTCGAATGCATTCCATTATTACCACGCGTTTCCTTGTAAGCGGAGTATACTTCATTTGACAACAGTTGCTCCTTCGAATGCATTCCATTATTACCCACGCGTCTCCTTGTAAGCGGAGTATACTTCATGTGACAACCGTTGCTCCTTCGAACGCATTCTATTATTACCACACGTTTCCTTGTAAGCGGAGTATACTTGGAAATGCATCAGTTTGTGGTTTTCTTCAAATCTATTGTGATGTCATTTCTCCTGGGGAAAAGAGAACAAAGGGGAAGTTAGGAAATACCTACTTGGCCACTGTAGACAAATAGTAGATAAACGATAAACATAGATAAAGGCATTTCAAGAAACTATCAAACAATTTTGGGTATCTCCTCGAAAACGAAGGAAATGATTTATTATTTGATCAAACACGGCTAAAGCCATTTCAAGCAAAGTTTCGATTCTGAATAGTGGACTTACACCAGAGCGATATTGAGAGTATCTTCCTCTCTGGAACGTGTTGAAAATAAACTACATATTATTATTTTAGATTAATAAATTGTGAAATAACACAGAGTAATCAAATAAAAATTACTTGCGCACGCCGGAATTTGAACCTGCGACCTCCGGATTGCTAGTCGAAAGTCTTACTCCTCGACCACGGCTAAGAGAAAAGAAAAAAAAGTGTGTTTTATCTACACAACAAAAAGTTTCAAATAAAGTTGATGAAAATAAACGCCCTTTCTGGATTAAGTTTCAAATGAAGTTGATGCAAATTCTACATACTAAATTTAACTATTCCCATTAATCATTTTTTCTGATTAAATTAAAAACAAATTGCTTTTATGAAATCGTAATCTTTGAATCGCTTGTTTAGGTAATATTAGTTTGTTTGTTTTCAGCATTTTCTTAATTTAATTTAAAACTATAAAATTATTTATTATGGCTGTTTACCGCCAGGATTATAGTAAAGTTTAATAAATTTAATTTTTTGTCGAATCACGCTCAATTCACGTCACAAATCACAAAAACTGTTTCCATAAAATGTACAACTTTGCCTTCCGTGAACCTTACCCGTCAATTTAGTTATAAAATATAAACTGGGTCATTTTAAAGTTATGTAAACCAATTTTGTTATAAAGTTATTTCGCTGAACCAGCGATTCTAAACATGCTTGGCGTTGTGATCGACTGCATCAATTTGTGGTGGACTGGAGATCCAGTTTGTATTACTTCAGTGTGGTACTTCTGGTAGATATTTAGTGAGTTATCTTAGAGTAATATTCGGGATGAGTAAAGACGTAATAAGAAAGCAGACATACTCATTTATACTTCGGTGTAATCATGCTCACACCGTCATGACATTTAGTATCCACGACGGCCATCGTGGATACTAAATGCCACTTTTTAGAAGAAAAACTATCCGCTCAGATTACTTTCTAGTGTTTGATTCGATTCTTTTGATTAACTATATATATTACAAACTCTGATCGATATCTTACAAGAAATCTTAAATAACAAAATAAAATCAAACGATTTAGGTTCAATGTTGTGACGAACGGATGACTAGTATAATTATTTAAAAAAACATCCTCTTGTGACCTTGGTATCAAAGGTTTCTTACAAATGAGATGGACTATCGGCCAAACTTGATACGTTTCGTATTATTTATCCAAAGCTGGACACAAGAAGGCAGATGAAGAAAAATCAACCGTACGAAAATACGCTACCATTGAATTTTCTTATAATTGATGAGATCTGCAGGGGTGAAACAGTGAAATCGTTCATTTTTAAAAATCGGATCGATCGACGTAACTACCGATGATTTTATTCCGATTCTCCCGAGCACGGTCGCGCTATTGATAGCAAGACAATACAAATCGATGTACTCTGGCAAAGCTGGCGCATCTGTCTATGAATTGAGATTCCTAAACGTTAAACGGTTACGTAAAACTATTGCTAATTTATTACAAATCTCTTCAAAATATTGGTATTCCTTAAATATATCATTAAAGCGCGAATGTATAGGGTTTTCCAATAAGAGGTGTTATTTTGATATTCAATCGTAAAAGATCAATGGTTTCGTTGCTTGTGTAGCACGTAGCGCCGTCTTGTTGAAAGTAAACGCTGTTCAGTTCAATCCAATTCCGGCCATAAAACATCTTTAATCATCTCTCGATAGCGATCCATTCACCGTAACTGTTGCTCCTGCCTCATTTTCGCAAAAGTAAGGACCAATGACTCCGCCAGACCATAAACCGCACCAAACAGTCACACGTTGAGGATAGAGAGGCTTTTCAACAATAAATCTTTGGTTTTCCGAGCCCTAGATGCGACAATTTTTGGAATGGGCCTCATCACTCAAAATGATTTGCATTTGATTCACTCGAGTGAATTTTAATAATTTCAATGCGTTGTTTAAGCGTGTATCGTTCCATTTTTAATAATGGCGTAGTTTCTACTTGTCAAATGTCAAAAAATGATAGCTTCAAAAGTAACATCTACCGAAATAGCGGGCTATTCAAAATCACACCTCTTATTGGAAAACCCTGTATTATGGAGATGTCGGAACACGTGTTCATTAAAATTGTAATATTTTCGCATTTCGTCATTGTATAGTAACAGGATAATTTTTTTTTTTTTTTTTTTTATATTTTTATTTATTTTATAAAATACAGTATAATGTTTAAATTTACATAGTAAGAGCATATTTCAATAAAAATTAACATGTTTACCTTTACAAGAGTCTAAAACTCGTGTGTAAAGGGAAAGAAAATGAAGCTGTATGAGCACGTTTTATGAAATATTTTGAATATATTATGAAAGTACTAATATTTGCTATCACACTTTCAACAGGATTCTAATAAATCAGCAATAATTATTTTATCCGTGTGAGTTCTTTTGGTCATCTCATAACTAACAACTCTGGTTTTTCCAAACTGGAATGGAATCAATTTACCCCGTCTTAGATGAATTTATAAGTCTATGGATCGTTTATACGATTTCTTTCAATTCTAAGAGCTTAGTTAGTTCACCTCCATTCATAAAGCCAGTTATTTTTCATAAAGAACGACATTACCTAAAAAGTTGTGCATGTTGACAGCTTATCCGACGCCTTGGAGGACGCGCTTAAAGCAGCGGCTTTTGTCTACCGACTGTCGGAATCATATTCTGACCGTGCTCGCAAATATCGCTAACTGACCGTAGATGACTGATTTCGTCAATATTGACATAGGAATTTATCGATCGTCCGTGCTATACCTCCAGCTAGGACTACGTGTTATGGTGTTGTTTTCAATATCGGTTTACCGCTGTAATAATAAAAGACATATATGTATGTACATTAGTTTATTCAATAAAAACCAAATATTGCTGAACATTGCTTTGTTGATTTTACTGAAGGCGAACGGTTCCGTAGATAAAATGCATATAAAATCACGCGCTCATGGAGTCAATGCACCCGTAGACTTCGCTCTCATTACGCAACATCCATTGTTGACGGCAATTTTTATTTAAAACAATAACGAATTTGCATACATTTTCATTAATGTAACAGTCGGTTCATTAACATCATGTCCATCTACATTATCTTGGTTTGATGGTATTAAACATAACAAATGCATCATCTAAGTCGCTAATTAACCGTGTTCATACATTCAATAATATTTTTCTTAACCATAACATACACATTTTTTTCTGATTCACTGCCCAAATTTAAAATAAGCAAATGATATAAACTGTTCAATGCGCATACATATACACACACACTCACACATCTATACACAACACACGACAAAATGATAGACTGAAGTTCGAACGATCACCTTGCCGTGAAAAGTCTAAATAATGGATGACACTGGGTGTCGTTATGGAATGTACCACTACGCTTTTCTGCCATAAAATAGAAGAAAATGAAAAGATTGAAAGTGAAAAAAATATCAATCGACTGGCAACCAATCCCTTACGTCTACCGTACGTCTTCTTGCTATTTGTGTTACTTCCTGTGGGTAGATAAGAGCAGTGAAAGTTTAATTGTTATCAGTTATCAATGAACTAATTTTGCTTTCAATCTAGAAACAGGAACGTGCTATATTTTAGTTCGATTAGTATAAACATATCGCGTCTTTGTATTTATGTCAATGGCGCACACAATGTGTTTACACGTGCAGTCGATAATGAGTTGTTTTAAGCTAATCATGTGTTTATTTTGCGCTGCACAGCACATTCCGATGGGCCGTGACCCGAGAGCCAACACTGAATACTCCCAACTGCACACACCAGCACTACCAGCAGTCAGGCCAGCACTCGATGCGACTCATCGTCCTAACATCTAATAATACACAGACAAGACTCTGGCGACTGGCGACTGGCGACAGATCCCTTGTGTCTCGTCTTCTGGCTATTTGTGAAACTGGGGACGCCAGCTTTTACTTTCCTTTACCTAATAATGATCTTGTCGGGAAATGCGCCCATCTCCTTATTTTCTGCCTAGTACCTTCCATGAATTTTGAAGGACTTGCTACTTTTGAGATTGAATATTCAATCTCAAAAGTGTTTGAAAATAAATAAACTCACTAGCCAGAAACAGGTATGTAACTGATCTAATTTTTTTTAATATGCAAATAAGTGCCAAGAGTCCCAACAGCTCCCAACCGTCTGAGACTATGGCATCTCCTATTGGGGTATGTTGCAAGGCTGAAGGTAATGAGGAGGGGAAGAAAAAGAAAAGGAAAGAAGGAAAGAAAATATCTATAACAAACGTATAGATATGTTCTTAAAAAATAACATATATTTTTTTTAAACTTAAAAACATAAAGTCTTAACGATAAACTTGTTATAAATCGGTCGAAATAGCTATGCGGGGGCTTAAATAAAAATGATATGAAAAAGGACTACTGTATACGCATTATGTAACTCTCGAATCGAATTTGGAATTACAGGATGGGGATCTATCTGAGTATTACATCTGAGTATATACTTGTACATAACTTGAATACAATTCAAATAGGAATCATAAAAACAATACTGAAAGTACCCATAACTACGCCTTAGATTGAAATTTTCAATCACAAATAAACTATATTTATTTTGCAACCAAACTCCAAAAAACCTTTCCGAACGAATAGAAAAGTTTAATGAGTACTAATTAAGAATAAAAATCTGGATTAAGGTCGATGAGAAAACTCTGAAAAAAAAACGACGTAAAACAAATAAAATATAATTAAATAAATTTAGTCCGCCTCAGCCCTGGTCACTCTAGTGAGGAGGACTGAGGATTACAATTACTATACATAAATTCACTTTAATATTTTTTATGTATAATGTTTAAATACTAGCTGAAATACAATTTACAAAAACTAACACCGTGTTGAAGTTGAAATAATCACTAGTATGATAATCTATTTTTAACAGATCGATTGCAATCTCTATGTGGGCATGCTGAGTCTGTTCTACAGGAATTTAAATATAGCCTGCTCTAAGCAGCTTGATTCCGGTGCACGTGCGTGAAACTAGACGTGCACGAGCGGAACACCCGTTGACATAAGAACGAGCCGCTTCTTCGACTCGCTTTCGTGTAAGACGGCTCGTATGAGGAACGAGCTACCGGAATCTGTTTTTACTCCTTCATATAATCCGGGCCCCTTAAAGACTCACATTAATAAAGCCCTTCCTACAGGTTCTACCTTAACTCACCTCTCAACGCTGCCCAACCGGGTCTCACCATAGCTACTTTGTGAGGTGTCACATAATAAAATCTATGTTTTGATTGCTTGAATATCTAGTTGATTAAATAAGTTGGAAACTGCCGATTTTTAATCCACCAGAACAGAGAATACAGTAAACGTCTTTCGCATAATATTATGGTGACTACAACAACTGTCACTATATACTTCTCGGAATTTGTCTGAGTTTCCGTATTGTTGGAATTTCAGGAATGTAATATAAGAAGCATGGCCTGGTCTCGTGGCCTCGTGGATGAGCCATTTGCATAATATATTGTCAATACACGTGCGTGTTTTCAACACGTGGACCGTGAAACTTCTCGTGTACCGAATTTGCGCGCTTTTCCTGGGAGTATTGGATAACATTTTGTCAGTGCGCAAGTTTTTGAAGTTTTTCGCGAAAATGTGTGTTTCAGTCTGAAAGATGATTTGAGTTTTTATTGCTTCCTATTATTTAGAATTTTTATGCTTACTTGTAAGTAGTAAAAAAATGATTTAATGAATATTAGAACAGAATTTTTTGCTTGTTTCACAGAGAAAACTTACTGATATAAAATATTAATAATTTATTAAAAATCTGGACAAAACAAACTGTCGGTAAAAAACGAATATGTTATGGGGACGTCGGAACACTTCTGACATTTGGTCATTATATTTATTAGGACAAGCGCAGCTGCATGAACACATGCACTGATAGTTATTTAGGAAATGGCGTGCCATTTCATACTCACTTTCTCCGTGCTTTTTTTATATTTTTTAAACATACAAACAGATTACAATAATTTACAAATGCAGATATTTCGAGGCTGATTGTGAAAAAATGATATTTTTTAACGAAACTTCCCAACTCAATTTAGAAATATAAATTTTTATGATTTTCATTGCCAATAAAATTTTCAAAACCTCATCAGGTTTTATGTTTCACGTTCCAAGACATTTGTTATGAGACCAAAAATTATTAAGTTTTTAACCGGATTACCAATAATTTGAAGAGATTCTTAATAAATTAACTAAAATATATAAAACGGGACCACTTATCTTAAGAAATATGGAATTTAATATAATTTTACTGATTGATGACGTCAAAAATAAGACTTTTAAGTTTCTTGATTAGATTGTAAAGAATTTAATCCGACAGCCAATCATTCGGCATCGGAATACGAATCACAATCGTTGCATCACCAGTGGGAACCAAACAAATCGAATGATGTAATTTAACGAAGTCTATAGAAAGATTATGATGAGTGCTAATCATGCCTTATCTCATCATTTCTAGTCTATAGTAGATTAATGAGGGGTCCAGTAGTGCGACCTCTGTCCTCTCTGCCACCTGCCCTGCCACGGGGTCAATCGCTGCTCGTGAATAACTGCCTTTTACCTGCGCATGATTTCAAATATTCTTTCGACATTTTTAATTACTTTTTTTTGCATTAACTGTACATGGGAAGCCTTGAGGGAAATAACATCCATTAGGGCCTGTATCATCTTTGGGGATGCTGCATAGAGGACCTTTTTAATAAATTAAGGAGCGGAGGAGGGAAGGAAAAGGGTATGAGAGGTGGGTAGGAATCTGTAAGGCGATGGATCGAGAGTGTCCGGCTGGAGAGGTGAGGGGTCTTCCTCAACTGGCCTCTCTACTGGCAAACCTGGAAAAACCTCACCCCATGAACCCGGGCACCCCTGCTAATTCACCAAACGTAGCATATCACATGGGGTAATCTACTGCAGAGGTGTTGGTTATCCATGAATGGTTTTATTTTTATTTCCAACTCAACTTGGTGCCTGACGCATTCTATAGACGTAAATTTGGTACATCTATGTATTCGTTCGGGAATGTCTTAGGACGTGCTAAAGCTAAACCCTTATAAATTGATCTACGTGTCCAACATTTGCAGGCAAATTTACCAAGTTTAGACATACCCGCCGCTTCAACAAAATGGTAGCTGTGACAAGGATCACAATTGAACTGAATTTGAGCTTAAAATGCTCTCTGCTCATTTCTGAACGATTTTCGAAAAGAAAAAAATATTTATAGGAGGTACCTTCATATTTTATAAGGCATATGCATAAACACAGTGTAGGTAAATTTAAAATTGAGTCTTTCTTTATAAAACATAATGGTTCAGGGAGAAAAAAATCTATTCAAATCAATGGTAATCTGGTTACACTTTTGTAACCGGATTACGAATAATTTGAAGAGATTCTCAGTAAAATAGGTATATCTACTCAATTTTTCCGTGCGTTTTTTGTTTATGGGAAATGGAAAAATCGTTATTTCCTCTCTTATCTCATAATATGACTTGCTTCCTTTTCTCCGTGGTGAGGGTATTATAATAATAATAAATTTAATTTATCTCGTTTCCATGATCAATTGCGCGCGTAAATCATTATGGCGCCATAAATCTTACCTGTAACTGGTTGCAGTCCATAATTATTCTAAAACTATAATAAATCCATTCAATTGTTATGTAACTTAAAATTCCTGCTCAGCTGTGAGCTGTAAGGTGCGATGCGACCGCTTTACGTCACAGACCGCAGTCTTGACAGATATCAGCCAGTCATGGCAATCATTGTTTCCGCTGACCACCGCCCAAGGTCATGTTCGTGGTGTGGATCACCAATACTATGCAGTACCTACTCCGGTACATGTCCGTACTATTATTATCCGGTATCTGGTTACAGCCGATATGTGGCAGCAACGCAATTAGAAGAGTAATTAAAATTCATCTTCGTTAATAATGGACTCTTTTGGAATTCGGATATTGTGGAAACTTATAACTTCATTAATGAGAGTCTATCGCTGGCAGCTATGGCAATAGATCCCTCACAAAATTTAGTACCTGGATCTGAATGCGCGTGGTAATAAGTACATGGTAGTGTTGTATTTTACTTCGAAGTTATGTGAATTATTGTGGAAAATTTACGTTTTCCAAGACACTTAACTTCTAAAAATTTTAATTGGATACCTTTTTCCGTTTGTAAAAAGCACTTAAAATAATTCATAATGTGTTAATTCATAGATAGCAGTAATTTAATTATTTAAAGAAAAAATATCTTTTTGCAAATTATGCTGTGAAATATTAAGATGAATTGTTTGTTTGCGCTCGTAACTACGCAAAATGAATATGATTACATAGATTTGTTGGTACAAAAACCTAATTCTTTGAAGAAAGGCGCACAAATACAATATTGTATCGGTGATTCAATCCCAGATTGTATTTGTATGCCTCGTTTACATGGTTTTTTTGGTAAAGTAATTAAATTATCGCCATCTCTGAACGAGCTTATAATTATTTTATGTTTCCCTACGAAATATCCCTAAAGACGACGACCGTGTAGAGGTACCTGTCTACCTATAATGAACTCTGGGTGGGATTTTACTTATTTATAAGCATTTAATTAACCCTGAAGATCTAAATAATAATAATTAATTCTTCTCTTGATCTCACACCCGGTAATCATGACTTATTATATTTTCCCCTGTGGTGTTTGAAAAAACACTTTATTTTTAAAAAAATGTTTGGAAATGGAAGTTGATAATTATTGTTATCGCGTATTTTTCATGTTTTTCTCATACGCTTTTGAAAACAGCGATGAGAAAATAATAAACTTTGATTAAATCATTCAAATTAACCGAGCATAGTTGACCGCTGGCGGATTTCCAGGTAATGCTTCACCTTGGCACAGCTGAGTATGACAGCACAGATTGCAGTTAAATCCAGCGGATTTTTGTCTACTTTTTTTTAAATTTAATTTTTATTCTCATTTAAAAAAATGTACTTACTCGAATCTGAAAATGTATGATAAATAACTTTCTGTTTGACAAGAATGTGTTTTACTTATCAGTATTAACTTTCTGTTTGTCAACAATGTGTTTTACTTATTAGTATTTATTTATTTATTGGTAAAGGTAAGAGACAAACAGCTTATATATAAAATATAAATACATACATGTTAAATACAGTTAAGCCAAAAAAGTCTCCTATATTAAAATTGATTGGAGATGGAGTTTTATTGCATAAAAAAATTAAAAAATATATATTTTTTAGGTGAGGAGGGGAGGAATAGAAATTTAGAATGAGGATAGGAGATGCTCTGGATACATTCCTTACTATTGTATTAATTTTCGATCGTACGTGTTACTTCTAATCGATATTTGTGAAGTGTATTGCTAAAAATGTCTATGTTTTGAAATTTAGTATTATATTGGGCACATATACGTGGAATTGGTGAATTTCTTCTAAAGTTAGTTCTATATGTAAGTAAATGAAACAAATGGGATTGCCGTGTTGATCTTGTTGGAATATGAATATTTATTAAATTGGTTAGCTCTGGTGATTCGAGGCCATTGTTAAGAATTTTAAATAATAAGATTTGGTCAAAAATCAAACGTCGAGTATGAAGGGAGTTGAAATTGTGGTAATTAATAGAATCGGTGTAATTTGAGAAATGTAAGTTTTGTTTATAATTAATGTGTTTAAATTTTTTTTTTAATTCTTTCGATTCTTTCAATGTGAGCTTGGTAAAAAGGAGTCCAGATCGGTGTGCAGTGTTCTAGTTGGGGACGGATGAATGCTGTGTAAAGGGAATATAGAGTCTCAAGGTTGCGGAAAGGTTTGGTTAAACGTATTATAAATCCTAGCATTTTGTTGGCTTTGTTGATGATTGCATCCACAGACATAGGAATTAATAGACGAGAAGATAATGGCGAGGGGTAAAATCAACTGTTGAAGAACGAAGGGAGTAAGGCTGACTGTGATTCGTCAATAAATCAATCTGACAGTAAATAGGCATCTCGCATTATAATATCACCATTTACTTCTTAAAAGTAAAATCTGCTTTAGAATGAATAGACATTTTTACATGGGAGCGCAAATTACTCGCCACGTTATGAACAAATTCGGCAAAAAAATTCGGTTCTATTTTCAGAGTCGAATATTTCGTTTAAGTATTTAGTTAAGACACTTTTATAAATGTTCATAATTTACTTCCCAGCAACCAACCAGCTTTGTGTTTCGCGTCCAGACGTTTCTCGATGTGATAGTATATGTTTCTAAAACTGATCTATATTATACGATGTGAATATGCTTAAAATAAAGTAAAATAATGCTTATATATGGAATGTAATACGACAATTGGGTTTATTCTCTTTTTAAAATCTATTTTTACAAGTTTTCATAGTACAAGTCAACATTTTGCCGTGTTATTTCGTAAAATGAACCGATGATGCCTCGACCATAGTTCGCACAAGAATGATGACGTCACGTTTTCAAATTTCACTTGAGGCCATATGCGAGCCCAGCCGGCTCAATGGAACCGGTATGGGGAGTGGGGATAATACGCTTTTAATCACTTAGGGCAGGTCTACTAATATTCATATGTCTATGATTGCATCGGTGTGTTGAATGAAGTTTAATTTCACATCCAGTATTACCCCAAGGTCTATGATAGATTCTACTTCTTTTATATGTGTCCCGTTTAATGTATAATCAAAGGAAATTTTATTTTTGTGTAAATGATAATTTATTGCACTTTGAGGTATTTACTACAAGTTTATTTGATTCACAGTCAAAAAGACGATTGAGATCCTCTTGAAGTTTAATGCAATCTTCGATTGATTTGATAACTAAGTAGATTTTTTTTATCGTTTGCATATGCTAGGTAATTGGCGTGTAAAAAACATTTGTGAATATCATTAATGTACACATTAAATAATAATGGCCCTAAATGAGAACCTTGAGGTACACCGTAGGGCACGGTAATGAAACTTCCCGCAACTGAAACACATTGAAGTCTGCTCCGAAGGTATGAAGTGAGCCACCGAATAAGTCACCATGGATGCATATTTGACTTAATTTTTTAATTAGAATAAAATGGTTTACTTTATCGAAGGCCTTAGCGTAATCAGTGTAGATTACATCTACTTGGTTTCTATTGTCCATATTGCTCGTTAAATATTCCGTGAAATTTACCAAATTTGTTAGTACCGATCTTTTTTGTAGAAATCCGTGTTGTTGGTTTTGTAGACAATTTTTTCAAAGAGTTTACTAAATACCGTTAGAATTGAGATTGGGCGGTAGTTTACAATGTTGCTTTTAGAACCTGTTTTATGAATAGGGATTATAGTTGCTTCTTTAAACTTTGTAGGAAATTTTCCTGCTTTTAGTGACATTCAAATATATTAGTTAGGGGGTATGAAAGATTTTTTGCATATTTTGAGACAAAGTATGGCGATATACCATCACTGCCAGCACCCTTACTAATGTCTAAATTCTTCAGGTATTTATTGATCAAAAAATTGTTTATTTGTACGTTCCCAATCGGGTTATGATTATTCATATAAGTAAAACTATCGACTATACTAGGATCATTCGTGTCCTTATCATTAACGTAGGTGGACTGAAAGTGTTTAGAGAACAGTTGACACACTTGATGAGCACCGGTGCCTGACTCATCTTTAAGGTGCATGATTTGCTTTTAGCATAGTTCCAAAGTTGTTTATTATTTATAAGAATATTAGATTCAACTGAACTTATGTACTGAATAAAGCAATGCCTTTGTAAGTTTTTTTATTGGGTACGTTTGATTGAAAACTCTATGTAGTCTAGTTTTTATAGAGTTTTTGTTTATCTTTAATGATTTTAATTAGAGAAGCTGAATACCAGTTTGGAGATTTTCTCTTTTTGATGATACGTTTAGAGACAAACTGGTTGATGGTACTGTTTAAAATGTTGCAGAAAGAATCGACTACTACGTCTATATCCGAATTTTCCTGAGTAAATGACCAGTCTGTCATTGACAGATGTTTTAACTTTCTGTTTGTCAACAAGATGGCATGTGTTTTACTTATCAGTGTTAATAACTTTCTGTTTGACAACAATGTGTTTTACTTTTTAGTATTAACTTTCTGTTTGTCAACAATGTGTTTTACTTATTGGTATTAAGTTTTTTTTTGTCAACAATGTGTTTTACAGAAAATTTTTCAAGTAAATAAAAGTCAAATACTGGCGTATTCTTATAACACGTACACGCAATTGAAAAATCTACACAATTTAATTTCGTACATTCGTAAATAGTTTAGTAACAACATTTAATGTCTCTGCAACAATTATATTAAAAATATATTAACGCATTCAAAAACCAGGATAACTTTACACTTAAACTGGGGTCGATTCACAAGATCCTCATTACCACATACATTCCACCAACCTACAGCTAAAACTACTTTTGGATCCAGAAATATGCAATATTTCTCTTCAACATTATTTAATATCCTACCTATTGAAAAACAAACCATTAAAAAATAACTTTCTTCAACAGAAGTAGCATTATGGACACGGGAAGGAAGAATATATATACAATTTTGCAACCCGACAGAGATTAACTGTTATGTTATGTTTTTGTTTTAGAAAATGTTTTATAATTTTCCTCTTGTAATAATTTACCATACTTACAAAACTTACTTTAAAAAATGAACATACTTGACTTAATTTATAATTGGCACAGAATAATATATGTAACTTTAGAACGGGGTACCCCATTGACTAAATTACACCAGCGGGGTATTCCCATTGGGTCATATTCTTTTCGAAAATTGGAAAAAATAAACAGAATTTAATGTACAACTTGTTTGGTTGTAAACATGTTGTTGCGGAAATTGCATGCTACTACTGTCTATGAGATATAAACACAAAATCATCCCACAGCATCCTATGGAACGGTATAATTAGATACACTAATAACCTTATAAGTATAATGATATGACGTGGTTAAGATGCTATTTCGAGTAGGTATTATTTAAGTTTGCCTTTACTATATTTGAGATAATGTTTTTGACGAAAAGTCACGGGGGGTATTTCTTATCAATGTTCAGATGTGATTGTTTATCCAGCATTATATAGAACGAGGCAAGTCGGATTATACGATGACATGATGTCTGAATAAATAATAACACGTTCAAGATTTTCAATCTAACAAAAACAAACTATATTTTTTTTTTTGTTTTTACGCCAACGTTACAAATATTATGTTTTAGACAGTTTCTTCTGGGAGCCTACGTCAATGGCAAATACAACTGTTATTGTTTTTGATATTGGATGAAAACTATGGATATGACAAAGTAACTTAATGCGGGTCTTATGCTAGCTTTACACAGTCATTTTTTTCATACCGATCCCCATATCGGGACCAATATGAAAAATGTTCGCTTTCATTTTTTTTATATCTATGATTTCATATAGATACTCGTACTTGCCATTAGAGAAGAAATAATATTTTGGGACGGTTCTAAATCACCTTGAACATAACCATAGATGCCAATCGTGAAAGCAATAATGACTTTTATAGGTTCCTATGCCTTAGTGAAATTGGCCTGATAACCGTATCTTGACCGATACGACATTCGTATAATATGTGAGGTGAAACCAGCAAAACACGGTAGCGCGGATGCCATTGCCAAAGCAATAGCTGTCACAAACCTGTATCTAATCATTCATTAATAAAAGTATGCTACAATATGAAGTTAACACTTACATTCATTGTTTATTGTACGTGTTAATAGTGCGTAAGTAAAGTTCTTGTGTATTATTTCCTCAAAACAAAATGTTAAATCACTAAACGTACAGGCAAAATTCACAATACCTAACAGTTATACCTAATACATATTCACAAATAAAAATAAATACATATTGTCTTTTAATGCATATTTAAAATATAAAACTGACAAAATATGCTAGATTTTCACGTACTATAGTTACGTAAAACAATGATTGACGACAGATGTCAAATAATGGCCGCCATCTTAAACTGTACGAAAATCGGTACCAACTTCCAAAATAGAAAACGTCCCTTTTTCACCCTAATCGCTAGGAATCATAGACCTACTGCCCTTGAGGTGATTTTGCACAAAAACGGCGCTATACAAATCGTCCAAATATTAGTATTATTAATGGGTTTATTAGGTCCATGCTGGGAATAAACTGGATTGAAAAGAACATGGCATAATACAGTCATAACTCTGTTTCCGATAGAATATCATAATGCTACGACAGATATATTGCATTTTCATCATACATTTTTATTAACCTTATGGTAGGTAACTCAGTAAGGAAATGTTTATATATGAATGAAAAGAGGAAAAGTAGTAAGTGACCATACTGACCATGTTACTCTGGTTTACGGTTTTTTTATGAACTTCATCGAATCGGACTTTGTTTACAAATAATGTTATAAAGAATATCCAGATATGACAATGTGCCTTTCGGAAGTGATGAGATGATGTATCTGGGACGCGCATTTCGTCACCTCGTTCTCGACACTTATCGCTTTTAGATAAAACCTCGACATTACCTACTTGCTACTTGCATATCAGAATAAGACACCTTATTTCATCAATCCCGCATGGTTGCTTGAACAAGAATTCAATTAATTTCCCCCTTTTATCAGCAGATTCAATATGCTGCTATCATATCATAATGTCCATCGGTGGCTCAATCTCTTTGTCAAAAGAATATTATATAAAATATAGTAAGTACTGAGGTTTAATATCTATTTAAGCGATTTCCCTCGCCCCAGTATCTACAACCATCGCACTAAAATAGGCAAATTTGCAGACGATACCGAAATATATCGTATAAATCATATCGACCTCAGTAAGCGAAATAACAGCTACCCGTCACGTTCAAGTCCACGCTTCAGAATTATAAACTTTTTGCAAACAAAGGCGAATTAGCATAAATCCTTCAAAAACCGCTGACCGTGTTTTCTCACGAAGACGCCCAATAAGGCCTCCCAACATCTAACTATTCGGAGAAAACGTCCCTAGGAAAAAAAGTATTAAGTACCTCAACAGTAAATTAACCTGGAAAAAATAAATCGATGAAATCAGCCAATAAAAACTTATCAGCCCTCTACCCTATGCTATGTAAAAAAAACTTATTAAAAAGTTATCAATAAAAAAAAATCTTAATTTTCAAATCGACAACAAGACCCAAACTAACATATGCAAGTCCCATCAGGTCCCATGGTTCAGAGGTTCAGAGTCGCATTAAAAAGACTCCAAACTTTCCAAAATAAAGCAATAAATATTGCCCAGGGAGCATTCAAATGGATGAGGGTTTCCCAACTCCATCAGGACTCTGAAGTCCCACTCCTTAAAAACACATCTAACAATATTCTCAAAATAATTCTCGTAGGACTTGACGGAATGTTTATTAAAGAATAACAAGATTTAATGTTTGCTAATTATAATTTATCAACCTCAGAATGAACACAGCACGTTGACAAACATATTTGACAGTACACAGTTGACAGTAGCGCCAGCGGTTGCAAGTTGCAAGTCACGATGATGTTGATATGCTCGTACAGTACTCAGTAACATGTTGTATTTGTGGACTTGCTGTTGATTCTCTAGCAGGGGTGCCAGAGTTCATGGGATGAGGTTTGTCCGGGTCTTGGCGGCGGATGCGTCTGCCCATCAACTGCGTGGCGGGCCAGATGTTGAGGGAGATCTTGTGACCTCTCCAACAGGTCTTTCTCGGAACATCGCCTTACGCCGCAGTGGGAGTGATGAATACAAACGCCTGTCTCTCCTGGACACCCTGACCCCCCAGATTCCTACCCAACCCTCATACCTTTTTCCTTCCCAGAACTTCTTCTCCTTCCTCTCCTAAAAAAGACCCTCCATACAGCATCCCCAAAGATAACTTAGGCTCTGTGGAGAATTATGTTCCTCTGGGCCTCCTGAGTGGAGCAAATGTTAGAAAATTCCATTCTATAAAATGTTTAGGTAAATATATGCATATATCAGAGTTGTCAGATTATTATTGTATCATGGAAAAAAAATCTCGATTGACGAGCAAAATGCTGTACAACCTGAGGGGTGGAGAGGGTGGGGAGGTGCCTAGCATATTCTGAATATAACCCATCCAAATTTGTTAATGGCTTAATAACTTGGCTTCCGTAAAATGGGGTCGGGACCCGAAATAAGTTGGGAGTGACCGATTATTCTGGCCCCTCGATAGAAGATGATCGACAAAAATGATTCGATCTTTGGCTATCCCAAATCAGCACATTTGTTGTAAAGCTAGGGATAACGTCTAACCAAGCCAGAGATTAGAAACCAGTACTGTGCTGGTAAAAACAATAAGAATGGTCACCTTAAATATAAATGACACAACACAAGCTCATCCCGCCTCGCCAATGCCAAATATCCGCAAGGCGTTGCGCCTGGTACGCAATACGCATCCATCGCATTCTTTTGTCTTATTTGCTTTTGAAAAATCGGATATTTAGCCTAGTTGTTGTAATTTTTGAAGAAGATAATCTGATAGTATTATTACGCTAGCGTCTGGACGATCTAGGCCCTCTCATTGGTCGAATTCAAATCGTATGTTTCGGGTAAATCCCGAATACGGGGTCTGCAGGCGAAATTCGACCACTCTGCCCCTCGGGCGGCATAAGAACGAAGCAAATGACTGGCGTGAATATTTAAATATGCAGCAAACAATACGCATAGTTATGCAAAATTACTTGACCATTAACAAGCGTTTAATAAGAAGATTTCTTCTGGAAGCTTATCACTTTGATAATAAACATAAATAACAAATAACTTTGTTTACATCACTTAATTACATACAACCTCTAAATGTTTTATGAACGAAGTTCACGTCATCAGGAGTAAGTATACATTGAAGTTAAAAATTAAATAAAGATTACAATTGGAAAGAAGAAGTTAAAGGAGTGGGGAGGGGTAAGAGTGGGTGAAGTTTATCAGAATTAGGAATTACAATATCGTTAGACGGGAAAGACCATTTGAGTGGGAAAATATTTAAAAGAGGGTTTATAATTTTTTTTTTGCTTATTGATTATTTCTGATTTTATATTGACATGTTTTCTTTTCTTCTGTAATAATCTATTTACAATATATACTCACCCTCTCTTTGTGAATGACCTAATATCTACCTATTAAATGTAACTGTTGTTAGTATCACTTAAACTGAGCGAAGCCCAAGCAAGCGCCGCCCGCAGGGCCTAGCAGCGAAAAACCCGCGGTTTAAAAAATTTTCTGTTAAAATATTACACTATGGGTAGGTAACTACTTTATCGCTTGTTTAAATTCTTCGCACAGTCAATCAAATCAACAATTAAATTCAAAGTAAATTAGAGTTCATTGAGCAAAAGTTACGCAGGAATTACGGACAAACGAAATCAGTGTTTGATTATGTAGGTAGGTACTTATGTAGAAAGTTTCGGCACATCTTTGAAGAGCCCCCTTGAGTCAGTTCCAAAACAGTTTCTGCTGTTTTGGATCCAGCTGTGGTATGAACCACCTTCTTTCCTTTGTCCATCGCCAATTTCATCCCACGTCGGCAGCAGTGGGCAGATGAGTTGTTTGTACCACCGATCGTGGTCCTTTCTAGTTACATGTCAACCGATCACTTCTTAGCTAAAATTCCTGCTAAAATATGTGTTCTGATTAGTTCCACATCCACTATCCACTGTAGGCTGTATGTCTGGGAGTTGCATCAATTTTTCAGATCATGCTCTGAATTTCATACAGCTTTACAAACTACTTTCATCATTAAAAAACATCATTGTTGGCTTTCCTGAACGGAAACTTCTAAAAGTAGTAGAAGAAACAACAACAAACAACTAGGGCACATCATCAACAGTAAGATTACGGACGACGATGACATTGACCGGCAAAGAAGAGCGCTCACCATAAATTCGAATATGTTCAGTAGAAAGTTTCGGCTTTGCAGCCGCTGCTTGCGTTCTGTAATTCATTTTAGAACTTTAAGAAGAGCAGCATGAAAAAGGAGCAGCATAATAACGTCTATCGCATGATGTTAGACTTTCCCAGATACTGCATATTTTTCAACACCCATAATTTAAACTCATGATGAAAGAGAAAAGGGCCCTTTTGGCCCGGAGCTCTGTATGTCACTATATCAAAAAAATGCTTACAAAAATTCTCACGGAAGGGCGAGCACCAGGTTTTGCAGCTCTCATAAGAGCCCGGCTAGCAGGTTTAAGGGAGAGGACAACTCCAAAAATATCCTTATCATGAAATCTCAGCAACCTGGAGAAAGTTGTTGGCCCCGGCAATGTAATTCCTAATGTCTTTTTTGTCCTTATTATTGTAATTTTTTGTATTATTATTGTATATGTTTTATGAGGTGTGTTGGATTGCAAAAATCTCCATACATTCCGGAATAAACACATTTTATTATTATTAAACATTACTTGTTTGTTTCTTTTAAGCTATCTTAAAATGTTTTCCAAGTTTAACGAGGTTTTGCCATCTCTGCTATTTTCCAATGACAACGTGAATTACCTTTATCACGATTCACAAGGAATACTGTTCCTAATCAGTAGGTAGTTACTCATTGCCAACAGTATAGTACCTAAGTTATAATTATTACTAATAACTAATCACCGAGCCATGCAACATAACATGCATTCACGATTTGATAACAGAGAGACTTTATTATTGGTTAGATACTGGTACTAGGTATATCAATATGACAATAAACAGTCACAAACTGAAATGAAAATAGATAAGTGGGTAAAAGTGTATGTATATGTATATGTACATGGTAGTGTTGACCGGTCGGTGGCCGAGTTGACATCGCGCTTGGGTCCCACTCAGGCGTAGTGTGTTCAATTCCTCGGCTGGCTAAGTCCTCCATCACAACACAAGCAACACTTTCAGCTTACTGTGGTGGTAGTAGGAGATATTCAAATATTGTCAGGTTATTCGTAACCCGGGAATATTTGTCTTTGTTTGAAAAAAAAAAAAAATTTTATGGTCAAATTTAGATAGGAAATTTAATTGGTTTTATTTAATGCATTAAATTTATTTTTTTAATGTGCTGCATTAAAATGGAATGCACGATTTCAGTTGCTTTCTGCATAAAAACCTACATTTTATTTAATACTAGCTGATGTGTACCTGGTATTGCTCGACGACTTATAGATGGTTTGGAGTAAAGTTTGAGGTTCACATAGCACTCTCTTTAGGGTGAATTGCCTAATACAAAAAAAAAAGTTTGAGGTTGTTAAAAGTACGTGACAAAAGGGTGCATTTTTAAGGTATAATTAATATTATTGTGTTGTAATAAGTATTTGTTTTACTTGATCGTGCCATGTCTTCCTCGGGCGTCCTCGACCTCTTCCAAGTGGTACATTCTCCTTCATCTCTTTTTTCGTTCATCACTTACGTCACAGTTCACAACAAATAATTATTTGAATTGTGTCTTCCTCGGGCCTCTCCGACTTTTTTTACGATTCACTTCGTGTAGTATCACGAAATCCGTTAAAAATCTACTTTATCGATACTTTAATTCGGCTCCGTATCAAAATCCGTGAAGAAACAATCCGAGAAGACTTCCTCGTGTGTCCCCGACTTGTGCTACAATTCAAACTACTATCTAAACACTCGTGGCACCAATAAAAACAAACTCGGCAAATTTCAACCAAATCGGTTCAGTAGTTTTGGAGTCTACAGGGGACAAACAAAGAAAATTTCATTTGTATATATATAGGAGATTGTAACTAATTATCACATTACATATCTGCAGGAGTAAGCATAGAGGTTTTATCGCCATAGTAATCGGAACTCTATTGTGGACCTCCAGCTTCGCGCACTTTGATAACTTCATATTATTTATACATTCAAAGGTACAAATCATTATGGCGAAGTCAATTAGATATAATTTCAAATCGCGTTGTTATGGACATTATTATCGTAAATCATAATAACATAATGGAGATGAGTTTCTGAGTATTCTTTCATGTTTTGTTTCCACTCTGATCCTGATGGCTTTGGAGGAGTGTCCCCTGCTGATAGAAGTAATAAAAATTGAAAAACGCGAGTCTGAAATGGCTTTCTATGAAGATAATGAAACACGCAACATATTTTGGAAATATGGATTAGATGGGTTTTATTCACACACACAGTCTTAAGATTCCCTAAAACGCCGCTGCAGCGCTGGCATAAGTATACTCATAATAATATTCATGCAAGATTTTTTTAGCCTGGCACCACATGGTTCCAATTCTCATAAACACGGTCAGTTTTGCATTTCGCGGTTAGTTGCTAACTTTACATTTCTTCTGATGACATTTGCGATGTCATTGACCTGGTCTGCTTTGAAATGCTTCGAAATCCGGCCAATTTGATCATGTGTTCCGTATTTGCTTTGGTAAATCTATATTTCGATTTAAAATATTCCTCTGATAGTGCGGCCAATGGGTATTACTGTTTTTTTACATTTTCAGTGCTGCCGATCAATATTTGTCAAATCAACCAGATTTTTACGAAGTCCGCGATCTCCGTCTTACTACCACAGTAATACGTCCCTAATCCTAGGGGTCGGGCAGTTTAAAAATATGTCAGCCACTAATAGTGCGGTATTACTGCCGGTATACGCAATACGATTATGTGTAACGTTTTCGACAAACCTGTTCTTATCCCTCCGTATTATCTATAATGAGTCAGTCAGACAATTTACTTGAAATTTTAATTTAACGAAATTTTAATTTAACCTTTAAAACCAGTCCATCTGTATATTTTTCTGTCGTGTGTTCCAATCATAGACACGAGAATCAATCTGACGTCAATGGTTCCAATAGATAACATACTTAAAATACTATTATAACACTATTCGCTTTCTATTACTAGATTCGACCGAAATTTTTACAAAAAATATAAAAAATATCGATTTGTTAGCGCTTGTACCAATTATGCAAAAATGTCCATATGAAGAAAGTAATCCACTAGCTGATCATTGCAATACAATGCGAATGACACGCGATGGACGGCGTGCTTTGTGGTTTGGCAAACATAACAGCGATAACGCGACGCCTTTATGGCCAGCCTAAAGCAATAAAGATAGCGTGATCACCACAGTAATCACGCAATTGTGTAAAGATCGGCCTGATCTTTGGTCCAGTGTCCAGTCAACTGCGACTATTGAGTGAACACCGCTGCAAACAATGCGTTTCAAACTACTTCACCTAATTGTGATTGTGTTCGACCGCTAGTAGATGAGAGAAACAAATTCACAGCTACTACTCGCGTGGTTAGGCAGATAAGGCGGATCACTTGACAAATAGGTGCTATATTATATTATCAGATAATGAGAACTTGATAGGACTTATAATAGTGATACGTAACTGCAGGTGTCTTAATATCGGAGGCTCGGCGAATAGCAAAGGTATAACCGCACCAGATAAAAGGGGAAATATAGGTATGTGCATCATTCACAGTCTTTAATAGATGAGGTCAAGGATTCAGATGATGATGCAGATTGCTGGAGAACCACTAAATGATGATGATGTAGATTGCTGGAGAACCATTAAATGATGATTGTGTAGATTGCCGGAGAACCACTAAATGATGATGGTGTAGTTTATTTTATATTAGAATGTGTTATTTTCACAAACTACGAGTATCGTGCGGAAGATTTAAATTTTATTTTTCTGATTCTGATTCTGATCATCGTATTAAAAACGCATAATTTTAATATTTTCATCCATAATCATTATTTCTTTTAAAACGATCTAAAATCTCACTCCCTGAAACGGTTCCAACTAGCAACAAAACGTATAAAACGCTACTGGCTGATAAGATTGCTGTCACTGACGTTGACCGGTGTGACGTCAACAACCAATATTCAATATTCACGAACATTTCTGTTTTGTAGAAAATATAAAATGGCACATTTTAAATGAAAAGAAAATTTATGAGTCAACTATTGTCAGTATTTATATATTATCTATTGTCACTATTTTATTGTGTTCTTAAATTTTTCGAGATTAAAAAAACGGTGAACATTTTCTATTTCTCGAAGTGTGGTAAAACGTGGATAGGTTAGTTGGGTGAGCTAGAAATAGTTGTTTTGTCGCTGAAGGGTTTTGACCTTTTGTCAAGTTTCGGATTTGAATCCGGATTTGTCAAGTTTTTTTCTGAAATTATAATATTATTTTCCTCAATGTTCTTAGTTTTTTAACCTTTTAGCGTTCCTATAATTGACATTTTGACAATGTTTCAATGCAATCTGGCCAAAAACAAAGGATTTTATTAGAATTTTGACACGAACTTACCAAACGACTGATATTTCCCGAGTGATTGTACGATAGCGTAACAAAATATTTTTTATTTTGAAAATATGTTCATTATTAATTACTACACTTTATCAGTAGAAGACGCGCTGGAACAATATTTGAACATGAAATTTATGTTTACAAAATGTTTTAATTAAATATGATAATAATATTATTTTAACAAAAAGAAACGTCACAAACTAACCAATATACACATTTTAGAATACAATGATAAAAATATGTCAATATTATTTTTTGTTCAAGATAGATAAATACGTGGACCAAGGGTGGTAGATAACTCAGTATCGCCCCGGTGAAAGTCTACAAACTTTAGAAACCGATCTGAATAGCAAGGTACTTCCCAACCATTCTCTTCCCCTCTCTACTCCTACTTAGGGTCCGTTCAAGTATTACGTAAGCAGATTTATTACAATTATTTACACCCTCTTCCCCCTTGTCACCAAAAGTAAGCAAAGCTCTTACCCCCCCCCCCCTCCCATGCTTACGTAAAAATTGGTACCTATATACATTTTTCTGTTAATGTATTCTGTTTCTTAAGCGAGTACCTAAACGTATTAATTATTTGTGGGAATCCCCGAATACGTATTCGGTTTTCAAACATAGACAATGTGTGGGTTGCCAATGTGTAAAAAAAAATAACTACTGCTGAGCAGTGCTGACGTAATCACTATCTCGACCCCCCACCCCCCCATGTCATCAAAAATAAGCAAAGCAAATACCCCCCTGCCCCCCTATAGTGCTTACATAATACTTGAACGGCCCCTTATCCAAATTGGAAATAACAATAATAATATTTTAAAATAACAACAACTTAGTAAGCACCATTTATATATTTTTAATACTTAATGCCAACCGCAGCTTCTTCAGGGTAATGTAATACTTTACTAAAATTAAAAATCTGCAAGTACAGGTAACAGGTGTTACCAGTACACATAATAAAATAAAATACAAATAACCTAAATAATAGTTCCTATAACGTCACATCACAAAATATCTGCTTCATATAAACAAATAATAATATCAATAAAATATTTATTTGTCAATCATTAGCTTGTTATACATTTCTACATTAAATTTGGACTTGGACAATATTGATAAAAAGGTCACTGCTCAGTTGTACATTCTGGACCCGGAATTCAACAGGTTTTCAGCAGCAAGTTCCATAGTCCCTCTGGCTTCTGACAGTTGGGACTCCTGTGCGGCATTTACATAGAAAATGTAAGTACTATGAGTGAGTAATAAGTAATAAGGTACAAGCCCTACCTCTTATTAAGCCCTAACTCATAGGTACCAGTGGCGTGACTGACCTTTTTTTAATTTAAGATATTTTCTTAAGGCGGTATCAATTCTAGTCCGTTTTTTTAGTTTTGTATTGTCCTCCCCTCAGTCTACGAGAAAGGATATTGAAATTATTACAAATAAGTTGAGTCAGAGTAGTGTTGTTGTGTATCGTTGCGAATCATAATATGTATGTATTGTTTTTTGTGCAAAATTGTAAATCATAAGTTTTTTTTTTAAATCGTAAGCTTACGTCAAACCACTTTTTAGTTCATCAATATCTGTGTTAGCCATGTTATTTATTTCCTTCCAAGTATTAGCTTTTAATTTTTAATAGTAGCACTGTGTCGTCTGTGTAGGAATTAATTTCTCCACATTATGGAAATTAAATTTATCGTTCACATATTTGATAAATAGCATAGGGCCCAATACTGTACCATGAGATATTAAAAAAATCACTACTTTCAGAGTCACTAACTTGATCCAGTTTAATTTTACTTCTTGGGGTATTTTATTTGGGTAGCTAGTTATGGCAGTATTCCTCGTTATTTGTTTGTAACAAATCATGTTTACAAAGACTAGGTAATCTATATTTACGATGAGATAAATTACCAAACAATACCGACTTAATTTGTGCAGCGATAAATTAACGAAGGCATTATTGATTTATTGGGGTCAGGAATCAGGAGACAATAATTCATTGTATGACGGATTACCTAATTCCTTGGTGTAAAGTGCATTGTGCACGGGTAATAAGACATGATAATTGTGCATTATCAAATGATTCAACCTACCTAGATACGTGGTACATACCTACTGCCAAATACAATATTGAAAATAAAAAATACGCGAGACCTTTACAACTAATTAACTTTTTGTCGTCTTTTCATATAAATTCAGAATGAAAAAGTACCAAAGTACCGTATTTTGTAAAATATGTTCTATTTTGAATCTGAAAGTGATCATTTTTTAAAGTAATTTCATTGAAATAGATTGGGCATATATGAGATTATTTGACGGCACAGTGTGTCCGTTGGTGATTTCAATTTAAAATCAAATTATTTGGGTTCGGTTTTTATCATCTTCACGTACAAATGGATTAACCGGAGTAGTCAGTATTATTTAAAAAAAAACTTAATAGAGTGCTCTGATGTCATATGATTTTCCAAAACTGTCGTTGTTGAATAATTTGCGGTTTTTATGTGTAAAGAAAAGGGTGGTAGAGGAGAGACAAGGTGAAAAACTAAATTAGCTCTTCACCAGCAGTGAGGTAATGGGCCTACATATCTTATTAAGTTGTATGAAAAAATGGCTGCTCTAATTAGTACATTAATAGTTAAATCTGGCGTCATGTTTCTAAATATTTTTCCGGAAACTATTTTTATTATATATTTTACCAACACGACAAGTATAATGAAGATTCTATAACTTTTTTTATATTTTGTTTGAATTTTTGTCCCCTATAGACTCAACTGAGTATTGGACTACTGGACCGATTTTGCTAAAAATTTCAAAGTTTGTTCTTATTAGTGTAGGGAGTGTTTAGATAAGAAGTCGGGGACGCCAATGGAAGATTTAACACATTATCTCTGAACTGAGATGAGATACGGAGTCGAATTAAATTCTATATGGTTTTTTAATAGTCATAATATAGTATACAGTAGCGAATGGTAGAAAAAGTCGGGGACGCTCGAGGAAGACTAAACACATTATCTCTCCACTGGATTGATATGCGTAGTCGATTTAAAGTCAATACAATGTAGTTTTTTAAAAGTAACAATATGGTATACAGTAGTGAACTGCAGAAAGATTGGGGGACGCCCGAAGAAGACATGAATCAAATAATTATGTGTGGTAAAATGAGACCTTAGTAATGAACAAAGAAAGAGGATATATGACATGGAAGTAATGGGTGAAGAAATCTAGAACGCCCAAGGAAGACATTCATGGCACTATCAAATGAATCAAATACTTATGTCAGCTAGTTTAGTAATGTGAGTTTCGTAATAAATTGGTCTTTTTTACTTTTTCACATAATTTCCTTGATATTTATTTTACATTCAAACTTTCTCTTTTATAACTTATATAACCAACATACATGTTGCTGAGATGCGAAATTTCTGCTTATGCGGCATCCAGTGAACTGATGTACCCACATCAACTGTATAAGATAAACAATTGATGAAATTCCTAAAAATACATGTACATTTGTATTTATTTAATCTAGTTTTATCATTCGCTATTTTTTCAAGCACTGAGCAATGTAAGGTCCGGTATTTCAGTACACTCAGGAATGTTAGATTGATTTGTCAGGATTGGTACCGCTACCCGATAGCAACTTGACGAACTTAATATCTCTAAAGTCCAGCTTAAAAAAGCAACTGATACAGGGGCCTAAATATAATACTTAGTACCTACGTACGATTAAATGATACGATTAAGTCTTAAATCATTATAATTATGTTGCCTGCTTTTCGACATTGTTGTTGTCTTTTGTTGTTTTTTTATTATTTAATTTGTCTCAGTAATTTAGCCTCTGTATTCGAGGAATTAATGGAAAAAACAAAACCCAATCATAACAAATGTTTCGGAAATCAATATGTTGGATTTGAACACGTTCACCCAGGATTAATTATAATCTGATGTTTTGGTAGTCGCGGTAGGTACTTATTCGTTGGTACGCCATTTATCGATTGCAGCAAAATGTGCATTGTGCATTGAGCTTAACTGTACAGAGTACAGTGTGTACACACTGCACAGACATCGCAGTATGCAGAGTGCAGTAGTGCAGGGTGGTAGGGAGTTTGGAACGGAATGTATGGTCACATTATATCCCGCTGCACCCGGTCGACGAACCCGAAGGCGGCCATTTTACATTCAATGCTCTGATCTGAATTATTGCATTTAGGATACCGCTATACATACTTTACAGGTCACTTAACTCAGTGTGGGGCGTCCACGTGTATAATAACACTGTATGTGTATACTATACTTAAACCTGTATCCATAACGACGAATAACTGCTTTTTAAATCGTCAATCAATGTAGATTCAGATACCTACTTCCGTTACATTATTCTTCTGCCATACATGATTCATGGGTAATGTGTGAGATTTATCTCACCATAATATAGGCGAAATATTATTGTGCAATGATGACCTTCTTCAATATTATTTCGATAAATTTTATAATTATTATTATGGTTACATTTTGATATTTTTTAAACAATCTACGGATTAAAACTATTTTCGTGAAGATTTGTTTCAAAGACACAATACATATAGAACACCCAATCATAACAGACATGGGTTAGCAAAAAATACAAATCATAAATTTACCAACCATTCAATAACGGTGTATAACAATACGTATATATGTAATAATAACACAATTACAGCCTTATTTTAAAATTTTATTAGTAAGGCTAGAAACGTGTGAAATAACAAAAAAAATAAAGTTTGAGTTAAGTGGATTCAAGGAATTTTGTACAGTACCGGGGGCGCTATCGCTAAATTTGACACGTTCGCACAAGAGGTTGGGAGAAGAAGTTAATTCTTTGGAAAGGAACATGGAAAGTTTCGGGTTTCTTAGTAAACGGTATTTGGTATTATTTTGATTGTGACCAAAAGGGATGATTCTACATGGTTATTTATAATTTTGAAGATAAAATTATGTATCGTAAAATACTATCAGTGAGCTTTTCCCTGAATAGTGCGTCGAAATCGGATTTAAAATATATATATTTGGGAGGCCAAGGAAGAGCAACTATGGTAGGAACCTATCATAGTTACCAACTTAGGACTATTGAATTGGGCTCACCAGACGACAAAACCGATGCGCAAAGTCGAAATATTACTTAAAATAGCATTTAGTCGAGGTCACAGTAAATTATTGAGTCCATTGCTCTTATGTCCAAAAATAATATTATGCACCAAGTATCAAAGTATTCCACAAAAGCGTTGTACACGTGATCATTATTTAAAACGTTTCTCCGAAACTCGTGAAAAGCGTGACTCAGATTGCTTTGTTTGTTTTTCTGCTTCAACAGCTTTTTGGCGTCTAACTTTGTGCACGAGCTTAGAGGAATAATATTGCACAAGCAATCTCCAATATCTACAGGTTTGCCGATTGTTTGCGTCTCTCTCCGAACAATATAATATTGCACAAGCCATCTCCAATGTCTATAGGTTCGCCGATTGTTTGCGTCTCTCTCTAAACAAAAGACACATTTTGAATGATGAATGATTCTTTTTCAAATATTTTAAGGCATGTCAATTTTTTTGTTCTACATTGTTTACACTTGCTTACAACGTACTAATTTCGGTTGTCGGTGCACGAGTGCCTGATTTAATATGGTATTCCTGCGTAGTTCAACGAACTTTTTATTTTAAAAATTGGAACTGTTGGGTATATAAATCATATCAGACAAGCGATAACGTGTAACAAAATAATTTTATTAATTAATGAATCTTTATTTGAAACGTGTATGTCTTTTATTGAAGTGTTTGATAGATTCTTAGATGAATTAATAGAGTGAAGATACGATACTGGGACAACATGCGACTACACTAGGTCCAGTGGACATACTTTAACCGGTCGTTCGCATAGCAATTTCATTCATACACACATATTTTTTTAATGGTTATCGATATCGTAATTTTAAAAGTTTACTAACATTTGTCGGCCCGACTAGAAATCCAAAGGTCGCGGGTCCGATTCCCGGCTTGCGCAAATATTTTATTTGATTAAGTTGTGTTATTTCACATTTTATTCATAAAAAAAATATTCAGAGTGTACTTGCGGCAAGTTCCAGAGTGGAATCTAGTATTGCCCTGGCGTAATAAGACCACTATTCAAAATGAAACGTTGCTTGAAGTGGCTTTAGCTGTGTTTGGTGACCGGATCTGAATAGCCAGGCTATCATCTTCCCATCTCCTTTCCCATCCCCACCGCCTCACAACGTTCCCCGACTGGGAATGCCATAGTCTCATTGGCTCTGAACATTAGAAAGGTTAATTTCTTCTATTGAATACTTTCAGCTTACCAAATTCTACAATTATAATTTCCCGTGATTTTCCATTATTAATAATCAATACTCGTAGTTCCACGTCCCGAACAGCTAATCGGGTCAGCGAATCTATTCGGATTACACGGGCAGAAGCTGAAACGATTGTTGTAGGAACGTGTTGTATTGTATTGTATTGAATTGGACTGATTTTCGTGTAGTTAGTACTTGTACAGGGAATAGATAAGTGATTTGTCCTTCTATCTCCGTCGTTTGATTCGAACAGCGAAATAATAGATGAAGCGAATTATAAATTATAGCGGAGGCATGTTTGCAGTTCAGCGATCGATGGCTGCTACCAGTCATGGAGTTTCAACCAACCTACTTTAGGTACATAGTCATAATCGAACCGAGATTAAATGTTGTGATTGCTAGTTGTTATAAAGCCGTCAATGTTGACGGGGGAAACGAGAAATGTATTCCAGTAATAAAGATAAGTCAATACCCACGTTGGAACTATACTTTACCCGTGGATCTATAAACAAACCGATAACTAGTTACAAAATAACCTCGATACAGGCTTAGTCCTAGTGAGGTTGATTTTTATATGAAAAAAAAAGTTTAATGTATAGTGAGATGTAATAATTAAATAAAAGATCGTATCGCCCTGGTGAAAAACCATCGTTCAGGCGTTTTTGGTGACCAGTGTGAATAGCCAGACATTTCCCACCTTTCTGTGTCCCACGTCCTTCCTGTTCCCAATACCGTCAGCATCACAATATACCCATTTTGGGGATGCCATAGCCCCACTGGCTCCAGACGGTTGGGAGCAGCTGTCACCCTGGACTTTTGTGCGGGATCACACCTAAATTTTGTGGGAACTTATTCTGTTCATCGAGAAGGAATTAAAATAATATTTTATCGACACAACTGACTTATACAGGCAAATCATTTTAAAACGACTCTTGCTTTTGTGTTGGAGTACTGAATGGATAAATAGTCTAATTTAACAATAATTATATTTCATCATCATCAGCGCCTTTGCTCCTTGGCTTCTTGGTAAGTCGGCGCCGGCGCCCGGAGCTGATTGCTCCAATTGCGCGTGCACAGGTCCGGCACAGGGAAACAGAAAAAAGAAACAAACCATAAAAAATAACATTGTTGAATTGAATTGCGAGTCCAAATAAACGTAATCGATAAACCTCGCCCAGAATATTTGGGTAAATTCAGGGTAAGAGGACACTGCGGGGACTGTTTCGATTCTATCGGTGTACACAAACACAACATTCAAACGTGTCCTCTGATGATTTGATTGGTCAATGATTTGCTTGTAGGTAGACTAAGTGCACACAATTGCTTTCAGATTAATTTACCTAAAACGACTTTTTAAATGATCCACTAGCCTATTCCTTCAACATCAGATCTGTCATCGTTAAATCGTCGTTAAATTAAAAAAAAAAAAACATATTTTTTGCTTGCAAGCACCGCGCGTCGGCAGTTATGAGCGTATCAAAAATATAATGTACAAAATCATTCATTGCATCTCTGCATTTATGTTTGCGATAATTTATTATTTGTTCATTTCGAAAATTATTCCTCGATGAACAGAGTAGATAAAAGTGAAGTAATTAACAGAGTAAAAAAAACTGGTCAACGTTTTCCTAATCATTTTTGCAAACACAAATTGTTTTATTTTATTTGAAGGCTTTACACGACTTCAGGCTTCACTTATTACGGCAATTACTTCTAAAATACCAGCCTTCCAAAAAAACAATCAAAACAATTTCCATTGGTGGGGCACAATAAAATCATTAGCTAAAAATTCAATGGATAGCAGGAGATAACATTTTATCAATTGGATTTAAAATGTGAATACGGAAATGATTGATAGTCGAAATGTGTTCATACTTTGGTAAAACCCAAACGTATAAAACAAGTTATTTTTTTTTTTTTTTTTTTTAAAAGAAAGACAAACATTCCCGGGTTACGAATAACCCAACAATGTTTGAAAATCTCCTACTACCTCCACAGAAAGCCGAAAATGTTGCTTGTGTTGTGATGGAGGACTTAGCCAGCCGAGGAATCGAACACGCGACGCTCGGGTGAGACCCAAGCGCTATGCCCACTCAACCACTGACCGTATACCTAAACACATACAAATCTGATCACAATAAATTAATTATAAAGCGTGATGAAGATGGTAATTGACTAAATCCTAAAATAACCCCAGAATCTTAAAGACGTAAGTGAAGTAGCCATGTACAAGAATATGCGATGCGTGGACCTATGTATTGGATAGACCTGGAATTGAATTTGCCCCATCAAATCTCTAAAATAAAGTGGGAATCTTAACGACATAAGTGATGAACTCGTGTTAAAACAATATTCGGCGCGCGGCCAGGCGTAATGGATGGAACTACGGTCGACTTTGCCATAGCAGGCCTAGAAAATCGATCTTTCCGTGGGGTTTATTTTATTTATTTCTGATGAACGTAATACTAAAATCTCAAATGTTTCTAGAGGGGTCCCTCGGGAAGAATAACTCATCGTCTGGAAAAATTAAATCTGGTGCTTACCGCTAATTTTTATAGTTGAATAACGTTTTACATAAAATAGGTTAAGGTAAGGTCCTGTTTTTATTAATATTAAATATAAATAACTTACATCCGTAGGGATCCCTTTAGAAACATTTGAGATTTCAGTAATACATTCATCAGAAATAATTTAAATGTGAGCGTCGAGCAAACCCCCGTTATTAGAGTCTCATTGGGTCGTCGTCAGTATTGGGATATTAAATATGAAGATGTGGACGTCAACAAACACGTAGAAGAGGATATTAACAAAAGTAGTCAACAAACATGAAGATGAGGAAATTAACAAACATGGTCAACACATCTGACGGTGAGGAAATTAACAAACATAGTCAATAAGCATGAAAAGGAAGAAATTAACAAACGTAGTCAATAAACACGAAGATGAGGTAATTACCAAACATTAAGACGAGGAAAATAACAAACGTAGTCAACAAACAGGAAGATGAGTAAATTACTAAACAGGAATCCCTAGTAAGGAGGAATGTGAATAAATTTTGTATTTAAATAATAGTCAAAAAACACATTATTCTCGAGATTCGTAAGTAGGTACCCACCGTTTTAGTTTTAATGTTCTTATTTTGTCCTGTCCTGCTGTTATTGTTATTATTTGTATTGTCATCGCTTTGTATCAACTCTATATTTAGTGCTATATTATTAGATCTTTATTGGGTAAGGCGCACTGATGGAATAATTTTAAGAACATGACCACTAATACTAAATTACAGTTTTAAGTTTGTTTAATAAAGCGCACTTGAAGTGAAATGACGCTAAACTGCGCTATATAAATGCTATGTTGTTATTACTAATATTATTATTACCGGGATCCGGTTGTACGATGTATTCAAGCATTCCCTTCTTACCTTTACCATTCTCCCGCTCCGGTAAAAGCTAGTTGTAAACTGAACCCATTGTTGAATTTATGGCATGGTTACCTGCCATCCATGGCGTTTCCTATGATGACCATTGTTTTGGGCAACGGGACAACGGGACAGGGTGAAACTTTCTGAATTTGGTTGGAACCCCCCCCCCCCAAATTTCCAAGACCATCCCCAGACATTGGATTCACGAAACACACTACATAAATAGAAAGGTGGAAATGTGTTGTGCAATGTGCCAAAACTAAGATCAAATAATAATTATAATATTTAGATGATTTGTATAGCGCTGTTTTTGTGCAAAATCACCTCAAGGGAGCTGTACAAATATATAATACATTTCTACAATGATCTATGTTATTAATAACTATATACTAGTCAAACTATTGTATAACTCTTTTAGTCTTTCAACGGATATGCGAATATCATTGTCCGCCTGGGAGCTGGGAGTCGAGAGGCTTATCTAATTGACTATATCAGTTCTCTTTCAAATCGGAATAGATCACATTTACAACTTACGACACTATTCGGTGTTCTATGACGAAATACTACTAATATTTACATCGATTTTCGTGGCTATCGTCCTCATCTGAGTCATGAGGAGTCAGCCGCGTTTTTCAAGATCTCGTCACTAGAAAAGAAAGTCGTAGAAAATCCGCAAATGTACTATTCTTACCAAAAATAGCCACCTCCGTGATAGATTGTAATTGAATTATTTGAAAGAATTCAATTAAGGGGTCCCATCAGAAAAACCAGACAAAACCACATATTAAACATACCTCATTGCAATACTAACTCAAAACAAAATACATTTATTCACCGGGCTTCCCAAACTTTCAACACATTTGACTTATTTAACACAACACATCGCATTTTTAAATCTAAAATCAAAAAATAACATTAACATAAGCATGTTACTTATCATATAGACTAGATCCATCCCATACCCCTCCCTTCCTCCATCCCATCCCATCCCATAGGCCAGTGTAACTTTTTTTTCTTTTGTATTCAGTAAATAATTAAGATACATAAGTGATAACCTATCATTGGTTGTATTTTCTATTACTTACTTCGGTATACTTTATAAAATATTATAACTGTTGGTTTTCCAAATAAAACAAAATAAAATATTTGAGATAATCTTTTGCTCTCAATTGGATTGGCCGCTTTGTAACGGACTTTTCCGCGTCCCGCGTTTTTTTCGGGTCAGCGGGATAGCGCCCCTAAAAACGGGACGGTCCCGTACAAAATGGGACGTATGGTCACGTCATGTATTCCAACCCAGCATGCATGGTTCATACAATAATAAGTTGTACCTGAAAGTTGTAAAATGGCTATAAATTGGTGTCCCAGTTTATTATATAGATGGCAATATTTGAACAATGCACTTACTTAAAATTACCTACCTACTTGGAGTTTTATAACTTTCTGGTTTCAAAAGATTGACGGTCACACTCGTGATTCTGTCATATTTATGGTTTTTTGTTTACTGCGCGAAAACAGGTCATTCGGTAAATTAACTTCATATAAGAAGTGCCCACATAGAATGTAATAAAAGTCAGCCTCTAAGATTTGTGGTGTGCGTTATTCCTGCGTGAAGTTATTCAAAGTGAACTCAAATTTGTATTGAATTTAAGTATTATTTTCCAAAAAATGGAACTGACTGTGAATCCGACAAGCGATATAGTAGGTACCTTCCCAAAATATAATATTTTAACGGAACTTATTTTAATAATCGTCTTTTATAATTGGAATTAAAATAACCCGTGATTTATAATATGTCTGCGCTACTCATTAAACCTGATAATTTTGGCTGTCTGTGGTGTGCGTTATTCCTGTGTGAAATCATTCACGTTCACAAAAACTCAAATTTATGTGTCATTTTCAAAATTGGTGAAGAATAATTCAGACAGGCGATAAAGTAGGTACCTACCTACAATAATAATATTTGAACAGTTATTGCCTTTTTCAAAATTGGAATTATAAGAACTATCTGCGCGAGTAATACATATTATAATATTAGTCAAAATAAATTCAGGGTTTGGGT
This sequence comes from Hesperophylax consimilis, assembly GCF_061612785.1. Lineage (NCBI taxonomy): Eukaryota > Metazoa > Arthropoda > Insecta > Trichoptera > Limnephilidae > Hesperophylax > Hesperophylax consimilis. Next base: position 1,183,724 of record NC_142836.1, read on the forward strand.
AAACAGGAAGGGTTTTCAATTTTTTAAATTACGTTCCTTTCCACCACCATTGATCCATCATTATAGAGTAAGCATTCTTAGCAAAATTAACCTAAAACAGCATTCCTATTTGAACATCGTTTTGAGTTTTTTTAAAGAGTCAATTTACACTATTATTGATTATGGTAAAGCCCTATTTATCATGAAAGGTTACACCATTAGTTTTCCTATCGTTCCACCGACTTGTACGGTATCTTAGTGTACATATCGGCATTTTGCAGTTATCGCTGGAGACCCCCACACCCGGCTAGCGCTCGAAAACTCGAAACCAACTGAAGCCTCACATCTCAAAGAGGGCAATTAACCGATGTTTGCTGCCCGTATTTCGAATGTCAATTTTTATGTCTCAATGTCCACACCATAGTCATATGTCTGTGGTCCACACAGACAAAATTCGATCGTTTTGTAAAATAAATTTAACATGGAATTTATCCGCTAAGGATTGAAGAATTAGTGAAAAGAACATTTATATGACTAGAAAAGAATATCATAATGTAGGAAAATAGACTGACATGTTTGTTAAATGCCTCACAATTTGCTAGCTAATACAATTCGGGCCGACAGGGATAGCTGCTGCTCTGGCTGAGCGATGTTGCCGCACCGCGCCGCCCATCGCGGAGTGGGGGCGCCACTGTTCTCCGCGCAATCAGATCACAGCCGCTAAACTCTATTTCTAACTAATTACGATGTAGAAAGGGACTCGAATATGTAAACTGCCACAACCGTATTAAATATACTTGAAAAACTTTTTGGAAAAGTGGCCGCGTGCTGAACTAGAAACTTAACTACGCCGAGATGTGCTTTCAAACTCGTTCCCCGTTCACTGCTCTCCGGTGATGTAATATCGAAACAAAAATTACCCTAGGAAAGATAGCAAAAATTCCCCAGAAAATCACAAGAATCCTAAAATCACGATCGATCATCGATATATTAACTACAGATATGGCGTGTCTTACAAATTCAGTCGAGTAATTCGGCCCACCAACGAGTCATTTTATTACCCTCATTTTAACTCCCCATCTGATTCCGTCGCCTCGTTTCGAAAGCATAATATCTTGGGAGACAAATTTGGTCCAAACAGACCAAAACAAGGTAGAGAGCAATGCTTCTTGTGATGTTTTGGACGAAAAAATGTACTTTCTTTTCGATAAATGTTTTCGTAACCCAATTTTAAGAACTAATAATTTTGTTTTCGGTGTCATTTTTAACATCTACCCGTCTTGTTTAGACTTTGTAGGTCGATGCCATCTATACTTCCGCTAGATATCATGTTAATAAAATACTCACTTAAACATTTTTTTCGGTGTCAAATTTGTATTTCTAGGTCATGACGTGGGCGTTGTTTATGTAAATATCAGGAAACTCTCAAGAAAACACTGCATGGATATTCTGCTAACAGCGAAAAATATCTGTATTGAAAGTAATATTCGAAAATTAAAACCCCCTCCCCCGATTATAAATTTCTTATTGCACCTAACTACATCATTAATCGATTAGTAAGTATCAACAATAAAGCAACGTAAGAGCGAAGAGCTTAAATTAAAATTATGAAAACGTCTTTTTCCATGTCTATATTTTTTTTAATTTCCCCATATTTAGGGAAATTTCCCTAGTTATCATATCACCGCTGCTCGCGGCATTCGCCGCCGCCGTCCCGCAGTTGTGCAGCTGTAGTGGATCGGGTGGTTTGTTAGACCGTTTGGAACGTTCTCCAATTTCACAACGTTATTTTCGAAACCAAGTGACGCTCTGGTGTGTTTCAACTGTTTTGATTATTGAAATCGGTGTCAAAACAAAGCAACAAAAACATTTCATGGACATAAATTGAATCGAGTGCAGTCTTATATCGTTACATTGTATTTTACTGTGACTGCTGTGATTTGTGGAGCGTGAGTGCAGCTAACTGTTTTTAGTGTTTTATGTCAAGACGTTCAAATAAAACATTTTGAAAGTGAAGTGTCAACTGAGGCTGTCAGAAGTAACATCTTTATTTTCGTTAAAAAGTAAGCCAAAATGTATTCTGTTATGATAACAGCGCTTCCAACTTTCACCAATGCTTTGCCGAGCCATGCAAAGTGAAAAGAAACTGGTATTTTATTGAATGCACCGACGACGTATTGAGCGGTTTTATTTTGTTATTTGAAAGGTTAAACTAATAATTAAGTTTAAAAAAAATTGCTTATACTATGTTCTATTACGCTATTACTTTTTCAATAAAATTCTTTGCATCGCTATGTATTATTATAGTCCATAGGTATTTTTTATATTTAAACCTACCCCATTATTATGTATTTGTGTCAATCACAATTTGATTTGAAACTGGTGCAATTGGCCAAAATTTAATTAAATCGAAATAATAGTAATGTGCAATGCGGCTTATAAATTTTCTAATTAATGCTTTGTAAATTCATTATCCAATAACTAATAGATAAGTTAATTCTCAAATAATCCTCGATATCTATGTAAATGGGTACGTATTGAACTGAAAATAATATTCATGTGTTTATACTATAATATAATTTTGTTTGAATGTTAATTACTCAATTTTGTCGCATTGAATTGAAATATTGTTTGGTCACGCTCCATTAATGATGATTGTGATTGTATTTGAAGTTAGGGTACCAATGCGAATACATCGATTGACATGGCGTTATCTGTTTTCAATAGGCTATTACAATACGGAACTAAATGATGCACGAGACCGTCAAGAACTTTACTAACGGATATTTGCATAAACAATCATTATGATTAAACAAGCCATTCGTTTTGGCGGTTAATTATTGAGTGACATTCCTTTTTTAAATTACAGGAACTACCTACACACACAACCGGCAAGCATGCGAACTCTTTTGCTAAATGCATCGCAGCCTGGGTAGTTACTTTCACAGTTTTGTTGTGCTTATTTTGATCCGATCATGTTTTTTTACTGGACACTGTATACAATGATTACTGGTATGTGTAAATGAAAGACGTGTGTGCATCAAAAATAATTATCCATTATAATAGCTACATAATCATAATTAACGTCAGTTATGCAGAACCCTTGGCCCACTTTGGCATTTATTGCGGCCTACTTTTACTAAATTTGAGTGTATCGAAAAGTTTGCAATGGTTTGCAGTTTGTTTGTCACTACTGGTGAAAATTATTTAGAACAATGAAAAATGTGTGAGAGGGGCGTACATGAATGTTTTTAGTTTACGTTGAAGTGGTAATGAAGATATAACAAGATATAATAAGATACAACATACTTCTTGCAGTGCAGGGCGGTCTATTTTTAGAGCATTGTTTCCACCGTAACGCATAAAAATGCACACCGTAATAATTATTGAATGAATAATACGTGTGCTAGTTCTCTGCGGAAGCTAGTCATAGTAAAACGTGTACGTAGCAATAATTATTAATACACGTACACTGTACACGTCCGTAAATATATATTATTCTCCTAAAATGAACAAATTGACAATAGTGTTTTAAAAAGGTTGTTCATAAAGCTGGGTCCAGACATGTTCTTTTGTCCGTACCGTACCTCCGTTTCGTACCAGCGTCGCGTTCAAGAACGCTAGTTTGGACGCCCGTTCGGTACGGTACGGTGGTACGGCATCTCGATACGGATAGAGGTACGCTCCGATCCATCGCGAGTCGGTTTTTCGTCCCGTTCAAAGGCGATACGGTACGGGTCTGCGCCAGTCTGGACGTGTTCGCGGCGTGCATTGGTTCCGCCACATCTTTCTCTGTTTTTGAACAATTCTAACTCCCACCAACGTCGCCTTTTTTGTATTTTTTTCGTTATATTATTGTGAATAACAATGAAGGACGCGCAAGCAATCGTCAAATTCTCAAACACTTCCGCAGTCGACGACATGGTGGGAGGAAATGAACACGCGATGATCGCAGCGACGTACGGAGATACGGGCTCTTGATCGCGACGCGGGTACGAAACGGAGGTACGGTACGGACAAAAGATGATGCGTCCAGAGTTTTTGGATCGCGACGCTGGTACGAAACGGAGGTACGGTACGGACAAAAGAACATGTCTGGACCCAGCTTAATATGTCCATCACCGATTTGAGTGATTTCGGTGACTTGCAGTATTCGTAAATATATTGTATCATCATTAAATTATTTACTAATTGAAATTTTGGTAAAACTGACTACTGGCCAATTTGTGAAAATCTTATATCCTTTTTTTTAAATAAAAGTTCTTTACATTCGTTGTTCGTCTGATTCTGGCAAAATTTCTAACAACCACACTTTATTATTTTTGTTGTGGGCGCCTATTTATTTATTATCTTATGTTATCTCACATCGTTGTGTGTGCTAATATTTTTTAGAAACATATTTATACAAAAAATAACATTATTTTGCAAACATAATATATCTTTAAATATTTAAATTTAAACATATAAAAAAAAAAAACAAAACATCTGTGTAACAGAAAGTAGTTATTCAAAATGTATATTGCCTTTCAAAAACAAACATTGTCAATCGGAAATTTACCTTTCGAATGAACACCGTTAGTAAACTTTAAACTGAAGAAATATGTATACATTTCAAATATAGGTGCCTACTTTATCGCTTCTCTGAATTGTTCCCATAATCAGTTCCAATGTTGAAACTTAAATTCAAAGCAAAAGTTCTAGAGTTCACTGAACCATAGTAGTTTTTCACCAGGTTGTCTTTAGGTAGATATGTCTCGAGCTCGTTTTTTTTCAAATTTTTAAATTTGATGTAGGTATATTTTGCAAAAATATTAATTTTATTATTTGCATTAAATAATGGCTTACTTTCGTTAAAAACTCCTTGCACTAATTAGAACCAACTTTGAAATTTTCAACGATATCGCATTGACCCAACGTGTATAGGACCACTTGCACGGCCAACCCGATAATCGTCAGTTTTTCGTGCGCACATCGAAGGATCTTGGCGCCAACGTTGGCCCTGCTGGGGGCATATGACGTAATCACTCAATAATAATAATATTATGATCAATGATTCACCACCATTTTATTTTTATAAACGTATTTCAATTTATATTTAGCACAAACGATGTTTACGTCATTGTTTACGTTTTTAATATAATCATTACACTGGACAACCCTGGCCTCTAATAAGGAAGTTGAGTCCATTTTTTTTATTTTTTTTTATCAATGTTCGCATTCAAACTTAAATACTGGTATTTTTTTTTTTTTTTTTTAAAGTTTGTTTTCATAGTTAAATTAATTCTCAAAGTTTAAATTTTATTAAGCCCGCCAAAACGAGCGGAATCCGAGCGGTAACAGGCGGGGTGTAGTGTGACGTCATTAGAACTGTGAAAACCACGTCGCTTAAGCATTATGTATGGAAAAAAATTTAATTCTTCAACAAGGAATTCCAGTAATTTTTGTACCAATGTTAACCGTCTATTATAATTGATGTTATTAAAAAAAAAAGAAAATTGATTAAGATTTCATAGTTAAATTAATATTTTAAGTTAGAATATTTGCTTTTCACGCCCGATACGGTACTTGTACGGTATCGCCGTCGCTACTTGTTGACGTTCCCCGCGCGAATTCAGGACCACCGCGCAGAAAAGTAAAGACCAAAAGTAAAATAACGGTTTACAGCCCAGTTCACTGTGAGACTTTTCTGAGCGGCCGGCGGCCTGAAGTGTATCACATGCTTTGTGACATGTATAATAATAAAAACATCTAAGTTATGCAATAAACAACATATTATTATAAAGCACTATACGAATATGTATCTTTAGAAATCCATTTCATATAATAATAATAACAAATACGTACATATATTTGACAAACCCAAATAAACCTTTGGCCTATACACCTCTCTCATCTAAATCGACCATCTCTCATGTAATAGAAAGAGATGCACCATAGGTGTTCCGTTGTACGTACAAGTCACGACACATGTGACGACAGAATTCTTTCGACCAATCGTGGAGCGTATACAGTATATTGCTATTGAATGCTTTTTCAAGAACGTTTAACTAATTGTAAGAATAATAATATAGAAATATATTTATATATTTAGAATCGATATTTTTTGATCTACATGAACATATTTTTTATAAGTCAAAATATTTTTCACTCAACTTCCTTATTACTGGGAATTACCGTCCAAGAATTTACCTGTGACTCATTTGCCTATGTTCTGTAATATTTATAACACCTGCCATTAATTGAACTCGATGCATCATATCAAGAAACACTAATAATATTGATCATTTTCCTCATATTTAGTGCCTACTTACGGCATCACGGGATGTTTACCTTGTCAATAGCGATATTTTCAGAAACGTGCTCGATACTTACTACCTACCTGCTAATGATTATGTACGTGTTTTTCAAAAAAATATTGATTTTCTCTTTTGATTCAATAACGCCATGTTTGACAGGTTAATTTCATGAGAAATATGATAAATAACGAGATGAGCCAAAACCTCCTAGATCACAAGGCCCGGCCGGGACACTCAATCAAATCGTCCTCCTAACTTGTATGAGAATCTCCAAAAAGGTTTTTTTTAAAACGTAACGTTTTCTTTCCCATAATTCGATGCTCGGCTCGCGTTTCGGCTCGCAAGCAGCATTATATCACAATGACAAACTAACAAAGACTATCTGCGACTTTTTGTGTTAAGCTTCATTGTATAATAATTTCAACGATGTACGAGGCAAATCATTTTAAAGGAGAAACGTTTGAATGTATTAGTGCACGCAGGTGGTGTAGAATGTTTCAAAAAAGTATTTCGTACTACAGGGTTTTCCAATAAGAGGTGTTATTTTGAATAGCCCGCTATTTCGGTAGATGTTACTTTTGAAGCTGCCATTTTGGACATTTGACAAGTAGAAACTACGCCATATAAAAATGGAACAATACACGCCTAAACAACGCATTGAAATTATTAAAATTCACTCGAGTAAATCAAATGCAAATCATTTTGAGTGATGAGGCCCATTTCCACCTCGGTGGCTTCGTCAACAAGCAAAATTGTCGCATCTTGGGCTCGGAAAACCCAAGAGTTATTGTTGAAAAGCCTCTCTATCCTCAACGTGTGACTGCTTGGTGCGGTTTATGGTCCGGCGGAGTCATTGGACCTTACTTTTTCGAAAATGAGGCTGGAGAAACAGTTACGGTGAATGGATTGCGCTATCGAGAGATGATTAATGTTTTTTATGGCCGAAATTGGATGGTATTGATCTGGACAACGTTTACTTTCAACAAGACGGCGCTACGTGCCACACAAGCAACGAAATCATTGATCTTTTACGATTGAATATCAAAATAACACCTCTTATTGGAAAACCTGTAGTTGGAACACCCGCACGCAGTCCCATCATACCCCGCAAAATCACAACGCCAAAGATACTGGATGTGTAGGGACATTTAAAATTGGTTCTATACTACACTTTATATTGGGTAACAAATTTAAAAGAATTTGATTTTGAAAGATGTCCGAGTATTAGGTATATTATATACTTTAGTTTTCATGCTCCACGCTCGTACCGCGAAACTTGAGGGTGATCGTGATCATTCATAAAATAAAAAAATCCTAATAAAGTTTTTTTAAACAAAGCAGTTTTAATTACACAAAAAAATTGTAATAAAAATTGTCTAGTGTAATCGCAGCTTTAATTTTGCGAGTCGTAATGTGCGTATTCGGATAACATCTGGGGGGCGTTAGACACGTCCCTAGTAACAGCGTTTATTTGTTTAGAAACACGTTCCAATTTATTATCTATCGTTTATTTAAAATGTTTAGCAAAATTTAATTTAAAAAGCAATTAGATTGATTGTTATATCTAACCGTTAAAAGTAAATATAAGTAAATAGCAGCGAACCACTCGGGGTGACCTATAGCAGAGGTGATGGTTATCCAATGAATGGTTCCCGGTACCCATAGTCCCAAACCCGCCTCCCAGATTGGAATATAGTATCTATCCAAATAATCGCTACGTATACGTGAGCCGAACTGCCGAGCTGAACCTCAACTTATGGGAAAGGAACGAAGCAACTGCAAATGGTGCGAAACCCGCTTGCAGTTGCTTCGTTCGGAATTCGTGGCTCGGTTCGCGTTTCGGTTCGCAATTGTATACGTACCATTATCCCCTGCTACGACATACACGTCCCTACTACACACACGACTCGTAAGTATGTATGCATGTTCGTTCTTACAACTTTCACCGATGCATGCTCTGAAAACATAATAATAATAAAGCCTAATTGGCAGAAGTAAATAACAAACATGTCTTAAAAGTTGATTGGTCAAATTATTGACTAGAAATTGACGAGAGTGGGGCTTGTTGATATTGGTTTTATTACGTTTTTGTTTTTTAAGTTTTTCGGCATTAATTACACCGCCCATTTTATATCGGGTTTAAGTCGGAAAAAAAACTCAACGTACAATATAACAAAAAATGCCTATTAACAAAATGAACAGTCCAATTGTTTTTTTGTGTTTGGTCGCGAAATAATAAGTGATTCACGGTCATTCAATTACCGGTGCAATCCAAATTGATTAAACAATGCTTGTGTGTGTACTGACTGATTAAACTCGATACTGTCTTATGATTGTATGCAGAATTAGCTTGTTGTTGATTGATTGTTGATTGTTGTTTCAGTTCCTTCCACGAACATCACCGACATGTCGCTAGCGAGCCTCCACCCCACGGAGCTGAGCACCTCCAGGGACCGGTGAGTACCTTCACCTACCTACTGAATGGACAGCGCACAGTGCTCCAACCAATCTGTTTAGTCAATACAAATGCATTATTGCATTCTAAACCTACTCCGTAACTTCTTAGATTCTGACGCACTTGTTCAGCGTTGGTTATAGCTATGTCGGCCTTAAGACCGGCTTAAGGCCATCTAAACCATATCTACGCCGTGGCAAGAAGTCAAGTTTTTCACTATTCCTCGAGGGACCGGTGAGTGCCTACCACTGAGTGCACAGCGCACAGTGAACTACAACACTCTTTTAAATGAAATTAATATGCTTAAATTGTCTCACTGAATTATTTTCACCGATTCTAAATTATGCATTTGATACTCAAGAATAGCTTGCATTGATAAGCTTTCGGTTCCACGACGTAATACTAGAAGTCGGGATTTATTTCAGTGTAGAGATTCTGGTACTAACTACCATATGTATTCCTCGTTGCCCAGAATACTTATGGAGTGAAATAATTTTACCGAGTCAGTGGACATCTTTAATTTATTCGACGTTAGAAAGAGAAATAATAATTCTTTCCAGTTTGCCTCAAATATATTACGTACTGGATGCTATTAATAAAATCCTAAAAATAGCCAAAATAAATAATTCATATTTAACTTTATATATATATGTTTTTATTATATGAACCAGATAAAAGTGAAGTTACAGTTTTCTTACAATTCCCCAAACAAATATCGTGTTCTCTCAATTTTTCTTTGATTGAAGTAAAAATATGGTTATCGTTTTTTACAACATTTTTCACGTTAGATATTAAAATTTTATTATTTAGAAATAGTAATGTTTATTTTAAACGCGTACACCGGAAATATGCTTTTATCTAGTTTCTAACAGTATTTAATTTGTTTTTACAGAAAATTTAAAAAATATATATATACATATAGCGCATTGGAAATGCACAGAAAACATTGCAAACTGAACAAAAGTGTTGAAAGTACTGAATGGTTTACAAATACAAAATATTGTTACTGAGGCAGTTTAGTTATGTATAATAAATATGTACTGTATTAATATATAATTTATACTATTGATATGTAAAAGCCCCTAAAAAGGGGGCTAACAATATTATTTATTATTCTATTCCACTAATAATGATAAGTGGGAGGAATTCAAAGTAATATTGTCGGGTTTTTCTTAGCCCGCAGATATATGAAAGAATATTTTTTAAAATAAATAATTAAATTTAAAAAGTTGTTTTTAACAACTTCGTTTCCGCGTTTCGGAATTAGTAACAGAAAAAAGCGCAAATTTTATATTTTATCACCTTTTTGTTTGTTGATTAAACGTTCATTTATCGTTTCCGCATTGTCAACAATTGATATGCAAGGTGTAAATTAAACGCCAAGGCCATTGATATAATGCCGAAGATTGCATTTATCGCCAAATACTCTTTACCTGTAACCCTCATCCCTAAGAGAACAAGTCGGATAGGCTGTAATTTCGCAGAATAATGTTTTACATTCCCGAGATAGCCCTTATCGTGTAACTAATTTCTGATTAAAATTACCTATCATAATATGTCATAAGCGTGCTATATCTACTATTACTTCTGATATAGCGTTGAACCAAATACGATTAAGCAGAACGTTGATATGTATGATTATTTATTTAATTCCCAGTCGATTAATAATTGATATATGTACAATAAGTAGATTCACAAGCACTCTTTAAATTATTTAATACTAACCCGGCATTGCTGGTGGTTATCCTTAGGAAAAATACATATACCATCACGGGCTTTTTTAAAGATATACTTATAATTCCGTAGTACATTATTTTGTTGTATCTCATAAGATTTAACCAGCGTTAGCAATGTAAGCGCCCGAAAATATTTTTTTACGACTTGATTACAAAACATCTACTTTATATAAATATAATATGCATGTATTATATATATATGGAATGTTTATATATATATATATAAACATTCCGGAAGAAATTCTCTAAATGATAGTGAAAACCCTATCAAAATCCGTTGCGTAGTAGTTTAGAAGAACTAAGCGCACAAACAGACGCGGATAGCATCTTTGTTTGATACAGAATCATTTTCGAAGAAATATTTCAATTCGATTGGAGAATTGTAATTTTTGTTTAATTTAATTTTAATTTTTAATAATAATTGTAATTTCCCCCGATTAGTGTAAAAAAGATTTTCCACTCTCCTTTTACAGTCTTTTGACTGCTAACGAAGATAGAGATAAAAACTAGTTCATCTTATTTTATAGATTCATATTGTGTTTTCGCTTGTTTTCAACACACACAAACAAGAACTTTACAACTTGTTTTGACTTAACGTTATTTTTCCAAAAGGTAAGCGTAATCTTAGTTAGCCAGGAATGTAAACAATACGCATCCTTGACTTGATTGGCACTATTAGTAACAGAGCCGACAGAGTTGCAGTCAATATCATTTTATTAAGTCTCAATAGCTGTCTCGATCACCCAGGGTCTCCAACTTAACAATGAAAAGAAAAACCTTTGACAAATTATATAATATTTGAAAATTGCAAACTCTTGAAATTTTAAACTTTAAGACGACTTTTAACTAACATGTTTTTTAAAAACATTTAGTTATTCTTGGGACTTACTCACGCGGCCGAGTAAAGCTAAACGTGGTCGATCACGAAGCCGAAATCAAAACCGCGGCAGAAACCCGTTTATTGGTCGAAACCAAGACCGAAACTTCGGTCGGTCACTACGTTATAGGTACTAAGATATTTCGATACCAATGACGTTACATCTACATCAATACATCAATAGACATCTAGACTCGTTATTGTCTCACGAACTTAAGATAAAATGCGGCGAGTAAGGAACACTCTTATGTTTCCAGTAACTTCTTAATTCAAACGGTTTTCACGTTTAATAAAGATAGACATTGAAAGAATATGTGAGTATGAACGAAATAAACGATAGCGGGCGGCGTTTTCGTATTTACGTTGAATACTACATTCTACATGACGGGTGGGTGAGACTGAGATGACAAGAAACTCTTACTCGTTTACACTAAGCGACACGGAATTACTATATGAGACGAACTACCTCTACTAGGTTGTCCTTCATATACTTATGTGTTGCTACGTTCGCTATCTCACTTTCTCTAATGGCACTGAAAATTCGGGAAACAATAGATTATAATTGTATTTTTTTATAATAATATAATAATTAGTGTGTATTTACGAATAAAATGTTATTTGTTGGCTTTTACTAGTGTTTGTCGAGTGATGAAAACACACAAGGGCATTTCGGCGCTTTTTTAATGCAATTTATTTAAAGGTAGTACGTGAAGTGTGGCAGTTACTATACTACTGTAAGTAAGAAATCGAAAGCGATAAAGCCCAGCTACACTACTCGCGAAGTTGATCGAAGTTGACCGAATACGATAGTGTGGGCACGAACTTCACTTCGCTTCGGGCAACTTCGCTTCGCTTCGCCCGACTTCCGATTGTTGTCGGTAAATGCGCCCGAGTCAAAGGACTGGACTGTGTTACTCGCGAAGTTGCACGAGTGTGGGCACGCACTTCGAACTTCGGCTAACTTCCTCGAGGACTTCGTCGAAGCGTCGAAGCGAGTAGTGTAGCTGACGCTTAACAATTGTCTTGCGTTTGGTTTGCCACGTTGACAGTTACAATATACAGCGCGTCCTGTGTATATATATTGTTCGATACCTATAATACAGCTATTTAACATTGCGGGTGGTCTTTGTTCGGCGTTTATCTCGCTCGTTAGGGACCTACCATACGCTCGGAAAGTTGAAACCTTTGCGATAAAATTGAATGCCTCCCCTCGGTGCATTATTGTTCGAGAAGTGGTGCTTGTTGCTCTTTGCTCGTTGCTCGGTTCTCGGTTGTCAGTTGTCATTGTCAGCTTACTTCGCATCGCTAATGTAATGATAATGGACGCGTCAGTGACACGATTGTGTTGTAGGTGGTGGCAATTAGGTTTAGAACGCAATCATTATTGGGAATTTGTTGTAAATTATAAACCTGACGTCAGATTTGTAATGGCTTGGGTGGGTAAGCAGAACGAGCCACCTCGTTACGAGCTCGTAGGTGTAATAACTAATAACCTAGTTAGGATTTGCAGAAATCGATAAAAACACAGATTACACTGAATTATTCCACTAGCGATAGGCAAACTCAAGATACCAAATGCATTTAGAAATATTTATTCCATTGAATTGCACAAAATTTTATCAAATTTGCTGATGATAATATTATTTTTTTTACTAGAAATTAGACAGTTCTTTTGTTGGTTGTCGAGAAATAATTTATTAATTCGTAAGTGTTTTTCGAGTTATTGTGAAATGCTGATGCTATTATTAAGGCGATGCACCACGTCGTGTAACATTTGGAATCGGGTCGCTAACAATAACCCTCCGATAATCAGCCGTCTGTTTTGATGCAGGAAAAAAACATCGCCGAAAAGTATTATTTATTTTATTTTGTGAAGTTCAGGCACAAATATTTAAACATTTTCTAATGAACCTAATTTTCCACATTATACAATAAAACCATAACCGAAAAGGGCTTTATAAGTTGGAGATTTTGAACCATAAAGTAGTTTTTAAAGGCCTGATTCTTTATTTTTTTGTGGGCATATAAAAAGACTCGACTATTTCAAAGTCCAAGATGCTTTCTACTTGCAGTATTTAATTAAAACATCTAAAATATTTATAAGCGATAATTTTTTTAAACCAAAAACACATAATTTTGCAATACTTCTTAGTGCTTCGCCTTAATATGATAATGTGGAAATTTTTTCCAAAAATTCTCATTAAAATACCTCAATGTTGTCATTAATTTCGTCTTGCGTGTGTACTGTGTATCTAGTGTGCCATACGTTAAAACGCAGTGTTTATAATCTTTTGTATCCGGTGGGAAGAAATAACAACGTTGTATAATTATAATGAAAAACTAAATGTTTAGTATTGCCATAGATAAAGAAATTAAAAGTCGGACGAATTCTATTTCTAGTTATTCGATGCTTTATGTTTATGTACAGGTAATTTTTATTGACTTTGTTCGATCTTTTGGATTTTGAATCGCGTTCCCCCACATCTCTCAATGCGCTAGGGTCTATTACGGCGTAAACCCCATTTGTGTGGCCTTATTTTGAGTTGATTTGGGTTGGGATTTTATTGTAGGGTTGGTAAAAAAAATGTAGCTTCAAGCTACAAAGTAAACAAATACTATTTTACAAACTGTAGATAAAATTATCTTTCCGGTGAATGAATTTAATAAACATTTCTATTTCTAAATAATAAAATTTTAATATCAAATGTTTTCAAAAACGCTAACCACATTTTTAATTAATTTTTAATCCAACTATAGAAAAATTAAGAGAACTCGATATTTCGAAAACAAATTTTTGTTTGTGGAATTTGTAAGAAAACTAGTTTCACTTTTATCTCATTCATATGATAAAAAATATTTTTTTAAAGATAAACCGATTGTTACGATAGCGGCGTGAAATATGAATTATTCATTTTGGCCAAGTTTAGGATTTTATTTATGGATTTTAGTATAAATATTTGAGGCAAACTGGAAAACATTATTATTTCTCTTTGTATTTTTCCATGACAGAAAAAAAGATAAAAATACTTTTATAAAATATGGACGCCCAGTCATATTTGACCCTAAAACGCTGAAAGAGTTAAATTTTATACACAGCTCATCCTTCACTATCTATTAGTATATTTTATACACAGCTCATCTTTCACTATCTATTAATATATTTTATACACAGCTCATCCTTCACTATCTATTAGTATATTTTATACACAGCTCATCCTTCACTATCTATTAGTATATTTTATACACAGCTCATCTTTCACTATCTATTAATATATTTTATACACAGCTCATCCTTCACTATCTATTAGTATATTTTATACACAGCTCATCCTTCACTATCTATTAGTATATTTTATACACAGCTCATCCTTCACTATCTATTAGTATATTTTATACACAGCTCATCCTTCACTATCTATTAGTATATTTTATACACAGCTCATCCTTCACTATCTGTTAGCATATTTTATACACAGCTCATCCTTCACTATCTATTAGTATATTTTATACACAGCTCATCCTTCACTATCTATTAGTATATTTTATACACAGCTCATCCTTCACTATCTATTAGTATATTTTATACACAGCTCATCCTTCACTATCTATTAGTATATTTTATACACAGCTCATCCTTCACTATCTATTAGTATATTTTATACACAGCTCATCCTTCACTATCTGTTAGCATATTTTATACACAGCTCATCCTTCACTATCTATTAGTATATTTTATACACAGCTCATCCTTCACTATCTATTAGTATATTTTATACACAGCTCATCCTTCACTATCTATTAGTATATTTTATACACAGCTCATCCTTCACTATCTGTTAGCATATTTTATACACAGCTCATCCTTCACTATCTATTAGTATATTTTATACACAGCTCATCCTTCACTATCTGTTAGTATATTTTATACACAGCTCATCCTTCACTATCTATTAGTATATTTTATACACAGCTCATCCTTCACTATCTATTAGTATATTTTATACACAGCTCATCCTTCACTATCTATTAGTATATTTTATACACAGCTCATCCTTCACTATCTATTAGTATATTTTATACACAGCTCATCCTTCACTATCTATTAGTATATTTTATACACAGCTCATCCTTCACTATCTGTTAGTATATTTTATACACAGCTCATCCTTCACTATCTATTAGTATATTTTATACACAGCTCATCCTTCACTATCTGTTAGTATATTTTATACACAGCTCATCCTTCACTATCTATTAGTATATTTTATACACAGCTCATCCTTCACTATCTATTAGTATATTTTATACACAGCTCATCCTTCACTATCTATTAGTATATTTTATACACAGCTCATCCTTCACTATCTATTAGTATATTTTATACACAGCTCATCCTTCACTATCTATTAGTATATTTTATACACAGCTCATCCTTCACTATCTATTAGTATATTTTATACACAGCTCATCCTTCACTATCTATTAGTATATTTTATACACAGCTCATCCTTCACTATCTATTAGTATATTTTATACACAGCTCATCCTTCACTATCTATTAGTATATTTTATACACAGCTCATCCTTCACTATCTATTAGTATATTTTATACACAGCTCATCCTTCACTATCTGTTAGTATATTTTATACACAGCTCATCCTTCACTATCTATTAGTATATTTTATACACAGCTCATCCTTCACTATCTATTAGTATATTTTATACACAGCTCATCCTTCACTATCTATTAGTATATTTTATACACAGCTCATCCTTCACTATCTATTAGTATATTTTATACACAGCTCATCCTTCACTATCTGTTAGTATATTTTATACACAGCTCATCCTTCACTATCTATTAGTATATTTTATACACAGCTCATCCTTCACTATCTGTTAGTATATTTTATACACAGCTCATCCTTCACTATCTATTAGTATATTTTATACACAGCTCATCCTTCACTATCTATTAGTATATTTTATACACAGCTCATCCTTCACTATCTATTAGTATATTTTATACACAGCTCATCCTTCACTATCTATTAGTATATTTTATACACAGCTCATCCTTCACTATCTGTTAGTATATTTTATACACAGCTCATCCTTCACTATCTATTAGTATATTTTATACACAGCTCATCCTTCACTATCTGTTAGTATATTTTATACACAGCTCATCCTTCACTATCTATTAGTATATTTTATACACAGCTCATCCTTCACTATCTGTTAGTATATTTTATACACAGCTCATCCTTCACTATCTATTAGTATATTTTGAAAATATTTGTTTTTCGGTGAACAGAGTATTATAGTTAGTTCGTAATTGATTCTAATGGAATCAAATCAATAAATGACAATCCTATCCTAGTCATTTATTCGTTGTTTGGTTCCCACCATAATGTGATAATTCAGTTAGTTTATGTAATATTTGTCCAAATTTATTTTCTGATCAACCAATAAATGTTTTTTATAAAGCAATTTAATAGTAGTAGTCGTAGAGTGAAGAATAACACTAGAAGTGCCTTCCATACAAATTGAATGGAAAAAAAGTGTTCCATTTAGCCCAACCGCCCAGCGCTCCGTCTCACTTACATCTTACATCACTCGCCCGACATCGTAGATCTCCTTCCCATTTCAATTTCGTAAACACAGTGGAGTCGCGAATGTCGTATGCGAATCAGTTAGTGGTTTTATTGTGGACAATATTTGACACAGCTATTGGGGAGCTGCGGTTAACAGGGAGCTGTGGTTAAAATTGGAAAGGGGTCTGACTTACCCCTGATCTTTTCGATCGATATTATTGCCTTGAGGGACACTACTGGTTATCACTGCACAAGCTTCCTTAATATACTCGAATCAAACGCATTGGGGGAACACTTAACGTGTACACTGCACAGGTTTTCTTAACAGACTGGTCTTGTATAATAAATTATTGCGATGTCACTGATGTAGGTACTCCACATTGACAGACAGGTTATTGGGTAACAAGTAATTGGGTGGAGGAATGCAGGAACATAGGAGTATGTTAAAGAGAGATGCATATAGTTGCGTCAACATACAGTTTTGTATTGGAAATTTAAGCTTCGATTAGGCAAATATTTTGATCACGAAATATGCCCACAAGGCATTTCTTGTGTTATTTATCCTATGGCTAGTCACCATGCAACATAATGGTCTCTCACCAGGGCGATACTGAGATGCTCTCCCACTCTGGATCAAATGTAAAATTAATTATAATTTTTCTACGCAAGCCGTTGTGAACTCTTAAACTTAGGGATCGAAACCAAAGATCTTATCAATTAGAGTAATGGTCAAGTTTGTAATGATTTAATTAATTATAAAGGTAGGTTATTAGACATTAGACCACTACTAGTTATGAATAAGATATATCATATTATGCAAAATGTAATTGGCATTAAATTGGATTTATTTGTTCTTTTCCAGTTTGACCCCTCGCAGTCCCAGCTCGGCTTCTCTGGAGGAGCTGCAGAGAGAGAGAGAGGGAGGGGCGGCGGCGGAACCCGTGCTGACCATCGAGGAACTGCGCGCGCAGCTCAACTCGTGCTTCACGTGCGGCGTGAGCTGGACACACGAGCACGTCACACTGGACTGCCCGGAATGTGGTGGCTACGCACTCACCCGGCCCTGCCCGCTGTGCCGCCAGTGTGGACAGCTTTGGGAGCGCGACCGTGCTGTGGTGAGAACACATCATTATTTCTTATACGACTGCTGTGAAACCGCTCTGTATGCAAAAACCATCAACATTCATAAACACAGAGTAAAGAATAAGCAATTGAAATTAGATAATCAAATTTATTGTAATTTTTACATAATTATTGTGCTCATCACCCTTCAGGTGGTTTTCCCTCTAAAACTGCGCTATATTAATAATCCAATAATAACAATAATTATGCTGGATTTGTTCTGTATTATTTTTCATTCTTTAACTTTAATCTTGTGATAGATATAGTTTGACTTATTTACAATGCTAATAAGTTTTTATTGACCTGTAATCGTTTCAGAGTAATTTATTATGCTGTGGGAAATTTAGCTGTACAGCACAATAATTTATGAGTTGTCATTATTTATAATGCATAATCATTGCATGCAAGAATGTAGTTAAATAACTTTTTTTATATACCACAGTCTACATAATGCACTATGGGTTTATAACTTCTATTTCTATGCATTTTGATTGCACTGGAAACCTTAATTGACTATTCTTTCAAATTAGCGAAGAGTCATGACTCATTTTGTTAAGAGCGGGAGCCATGGCACCAGCTCAATAAAGAGTGGACTCGATTGAACGACGGCTCACTTGAACGGGAGCCGTGAGTTCAGAGCATACGAGCAATGAGAATACTGCGCTCGCCTTAGATCCTAGATAGTTATAAGGTGTAGGTAAATGTGTCCAAGTCCACATGTCAGACTGTCAGACACCGTTCACCTCTAAAGAGCCTAGCTCAATTGTGCGGCTCGTTCATGGACGACTCATCGCTACATCAAATGCTCCGATGTGTCAAAACCAGGAGTCTAAAGAATATAGGCAAACAGTATTCCAGATTTCATTATGATCTCTATCTTATTTCCAACCAGCCTTGGGTAATGCGACGGTGGATTTGCTGTATTTGTAGTTCAAATTGCTTTCTTTGGTCTGTGTCCCATTACCAATTTCACAAATTAATCACTTGAGAAGATGTCTTCAGCGTCATGTGATAAATTACACCATGAATGGAACGGATGCTGGGAAGGCTGAGATCTGCCTGCAATTGCATATTGTCAATTGAATCTGTGGTGCCGACTGAATGTCCGTGCGACCAAAACACTTTCAAACCCTTTCATCCAGTGAAAATTGCGAATGAAATCATATTAGCTTTATTGGTAATAAGGGGCTGCCGTTATTGGTCAGGACCTGCCGTTGTTGGTCAGGGGCTGCCGTCGCGTTTTATAATAGTAATCTCCATTTCTGCAGAAAATTACTTTTAACTAGTAGGGTTCATTATACTCTTTCACTGTACCGATTCACCCACTGAAGAAAAATAAAAGTCTGAAACTAAAAATACTTGATGTAATTTGAATTTATGAATGGCAAAGTCAATGTTTGGAAAAGTATGTATGTATTATTATTATAATTTATGCAATTTGCAAATAATATAATTTTTTTCCTCATTTATACTTTCCTTGTCTACAGCAGCATACTCAATAAAAAAAATCCAGTTATAACGAGAAACTAATTCCTTTTTGTTTTATTTAAAATTCAATTCCGATAAGTTTTAACCTTTAGCAGTTAAAGTGGATGGACTTAATAATACTTTACTCTTTTCATTTTGCAATTTCCAAATAATGGCTTAATGAACACCCCTGCTTTGCGTGTACATAGTTCTCTTTACCATCCTATTAAATAACACAGTGGGTATATCAGGCCTGGTGCACAATGGACCTGTGGCAGATGGACAGATTGAACACAGCAGAGCTATTCTACGTCCATAAGTAATGAGTTGGAGCTTGCAGACTTTATTCAGCTCAGACAGACAATGTCAACATATTTGTATTTGCTCTGCAATCTCGTTGACTTACGAGAGAGCCAACTTGATTAGTTTCCCCGCTTGATTATGCAATTATTAAACACGGTGCCAGCAGGTGCTATGACAAAAATACATATATGATTATAAAAATATTATTTTAGGTGGAAAGAAAACTGCCACTTCAATAGTCAAAATAATGTTTAACATAATCTAACTAATGATTACAAAATGAAATGTATATTTAGGAAACATACATTTATACATGTGAATTAATTTTGCATTTAAGATGTTGAGTATAAAATAAACCAGTTCAGTTCCATTTAAAATATTTTTTATGGTTTCAGGCAGGAAGAGAGTAGATAAAGTGAAAAAATAAAGGATGGACGAATAATAAAAAAATGATTGTTTTGAATATATATAAAGAAAACAATTTTAAACTTTTTTCCACTTGTTTTTATTTGACCGTGACCGGTTTCAGCCTGTTAGGGCCATCTTCAGACTGGTACAATTTTTGTCTTAAACTAGGGTTTATATACATAGACAAATTACATTGAGGGGAGGGGTTAACATAATAGGTTAGTTTGAATTATGAGGGGTTTTTCGTGAAATATGATATTTCCCAAATAAGTATTATACTATCAATTTAAGGATTTACCCAACATAAGGTTATCAGCTTATTAACATTTCTCACAAGTTATCAGTATTTAACTCACTCATTCACAGACTCTTACATATACCCCTGAATTGTATAAATTATAATAATGAACTCAATATTATTAAAACCATAGCAAATAATAATGGATATAGTAGTGAACTTATTGATAAATTATTAAAGAAAAAGGATAAAAAACTCACACTGGCAATTATATCACAAGGTCTTACAATCAACAATGAAAATGATGTCACAAAAAAACAATGCGTTAAAATACCTTATATTGGTGATATATCCACAAAAATATCTAGGATAACCAATAAAGATAATTGTAAAACAGCATTCTATAATGTAAATTCATTAGGTAAAATCCTAATAAATAATAAAGATAAAAGGGATAAAATGGAAAACTCAGGAGTTTACCAAATCAACTGTGCCAATTGCCCGTCTTACTATATAGGCCAAACAGGTAGATCATTCAAAACCCGCATAAAAGAACATTTTTCAAGCTGGGTAAATGACAAAGGCGAAATGTCGAATGTTGCGGCACACTTACTTGAGAATAAACACTCGTTTGACAAGGATAGAGATGTACAATTTTTACATACCTGCGTCAAAGGTCATAAATTAGATAGGCTAGAGTCATTAGAGATAACCCGCCTAACTAAAAAAGTAAACTCCAACAATGTTATGAACACAAAATTAGAAGCAGTTGCTAAATGTCCGCTGCTATATCCATTATAATCAGTATGTCACCTATCCTAAATATGTATTTGAATTATATAAAATCCATTAAAATATTTTTAACTAACCACACAATAGATTCCTAATAGGCATAATTATCATAGTTCTATAAATAAATTCATTCGATTTTAATAGTTAACAATTAGCTGATAACCTTATGTTGGGTAAATCCTTAAATTGATAGTATAATACTTATTTGGGAAATATCATATTTCACGAAAAACCCCTCATAATTCAAACTAACCTATTATGTAACCCCTCCCCTCAATGTAATTTACCTATGTATATAAACCCTAGTTTAAGACAAAAATTGTACCAGTCTGAAGATGGCCCTAACAGGCTGAAACCGGTCACGGTCAAATAAAAACAAGTGGAAAAAAGTTTAAAATTGTTTTCTTTATATATATTTATAATGGAATTCCACCATGAAATAACAGTTTCAAATATTCAAATTTTAAAAGTATTGTTTTGGTTTAAGTACGTTATTAATTAAAAAAATTTTAAGGGTACAGTGGAAAATATCAATATCCCTTAAGGAATTGTAACTTTTGCTGATACGTAAAGAGTTTTGGGCGTATTTTGATTTTAATTGTTGTATGTAATATAAGGTATTCGATCTGGTATTGCGTTCAGGGCAACGAAACGCAATCATTTCTAATAGAGCTGGTCAGTCAATAAGGCAGTTCACGATCTTATATAGAAACAGTACATCAATTTTTTTTTTCTTTTTTTGTAAAGAGTAATAGGGTTTTTTTTTCCCATTATTTCTGGCTTTCACCCTTCAAGGGTGTTCTTGGCCATCATTTAAAATTATGGAGAAGAAAGGTGAATTTAAATATTAATTTTATTTAAAAATAGGCAAATTTCAAAATTATAATGAAAATTGGAGTCGAGTTCAGACTTAGAAGAGATGAGATGTTGAATGGAGGGGAGGAAATTTTAGATAGGGTTTGATAGAAGAGAGGATATTTGTTTAGAGAGAGGACAACTAAAAAAGATGTGATCTAAAGATCCCACTTCTAGACCACAGAATGTACAATATGGGGAGTCAAGTCAACAATCAGAGTTACATTGATGATTTTCAAAGTGATACGACAGGAGTTGTTTTTATTTTTTTTAATGTTTTCAATTAGGTTAGTATGAGTTTGTTTTGAAGATTCCAAATGACAGATGCAAATTCGAGATGAGATCTTACGTATGCCATATATACTACTAAGTTCAAGTGTAAAAGGCTTATTGAATGGTTTTGTGATGTTTGGAATGAAGCCCATTTGTTTGTAGGCTTTTTCTAAGATGTATTCAACCTGATCTTTGAATAACAATTTAGAGTCAAGTAATACTCCAACTCCAAAGTCTCTAATTTTTTCAACTCGTTGAAGAGGAATGTGGTTCAGGTGGATGATTGGGTGATTTTTACATAAAAACATTATCGCTTTTATATTTATTTATGTTTAGAAATAATTATGATATTATTATTAATAATAATAATTGAGTAACTTGTATAGTATTGTATATATATATATATGGGTGTAGGCTCCGTTGTAGATGGCTGGAGTGACAAGGTGGTACAGAGAATAATAAAAGTTTTAATGAAATAACCTTTTATAATAGTATTTATTCCCTGTTACAAAAATTACGCATTACACAAGCTACAATTTAATTACATAAGTACACCAAGATTTAAATAGCAGATCTTGTTAATCGCTGAGTTCGTACTAGAAGTGTTGCTCAGAGAGAAAAGGGGTCACTCCGCACTGTCTACAATCTGTCTTGCAAATTGCATATACAGCGTTTATAAAGGCGCTCCCAAGGTGCAGTGTAGTAGAGAATGTTCTCGGACTCTCTGCAGGCTCTTGAATGTCTAGAGGATTCCGGTCGATGTAATCTGATGCTATCGTACTTTTTCATCGGTAGTTGGCCGATGATTCACCACGCAGTTGCAGGGTTGCCGCAAAGCTGCTAGTCTGCAGCAGGGCTGCCACATATATAGTATACTTGAATAATGTTGCCTACATGCAGAATGGTATTGGACTTTGTTGGACTATTATAGTAAAACTTTTATTTTTTTAAATTGCAGTCTCACGCCTTTGGCAAGGCCCGCTGGGTGGGATTGTGCCCCATGTCTGAGTGCGGGCACACAGTGCAGTGTTACCCCCCGCCTCGTTCCCCGCCAGTGGCAGCTCCGGCGATGACCCCGCTGGATCCCGCAGCCCTTCCCCCCATGGCCCCAGCCCCCGCCTCTCCTCTGCCGCCGCACTGCTCCGCCGCCGCTCGCCTGGCGCACGACCTCTGCCAGCGCCTGGAGAAGTTGTCCTCGCAGGAGCGTCCTTCGTGACGCCACCTGAGCTTCTAGAGTGTTGCGCCCCGTTGACTGATTGTTGAGTGTTGTCGAGCGGGTGAACGTGAACGAAGCGCCGTTTCATTATGAGTTACTGTGAAGCTACATGTGTGGGATTTAAATCTATTACTATTTTCACTGTTTTTGAACCACTAGTAAATGGATAGGAACAAAAGACAAGAAGAGTAATTAAGTAAAGAAAGAAAGCTAAAGTCTAAGTCTCAAGCACCCATCGCCCAGTGCTCTTTAAAGTAGACACTATTTCACTCAACTCATGGTAGACGGCTGCAACTAGGGAAAGATATATTTTTAAATTGAAAATTAATTTACATATTTAATTTGAGGGTGTAATATTTTTATCTTTAGATTACTTCTAACATTTATGATTTATAAATTAATTTTGATTATTTTTACACTTGATATTTTTAAGATATATTTTGTAATAATACCTTGTTGCTATTAATTTGAGTGCAAAAGGTCAATCAAACAACAATTCGAAACAGGTCTTCAGAAAATTGTCTAGCTCGTACACAATGTAACTTCATTTTTATACAACACCGTAAAGTGCTACTCGATGCAGCTCAAATCCATTACAATTTAATTTAATTTTCCACTGAATATGGCAGAAAAATATAGTATTAATTTTTTTTTTGGCTCATTCAGTAATCTAACGCACTGTATTTTCAAATAATCGAGCTTATAAATATTATCATGATATTTACTGTAATTCAAGTAAGGTATATTATAAGAATCACAAAAAACTTAATTGTAATTAAGGATAGAAATAAATTATCTAAATCTTATCTAAATATTGATGTTAAGTATTTTAGTATCAGCTTTTTTCTATCAAAATTTGGTTTAAATAAATTTTCATGTTATTTATTTTCATTATCAGCAAAAATTGGAATATTTATGAATTGTGATACCATTATTATAAATTAGATTTAAATATTGTAATTGTAACAAATAAATAAAATAAAATATTTGATTTTTTTATTAAATTTATTAATACATGATTCAAGACTCGAGAGGTCATTAGAAAATTTTCCCACCTCATCGACATAAAGTAACAATAGAATTTTTTTTTATAGCCGTCTGATAGATGGCCTTGAAATGTGTAAACTGTAAAAATTTAAAGTCATTCTGATCATTTGGCACCTTCCAAAGTTGTCAGCTGACGTAGTCTGTCAACAATGGAGAAAAATGAGTTTCGAGTAGTATAAAATAGATATCGCCTGATAATGAGCGTGGACGAGGAAAGTGTAAAAGTGCTGAGGGAAATGGGGATGACGGCGCAAGTTGGAATAAGGAAGGCCACCTTCACGGTGTGCTGTCCCAACACCGAGAAGCGTGAGTAGGGTGAGTGACCTAAGGATTAAACAAATGACTAAAAACTTAAATAACCTTGCATCGCAGCCCGGCAGCGGCTCAGCCGTGCTCAGCAGGAGAGTCACCTGGGATAGTGTGGATGTCGCGCTGATCCAAGAACCCTGGACTTACAGGGGGAAGGTCAGAGGACTAAACATGAACCAAGGGCTACTCTATACAATGACTCGGGAGACAGACCCAGGGCTTGCATCCTAATGATAGAGGAATAGCCGGCACACTATTACCGGAATACTGCAGCAGGGACCTGGTGCCGGGAAAGCTACATGTCATGCTGGATCAAAGAAGTAGAGAAGTAGTGGTAGCATCAGCATACATTCCCTACGACTCTACGGAACCACCACCTTCAAGGGAAATAACGAGACTCAT
The DNA here is from genome assembly GCF_061612785.1 of Hesperophylax consimilis. Taxonomy (NCBI): domain Eukaryota; kingdom Metazoa; phylum Arthropoda; class Insecta; order Trichoptera; family Limnephilidae; genus Hesperophylax; species Hesperophylax consimilis. Next base: position 1,209,097 of record NC_142836.1, read on the forward strand.
CCAGGACTGCAGGGAGAAGGGTAGGGAACTGATATTTGGAGCTGATGCTAACTCGCACCACACTCTGTGGGGTAGTACGGATATCAACAAACAAGGGACAGGACCTCCTGGAATATCTGATGACAGTTAACCTTGAAATTCTTAATAGAGATAGGGAACCCACCTTTGCTATAAGTAACGGTGATCGTGATTGTGATAGATCTGGCTCTGGGAACCTTGAGAGTCTCAGGATGGAGAGTGTCGGATGAACAATCCCTGTCGGACCATCGACAGAATTTAAACTAGAGGGAGAGGCAAACAGAATGAACGTAAATGTATATAGAACCCAAAAGCAACTGACCGGATTCAGTACACAGAGGAGTTAAACATAGGAATGGCAAGATTCCCAGGCAAATATGGTTGCCCCGAAGAGATTGAGGACGCAGTAGACATGTACTGAATGACTCGATAATAAGGGCATACAAAAATAGCTGCCCTCTGAAGACAAGTACCAAGGACAAAAGACCTTGGTGGAGCAGAGGACTGCAGGAGCTATTGAAACTAGTAAGACAAGCCTTCGACAGGTCCAAAAAGTCAGGAGACTGGGATGCAGATAAGCAATACCAGAAAGAATATAAGGAAGCGATCCGGAAAGCCAAAACAGGCTCCTGGGAAAAGTACTGTGGAAAGGTGGAAACCGTCCCGCAAGCAGCAAGAATTCAGAAAATTCTTGCTAAAGACCCAGGGGCAGTTAAATGCCCATTCCAGAAAGTAGGAGGTGGCTTCACCAATAATTGGGAGGAGGAGTTGTAGGGACTGCTGGGAAAACATTTTCCCGGTTATAAAAAGTTAGAAGCAAGTGACACTGGTCCACCACCGACCCGAGTTACACGGGAAGTAAGGATTGGGACACTGCGGCTAAAATAGTTACTCCCTCCAGAGTTAAATGGGCGATCAACGGGTTTGACCCATTTAAAAGTGCGGGAGTGGATGGAATCTTTCTGGCACTTCTACAAAGGGGCCTAGATAAAATCCTACTTCCTGTGACTTCCTGAGGGCATGCTGTGCCCTTGGATACTTTCCCATATCATGGAAGAAAACAAGTGTTGTCTTCATACCTAAACCGGGGAGAATCGACTATGACCAACCGGGCGCATTTTTCCCAATTAGTCTCACCTCATTTCTTCTAAAGACTATGGAGAGGCTAATGGATAGGCACATAAGGGATGGGGACACTGAGAGAAAAGCCCCTCCACGAGTTGCAATTTGCCTATCAACCAGGTAAGTCGGTCGACGCGGCACTGCACAGGTTGGTTTGCAAACTGGAGCAGGCCCAGGCGACAGGGGAACTGGAGCTGGAGCTGGAACTGTCCACATGGAGGGGTGTTACCGCCCTTGCTGTGGAGTCTAGTGGTGGATAACCTCATCCTAAAGGTCAACAACAGGGGCCTATATACACAAGGGTATGCGGATGACATTGTGACCATAATAAGATGTTGTAATACAGACACAACCAGAGGCCTTATACAGTCAACACTGGAAACAGTGTGGAAGTTTCAGAGTGGAAGATACTCTCAGTATCGCCCTGGTGTAAGACCACCATTCAGAATTGAAACGTTGCTTGAAATGGCTTTAGCCGTGTTTGGTGACCAGATCTGAATAGCCAGGTACTTCCCCACCTTCCTCTTCCCCATCTCCCTCCCCTCCCCAATACCCTCAGCCTCACAACATACCCCAATTGGGGATGCCATAGTCTCACTGGCTCCAGACGGGAGCAGTTGGGACTCTTGTGCGGTATTACTGTAAAAAAAAAAAAAAAAAAAAAAAAAAGTGGAAGAATGGTGTAAAGAAACAGGGCTGGTAATCTTTACTCTCAAAAGGAAATTAGAGGGATGGAGCAATCCAACCTTCTATGGAAAGTAGTTACCCTAGACACGTTTAAGTACCTCGGAGTCATCATAGATGCCGAACTGAGCTGGAAAAACCAGGTGGAAACTGTAGGTAGAAAGACATAATGTGCTCTAATGTGGGAAACTAAGCGAATCTGCGGCAGAACGTGGGGTCTCAAACCTAAAATGATGCAATGGCTGTACACAACCGTTGTAAAACCAAGAATCATGCATGGTCTGGTGGAGGAGAACAACACTGAAAACAGTGATGGCCACACTCAACCACATATAGGGACTTGCTTGCGGAGGAATCACAGGAGCCATGCGAACCACTCCAATACTAGCCATGGGAGTGCTGCTGAATCTACCCCCACTAAACGGCGATGGCGGCAGCATACAGGTTACAATGGAAAGGTCAATGGAGAGATGAGTTGCCCAAAAACAGTCCCTCGGAGATCGGAACAAGACTGAGGACGATTAGTCCAACAGGCAAACAAGCTGAATACTATCCCGCAATGGAGGAATGGGACAAGGTTCCAGGCCCCACCCACAAACAGGAACTAATTTGGTTCACAGATGGGTCCAAGATGGAGGAGGGAACAGGGGCCGGAGTCTGTTTACAGGGTTCCAAGAGGGAACTTAGTATACCTCGAGGAAAATATTGCACTGTATTTCAAGCTGAGACAATAAAAAAAATAAAAAATGATAAAATTCTTTCATTTGAAAGAATACTCGGGAAATAAGAGAAAAGTTAGACTCTCTGTATACGGTGAAGTAAGTGTATACGGTGAAGCCTCCCCTTCATTTACAATCGTCAAATATTGTGTGGCCGAGTACAAACATAGTAGTAGGAGTGATAGAATTTTTTTCTACGGTTACTTTATGTCGATGTGGCCGGAAACATTTCAAATTACCCTGGTACATATATTATTAATGTATCATAAAAATGACAAAATAGGTTATTAAAACATATATTTTTTCTTTGGGAGGTGTTTTGAGTACAGTTCACTCACATGGAACGCAATTCTCTTTGATGCTTCTTCCAAATTGTCCGATAATATCTGCAAGACACATTTGGGAAATAATAACATTTTGTGAATTCCTTTATGAAATCAGTTGAACATGATTCTTCTTGGTGAACAGAGTTGAGGCAGAACCATAGATGAATAGTGTTTAAAATGATTTCAATAATAATGCCACCATCAACGATGCTGGACAACCAAATTATGACCTTGATTGTTTGAAGAACTCAAAGTCAATAACACAATTTATTGTTGACCACCGAAAACGAGGCTTCTTTAATAAGCCTGTATGGTGGCAACGCTGCTTCCTTGGATATAATGAACCAGAGTGAGACGGCAGGAGACCAGCCACAACTCCAATGATAATGAAGAACAATTCAACTGCATCTTGTAATATAAAATCTTAATACATGACACCCATATACATAATGCAAAAGAAACGTATCTGCATTTCTCATGTTTTTATAACCACAGTATTTGAAGATTATTTACGTTTTACATTAAAAATATATTCCTTATAATTTCGAAAAACATGTACCTATCTAACAATAATGATGAAATCAGATAAATGGCAGATACGGTCTTTTTACACAACACAAGTAATACACAGATATTTTTGCATTTTTAACACAAAATCGCCATTTTCACACATGTGGTTCTGTTGTATTTCTTGAGATTTATATATGCAAATCATTTTAAAGAGGACATTTGACTGTGTTTGTGTATACCATTAGTATTGAAACTAGTTCGGAACACCTCACCGTAATCGTCCAAAGATATTTGGTGGATAGCGACGATTATCAATTCTGTTTAAATTTAGACTCGCCATTCAATTGGCCAATGTTATTTTATGTTTTTTTTTCATTCTTCAGTTTCTAACAAAAACAAAATTATTATTAAATTATTTTTTGATCCATCCAGTACACCACTAAACAAGCAAGAATCTCTTTAAAATGATTTACCTGTACATAATATATCTCCTTATCGCTTCGACAAAAGACTAAGCTCACCATATCATGAAATATTTCAGGGAAGTTATAGTGCAATCTCAGTAGTGCATTAGTATCTCTTTCAATATCATCAAGACAACTAATCTGAACAAATTGAAGATCAGATTCGAGGACAGGATTTTTTGTATTTCCAGGAATACATGGCTTTTTTTTCACCATTTTTTTAGTTGGAGCTCTAAAAATTAAAAAAAAAGAATTAAAAAAAAAAAGAATCAAAAAAATTTACTTTTACTCACCGACATTACAGTAACTCCCTCAGTAATCTGCTGCTAGATTATCCCAAAAGTACCATAATCTGCCCTTATTTTTACTAGTTGAAAGCACAAAATCAAGCTCTATAATTTACCAGTATTTGTATGACAAATTAAGCGTGTGCCTAGATTACAAATTCGCCGCGTGCCTAGATTTGGATGCCGAGGGTTATTTACGCATTCAGTTAAAATACCGCTGACCATTTTTACAGTCAACAGTGTATATATTGTTGTTTTAGAATATTTTGGTTAGTCCTCTGTGTTTTAGCACCTGTAGCACGTGTTTATATTGGTTTCGTTCTGCCATGTTTTTGTTTGAATAAGTTTATTAATAATAGCTCTATAGCGGTGTTATTTTGTAAATATGCACTATAGCCACCGCTTTACTAAATACTTATCTGCTTTATGGGGTTGTAGATTATTTAGAGAGAACTGTAATTGCTTGGTAAAATTTTATATTTCATGTACTATGTAAGTATAACTATAAACTTACTTGTCATCAATACCAGCGTAATGTTTTATTTTATCAGGTGAAAAAAATGACGAAGTGGACGGATCATAAACCTCAGTCAAACTGTCTTTTGGTAAAAGTGAGATATCTGGTGCCGGCTCGTAGGGCTCAAAAAAACTCAAATTTATCTGAAATTTGTAAAAATTATGTTTCATATTTTCCATACTCAATTTAAAAAAAAAAAGATTTTGCCAGTTTTTCTTATTTTTTGTTATTTGTTTTGTTACCAATCTAATCCATCGCTTTTTCTCATCTCAAAAAAGACAACATAGGTTTGTATGAAATAAAGTAAATAATGGATTTTAGGTATTTCCAAAAGTACTTACAATTTTTTGATGTAAAGCCTCACATGAATTTATTTCTGCACAACAAATATTCTGCAATGATGATTCACAATGGGACAAGCTGTGCGATGCCTGTCGACTGTTGAAATGATGAAAATAAATATATAGAATATTTTCATAAACTATGGACACCGTTAAACAATAGGTGGACGGTTCATCTTCCTGATTCTGATCATCAAACTCAAATTGTGTAATTTTCATTAATTATTTTGGATTTAAAAAACGAACTAAATCTACTCATTTCTAAATGGTTCGAGCTGGCTACAATGTCATTATGATGATGATAATACTACTGGCTGGTAAAATGGCTTTCACCAACATTGATTGACATGACGTAAAAGAAGCCATTTTCACAAACATGCCGTTTTAGAGGAAAATCAAAAATGGAATGTTTTAAATCAATAAAGAAAATTTATTTGTCAATCTTCTATATAAATAAAAATGTAAATGTTCGTTTGTTTAAAACCTCTGAAAATTCTTCGCCGAGATTGCTTTGAAATTTTGATACGTTGCATTCGAATACGCATGTGTTTTTATATATTATATAGATGTCACCTGTGGCTGGTAAAAACATCCTTTTTTGAAAAACAGCACCATCTGTTGGATTGGAAAAGCAACACGCGCTATTGTTTCTCTATCTGCACAGAAAGACTGAGCCACAGTAACGCGTGGCGGGGTACAACTGATGTAAAAATAAAATAAAAATACCCTATCACTGCAATAGGAATTTTCTTTGAAATATTAAGGTGCCGAAATCAGTTTCATGTTGTATTCTTTCTAAATAATCTTAGCTTTGCATCTGGAGAAATGTAACCTTTTGGCACTGACAATATATGAAGATGAACTGACTAAGTACCCGTATTGAATGTATTTAATAGGTAATCACCTGTTAATAGAAGCATTCTGTTGATTGTCTGGTATCTAAAAACAAAATTCAATTACATAGTGACTTGTGGAGCACATGGTACATATTATTTTTGGTGGCATGATTTTCTTACACTACTATTCTCCAATTTAAAATTGATGTCATCTTTGGAAGAAGTATCTACCCAGGCTGGAGATTGAATGATGCTGCTCATGGAAGACTCCAGCCGATCTTCACATCCCCTGCGGTTAATAAAACTTCTTCAAATTGATAATAATATTATTTGGATAAGTTGTATAGCCGTTTTTGTGCAAAATCACCTCAAGGGTTGCTGTACAAATATATAATATATTTCTACAATGATCTATCTTATTATTAACTATAGACTAGTCTAACTATTATCATCTAAGCTCTATGGGCGTTTAAATAAATAAATAAACTTATGGTTAACAGATTGCATCCACAGGTTCTTCGATCCTAATACATACAAAACTATAAATACAATGCATTTGATTAATTAGCGTGATTCTGCATAAGAATGTACGTATATTATTATCATTGTTTATTTATATTTTGTACAGGAAGATAATATACAGGACAATACTTACCCGGGAGGTCACATGAGATTTACACTATAAATTTTATAAAAATCCCTACATAAGTATGTACTCCAACTAGATGCTGATTAACAAATTTATCATTTATTATTATAATTTATTATTTTTTATCTTTTTCACAATGTCATTATAATGAAATATTTTATGTATCAAAAAAATGTAAAAATTAATTCATGTATCAAATACGTCTGTCTCGACACAGGTTTATCCTAATGAGACAGACATCGAAAAAAAAAACCTGTAAAAAAACTTTATATTGATAATAAAAAAAAAATTTAAAAAAAAATTAGAGAAATTTAGATACAGTTTGCACTTAGAGGACATAATTGCAACACATGTTAATTGGAAGTGCCGTTATTCATTCTGGTATTTATTTTAATAATATGTATTTGTGTTCTTTAATAAGCGTGTTTAGGGGAGGAAAAGCTCATTTTATATTGGGCGGTACTACAGTACAAGGATTAGATCAGAATTTATCTTTCTAAATGTGATTCATGCCTCGGTATGAGACAGATTTCAAATAATGTAAATATGTACAATAAGAAGAGTGTGATTAGGATGTATTATAGGCAATACAAGAATGCTACTCTCAGGAAGGTATATTTAATTTAAGGGTATGAGAGCTTAAAAGGTAAGTTTTTAGTTTAGACCTGAATACTGTTGGGCTTGTTATGCATCTTAGTTCCTCCGAAGGGAGGTTATTCCAAGCCTTCGGCCCAGATACTACGAAAGCGCGATCACCAAACTTAGTATTTGGCTTGCGTTTAGGTTCCATCAGTCTGCCTATAGCTGATTGTGTCGCTGATCTAAGAAGAGTTGACTGCCTCAGACCAGTGTTTTCTGAGACGCATAGTTCAGAGATGTAGGGTGGGGCCATATCATTGATGGATTTAAACACCATCCAGCACAATTTTTACTGGACTGATATTTAATTTTACTATTATTATTATTAATATTTACTGATCAGGCAGAATTCTGCTAATCCAATTTCACAATAAATTTTAACAGTAATTGAGTTGATATAAATTGAAAAATAAGTTAATCCTTTCTTTTCTCCAAATAAGAATGCAATTGTGCTTTAAATCGATTAGTGCATTGATGACATGTTGTGGAAGTTTGTTCCATGCTTCCACTTCTCTATTTGCAAATAAATGTTTCGTAGGATTGGATACAAAAGGTGTTTTATCATATTTTTTTGAGCATCCACGGAGATTTACATTTGTGTTGGTGGTGAAGATTTCTTGAATACCAGGGCAACTATAATGCAGAGATAAAATTTGAAAGTCTCATTTAAATTTTCTCTACTTTCTTTTGATATTGGTAATTTTAGTTCCTTGAGTCTATCTTCATATTGCCGGTCTTTCAAAGCTTTTGGTATTTTTGTGAATCGTCTCTCTACCCTTTCTATTAGATCTATATCTTTGAAACTTTGTATTAAATATTATTAGCTTACCCATTGATATCTGTTGATTGAATGTGACATATTCAATACGATTTTTAACACCGCAACAAAATAATTGAAAGTGGTTGCTTACACACGACCATACAACGTCTTCAAATTGTCCGGATCGAAAAATGAATTCTTGGAAACGGCTACACTCAATTGTATTAAATCATTTTCAGGCTGTAATTTGTTGCCGTCAGATAAAGGTTTATAATCATCGCACTCGCACATCTAAAAACAATAAAATCAATTAGTTCGCCCACTAAAAGTTTGAGTTTTAGAGAAAAGTATTATTTTCAGTGATATAAATATATCTTCAAACATTCTTAAGCAATTCGGATTTCCACCGTTTTATAACATATTTCTCTTGAACACTTGTTTTTAACCCTAGATAACTCGCTCGTCGAGGCGACGACGCGCTACTCGGCGAAATTCGAAATCACCTACTTCCCCCCGCTCCCCGACCTTGACTCTTTCATTACCTTCCTAATTTGAGTAAACAGTGCAGCACGTGACGCAATTGCGGCCACACGCATACTAGGACGTGCCCTATAATCATCGCGCCGTGCGCTGGACGAAAGTTTAGTTATAACAACAATTTTTATTTTTAAGGTACGTACATTCATATATTCTTATATTTATTGTTAATGTTGGCGAATCTACTACAATAGAAGCTCCGGTTACATCTATGTCAAACGTGCGTAAAATTTGCTACCTGTGTCCATCCAAGGCCCGGAGGATGACCAAACACCGTTGCACCAGAAAGTGTGGTCACTGTGTAAACTGATATTTTGATATTAATTTGTTCATTATAAACCTTACTTTTGTGCCATGTAACAATTTCCTATCTTAATTAAATATTTTTGATTTATTTATAGTGTTTTATTGCGTAGTCCACTCGACGAAAGTGTAGTAACAATGAAACAATCAAAACAGTTTAGTTATCGAGGGTTAGGTTCCTAAAATAAATATGTTGTTTTTGAAGATAATATCCAAACATTTGTAGAGCAATTATTAACAGTAAACATATGAAAATCCCTAGTTACAAAAAAAATCGCAAAGTATGCTCCAAAAATTATTTAAAACACATTTTGTTCTGTTATTTAACATACATAAATAATAATTTACACTGTATCTTTAAAAGCAACTTAGGCATTTGTCGAGAGATTCTAGCTTCATTTTAAATGACTCGTGAATTATAAAATATTTTCAGAATTTTTGCTTAATTATTATCGTTTTTTTAATATTAGTGCGCTCTCTCTAACATTCTTATTTACACAATGTCTCTTTTTCAAACCATCTTCTTCTTCTTTTTGAATGCTTGCTATGGAGTCTTAATATGTACTTACATTTTGATTTTCAAGGAATATCTTGGCAGGTAATTTTGAACTTTCAGATTTTTTTCCACGTCTTTTAACATCATTACTCGGTATCCTGTGAAGAATATACATAGTATATATAATATAATAATATAGAATATACATATGTACAATATACCTAGTATATAATATACATCTGTATAATATAGAATATACATAGGTATGTACATTGATAAACATAGCACTTGGATATGCAATTAAGAAAATGGCTTTTTATGTTGGTATAAAAGCATTGTCAATAGGTATTATTTTAGATATGGCTTATCAGAAATGAAAATATTGATATTGTCAACACTTGAAGCAGTCAATGTCAAAATATATTACAATATAGTCTATGTAATTCGGGGGTTCAGAATCACAGGAATCAAGGAATCTACAAAAGCATAGTTTTGAGATAAGCCCAAATTAAGATTGGGAAGCTCATATGCCCAACTGTATCACAATGGCATTACCGAAACCAAGCTTAACTCAAAACACCAGTTTTGGTAGATAGGCCCCTGTGATTCTAAGACCCCGAATTCAAACCCACTATAAACTGAACCTCCATCCTAACCATCGGGTGATGGGGGCCGGGTGGGTTGCTGGAAAACGCATGACTTTAACCATTGAAGAAAAAAGTGTAATTTTAAAGAGACTTGAAGGTGGAGAAAGTAGTACGAAATTAAGAAGGAAATATGAAAATTAGCAAATACACAGTATCCAATTTGAAATGTGAAAAGGTAAAATTTTCGACTACGTAGCAACTACGTTAACAAGTCACGGAAAACATCAAATTCTTAAATGATCTGAAAATCCAGCTATTTCTAGATTCCAGTTATCCGAAAATTTGCTATACCGAAAAGACTCAGTTTTAGGACGGGTTGTTTCGGAGAATTTGAACAATTCATCAAATTTCAACGTTCAAGTTCTGTTATTATATCATTGTAGGCTAGTTGCTTGACAAAACTGAAATAAAAATAGACCTTGAAAAAATCTTTCACAGAACTTGAAAATGAACGTTAAAATTTGATGAATTGTTCAAATTCTCCGAAACAACCCGTCCTTAATTGTTTGCATTATATGTGACATAGTGTTTAATATTATATCGGTCGTGGTAATATATAATATATATGTATAATTATATTGATTTATTTTTGGGGTATTATGCCGTGTTGCGCTACCTCCGTCTTTATCCAACGTTTTGGACAGCATTACAGTGTTCATTATCAGGGCAGATGTGTAATATAATCAATATAATACTTTTGGCTGTGAAAATCTCAAATCATATCTATATTTTTAATGGTAAACTTTGTTCACATATCGTTGCAAACACAAGATATTTAAAAAATTACAAACGGTTCTAGAACAGTGGTTCTTAATCTTGTTGGAGGTACAGACCCCCACCAGTTTCATATGTGCATTCACCGAACCCTTCTTAATTGGAAAAATTAAATATGGTTTTTTCAAATTCAAAACATAGGTCTAATATAGGTATATATTATAGGTGCGCAAAATGAAAAAAACCGTTAAGAACCAAGAACAAAATCATTAAAACACGATTCAGATTCACACGCAGTTCAGAAATGCGCGGCTTTACCTTGGCAAATGCCACTGTCATGTTATTTTCGCAACAAAGTCTGTTCCTTTTCTTCGTTGTTATGTCCAGCATACGATAAGTTGTAACAAACGGTATGAAAATCTCCATAGCTTTCTTAGCAATACATAACAGGGTACGTTACCATTTGTTGACACCAAAAGGTTGAGAGCGTTGTTGTTCTGAGGAGTTGCTGTTGAACCTGGCTCTGCTGAATTTCAATGATGTCATCGAGGTATTCATCATTGACGGCTGTCTCACCCATGCTGAATATGAGTCTCTTGTAGGGAAGTATCCGTCGAGAGACTTTGCAAGCTCATCTAAGAATGTGGAAATTGCTTGCTTCAGTTCCGCTGGTACAGAAATGTCTCCGATTCCAGATACATCTTCGATCTTACTTACACAGTCGTCTAGCAGGAAAAGCCTTCAGGTTTTCTTCCGCTTCGATGATGTTGACTTCACCGCCCTGCATCTGTTTATTGAGATGATTGAGAGCTGCGAAGATATCATATGAATCGGGGGTGTGTCTTGACCTCCGCCGAACCCGCGAGACTGGTTCACCAAACCCCTGGGGTTCTATCGAACCCAGGTTAAGAACTACTGTTCTAGAAGATCAACAATAACAGTTCTAATAACAATATATGGAATGCACAATAATGTACTTACTTAGGCATTTCAGATTGGCTGAGGGATTTGCGTCCCCCAGTATTTAGTGTCAATGCCAGTAGTACGTAGGTTCCTTTACTCCGAGCCTTGAGGGAGAGCGCCGCTACACCTCCCAGGTGGCTTATTAGCAATTTGCGTTTCTTCATTGCGATTCTAACTTCTGAAAAACCTTTGAACCACTTCTTTGTGAATTATAGACAAAATAAAAAATGTGACAGTTTATCAGGTTGAATAATATGAAACATAAAAGTGACTGATTACTGGAAAACATATTAATGAATAGGAATAAATAAGATTATTTAAAATGTGTAATTATTTATTGTGTTTTTATTGATAATATGCATCTTCCACTGAAATACCATCAGAACAAGGACATCATTCCCACCTAACGTCTGTGCTACAAACACGTCAAGAGAGGGGAATCTATCAAGGGGTGTCTACCAAACTCAACAGTAGGGTCGACTTGCAATTTGTGCAGGATTAGCAGTTGTGTACTTAATACACGGTTAACCAAAGCAATCTCTTTGACAATAAATTGTTTTCTAACACTAAAACTTTTCTTTTTTAAAGGTCGAGTTTTAAAATAATATTGGTGAAACACTCCAATGATCTTATTAATTTGTAAACTTACTCAAACCGACGCACACTCCATTAGTCTCAGAGCAGGTTATAAAGTGATTATGTTTTGCCATTTCTATAAAGACATTGTCGGTGACATAGTAATATCTCCTGGTCATAGGCCGGTCCAGTGTGATGGGCTTTGTGGTGTGCAGGTAGGCATGGTAAACCTTGTCACAGTGCCCTTCACTGACTTTATGACACAAGGCACCTACACACAAAAATACTAACTTATATCAATAAAATAAATTTGCTTTCCTAATTTTTTATAATAATCAATTTGAGAGGGTCTTTCCCAGGGGTGATCATTAAGATTATTTTAGGACATTTAATTAAAGGTACCTTTGCCGGATTTTGGTGGACCAGAGACGATAATAATAGGCCAGGAACATAATTCTTCCTGAGCCTTTATATTGTGCTCATATTTAGGTGGGTTTAACATCTCCATGAGGGTGAGATTAAGAAGGGTATTCTCCGTTTGTTTGATCATGTCGTTACTGAAGAAGTCAGGGCTGGTCTCCTGCAAACAATTCACGTCATTGGTGAAGAATCAAAGTAAGGTAAAGATTAAATTACTAAAGGTGGATCCAGGTGTGAAACACAAGCATGAGGCACTTTTCGTGGAACACTAACCATGTGAACGAACTATCGAGGGCTTGCTACTGACGTCACAGGCGTCTCTATATCGGCTTGCTGCGATCAATTGAATCACGTTTTAGTTTACAGAGTCCGTGTGAACTGTCCACGACCCACAGCTGGTGGGGTCGCTCCAGTGGATGCACAATGCACAGAAAGCAAGTACGATCGATTGGTGTGAATGTTTGAACATAATGATGATGTAGTCAATACCTTCAGGTTTTGGTCAGCTGCTTGTCCATTTAGTAGTGTAATATTTGGAAAGAGCAAACAGCAAACATTCGTAACCTTTTCTTTAAGACTGATGGGGTTGAATGATAGATCAAGAATTCTGAGGTGCTTCAGGTCTTTCATGTAACTAATCAAATCAAACATGTGTTCTACTTTGTTGTATTTCATACTTATTTCTTGGATTCTGCAAAAAATACAATAAAACAGTACTTAAAGGTGTAAGAGGCTTCCTTAAGCCAACCCTTTGTCTTTCAACATGCTTACACGGGAGGCCCTTAGGAAAATAATTTCCCTCAGCGCCTATGTCATCTTTGGGGATACTGTGTGGGTGGTCTTTATAAGGCAAGAAACGAGAGGAAGTTCTGGGAGGAAAAAATGTATTAGGGGTGGGTAGGAATCTAGGGATCAGTGTGTCCAGGAGTGATGGACATATAAATCCAATCCTCCCTCTGCAGTGCAAGACGATGGGTAGAAACAATCCATCTGGATAGGTTAAAAGGTCTCCCCAAACTGGCCTCTCCCGATTAGACCTGATACGCAGCTGATGGGCAGGCGAATCTGCCGCCAAGACCTGAACACACCGCACCCGATGAACCCAGGCACCCCTACTAAGTCACTAAACGTAGTGAACCACTTGTGGTGACGATGGCAGAGGTGTTGGTTATCCATTGCATTGATTATGTTAACAAAATTTGCTGTAAGTATTTTTGCACATGGGTGTGTCAATCGCATTACATATATATAAATAGCTGTACCCTGCCACGCGCTGCTGTGGTCCTGAGCATTCAAGAACCTGCATGAACTTTCTGGAACCTTCCAGACTCACCGACAGTCAGCGGGCCCATTCTGAAATAATCTGAAGCATTCACGGCCTTCCCATAATAAAGTACATTTCCGTCAATCACTCCCACCCACGCTCAGTCACCCCCGCTAAACTCTCTTCCTTTCACACCGTGTGACACCGAGGGCTATCTACCACTATAACCATCGGTGGGTAGCAGTGGCTGGTTGTGAATAAAATTAGGCGGGTGGGGAAACACTGGTTTCTTTTTATAATATATATTAGATTACATAAATAATTATCTACATTTATTTCTCAGAGAAACAAGTTAGTTTACTTACATTATAGTAGTTTTCTGATAATATGATATATTTTAATGAACAACACTGTCGATGAGCAATAAATTAAAAACAAAACGAAATTACCCAATGATATTTCTGTGACCCTGGTATTTTGTCCCAGAGCAAGCTTTTTAGAGAATATAATATACTAACAAGGTTCGCTCATCGACGGGGCAGAATAGCGGTGATTAGTTAGAAAGTTGTGATTTAGCTTGAAGTACATTCTCCATCGGGAGATTTAAATTTACTGCGATACAAGTGACTCTGAATCCATTTGCAAATGATTTATTTCTAAAACGTGGGTAATATTTTACTAATTATTATTTATTTAAAACTAATGTGTGGAATAAAATGAAAACAATCCCAGAATATTTACAGTGTTACCTCAGATGATGTAGAATGGAGGTTATTAGCGCCTTGTATATTGCTTTTGTAGACATTCAAATTTCTAAATTGAAAGTCTCATTTAGCAACTATCATGACAAGGATATGACAGGGAAAGTGAGGAGAGTAGTTTTTATTTAAACAAGGAGTCACACAGAATGGTAGATACTCTCAGTATCGCCTCGGTGAAAGACCACCATTCGTAGTCAAAATGTTGCTTGAAATGGCTTTGCCGTGTTTGTTGTATGTGAATAGCCAGGTATTTCCCCACCTTCCTCTCTCAATTTCTTTCCCCTCCCCATAATGAAATCACCCAAACTTTTGGTTTTTTTTCTTCTTTCATAAGCGTTGCGTTTATTAAGGGTGCAAAAAAACATTTTACGCACCCGGTACACCAATGAAATATTTCCAATGACAGAATTTTATTGTGATCCAGATTCACAGTTTTAAGCTCCTTAAGTGTGTGGAGTCCTTTATGAGAGTCCAATAGAAATTCTGAAATATCGTTGTTTGATAGATTTAAGGTATTTATTGGAAGTCCATCAATATTCTCAAGGCGCTCTAATAAATTATTTGATAAATTCAGTTTCTGGAGAAATCTGTAGAAAAATATATTAAAAAAATCAATGTAAAAATGCTTAATTTTATGTGTTTCTTTGTTGCATGGAATCATGAACAATAATGTAAAAAAAAAAAAATTGTTAACACCAGTCCGTAGCTGAGTTGGCATCGCGTTTAGGTTCCACTCAAGAGTTGTGAGTTCAATTCCTCTGCTGGCTTAGTCCTCCATCATGACACAAGCAACATTTTTTGTTTACTGTGATGGTAGTAGGAGATTGTCAAATTATTTTCAGGTTATTCGTAAACTGGGAATGTTGGTCTTTCTTTTTAAAAATTAAATTAAAAGATCACAGATTGTAATATTTATACTTTCCGCACCTTGGGAAAAATGATGCATAGGTCTTTAGGCATTGATAACAGGATCCAGAAATTGATGAATATATAAAAAAACATATTTTTATGTAAATGAATAAAAAAATATTCTCATAACTGATATATAACTCATTATATAACCTCAAGCTTTGCAATCCTTCTATCTTTTTAATGCTGTTATGTGATAAGTCAAGAGTTACTAAACTCCAGAAATTACTTAGGTCCTTCATTTTGTCAATTTTGTTGTAGGAATAGTCCACTTCTCTCAAGTTGTAGGGATCTGATGAGAAAAGAAAATAATTAGAAATGAGCAGAGTTATTATTATGACTTGCCTGTTTTTATATATTATACTCGTATTATTATTTTATTTGGTTACCCAACCAGAAGTAAACTCAACTGTTGTCCAAAAGGCTAACAAGAATATTGTGGGAGGCATCCAAGGATCTCAGAAAGCGGAATTTACTGAGATTTTTTAAAGTTGTCAGTAAATTGTACGAAACATTCAGACATTGAATGTAATAAAAATCGTCCAGTACTTTGATGTCAAATAAACCCTAAAATAAACATATATTTTATCAGAGCGTGTTGTTTGTGGTGACCGGATAATTTATCAAAATGACAATTGTTCTCAACTATTTTAAAAAGTGATATAAAATCATGTATAGTGATGATGAAACAAAAACTAGGATAAATAAGTTACATAGGTTAGATTTATATGTAAGTTTTTTGTCATCGCTTTTAATGACTTTTTATAGCTTTTAATGTGTTGAATTGTCATTGTGTTGAGTTACCATGGAACCGTTGTTTGTACTTATATGAAGGGTGCTTGTGTCTATACACCCAGCACCGTGATAGTTGTTTTAATATAGTCGGAAACAATCTCAACGTCACGTAGATCTACGAATTCACGTGAACGTCCTCTCTTACCTCAACTTCACAGCTTCCCTATTTGCTCATCCTTGTACACTCTGTTTTCCTTCCGGTAATTCACTATTCATCTTTGCAATATTGTTTTATGCTCATTATAAATGTAACGTAAAATATATACTTATAAGAAAATTAAATATTTTGTAGACACCACTTTTATAATAATCACAATAATCTACATGATTCAAAGCCAATGGCTTATGAGCAGCAGGTTTATGAAAATATTTTCACAATCCTGACGAAGAAGCCATTTGCTTTGAAAAATGTGGATTATTAATAATTAACTGATACATACAAAGTATTTCATTTTCATATTATTAAAATGATGCCACAAAGTAATTTTTCAACCGTTGAAGAAGTAAAATATGTACCACTATATATTTACCCGTATTTCAGTAGAATGAATGAATAGATCGCAGCTTAGCACATGAGACATGTTTAATTTTCTTACCATTCTAGAAAGATTACAAATCGTGTACACTTGTTTTCCAGTAATGGGACATTCCGCTAAATGGCTGAGGCAAGAGGGAATCTTCTCCAATGTTAAAACTCCCTCAGGAGACTCTTGATCCACAGTGAAGCTGTAATCACTGGCATCTGTGACCCTCTGGTTAGGCCGGTTGCAATGCAGATGAATTAAATCCCAGTTATACTTTGCGAATATATATTGGTTCAATTGACGGAGCTAAAACGGCAATATACTGTTTAATAAAAATGGTTCTCAACTATTTTTGATAGAGTGTTGCATGTGCACTGCTGCGAATAAGCTCGTGTT
Source organism: Hesperophylax consimilis (assembly GCF_061612785.1). NCBI lineage: Eukaryota > Metazoa > Arthropoda > Insecta > Trichoptera > Limnephilidae > Hesperophylax > Hesperophylax consimilis. Next base: position 1,226,274 of record NC_142836.1, read on the forward strand.
TTCCACAAACACTTAGGATTGGTTGTTTCACAGATTTGAACAATTCATCAAATTTTAACCAGTTCTGAAATATTATCAGAACTTACATTGGTCTTTCACAGAATTTGAAAATGAGCATTGAAATTTGATGTAGTTCAAATTCTGTGAAACAAATCATCCTTATAAAAATAGCGAAGTTGAACAATTCAGCATGCCATGTTATAAATTTTACTAAATTACTCTAAGACCAATGGTCGTGTGAAGCTTATAAGATAGCAGCGGGAAATATAAAAAGATATTTTGGATTGGATATTGTTTGTCTGCTGTTTTCATAACGGTGACTGAGGATTCTGGTTGAGAACGGCTGTAGCGAGAAGGACCTTATTTTAATTTTATTGTTTTTTAAAGTATTATCCAGTTAAACTACAATTAAGCAGTTTGTCAACAGAATGTTCATGTTCAATTACAATGTAAATATGTATTCATATTATTATATAATATTGTTACTACTTATAAGATATTCAGATTATTATTATTGGCACGCATATTCTAAAATAATACTAAATTTACTTGCTAATAAATAACAACTATTGATTGACAATGACGACTGGTATAAAGTATTTCTAGCCATTTATGAGCCATGTTTTTTAATGTTATTTGGTAACATGCTGAACATTTTGGGCATGTTATATTCTAGGGTTTTCCATCCCGATTTATTTATTAATACTATAAGAAATATTTAACCTCTCTTTTCTTAATTTCAACCGACTTGTCTAATTCCAAAAGTTCTTGGAAAGTGGTCGTATCGTCATCAAGGGATGACATGTCCAAATTATCCTCATTCTTTTTAGGCTCGTCCAATACGACATCAGTCGCCACCTCATAGAATTTCGACAAGCGTGATATGGTGTGTCTGTGCATTATTGGGATTTGAGTTGTAATTTTCACTATCCAAATGCAAAATGTTATCAAATATGCAAGAAAATATTTAGTTTGAGATTGTGCTGTCAAGCAAATAACAAAAAAATTCGGATTTGGATTGAATAATAGATTTATGTAACAAGTAGGTACTTACATAATGACAAGGGAGTACCTACCTTCCAATTCATCTATTTCATATAATTTGCTTTTACTCGATAGCGGTGCTTTCTTAGCCATTGACTTTGTTGATGGAAATACAAATGATTTATATTTGAAGACTGTCCAAGTTTATAATGTTTAAAGGAGGACAATTTGGGAGGCGGGTATTGGTACCGCCGCCCCGGGAACCATTTATTGGATAACCAACACCCCTGCCATAGGTCACCCCAAGTGGTTCGCTACGTTTGGTGACTTAGCAGGGGTTCCTAGGTTTATGGGGGTGAGGTTTGACTAGGTCTTGTCGGCGGATACGTTTGCCCACCTACTGCGTGGCGGTAGGTGGGCAAGACCGATCTCGATCCAGATCCGGCAGACCTTTTCACCCCTCCAGCCAAACTCTCTCGACCCATCGCCTTGCACTGCAGTGGGAGGGATGGATTCATAAGTCCGTTATTCCTGGATACACTGACCCCCAGATTCCTACACACCCCTAATACCCCTTTCCTTGGCAGAACTTCCTTTACATCAAAAGATACTCCACACAGCATCCCCAAAGGTGACATAGGCCTTGAGGAATTTTTTCCTCAGGGCCTTCTGTGTGGAGCTAATGAAAAAAAGGTTGAAATAATTACATGTGCTGTTGGAAATAAAAGAAGGTATTTTACAAAATATTATTGCTTTATTAATATCAATAAATTCTAGATTGAAACAATTAACAAGATAAACATCAACAAATAAAACAGAATGATAACTTACTTTTCAAATAAATAAACTCTCTGATAAATCGTAGATACGATTGGAATCTTTGGTTATAATATCTTGTTTTCACATTTAATTAATATGTTATGTTTATGATATATTACTTTATTTTAATTAATTGTTATTAAATTACACATCAAGTTATTTATTGTAAAGGGGAAAAATATAAAACTTTATATTTACATCTACTTACAGGATTCAATTAACATTGTTTTTATTAGGAACAAATTGATTCAATATAACATTTTAAAGAAAATAGAGACATCGACACATAAAATATATGTACATATTTACACGAATTTACATATTATTATAATATGTACAAATGTACATATTTCTAAGCTGACACATCAAGATATCACAGTGCATCATGATAGTACGACATATTATATCAAACACAAAACAGAAGAATTGTTTTAACCGACTACTGTAAATTGATTTAAACGTATTCGAATTAATAAATATTTTATATCTTATATTTTAAATTTATTTTCGTGATTAATATTATTTATTTAATAAGTAATACATATTTTTCTTCCTGGGAAATTCTAAGGTTACTACGAGTTATGTATGTACAAGAAATCTAACACTGAACAAAGTTTTGGCACGTTAAACAAACACGTTTTACACCTAATTGAACAAAACATTGGTAGCTAATTATGTTTAGAAGGTAGGTTTCATAAATATTAATAATTGTGATCATTTTAAAGTAGTATCTTTAGTTTATTTAATTTTTTATGGTCCCATAGGACTAGTTAGCATATTGAATTTAATTATATTTATTTTAATTGACAATATTCTAGAATAAAATCTACTAAATGTAAATAATAAGTAAACAGCACACATCAACAGCAGAAAACATTTATCAATTCCTGATTCATTTTTCTAATTCAGTTCACAATCAAAATGGTAAATACATATATAACTTATTAAGATTAATGGTACAATTTAAAAAATCCTCTTCAAAATGTTAAATCGGTTCAAATATTATGCATGTTGTGATGGACCAAGGTCGTTCCCAATGAAGATGGCATAAACCGGCATGGCAGAGACCTCTATCGGAAAAGGCGCGTATGAATTGAAGGGAAATGCATACTTGGTTAATAATTTTCTATCAGGGATTATCAGAGGAATTGAATTGTCCAATCGGAGAAAGATTAAAACATACAAGTGACGACTACTGTATTAGAGTTAGGCGTACTGTAGGGGACGAGAGTAGGCTAGGCGCACGGTTTTATAAGAAAAGTTTTAACAATTCCAATGGTAAAGAGATCACTCACTCTAATTTAAACGAAACTGGATTACCACAAACATATTTATTTATTTATTTATCGTTTCTTTACATTGTATCTTTTTTTTTAAAGTTATAATTTTTAACCTCACTAGGACAAGCCTGTGTTGAGGTTAATAATTTTACAAAATATTAAAAAAATAGTACAAAGATTATAAGAGATTTAAAATAGTACAAATATTAAAAAAAAATAATTCAAATATTAAGATAACAATATTGTTACATTGACGTTTCTGCGAATTGGATACCTACATGGTACCTATCAGCCTATTCATTACAATATAATGCTGTAAACATGTAGGGTGACCATGATATTTAATTGCAATAAAAATGTAACAAACTATTATTTTTTTTAAACAGAGAAGAAAGAAAGAGAGAAAAAAACATTTACATTAAAAAAAGAAAAGGATGAAAAAATTAACTTATTCAAAATATTATGCCACAATTTAAAAGGACAAAGATGAAAGAATATGTTGGAAATCCTCGGATGGCAGAAATAATTTAACATTCTTTTTAAATGTACACAAGGAATTTGACGATTTAATGTGATCTGATATGCATTATATGCATTAATGGCTCGTTCATATAGGGGAAGTCCCCTTCATATGAATTTCAAAACCAAAAAATATAACACAACGCTGAAAAAGAGCATTATTGCGAAAATAACCCTTAAGATCTTGTTACTGTATACTCCATACAGGGATCGAGAGGCTTAGCTAGGGTTTCCTTTTTAAGGTATGCCTCCTAAAGGGCACCACCACTACTAGCTTAGGAAAATCGAAGGACAATGACCAGGGTGCTACAACATTTTACAAATCAGACAGAAGAAATCATCATTAATTTTACATAGGAAGAAAGATAGGATCATCACAATGTAATAATGTGAGAAAAGTAATGCGGCGGAAATATTTTAAATAATTAGAATGGGTTCTTTTTGTAAATTTGAACAATTTTTCAAATTTCAATGTTAATTTTCAAGTTCTGTTATTATTTCAGTTCTGTCAAGCGACTAACCTATAATAATATAATAACAGAACTTGAATAGTACTTTCACAGAACCCGAAAATGAACATGATGAATTGTTAAAATTTTGCGAAACAACCCATCCCTAGAGTCACGTTTAAAATAACTAAAATTAAAATTATGGTAAAGTTTGAAATAATTACAATATTGGCTGTGTGTAAAATAACTGCCAAGTTGGGGATGTAAAAGAACTGCGCTGTTGGCTATGTTTAAAATAACTGCTACATTGGCGACGTTTAAAAAGAACCGCGTTGTTGGCCATGTAAAAGAACTGCCATATTGCTGATGTTTAAAAAAAGAACCCGCATTGTTGGCTATGTGTTAACATAACTACCATATTGGCGACGTTGAAAATAACTATCAAATTGACGACGTTTAAAAAAACCCGCATTGTTGGCCATGTTTAAAATAACTACAATGACGGCGATCTTACAACGGTTGGTATTTCAGTTGATTTTTAAGCTCATCTTAAAGGTATTAATATTGGCTAAGTAGCTATCGGATATGAATCCTGACAACTCAATCCGACACAACATCCCTATGTATACGGAAAAATTATGCGTCATTGCAATGATGGCGATGCTAAATATAACTGCACTGTTGATGTTCAATGGTGGCATTTTGGTGGCAGCTTCAAGATAAGCATTTAATTAATATTGTGTCCAAGCACCACGCCATGCCTATCTTAAATAGGCACCTTTGGAAATCAGTCGATTTATTAAATGCAGTAAGATCATAGTTAGTAGTAAGATGATAGTTTTACTGTTTCCTGTTTAAGCAGTTTTAAGCTAAAGCCCAATCAGCGTAACCTAATATGTACATATATATATTATTTTAAAGGAAAACGATAGAACCATTTGACTACCGCAATAATTATGTTTGTCAGATTACGAGAAATCAATTTAAAAGAATACGTTAGCCGGTTTGTAATGAATTTTCAGAGGGTAAAATATTATGACTGTTATTTCAGGTTCTCGTTTTCTAATCTCTTTATTTCTATTTCGTATTTTGTCTGTTAGGGTGGTATGGAAAAGATTATCACAACATTTGTTTTTTCCTCCTTTTCAGTTCATGTCTGCCAAGTCGTAAAGTGTACAATGCATGGATTTCAATAATTGTATTTGTAGTTGTAATGGTAAATAAAAAAACGTGTAATAAAGTTATCGCTTTTCATATATGTTTTTGACTACTTAACTGACAACCGCAGCGTGTTTGTGACTGTGACCTTCATAAAAAAAGTGGGTGTGTCAAGCCTACGCAAGACAGAAGTGAAACTTCTAGTTTCAGCTGATGCTTGGCGTGGCGCAGTTCGCTGGTGTCTGAGAGAGAGGAAAGAAGAGAAGAGAGAGAACGTTCGTGAGCGGCTCCCCCACCTCAACAAGGTTTCACTTCAAAAATGCCACAGCCGAGAATCGAACCTCGCTTAACTGATTGAAAGCCAACCACGCTGAGCACCAACTGTAAGCAAAGCCGCATAAATTGATTATATTATGTAGGTTCTGAAAATATGAGAGCTTGTTATGTTTTATAATGTTACCTACATCACACCCAAAATATAATATATTTTTAAAAATAATGTACAATGTACAGAAATAGAATCCCACACAAGATCGCGTAGTGCGCTCTAGCGAACGGATATTTTATCAGAGGGAGATAGTTTTAATTTTTTTTTCTGTAAATTATTACATATTATCAAAATAAATAAATTAATTAAATAAATGTAATACAATTATCATAATATACGGATTAGATAATAATTTTAATCCAACACAATAACGCAAAGCGCGCTCTAGCGGAGTAATGTTTTATCACAGTGAGATAAGTGTTTTTATTATTTTGCAATATTATTTTCTTTTAAAAAATGTTCTGACCTACTAAAAAATAAGATATTGAATGAAAAAGGCGTTAAAAACAAAAAAATAATGTGCGATGGCCGAGAATCGAACTCGGATCAACTGCTTGGAAGGCAACTATGCTGACCATTACACCACCAACGCCAGTTGTCGGGATGAGCTAAGAAGCATTTATATGTTACTTCAAAACTTTGACTAGATCAAATGAACTTTAATCGGTGGTGGGGGTACCCGCATTTTCGTTTCGGTCATGAGTCGGTTTTACTCCGGTCCTCGAAATTGCATGACGCGCGTAAAGAAGTTTCACTTCAAAAATGACACAAAGTTTATTTTTATTTTTAATATTTAGCGCAAGCGATTCGGAACTTAATATTCATACAGTTTCTTTGTACATAAATCGTTTTAAAAAAATCATCAAGTTTTCCATGGAGGACAAGTATCACATCCATATAAAAGTCGATTGGTTCGAAAGCAAAATGAAATACACCAATTTTGATTCCAACTAAATATTTTAGAATAGAACAGTGATTACAAACGTTTGGTAAATAATGGACATCAAAATGATATTTTTATAAATCATCGACTGAGCAGCAAAGGAATGTGAATTCTGGTGAACATGTGTCCCGCAACACGAGGGCGCTATCGTCGATGATTGGCCTAAACACGTATCTTAGTGTAGAGCCACTTTTCATAGCAGCAATAATATTTTCATTTTAAAATTGAATTCTCCCTGAAAATGAAATAATCCCATTTTATCGTAGTGCATTGTTTTTACGTGAAAGATTTATTTTTGTGCCTAATGACGAAATAATCTTAATTGGTTATTTAGTTACAGCGCAAATCTCTTAACACGTAGAACTTAGTTAGGACACAGATAAAAATGAGTATTGCTAATTTATTAAGAATCTCGAAACGAAATACCTCCCTTGAGGAATGAATTGACAGGTTTCCTGGTAAACTTTTTGTAAAATACGAATGCACATGTCGGCACACGTCTTCATAAAAACACTAATAATTTTGCATTTTGTAACTATATATTTAAAAAAATGCAGGTGCATGAACACGTGTTCCGATATATTAGGAATTTACTAAAAGTTTATTAGGAAATTCTTACTAAATAAGCAATACTCATTAGCACAGAAAAGTGGATGGTGCCAACCAGTAAATAAAGCTTAAACAAAATTAATTTTCATTTACAACGTACAACCAAGGAAATTGATTTTTAAAAAGCTTCTAGTTTTTTGTAGCTAAAGCGATTTATGTGTGGATTTGATTCCATGGGATTAAATTATTACAATTTATTTCGTTAATGCTGAGAGTTTAAATACTTGCGGCCATTGTGCTTTCTGAATCGGAGTCTCCTTGACACTAACTTGACACTAACTTGACACCAACTTGATTGATGTCAGCCGCACGTAATGACACGAAAAACTTGCTTTAGTTCAAATTCATTCTTTTTTGGTCTCTGAAGGAGCGGCATGATTTTTCAAGAGGATAATATGAAAATTTTATTTCTAAGTTACGAGATAAATTTATTTGTTAGTACCGAGAGATTGGAAAAAGAATTACATACAATTAAAATATGTTGCGTGTACAAAACATTATTAACGTAAATGCATATTTGGTTCGTTTTCTGCATTTATATGAATATCTTGTAATCTTTACTAAGGTAATTACATGTTTTAGAATACTATTTACAGTGCTCATTATTGGAGCTCTTTCGAATTGAATAGATACAAATTTACAGTCTACGTGTACATAAATGTTTCAGAATTGCACGCTTCTCTCAATAAATAATTACAATTGATTTATTTGATAAAATACTATCTACTGAACACTTTGTAATGAAATAACATCGAGACTACTACACAGAGGTGGTGATTTGTTCAATGACTTGAACGTTTCTAATGATGGGTCGCCGGCACGAACTCCTGCAGGAACCACCGCGCGACCACGTGGGCTCGTAGCGAGCCAGACCCTCGGGGACACTCTTGGATGGCCTCAGTCTTCCGTTGTAGTTATTGTGGTGTCTGTAGGGGTACGGCGACCTCCTGCAGTTATAACCTATGCAGTTCTGTTCCTCGTTTAAACAGGTTCCGTAGTGCCCCTCGCGGCAGTCCAAAGGAGCGGCGAACGACAGAGATTTAGGCAGCCCGTTTTGCAGGTGGCCATACGGGTGGATGTGCTGCGGGTGATGGTGATTGTAGAAGTGGTGCGAGTACATGGGAGCGGGCTGATGAGCAAAGTGTCCGTAGTTAGCTCCGCAGTGGCTGAAGTTGTTCGGCGTGAACCTCGGCATCTGAGGCGACACTCCCACTCCCACTCCCGGGCAGATGCAGTCCCCGTTGGTGAGGGTGGCCGCCGTCATGGTGGAGTTGATGGAGTTGTTGGGTTCGGGCCTCTTGGAGAAGCCCACGAAGAAGAGCAAGATGGCGCCGATCATGGTGGTCGCGAAGGAGAAGTAGTAGCCAGCGCGGGGACTCTGCTGGTTGATATAACCGGTCATGGGAACACCGATTATCACAGGGAGGGCTTTGGCACCTTGGACAAATCCTGCGAACAACAAATACCATAAAGAAAACTATTTCGATGTGTTGACCAAGAAATCCCTGGAATGAAAAAGACATAGAACAAGGTTGACAAAAACCTTGCAAAAATTGGTTACCAAAGTTCCCTCACTTTAAAATCCGCTCAGATTCCATTAAAAAAATTCAGCATAAATTTCTAAGATATATTGACTACCAGTGGGCCCGGGCAGACGTTGTCCTGCTACAGACCGCCTTCTATGTAGGAAAGATGAAATTTGTAATTGTGCAATGTGTAATGTGACAATGCACCCGTGTTTTAAAATTAATTATGAAACACGTATGTTATTTGTAAGTCTATACATATTTATTTATTTATTTATTAAACGCCATAAAAGGCTTTTACAGTAATGTGAAACATGGGATTATAAGTACACAGTTCAGGGCTGTCAGAGACTTGACAATTAGAAATAGCATTTTTGATTAAAATAATACATCCACAAGCAGTTTTTATTGATGCTATACATATACATTTCACATATATGTATATATGTGGAATGTATATGTATAGAACACCATATATATGTTACACATAAAGAAGAACACAACAGTCAGTATGATGCAGTACAAACAGACATTTAACATTTCACAAACATATCAATTACATTCATAACCAAGTATTTTTGCCTTGATGCAAGACGGTGAGGTTTTGAAAATATCAAAAAGGTCTGTATACGTGTTGGCAGTGCGGTGAAAATGTAAATATATATGTAAATATATATGTCATTAAGATAGTAGTTATAGGCTTTAGTCGTAAGTCACTAGATATCTCTTAAATGTAAGTCAGTAGTTTTGAGCCTTAGTTGTAAGTAACTAGACATATGTCTTAAATTAAGTCACTAGTTATTATGAATCCTAGACGCAAGCCAACTGTAGTTATTATTTAATAAATACATTTGTACAGCGCCCTTGAGATTATTAAGAACATTTTACTATATAAATTAGCCAAATATTATTGTTACTATTACAATATAAATTAAAAACACTTGACGAAGGAATTATTGAATCTCTCAGATAGAAGACCTGTTTCCGACTTGAATTTTATTTTTAAAATCGTAAATGGAATTATAGACAGCCCTTATTTACTGAGCCTAATCACCTTCAAAACACCGATAAGAATTACTATCGAAAATTCTTTGTAATTGCAACAACAATATCATGACTGAGTAATTTAGATACTAGACTAGATTGTATGCAGTTGGCTATACTTTCGCAGAAATTGTAGATGTGTTCAGCTGCACGGAATATAGTTACAAGGAGGCTATAATAACACACCTCAATAATAATAATAATTAAAGTACGCATAATACTATTCTTCTGCACTATTTACCAGGAAATATGGGTTTCATTAAAATTATAATAGGAAAGCAGTGTTAAAGAAACTTATTTACTTTGTCTATGCGGCATGCACATTTATTTATTTATTTATCTATCAATATAATTGCACATAGCACGCCCCGTGTCACTCCGGATGCAATTAACGGTAAGTATATTTGGTCAGTTAAAACGGCTTTAGTTTCAATCGATCAATTTAGACTGATGTTGTTGACCAGGAACCGTTTCGCCAACTAGTTTCTAGACCGTACATTGAAATTATCTCAACTGCTGTTACTTCGGTTTTACGCAAACCTTAGTCTCTCTGTAAAGCGGAACCTTTCGTGCTATTAACGATTCTACAAATCCGCCACTGATGATATCACCGACCTTTGAAAATAACATGACTGTGGTTAAATACTTCGGTGACATTGGTTGAAGGGTTGCTGCTTGATGGGCATTTAATACTCACCCCAGGCGCGGGTGAAGTGCTTAGCGCGCACCCTCTCCATGGTCAGCATCTTGACGGAGTAGAGGAAGCCCCCGAGACACAGCCCGTACAGCCACACGAACAGCACATAGCCGTGATAGCCTTGCACGCTGCTCAAGGCCAGCAGGGATATTCCTGGAAATGCCCAAAATACCATAATTACAAACAGAACGGAAGAAGAGTCTTTGCTGACAACAATCATGTTGTTGCCTTATTATAGCTCATATATTTTTTGTGAAAAGCAAGAGTTTCTAGGTGGACCTAGTATGCAATGTTTGCAAGATTTGGTGTTCGAAATGCTCGTTGTTTGCTCCCCCTCTTTTGGAAGGACCGTCGAGTACCACTTTAGAATATCAGAAGAAGAAGCAAAAGTTTTGCCCAGCATTTTCACGACGCAAGAGAAGAGGGTGTAGTAGTTTGTTCACCTATTCCCAGCATTTTCACAACGCGAGAGAAGAAGTTGTAATGGTTTGTTTGATCACAAATCACTAGCATTTCCATAACAAAAGGGAAGAAGGTGCAATGGTTTTTGTTTACCTATCCGCAGTATTTTCACAACGGGAGAGAAGAAGATCCAATGGTTTCTTTGCCTATCCTAAGCAGTGGAGGCTTGTGACTTTTGGATGTACTAAGTAGCTGTAGTTGAAAACGATTTTTAATTTTTTTTCGAATATTCGTTTTGTTTTGTATGAAAATTTTAGTCCGCCCTTGCGCCGCACGGATTTTCTGAAAATGTTAATACAAAAAATCGATTTTTCCAAAAAAATAAATCGTTTTCAGCTACAACAACATCGATAATGGCATTTTTTGTAATATTAGCACTCTAGTAACCCAACAGTCACGAGCCGCCACTGATCCTATGCATTTCTACCACACGCGAGAGGGTGTTAAGGTTTGTTTGTTTGCGTATATGGTTATTTGATTAATGTATGTTTGTTTGCTGCATGCTTCCTTATTTGTATGTTTATTTACTTGTGTGTATGTTTGTTTTCTTTGGTTTGTTGTGTGTTTGCATGCTTATATGATTGTTGTCTTTATTTTTGTTTGCTTGTATGTTTGTTTGCTTGTATGTGTGTTTGCTTGTATGTTTGTTTGCTTGTACGTTTGTTTGCTTACCTATCCCGAGCATGGCCGCCTGCGCCAGATACTGCCGAGAGATGAGGCACTGGCTGCTGGGCCGCACGATGACGAGGCCGAATCCCACGCAACCGAGCGCGGTTGCAAAGCCGAGGAAGGTCTGCAGTAGCACCAGCGCGCTGTCCTCTAGCCCCTCCTTGTAGCCCTGCAGTGCCTGCAAATCACAATACACGCAACTTTAAAAAAATGGTCATAATATTGAAAGGTACAAAATATAGATCGCAAGAATTTTTCTTTTACATTTACGATATATGTGTTGTAATTGAATGAGCGTAGCGATGTCCTGTTTAAAAACGACTATTTGGTGTTTCGCCTGTCTCTAAGAATATTATGATTTCTTCGTAAATCGTATTTTGATCATAATTTCTTTAAAATTAGTAATTAACTCTTATATTAGTAAAATTCAATATATATTTGTGATATTTTACATCTTATTTGTGATATTTTTCGTCAGTTTTAGAAAAATAATGTCATGTTGTAAACTTAGTTTTATTTTACAGAGAGGTTATTCCTGACATCTGACATAGAATTTTTTTGAATTAGATTCCATGAAAGTGGTATTTTTTATAACATAAATGCCCTATGCACGTGTGAGTGTATGCAAGAGATTTATGTTTATGATATTAAAACATTGAGTCAAGGTATTTTTGTTGATGAAAACTTGATAAAAGTGACGTGATAGTTTTCTTGCAGATTTCCTAAAATAAAGGAATGTGTGTCTAAATTTCCTATTCTGTAAAATTATTCGACGTTTATAGTAAAAATGTATACATGGAAAGCTTTTTTTTTAATTTATCATATTTGAAATTAAAAAATAACAATGTATATTTCAAATTAAAAATCTGAAAGGCATATTTATTTATTTTATAAAGTGATATTTATTTTTATGACAACTTCAAAAAAAAGAATTGTATATAAGAGCACTTTATAAATATCTTCGAAATTCGATTAGAAGTTTCAACTGCTGAAAATTCAATAGCTGTGTTTATACAATGAATAAATTACCCTCTTTGACTTTATATACAATGTATATCTTTTCATGAATTTTTCATGGTTGTTAAATATCAGTACGTTTATTTTACGTTTATTAGTAAGGTTTTTAAATACACGGTTGCTTAAAAATCGTATAGAATTTAAACCACATTTATAAGTACGACTATTAGTGGTAAAAAAACAAACAATTCTATATAGTGCTTGAGTTTAGTTGATTAAAAGTTAGTACAAAGCTCGGAAATGTGAACTGTTTTATTGCCGACTGAAAGAGCGAACAAAAAAAATCCGTTCGGAAAAGTTCAAATTAGCCGCCGGGAACTTTTTAAAATAAAAGTTCAAGCACGCTGTTAATCTGCCCACTGGGAATCGGGAGTTAATCTATCGAAAAAAAAACGATCGGTCAGCCTGATTCTCCGCATTGAATAATGAATATCTTTCTTGTTTTCTGTTTATAAAAAATACCAAAGTTCAGGATATATGTGTTAAACAACTCATAAAAAGGTGTCCGTACTGTTGGAGCTAAATTGGTTTCACTATCGAAGAAAAACGGAGTAAAACTGTGTATAATTAACCGTTTGTTACGATAGGAGAATCTATCCAACTGATCGCCGTTTCTGCACAGAGGCAAGGTTTTTTCAGGTGTTTTGGGGCTCCATACCAGAGGTGGCTGCCAAATTCAATAGTGGGGCGCACTTGCGATTTGTACAGGATCAGCGGTTGTGTACTATCTGCAGTATCTGCGGGCCCTGTACAGTACCCTCAGCTTCTGAGAGGCTAACTTGACTCTGGCTTCGAAGGAGCCTCCGTGCCTGAGCTGGTCACATAGAGTTACACCAAGCGTACCAATGGAAGGCATGTTGGCAAGATTGTTTGGTTCATTTTTGTCTAATTAATAATTTGAATGTACCACAACCTTTAAAAAAATAAAGGGAGCAATCACTTTGTAGTAAGACAAAAAAAAACATGGACACAGTTTAACTTTTAACGATTTATTTTTAGGTAAATTTTGCAAATGGAACTGACAAATTGAAGGGAATCGTCATTTTCATTTGAATCACTTGAAAATTTAAAAATTTGCCACGTGTTTGTACTGTATGTTTGTACTATCTTCTTAGTATGAAATAAACTTCAAGGCGGGAGTATTCAATAAAAGATTTAGTTCGTCAAATATTACGAGTACTTTATTATCGTAAGATAATTACAATGAATCCCTAGCAGGACATATATCCGTTCTATCAGAGCCAGAGCTACTCTAAAGAGGGACGCAACTGGAACTGAGCTAATTCTGGTGCAATCGACATGCTATCTCTGTCAGATGGTGTAAGTACCGCCATCTATGGAGAACCATTAAAACTACATTCCCTGGATAATAATAACTTAGATCTACACAATCTACCCACATCCGGTAGACGATATCGAAACTACAAACATGTAGAATTTGTATGCAAATTAATACGATATTTGAAGAAAAAAACATCCATGCAACATGTGTAACAATATATTTGTATGTAACTGAAAAATGAAACTGATATTTTAATAAATACATACTTATTGTATTTTCTTTGAATTACGAAATCATATTAATATATACTTACCTAACCCTTTGTTTTTCAACTTGAATAATTTATGTGATTATTTTCAAGAAAACCCAAGTGTTTGTTCAGGCAAATTTTGAAAGAAAACAGATACATTTCACGTTAAGTTTTAATTAATTTTAATTATATCGTTTTGGTTCTGACATTAGTTTAACCCCTAGTTTAATATAACCGCCTGATTCAAATTGAACGCGTAACTCAAAATTGTCACCAGAATAAAATGATATTTGCATTATTTCACTTTTTGTGACCTTTGTTTGTGGAATTTAATTTATTTCAACCCGGCCTCGAAATAAGGCCGTTGTGATCTCATTTGTAAATGTCAGCTTCTGAATAGAACATTCCAATATTAATTATAAAAATAAATTGGATGAAGCTTGGATTAATAATTCTCGCTGAGAAATATCGCATTAAATTAATTGGGGCGCATTAAATAATTATGATTTTTTATGCTTTGCATTATTAATCAAGACGCCCTTTGACAAAACTTTAAGAGAGCAGCTTTAGTGTGGCTTCTGGGAGAATATAGTATGATTATGAATGGCTTTTACATACTTTTTAATGTTACGCTTGAGATGTTATACATAGGTAAAAAGGGCGAACCAATGGTTGATATAACAAGATTAATAAAGTAGTTTTGTTTTGGCCAAACAATTTTTTCGTAAAATCTACTTGTCTGAAAGTAGTTATCAAGGGCTTTAGTAGCAATAACAAAATACGTTTACGTTGTGAAAAAAATTGGGAAACGTTGGCTGAATAAGGAAGAAGTGAAACACGGCGCAATAACCCAAAAATTAATCAGGATCACACCATAAAGAATTACAAAAAATCAATTTGAAGCTAAATTGAACAAATTTATCTCAGTTAATGTAATTTCGTGCTAACTTATGATTTCTTCCAGTCTTTACATCGATCCCTCCAGCAGATTAAAAATATAGAGTTATGTAATATGTCAACTAATCACATATTTATAATTGCCACAGATCAAACTCGAATGAAAATGACGCAAAAAGGGTCGCATATTTTACTGTGACAGATGTATCTTATTATTTACTTACCTAACCCGTCTGAAATATAAATAATAATAGTTACCAATTATTTAAACAATGCTAATACAATTCAAACAAAATGATGATATGTCAAAATGGAAGCGTCATGCTTTGAAAAGATTAAAAAAGATTAAAAAAGATTAAAAATTAAAATAGCCTTGGTTTATTTGATAATTATATGTATACATATTTTTTAATTATGCCTAATAAGAAATTAAAATTTAGATACTACCATCAATTTATGTATCAATTTTAATTTCCCTTTTGTTTTCGATAATGAAGGATTGCAGAATTTGAAGTGGAAATGAGTGAGTGCACTTCCACTTCTGTGAAAATTAACTCACTTGCCGACATCCGATCGAGCTGAAACTCGACAGATATACTCGTTGTCTATGACAGTGCATTCTATTAAATTTTGGTGGATTCTGTTATTTAGGACGATATAAATACATGAAATAAATGTCGGTCCTACACGATCGGCATCTGGCAAGGTCGGTAGCGCTGTTGGCTCCGGCCCCTCAGTGAAATGTATATATTTTTTAATTTTAAAGACGTTTTAAAATAGACGTATAACTTGTGAAGCTCACATGGGTTGTAAAGTAAAATTTGCAGAAGTTACGAATGGAAGAATATAATTCAATAATAATTGTTTTAATTTGTTCCATAAACAATATTAGTTCCGTAAAAGATATAGGTTCAATTTAATACAAAATTTACGGTATAATACGACCCTCTTCGATAACAAACATCAATTGATTAATTTAAACCACCTAAAACATCCCATCCATAAAGTTGGAAGGACAGAACAGTTAGCTAATTTCATGATATCATTATCTATAATATAATGAATGAGAGGAGTTGTTCCGCTCCCTGCTGGAATCCTGGACTTGAATATATCCCTCGTCGCGGGAATATCCCTCGCAGATAATAATATAAGAGAAGTTGGCCATTGATTGGCGCAGGTCTACAGGACGGCTTGGCAGGATGGCAGGATGTCAGGATGGCATGATAGCAGGTAGGTAGGAATGTGAGGCCACCCTCGTCAATCTGAATAATGAAATATTGAAGCGGGCTGACACATGATGACCTAGACAAGAAACTAACTCTGATCGATCAATTTTTTCAAACACAGTTAAATAAAACATATTTTTATTTTTGGAATAACTTAATGAATAATATCTTAAGTTGTAATATTTAATCATTGAAGACAATATTAGCGATTCTCAAACGAAAACTTGAAATAGAAAAATCAGAAAAAGATCGCTTACAGGAATTGAGCCTAGGACCTTACCCTTGCCGGGACGCTGCTCCACCACTGAGCTAATCCGATATTTATTCGTATCCTAACTTCGACTAAGAATTTGAGGTTTTACTCATTAAGTTATTTCAAAAATAAAAATATCATCCTAGACTTGCAGAAAAGTCAACAGATGTCGCACATTAAAAAAAACGAATATATTTATCGGAGCCACTATCTACAATGTTTGTAGTTCAGGAAGAATCTTGCGACTATTTTTTATTTTTATTTTTTATGTGAAGCAAGAGTGAGACTGGCATCCCCAATTGGGGTATGTTGTGAGGCTGAAGGTAAAGGGGAGGGAAAGGAGACAGGGAAGAGGAAGGTGGGGAAGTACCTTTCTATTAAGATCTGGTCACGAAATACGACCAAAGCCATTTAAAGCAACGCTTCAATTTTGGACGATTTTTTTTCTTCTGAATGGTGGTCTTACACCAGGGCAATATTGAGAGTATCTCCCACTCTGGATAATAACATTCTGGAATACATAAAGATTGCAGCAAATAAAAATTTTCGTTGAGAAAATGAAGATAATGTTAGTAGTTCATAGTAGAAGTATTATACGGTTAAATGTAACCGACAAAGTAGGGTCGGATTAGCTCAGTGGTAAAGCAGCACCCCGGCAAGGCTAAGGTCCTGGGTTCAATTCCTAGATTCTACCGTATCTTTTACTGTTTAAATGAATCGCTAATATTGTATTCAATACCTATATTTTATACATAGCTACTACATTAATTATATAAAAAAATGACGCAAATCACCTTTAAAAAATTTTTTTTTTCTTAAAATGACGAAAGCGGTAATTATACCCACAATTTAATCAACAAAACTTGATCCATTCGTTATCAATAACTACCGAACAATTTCACTCTCGACCGCCCTGGCAAGAATATTTGAAAATTTTTTATCGACGGTCGTAACAGACTATCTAAAAACAGAGAATAACCAGTTCGGATTTAAATTTGCACTGTCAATATCTATGGAAATATATTCATTAAAAGAAACCATCAGCTATTATAAACAAAGGAAAACGCCAATCTATTCCTGCTTTCTAGATCTAAGCAAAGCGTTTGATCGTGTTTGTCACAATAAACTCTGGGAAAAACTCAGGAAAAGAGCAGTTTCGGAAGATATAATAGCGATTCTTTCAATTTGGCACACGCAGTAAGAAAATGTGGTGAAATGGTCCGGCGAGTTTTCCAACCCATTTTATTTGAAAAGTGGCGTAAGGCAAGGAGGAAGCATGTCTCCAGCACTTTTCAATATATATACTGATGAACTAATTTAAAGACTTAATAACAGTAAGATAGGTTGCCATGTTCAAGGAGTATGTGTAAACAATATTAACTACGCATATGATATGATTCTTCTAGCACCTTCTATCCAGCCTTCATATATTTTTCCTTCTCAGAACTTTTTGACGACCTCCGTGGTCGAGGGGTAAGAGGCTCTCGGATAGCAATCCGAAGGTTGTGGTTTGTAATCCCGACGTGCGCAAGTAAATTTTATTTGATGAATTTGTGTTTTCGCATTTATTAATTAAAAATATTATAATGTATACTTGTGGCACGTTCCAGAGTAGAAAATAGTATTCCCCTGGTGTAGGACCGATATTCAGAATTGTAATGTTGCTTGAAATGGCTTTAGCTGTGTTTGGTGACCAGATCTGAATAGCCAGGTACTCCCTATGCTCTTCACTACCTTCAGTATCATAACACACCCAATTGGGGTTGCCATAGTCTCACTGGAGTACTTAATTTTATCTCTATTTATCTGACTGTCATGACATGTCAGGGGCGATCGATTCCCTCAATACACTTATACTTTTATTGGTATCACAATAGATATTTCTTGTATTTGGTGAAATAAAATAAAAACACTTATATATACAATAGAGCATTATTATGCCATTTCTTATTATAACAAAATAAGAGCAAATCAGAAAATAACAGAAGAGGAGAATTCCTTTATATGTTCTAACAAAGGAAGTATTTTATTTCACTTTCACAAAGCGTACATTGAAAAGCCGGCCTTCTTGTTAGGAAGACGGGCAAGTGGGAGGTATTGTCGATGGGTGGTGGGTGGTGCCATTGGACCCAACCCGCTTAGCCTCCGAAGCCTGATTTTAATCATCGTTAACCCGCTGTTTTACGACAGTATGCCGAATATTATTTAATAATACGGAAGAAGTAAAACTTGGTGTATTATGTACTTGTTCGATATGCGAAAGCTCGAAGGGGATAACTATAGATCGGTTGGTATAGCTCTTAAATAATCATATCCGGTTTTTAGGGGTCGTAAAGTTATACTGACAAAACTCCGTGAACTTGTTTACCCCTTGGAACCTTGTTTGCTCATTTTTTTTAAAACTATTATTGACTATCTGTAAATTTGTTTTGTGTGTTCCGGGTTCGGTCAGCCCTATCAATATGGTAGCTGTGTGTGATAGCACTTTTTTATTCCGGAATCATATAGGAATAATCAACTTCGCAACAAGTCTACTGTTATTATTGCTTTTCATTTTAAATGTGACCTAGAATCAGTTCCTGTCCAAAAAATTATAACGGCTTATGACTTCTGTCTTGCCGGGACAACGTCTCTAATCACTTGGAAATTGGAACCTTATTATACGTCATTTTTTTGTCGACATCATATTTGAAATTCAAAATTAACAACATTATCTTACAACTAATTTTCCCATATTTGGCAACTATCATTTGATTGCAAAGTTGTAAAGAATTGGTTTGTAATCTAGATATTATTATGTTATGTCTAATAAATACATCCGATTTTTATCAATATACTATTTACCAATCACATTGATATAATAACGGGTAAAGCAATGAAAATTCTGGGCTTCATTGTAAGAATTTGTAAAGATTTTAAAAATATCCAAACATTTAAAATACTATATACAACTCTGGTTAGGAGTCATTTAGAATACAATTCCCCCATATGGAACCCTTTCTACAAAAGCCATGCAAACTCCATTGAAAGAATCCAACGCAAATTTCTCAGATCAATTAATTTCAAATTAGGTATTCCCGCGGTTGACATAAACTATGAATCTTTATTACAAAAAATGAGACTCTTATCGTTAAAAGATAGAAGAATACTCAATGATCTTATTTTTTTATTTAAAATAAACAATAACTGGTTTGACTCCCCTGAATTGGTCTCATTAATAAATTACCATGTACCTAGTAGACCGACTCGACTCAAAACACCTTTCCACTGTGACAATACTATGACGAACGCAGAACAAAACTCAACCATAAATTGCTTGCATATTTTAGGCAATGAATATGCTAATATTGATCACGCTGCCGGTAATCTGTCTTCATACAAAAGATGCGTTAAACTAAATTTGTTTACTAGTACCACGTAAATACATCATGTAAACATAATATGCCTACCAGTACTTCTAAAACTATTAATGCACTTGAAATCATAAGTACTTGTAAAATTTATCATATCGGTTAACATAATCCAGGATTTATTACTTTTTATATTTAAATCATTGTCGGTACCTTGAGATAGGTATCTTATTGGTACATTTTATTGTTTTATTTCAATCTTTAAATTTTTATTTTTATTTTTACTTTTTCCTAATAAATTATGGTTTGTACTTTAATACTTTATATTTTAAACTATTCACTTTACAATTTACTTTTATACATTATAGTTTTTATACACTACTTATTACCTTACTTTTTACCTATTTTCTTAAATTTTACTAACATTTATACTGTTATTCTTCATGTTGTTGTACTATTATAAGTATGTCAATTATGTTAATGGCACGTGTTGTGCCGTATATGTGTAAATAAATAAATAAATAAATAAATATGGTATTGCAATTTAATTTTACTAAAAGCATAAATGAATATTCAATTTTTATTGGGATAACTTTATTTTTTAATAACTTTTCGATGTATATCATTGAAGAAATATTTTAATATTTACCATATGATTTTTTTACAATAAATATACAAATTATTTTTACATGTCACACAGTGTAATAAATAATAATGGCTTTATCTCACGATAAAGAGACGCAGCCGATTTTACTTTTACGATTCTAATGATGAACACTGTGTTTACATGATCTTTTTATTTTGATTGGTACCATGTCTCCTGTAAATTTACCCACTCATAATGATGTTGTGTTTACTATCTGAAATATCAACAGGAAGCGCTTTTACTTGTAAATGCACAACATAAAGCTCGCATACTTAAACTGAGCCGGGTAAAACAGGTTGCTTTGTTGTGTGTACTTAGTTAGTTGGATGGGTATTTTGTTTGGTAAAAGATGCGAGACTGTACTCGTAGTACGGCGGCGATAGAATGAGGTCGGGGTCTGTCTGTTCTCTCTGTTCTGCGGCAAATAGAGACGCAAACTAGCTACCAACGAGCCTATTCTCTACTGTGACCTAGCTAAAACGTTTTTTACCACAACCATGGCTCTACATAATTAAATATTCATTATATCTATTCTTCAGCTAAAAATGGAAAATTACGTTTGTTCAATTCTGAATTATGAATGGATTCATTTTATTAAAACGGGGTATATGGTAATAATTCGTTAAGCCTATTTTAAAAACTCTTGAAACCAAATAAAAAAGTAACGTTATTAAAATACGTCAATTAATTGACTGTCACTAAAAGACAAGCATCGTCGTGTTGATGACTCACCGCAGGAATTATTACTTATTGTCACTGGAAGACACTCATCTTCGTGTTGGTGACTCACCGCAGGAATTATTACTTATTGTCACTGGAAGACACTCATCTTCGTGTTGGTGACTCACCGCAGGAATTATTACTTATTGTCACTGGAAGGCACTCATCTTCGTGTTGGTGACTCACCGCAGGAATTATTACTTATTGTAACTGGAAGACACTCATCTTCGTGTTGGTGACTCACCGCAGGAATTATTACTTATTGTCACTGGAAGACACTCATCTTCGTGTTGGTGACTCACTGCAGGAATTATTACTTATTGTCACTGGAAGACACTCATCTTCGTGTTGGTGACTCACCGCAGGAATTATTACTTATTGTCACTGGAAGACACTCATCTTCGTGTTGGTGACTCACCGCAGGAATTATTACTTATTGTCACTGGAAGACATTCATCGTCGTGTTAATGACTCACCGCAGGGATTCTTACGAAGCATAATTCGGTTTATTTTGATTTTTAAAGGATAGTATTCTACTCTCACAGAAAATGTTTAAAAAATCAACTAGTCCTTCTATTTTAAAAAGTTTAAATTAAAGTTTGACTGAGGAATGACCCTTCCAACCCAGGATCTGGAGTTGAAAATTCTACCAACCTCGCCAAATGCCTATCGGATAGGACCGACATTTACATCGTATATTAACTGCTGCAATGTCATTGGATTTCAGAGAAATGCGTATATGTCAAAATATGTGTGTGCAAAAATGAAAAGTTGATAGAATGCAGAAAACAAAAAAGATATTGAAATAGATGTATATAATACTTATAAATCATTTAATTATAATGTTGCTGTAGACATTTAATTATACTGTTGTTGTATACTTTTAGTGTGATTTCCGTTCCATTTCGACATATGTCGACAAAACAATACTCAATCAAAAACAATAAATTATTGAATTGGAATTTAACATTCATGTTATTAGTTCTTATCAGACGTCACAATGGTTCACGGAAGAGAATAAGCCCTCAAAAGCAACAAAGTAGGCAACAGGGGGTACCTACCCCTTGAAACTGGTTGGTACCTGGCTAGCCACACTTGAACACTCTGTGTAATTGAGAAAGAAACACATTCTCTTTTTACAAAGAGGAAAACAAACCAATATTTTGTGTAGAAATTCAGCGTTTCTAGAACTAATAATTCAACCTTCTTATCTGTGTTGGTATGGGAGTTTCATTTATATATCAACTCCCAACTGCTCCTAACCGTCAGGAGCCAGTGAATCTATGGCATCCCCGATTGTGATATGTTGTCAGTTGTATAGCCGGAAGGTCGAGGGGAGGGAAAGGAGATGGGAAGAGGAAGGAGGGGAAGTACCTGGCTATTCAGATCTGGTCACCAAACACGGCTAAAGCAATTTCAAGCTATGTTTGAATTCTTGATGGTGGTATTTCACCAGGGCGATACTGAGAGTATCTTCGACTCTGGAACGTGCCGCAAATATACTACATATATATTATTTTAAATGAGTATTTTGTGAAAGAACACAAATTAATCAAATAGAATAGAGCAAGACATAGAAAATAAAAATATAACGGTCTCAACTGGAAATGGAACCCAGGATCTCTGTCTCAACTGGAAATGGAACCCAGGATCTCTGTCTCAACTGGAAATGGAACCCAGGATCTCTGTCTCAACTGGAAATTGAACCCAGGATCTCTGTCTCAACTGGAAATGGAACCCAAGATCTCTGTCTCAACTGGAAATGGAACCCAGGATCTCTGTCTCAAGTGGAAATGGAACCCAGGATCTCTGTTACTCTGTTATTACGTTACCTGGGAAACGTCTCGTACCATTCGGTCATTGGGACTTATTATTTTACGTCGATCTAATATTTCAAATTCAGAATTAACAATATTATCTTCAAGTAATTTTTCCATTTTTTTAGGTTCTATATTTTTTGAATGTTACAAAGTTTTCAAGAATTTAATTGTAACCTAGATAGTGTCTCGGATAAATATAACCGATTTTTATTTATATTAGATATATATTAAATTGATGAGTACAATTTTCATAAGTTGTTAAAAATAAATTATTCCAATAAAATTGAATATAATGTATTACTGTTTTATGAAAATAACCTCGTCTACAATGATTGATGAGGAAAGTACGTAAGAAAATAATATTATCAAACTATGATTGCTTAAGTTCTGTAGTTTTGTGAGATGTGTGGAGCGGAGAGGGGTGACAGGCAGAAACAAAATAAGAAATGGTTCTGGAGTTGCAGGTCATTGCGGCGATAATTATTATAATTATAGCATTATCAATCATCAAGCATTATAATTTCGGTTGTCAGACTTATAGGACGCACAGTCCTGCGTAATTCTGGTTCAATGAATTGAAATTTTCTTTGAATAAAAGTTTAATTTTCAAAATTGAAACTGATTGCGTCAAGAATCCGAACAATGTAATATTGTATTTTAACAGAAAATTATTTTTACTGTTGTTTTCAAAATTGGAACTGATTTTTCAAAAATATCTAGTGATTTTTCACGTTTACACATTTGTAGATAAACTACATTCCTACATGGAATCTGAAGTA